>NC_042620.1:291785052-292385052 GCF_901001135.1 Rhinatrema bivittatum
CCACAGATTGTAACACCCTTCTTTCCTTTGACAGTCACCACCCTTATGCTCTGAAGAACAATATCCCATTTGGCTAATTCTTGAGACTTTGGTGGCTTTGTTTGTTGAAGTCAGAATTTGTTAGCTAAGCTAAGCAGATGTTGGTCTGCTTTAAAGAGAGAGGGGGGGGGGGGTACCCTCATAATGTTTTAAAAGAAGCTTTCAAACGTGCTTTGTACGCTAACCAGGACCTACTTTTTTTTTTTTACCACAATCACGTTCTTCTGATGGGGTTATTAATTGTATTTTGACCTTACTTACATTTATTTATTTCCACTTTTTTTGCAGTGCTTCAAAGTGGATTACATTCTGTAGGTATTTCCCTATCCCACCATCATCCATCCTTATTGGTCTTTACTTTCTATGCATGACATGTTTAATTGCCCCCTTCGGTTCACGTTTCACCGTGGTAAGAATCTTTGGGACTTCTTAGTCCACTCTGAATTGGTCCCTCCACTTCCCCATCTTTGTCTCTAGGTAGTCATAGCTCCTGCGGGAGTTGCTCAGTCTGCCCACTGTCTCTGTCCCTCTCATTCTTCACTCATCCTGTTTCCAATAAGGTGTTCCACTTACAGTTCAGCTCCAACTGTTTATCAGTTTATATTATTATGTGCCCCTGCTAGAAATGGTATATAGGAAAGACAACATGTATGATAAAGACCAAAATCATTGAACACAGGTCTAGCATTAATAATCAACGTGAAAACGCACCTCTAGTTGCTCATTGGGTAGCTCAGTCGCATAGCGTTTCTGATCTAAGGTTTTTTGTCATTGATATGTTATCTCCTCCACGTCGGGTGGAAACTTTTCGGAAATGTTTATTCGTAAAGAGCAAAAATGGATCTACTATCTTAACAGTCTTTCCCCATATGGCCTAAATAACAAGATTGAGTGGTTTGTTTTTTTTTTTACTTAGTCTGGGTTGATTCAGTCTTCTTTCACGTCCTAGCTGACTTGTCTCTGATCTATTCTGATTGGTTGGTGGTTTTCGTGCTCATTCTACAGCGTTTAAAGGACCATTGTTGTCACCTTATCTGTGCACTCCTGGTTACCTTGAGTAGAAATGTACAAAGGTATGTCTATGCTTTGTTAGCTATATTAGTTATACAAGTTTCCCATCAGTATGCTGTTCCACACTCTTATTCATTTTTGTTTGTATTTTTAGATTTGATAATTTCTTGTGTGTCCCTCCTGACGCAGCCTTGCGGCGAAACACGGGATCCATGTCGGGGGAACTGCTGTAATACGATGATGTGTTCAGAAACAGTGGAGTTGCCATACCAAGTAAAACATTTATAAGAATGCATTACAACAACTGTGTGGACCCTTAATTTATTCTGCACTATTCTCATTTATTTGTTGGTTTATGAAGTACAGAATTTGAGCTCCATTTTTCCCTCGTGAAATCTGCCCACATACAGAAAATTACAAGCGTACAAAGTGTATTTGGTGGACAGGTGGGAGGGGAGGTGGGAGGGGAGGGCCCAGATTCCAAGTGGGAGTTGGATTTATAAGCAGACTTTTACATTTTGCAAAGCATTTGTGTAAATATCCTTGGAAAAGCTCCCTGCGCAAATTAGCAAGTGCAAGGTGTTCTGCCGGGAAAACTTTTAAAGCGAACTTATGTGCACATGTTTTGCGTTGAAGCTCAGTGTAATGTATGCATGTAGCATCTCGCCAATTTATGCTGGCTGTTAGAAAATTACTCCCAGAAAATGCAATTTTTAGACAGCCAATTTATACAGGTAAATGGCTCTTTAACCATGTCAATGGCTTCAAAAATTGTCTCTTAAAAGTATATTTTTAAATTTACAACTGCAAAATTCTTCCAAAATCTCAATTGGCCGTAAGAATCAGCTTACAATACAGTCCAGGTCACTTTAGCTACAGTGTTATCCTCAAGAGCTAGCGTTTGAGGACTGGCATTAGGGCAAGAACTGTCAGCGCATACAATAAGAGGGAGAGTGCTCAGGCGGTTAGGAATGAAAGCTCCTGGTGCCGTAGCTCCTTTTGAGACCTCGGTGCCAAAAGGAGGAAGAGAAAGCTACCAGGCCAAACTCCTCTTCCCCCTCTCGATATTTTATAACGCATCAGAGCCAGAGCAGGGGGGCTTGACAAATAACTGAGACATTTCAAGGACATCAAGCCCACGATGACCCCAGTGCTCGCTACAGTCATCATGCTACTTTGCAGGAAAGCTCTGTATATACACTGCTGCAATATCATTTGCAAACCCACGGATGGACCTTCAAGAAACAGGGATCTGTAATTGTAAGGAAACCGAAAAAACATTTCCGGTAATCCCCTTTATGCGGTTTACAGAGGCAATAAAAGCCCTTAGTCATATGCCAGAGGAGTCAGCAGGCACCAGGCAGTAGCACAGTAGCCTCCTGGTTTCCTACAGTAATCGGGAATACAATTTTCAGTGCTGTTGGCGGAAAGACAAAACGCTCCAAAGGGGCTTTTGTTTATGCCTTTATTACTACAGTACAAAGGCTAAGGGTGGAATCACTGTTATGTAGCACAGTGCTGATAGTATAGGCAGAGCTATACACACTACAGTTACAATATGAATGATTAACACATGCCTTGCAGGTACAGTGGGTAAAGGGGTAACTAACAGGAGGTCTTGAAAACACAAGCGGAAAGTTTGCACTTCAGGAAAGTAATTTTTTTTTTAAACTGTGGCTTGGGGTAAAGTACATGCATACTTTTTACGAGCAGACTTCCCCTTGAATTTTCAAAGTAAATGCAACTCTTGCGCATCAGTTTGCTTTGAAAATGTGGTATTGCGACAGGCAAATAAACTCATCCACACAAAGTTACACCTGCTCTTTGGAGGGCGTAACTTCAGCAGGGAAACTGATGTGCCTACTTGGAATATAAAAAAAAAGTATGAGCGTAAATTCCAACTCTGCCCCTGAAATGCCTCTCCCGAGTTCATGTAAAAATAAGCCCAAACAGCCCCGGGATATTCTAGTACAGACTTTCACACAAAAAGCTTTTAAAATTCAATCCTTTTTTAACCCCTGGGTGGGAAATCCCTGTTATTGTACTCAAAGGCTCACATCTCAAAGTGTAGACTCTAATTGCACATTTCTCACCACACCAAATTTTTCTGAGAGTCCAGAATCTGCTATGGGGAGGGGGCGAAGCTCAGCTTCAAGGTGTTCTGTGGACCCTTGAGCCGAGGCAGGATTGACTCTACCTGCAGGGAGAAGCCTTGCAGGTTCCCACCATCGGGAAGCGGACCTGGGCAAAAAAGGGACCCGTCGGGACCTTCACCTATAGCAGCTCACATTCCCTTCGGGTTGAGCCTTTGGGTGCTGGGGCCAGCAAGACTTACGCAGGGTCTCTGCTGACAGCAGAAGAGAATGTCCATGATAAACTGGGTCATAGGCAGGCAGCAGGCAGGTGTATCCGGGGTCCAGGCAATGATCAGAGGCAGACACTGGTCTAGCGTATCTGAGGTCCAGGCAACAGTCAGAGGCAGGCAGCGTGCAATACTATCTGAGGTCCAGGCCAAGGTCAAACCAGCAGGTCGATCCAGTAAGGCCGCGGTAGAAACAGTGCGGTAGTGTCAGGCGCACCCTTCCTCCCCGCACGCACAGTTCTCTTCACTAACTCCCCGATACTCTCCTCTAATCTGTCTAATCGCATGCAAATGCATGCCGCGGCTTTAAAGCGGTAGGGGAGGGTTATGGCCGCGTAACCCATTTTACTGTATAGGCGCTTAATACAGCGCCTATACAGTAACCAGGGTGCGCTGGTACCTGTCATTTCAAATGACATTTGAAATGACAGGTACCAGGAAGTGTAAAAATCAAAATTTTTAAATACCTGTCGGAGGGCCGCGTGGGTCCAGGCGGCCGGCGGGATCCGGGGGGCTGGTGGTCGCGTGTTAAATCTAGGCCGCGGGCGGGTGGGCGCCTGTTCCGGGCGGCGGGGGGTGGACGCGCGTTAGTTTCAGACGGCCGCGTGGGTCCAGGCGGCCGGCGGCGGCGGGAGCCGGGTGGTCGCGTGTTAAATCTAGGCCGCGGGTGGGTGGGTGCCTGTTCTGGGCGGCGGCGGCAGCGGCGGCGGGGGGACACGCGTTAGTTCGAGACGGCCGGCGGGCGGCGGGTGGTCGCGTGTTAAATCTAGGCCGGGTCCGCACAGGCGCGCATTCATTCACTGCCGGTGGGGTCCGGCAACCCCCACCGGCAGTGAATGAATGCGCGCCTGTGCGACCCCTGCGATTCGGCGCTCAAGGCGTGACGTCACGGCATGTGACTGCCTTGAGCGCCGAATCGCAGGGGTCGCACAGGCGCGCATTCATTCATTCATCCAGGCGGAGGAGCCGGTGGCGAAAGCAGCCGGCTCCTCCGCCTGGATGAATGAATTCATTCACTGCCGGTGGGGGCTGCCGGGAGAGGCAGCCCCCACCGGCAGTGAATGCGCGCCTGTGCGGACCCGGCCTAGATTTAACACACGACCACCTGCCGCCCGTCTCGAACTAACGCGTATCCCCCCGCCACCGCTGCCGCCCGGAACAGGCGCCCACCCGCCCGCGGCCTAGATTTAACACGCGACCACCCGGCTCCCGCCGCCGCCGGCCGCCTGGACCCACGCGGCCCTCCGACAGGTATTTAAAAATTTTTATTTTTTCTTCTGACAGGTTTTATGTGTCCCACATCATTACATTTTCTCGATCATCTCTGTATCGCTTTTTTTTTAAATTGTGTTTTATTGTTTTTGAGTATCTTAAGCGGTGTCGATGGATTTGTTACTAGACTCAGTCCTAACTCCTACTAGGGGGAGGCGGTAAACTAACACGTTACGGCCGCGGCAAAACAGTGCGTTACTAATGAGAGAACCTGAGCGCGCGTTACGGTATCGGAGGGGAATAGCTAATTCCTTCATTATACAGCTAATTCGTTCATTTACATGCCGGGTGCGGGAAGGGTTACGCGTCTGTTTTAAGAAGCGCTACGGACGCGCAAAACTGGAGACTGTATCGCTGGTTTGCCTTACGCGTCCGAATTGTGCGCAGCAAGCTCGTTACAGACGAGAAATCTTCAACTGAACTTTACTGGATCGACCTGAAGGTATCCATCTGAGGGAGGAGAAGAGGGATGGGATAGGCAGGGCATATAGGTGATTACAAGAACAAGTGAGCAATATGGGGCAGATTTTAAAAAAATACACGCTCACGTACTTTTGTTCGCGCAACCGGCGCGAAGAAAAGTACTCAGGATTTTAAAAGATACGCGTGTAGCCGCGTGTATCTTTTAAAATCCGGGGTCGGCGCGCGCAAGGCTGTGCAAAATCGATAGCCTGCGTGCGCCGAGCCGCGCAGCCTGCCTCCGTTCCCTCTGAGGCCGATCCGAAATCGGAGCGGCCTCGGAGGGAACTTTTTTTTTGTTCCCCCCACCTTTCCCTCCCTTCCCCTATCTAACCCACCCCCCTGGCCCTACCTAAATCCCCCCCCCACCTTGTTCGAGGGCGTAACTTGCGCGCGCCAGCTGGCCAGGCCCTGACACAGGCCGCTGTGTCGGGCACTCGGCCATGCGCCCGGACTGCAGACATGCCCCCCGGACCGCCCATTTTAGCAAGCCCCGGGACTTACGCGCATCCTGGGGCTT
Organism: Rhinatrema bivittatum; assembly: GCF_901001135.1. NCBI lineage: Eukaryota > Metazoa > Chordata > Amphibia > Gymnophiona > Rhinatrematidae > Rhinatrema > Rhinatrema bivittatum. The sequence continues at coordinate 291,790,716 of NC_042620.1, forward strand.
TGCGCACGCTGGCGCTCAGGGCTTTTAAAATCTACCTCCATGGATGGAGCAGACAGGGACGAAGACAGAAGACAAAGTGAAGATAGCTGGACGAGGACTGAAGACAAGCTGGACAAAGACTGGAATGCTGGAAACAGCACGCACTATTAAGAAGTAGTTGGACCCATTGCTGAGGCAGTGAGGGAGAGATAGCAAGGGTCTTTCATAGGCCTGAGTGTATGATGTTATCAGGAGGTACTGCAGAGCTTTTCCCACCATGGGCCCTTTAAAAAAGTGACGTTGGACGTGTACAACCCTAAGGAGGAGCACAGTTTGTCAGTGGTGTTCCACCATGACTAGGGCTGGAGATGCTCGGCCATGTCAGGAGCCAGCAGGGATGACCTGGCTAGAAAAGTGAGTGCAGCAGTTCTCAGGAGCAGCCCACAGACTGCCAAGCATAACAGTACCCTCCCTCTTAAGCCCTCTCCCTGAGGCTCTGGGTTTCTTGGAATACTGTTGATGAACGTCTTTCAAGAAGTTGAAGTCCAAAGATACCCCCTCTCGTTAATGCCTTGTTATCATGTTTTTTACTGTTCAATGTAAAGCGCCATGCCGTGCGTTTGTTTTTGCGTTACAATGTGAACCGATATGATATCCTGGATGAATGTCGGTATATAAAAATTTTAAATAAATAAATAAATAAAGATATTGGAGGCTGGCTCCCAAGAATATTCTTCTGGGCCATAGTTCTTCCACAAAAAATTAGATATTTGACCTTCTTGCCCCTCCAGCAGGAATCCATAACTTTTTGGACTTCGTATCCGCATCTTCATCAGCTGCCAGATTCTGTGGTTAAGGTGGCACTCTGGAGAGCCAAAAGACTATTACTGGCAAGCAGTGACACATGAAATACACTGCGGATCTTCTACATAGACAGTAGCTTTAGTTGATATGTGAAAGGCCCAGTTGCCGAAGTACAGAAAAAGGCCAGATAAAGCATGGTGCCAGGCGCATAGAGAGGAGTTGTAGGCATAAGTGCCAGGTAGCCAAACCTTATATCCTATTTTGAACTGAGGAGCCAGTCTTCTATGGGCATCTGCTGTTTTCTTGGCTCTCGCAGCAGCTTTCTTAATCAACTGATTGGTCCAGTCCCAGGGTTCATGCAATTCTTGGGTGGAGAGTTGAGCTGCTGGTTACAGAACTGTTATGGGCAGTGGCAAAGGAGGCTGTTTCCCATAGACCAGCTAGAAAAGGGAGGAGCTGATGGCTGCGTTGGCGTGAATGTTATGGGAGAATTCAGCTCAAGGTAAGAGAGTGGCCCAGTTATCCTGACGCTCATTGACGCAGGAGTGAAGGAGGGTCTTGAGAGTACTTTTGGTGCACTCTGTTTCTCCATTGCCTTGCAGGTGATAGGCCATAGTATAGTCAAGTGTGATAAATGTTTTGCAAAGGGACTGCCAGTATCTGGTGGTGAACTGAACTCTTCTATCAAATAGTACATGCTTTGGTAAGCCATGCCAGTGAGAGACACTAACTCTGGTGCAGAAGGAAGGCCTGGTAATGCGATGAAGTGTGCCATCTTCGAAAATCGATCAATCACTGTTATGGTTAAGCGGTCTTTGGGTGGATTCTCGGGTACTGTGGCAGATGACCACGGGGAGGAGCCCCGTGAGGCGCCACAGTACTGGGCTAAACGCAAGACACACAAACACAGAGTTAGTTCTTTATTTATACAGCTTGAGATGTACCACCAGAGGTGGCAGTAGTGAGGCAGTCTGGAAGTAGCAGTCTCAGGACCCTCGGCAGAGGGGACCCTTCTCATCCCGTTGGTATAGGGGAATTCCGGTGTAGGTTTCCCAGCAAGGCAGTTCTGTGGATGAGATAGATTGAGAGTTAGATTACCCACTAGATGGTTGCTGTAAGTATGTGATTCCATCAGGTTGAAGAAGATGGTACAGGCACCGAGGCAGGGAGAGCAGGCCCTCGAGGAGCGAGCACCTGATCCCTGTAAGGCACCTGAAATAAAGCATAGGGCACCCAAGGAGTGGGTACCCAGGTTAGCAATTACCCCAAAGGGCAGAAAGAGAGCTTCCACCGGCAGCACGGAAGCGGCAGAGTAGCTTAGACCGGCCGAGCCCAAGTCCTTGCTAACTCAATGTGCTAGCAACGTAGTACAGGCTATATACCCAGATGGCGTGACGTCAGTAGAGGGGAACACCCCCGAGGTTCGCACCATTGCTGGAATAAAGATGTGGGTGGCGTGCGCGCTTGCACTCTAGTAGGCCCTTGGGAGGAGCCTGGTGGGAGGCAGCACCATAGCCATTCCAGGGACGCCGGAGAGGTTGGCTTGTAGACGCGGCGGCAGCCATTTTCCCTAGGGATGCGGGAGGAGCCGTGAACAAGGTGAGGCAAATGGGGCGAAGCTGTCTAGCACCGATGGATGCAACAATCACTACCCAAATACCCAAATACACAAAACTGAGATCCTAATCATCAATCAAGACATCAACATCAAACTTCTAAACCCAGCTGACCTACTCAACTCATCCACTCCCATATTAAATCACTCACCACATGTTCGAGATCTAGGTATCATGCTAGACAATCAGCTCAATTTTAAAAAATTCATAAGCACAACCACCAAAGACTGTTTTTATAAGTTACAAGTCTTAAAAAAATTGAAGCCTCTTCTTTATTTCAACGATTTTCGGATGGTCCTACAAGCCATTATTCTATCAAAAGTCGACTATTGCAATTCGCTTCTCTTTGGCCTTCCATATTCATCCATCAAACCCCTCCAAATGCTACAGAACTCTGCAGCCAGAATCCTTACCAATATGAATAAAAGAGATCACATCACCCCCATTCTCAAGCTCCTCCACTGGCTGCCTATAAAGCAAAGGATCCTATATAAAGTACTCACCGTAATTCATAAATCCATTCACAATATCTCTCCTCTTCAATTATGTAACCAACTACGCCCTCACTCCTCCTCTAGACCCATCAGAGGAGCATATAAAGGCACACTCTATGTACCTTCAACAAATCCTCGCATCATAAACGTGCCATATCTACAGCAGGCCCCATTCAATGGAATGCGCTCCCACCAGACATTCGGCTTGAGTTCTGCCACTCTTCATTCAAAAAAAAACTTAAAACCTGGCTCTTTAGCCAAGCTTTTCCAGGACCATGATCATCATTTTTTCCCCCTCCAACCAGCAAGAACATATCTTCTTCACAAACCCCCCATTTTCCATACCACTACCTACTTCGGTATCTAATCTCTTGCTGCAGGACACTTGAGAGACTTTCTCACTATATACGTTATAATTTTTATGCTCAATAAGACCTGTCAACGTAATTGTTTAGTCTTTTTTTGTTTTTTCTCCGTTTTATCTTTTGGGGCATCAATGTTACAAACGTTATTGTTAAATTTTGAACTTATGTACACTGTTCCAAGTTTCATAACCTTGTTCTATGTAATGCCTTTTGGCAATTTTCATGTTCTGTTTCAATGTAAACCGATGTGATCTTTATTTCATATAGGAACACCGGTATATAAAAATCTAAAAATAAATAAATAAATAAATAAATAATGGTGGTGCTGTTAGAGACAGGGAGGTTTATGATAAAGTCCGTGGACAGGCAGGTCCAGGGTGCTCTGTGGGCTGGCAACGGCTGTAACAGCCCTCAAGGTTGGCCATGCAGTGCGTTTTGCTATGCGCAAGTGGGGCACGAGTCAACATAGGCCTTGACATCTTGCTTCATTTGGGACCACCAGTAGTGTTGCTGAAGCAATTCAAGGGTTCATGCCCACCCAGGGTGACCTGCAACATGGGAGTCATGGGCCTATTTCAACCCCTTCTCATACAATCTGGAAGGTACAACAGTCTTCCCTGGAGAGACGGGTACTGTAGTGGCCAGGATCATTTTAGCGGATTGATGATGTGCCTGGGAGGTTCTGGGACTTCCTTGGTCAATAGGATTGAGAAAGGGACGTTGCCCATTGGTTCTTGAGTACTGGATGGTATTGTAATTCAGAATTGAAGGGGACAAAGAACAAAGCCTAGGAGTTTGTCTTGCATTAAGTTGCTGAGCTTGATGTAGATGTTCAAGCTTCTTGTGGTCCATGTATATTGTAACATGGTGTTGAGCTCCTTTGAGTACATGGCACCATTCCTCGATGGCTAGTGTGACAGCCAAGAGCTCTTGATCTCAATTCTGTAGTTGCGTTCAGCCAGGGAGAACTTCTTAGAAAAGAAGAAACATGGATGAAGTACCCCTTCTGGAGTGTGTTGGCTGAGGACAGCCCTCTATTCCCAGAGTAGAGGAGTTTACCTCTAAGATGACGGTCATGTAGAATCTGGGTGACACAGGTAAAGTTCGTCAGCAAAGGCATTCTTTAACTTCTGAAATGCCTCAATACCCTGGGGATGCCAATCTTTGGACAGTAAGTCCTTAGCCTCACAGGATGAGACCAGTCCATGATGGCTTTTATCTTGGTAGGATCCATCCGGAATCCGTGTCGTGAGACTGTGTACCCAAGGAAGGGGAGCTCCACTTGTCAGAGACATTTTTCCAGTTTGATGTAGAGATTATTCTCTAGCAGGCATTGTAGGACGTAGCAAACTTTTCTTCATTGGGAACTCAGGGTTTTAGAGAAGATCAATATGTCATCCAAGTACACAATCACACAGGTGTACAGCAGATCTCGAAAGATCTCAATGACCATTTTCTGGAAAACCGCAGTGGCATTGCAAAGCCCAAAGGGCATGACCAAATATTTGTTATGTTTTCCATTCATCACCAGGCTTCATGCAGATGAGATTGTACACACCCCTGAGATACAATTTGTGAATATCTTGGCACCCTGTAGATTGAAGGCATCCGATATTAGGGGTAATGGCTAATGGTTCTTCTTAGTGATGGCGTTCAGGCCATGGTAGTCTATGCATGGCCTGTGAGGTCAGTCTTTCTTCATGACGAAGAAGAACCCAGCCCCTGCTCGGGGAGAGAAAGAGCGGATAAATCCACGTTCCAGATTCTCCTTTAGGTGGAAATGGCCTGAGTCTCTGGGAGAGATAGGAGGTATTCCCATACATGTGGAGGCATAGCTCTTCGGATGAGCTCAATGCAACAGTTATACATCCGATAGAGAGGCAATACCTCAGAACTCTTTTTTAAGATATCCTTGTAATCCGGGCACTGCAGAGGAAGTCCTGGAAATAAAAAGTCCACAGTCACTGGACGTGGAGGTTCTATTGGCACCAAGCAGGAAGCTGAACACCCATGGCTCCATCGGGCGAGTTGTAAGGCAGATCAGTCAAAATGTGGTCGATGTTGCTGGAGCCATGGAAGACCTAGAATGATGGGATAGATGGCTCTGGAGATCACGAGAAAGCTGATTTTTCCAGATGTAAGAGGTGAGTGCATAAGGCCATAGGCACCATGGTCATAGCAACCTGGCCTGGAACTAGGTCTCCAAAGACAGAAGAAATTACCAAAGGAGAGGTCATCTGGAATGTGTGAATTTGGAGTTGGTTGACATGGTTCTTTAAGATGAAATTTTTTCTGGACGTGGAATCTACAAAGGCCTGTGTGGAGAAACAAGTAGAACCCAACTCCAGTGTGACTGGGAGAAGTAGTTGGGAAGCCGGAACGGTGAGGCCTAGGATCATCCCCCTGAAGTACTCTAGGCGTTGACATTTCCTGACCTCTGTGGACATTGGGCCAAGAAGTGGTGTCAAGCACTGCAGAAGAGACAGAGGCCCTGCTGTCTACAATGGAGTCTCTCTTCTGGGGCCAAGAGGCAGCATCCCAAACATATTGCCTCTTCTGGAAGAGGAGAGGTTGAGGGTGTAGCAGCAGATGTTGGGACCTAGTGCCAATTAGACATTCCTTCGTGCTGGACAGGTCTCTCGAGCTCTTTGCTGCAACCGATGATTGATTTTGCCAGTTAGCACAATGAGAGCTTCTAGCAAGGTGGAGAGATCCCAGGTAGCAAGTTAGTCTTTGATTTTCCCAGAGAGGCTTTCTAAGAAGATGGTGAATGAACTGTCCTCTCGCCAGTTTAGCTCGGAAGCCAGTGTCTGGAACTCCACTGCATAACCAGCCAGGGTTTGGGAGCCTGGACAGAGATGAAGCAAATCAGAGGCCAACGCTGCTGCACAACCTGGCTTCTAAAAGACAGTATGGAACTGCTCCATGAACTATTGCAGGTGAAGCACGAGGGGATTCCCTCACTTCCAGAGGGGAAAAGCCAGGCCAGTGCTGTATCATCAAGCAGGGAGAGGATGTATGTGGTTTTACTGTGGTCATCGGGGAATAGTGGAACCTGTAACTGAAAATGTATTCTGCACTGGTTCAAGAATCCACAATAACATTTCTTAGGGTCCCTGGCAATTGAGGTACTGGCTGGCTGGATACTACCAGAGGTAGCTGTGCTGGTGTGGTTGAAGGTGGCACCATTGGCATAGTCAGGGCATCCAGATGAATGGAGGGCACCTTGCTGGTCTTGCAGCCCACATGCTATGCAATGGATGTCTTGCAGTGATGTCAAGTCCACTGAGACTATGGCCTCAGCAACCTATTGTATCTTTGGACCCTTGGGCCAAGGTAGGATGTGCAGGGAAGAGCCCTGCAGGGTCCCACCATCAGCAGGTGGAACCAGACAAAGCAGAGACTGGTCAGGACCTTCACCTATAGCAGCCCAGGTTCCCCTTGGGTTGAGCCTTTGGGTGCTAGAGCCAGCAGGACAGTTGGGGGTCTCTGCTGATGGCAGGAGAGAAAGTCCATGGTAAGCTGGGTCATAGGCAGGCGGCAGGCAGGTGTATCTGGGGTCCAGGCAATGGTCAGATTCAGGCAGTGGTCAGGCATATCTGAGGTCCAGGCAATGGTCAGCGGTAGGCAATGGTAGTGGTATCCGAGGTCCAGGCTGAGGCAAAACCATGTATCTGTTCAAGGGAGGAGAAGAGGGACAGATAGGCAGGGCAGAGAAGTGAGGACAAGAACAAGTTGGCAACGTGGACAGAGCAGATGGGGACAAAGACAGAAAACAAACCGAAGACAGCTGGACAAAGACTGAAGACAAGCTAGGTGAAGACCAAAGACAAGCTGGGCAAAGACTAGAATGCTGGAAGCAACACACTCTGCTGAAGTAGTAAGGGAGAGATAGCAAGGGCATGTGATGTCATCAGGAGATGCCGCAAGGATTTTCCTGCCACAGGCCCTTTAAATGAAGTGATGTCAGGTGCACGTATGCCTAAGAAGGAGTGCAGCTTGACGGAGTCAGTGGTGTCCTCTGTGTGGAACACCGGTGGCGCCTTGCCGTGAGGAGGACCGGAGGTGCTCGGCTGTGTCAAGAGCCAGCAGGGATGGTGCGGCAGTTTGCAGAAGCAGCCTGCGGTCCGCCAAGCATAACGCAACACTCTTTTGCATTAATTCCTCAAAACACCTCTCTCTCTCTCTCTCTCTGAGTCCTGTAAACAGCACCGACAAATCTCCTAACACAGACAGCAGCAATAATCACGCTAGACGTTTGAGTAAGTTCCAACTCAATTTTACTGATAGGTTGTAAAAGTGAATTCATAATTTTTAACAACTCAAATTTGAAACTGTCCAATTAATCTTCACAAATGAAAATTAATACATTTGTGACCAAGCTTTTTCCAACAACCAGTTCTCCAATTACTTCAGCCAATTCCTTGAGTGATTTTACTTCTCATATCTTAGTACTTTACTCTCCAGATCCTCTCATAGGAATGGGAAAGAAATGTATCCCAAAATCACAATAAAGTCCCAGTTCACATACTTTTCCCATAGTCCTCAGTAATCTTCACTCTTCATTTTGTGGCACTGGATGGGCACCTTAACACACCATTCTTCTCCAATGATTATCCCCGAGTTGATACAAAATTCTTACACTATACCTCAGCGTCTTCTTACAGGAAATGGATACAAGTACATTCTTCCTTGCTGATACCTCTTCTTCTCCCAGACCTTTCTAAAGGAAAGGCACTTCTCCTCAAACCAGCAGCATCTGAATTCCTGGTCCCTGGGGTACTCAGCAACACACAAAAAGCAAAAACCTTACTCACAAAAACAACCCAACAAGAGGCAGGAAAAGTGGAAAAAAATAACTTCCTCCTCTGGCAACTAAAACAGTTACCACAAAACTACAGGGATAGGGCACTCTGTCTCCATTCTTGTCCCAAGTCTCCATGTAGAGAGACCCAAAAACATAATTAAAAGTGGTACAGCATGGGATCCAAACTTTAATCCACAACTAAAATCGACTCCCTAAGATGGTGACAGGGTTTTTTTCCTCCTAAACTTTTCATTGATTTTTAGAACAATGGGTTACTGTTGCAGTTGGACACTGCTGGAGAGATAGTGGACCCTTGGGCCGGCCTACCTAGGGAAACAGGGTAGGCCGGGAGCGGAGCCACAAGCTGGAGGGGTTCACACAGGAACCAGGGACCCCCCGGGAGGAGCCCGTAGGGTCCCGGGTCCTCGGGACTTGGAACTGAGACAGAAAGTCCAGAGGCTGAGATGGGCGTAGACCGGGACCAGAGCAAGCAGAAATGATAGGAAGTCCAAGGTACCCGGAAGGCAGGGAACTGGCTGCACAGGGCCGAGGGCCGGCTGAAGGCAGGGCAGCGGGCGGCTGCGGAGTCTGTAGCAAACCGGAGTCTGAAGCAGGCTGTAGGCTGAAGCGGTGTCGGAAGCAGGCCGGAGTCAGCGGCTGGCTGCAGGTTGAAGAGGAGTCAGAAGCAAACCGGAGTCAGAGGCTGGCTGCAGGCTGAAGCGGAGTCAGGAGCAAACTGGAGTCGGAGGCAGGCTGCAGGCTGAAGCGGAGTCAGAGGCAGGCAGCAGGCTGAAGCAGAGTCAGAGGCAAACCGGAGTCAGAGGCAGGCAGCAGGCTGAAGCGGAGTCAGAGGCAAACCGGAGTCAGAAGCAGGCAATGTGGAGATCACCAGGGACGCAACTAAGAACAACTATGGAGTTGTGAACCTCGTTGCAAGGCGATGAGAGAGAGCTTGAGCGCCGGTTATATCGGGACTTGGGCGTGACGTCAGCGGCGCGGGCGGGGCCAGGCTTCCGGGAGCTGAGCGCTCAAGACGGACGTCCTCGCGCGCGAGACTGAAGGGAAGCAGGCACGTAATGGCGGCCGCCACGTGGAGTGAGAGAAGCCCCCGGGGTCCGGAGCGGGCGGAATGCGGTGATCCCTGAAGCGGAGGTAGGCGGGCCTGAGCCCTAACAGAAGGGAAGCGGTCGGGACCGCAACAGGTTACAACATTCAAACCATTATCACAGAAACTGGCATAACAAACACGTCCACTGTACAAATTGTGAGTCAAAGTTTAATAATATCCTTGTACCCGTTTCTTCTTTTACTTTCCTTCCCTCCCTCCCATCTCCCCCTTTCCCACCCCAACTCCCATTTCTCAATCTGTTCCACACAATGACTGTAACCCCCATATTGTGACATAACTACAATATAGACACCCTAGGGACTAGCATAGAATGTAGAATCTGACTCACTCATATCCCAATTAACCTTCTAACCCTATTAAGCTGAATGAAGGATGAAGGCAAATGCCTTAATCTTCCCCCTTGTATATGAGTGCTCAGTCTTCATCTGTTATCCTCATCTCATCCCCAATACTTTGCAAGTTCAGTATGACGTTTATCTTAAGTGGTGGAAGGTAATCTATAAAATCTTGCCTCGCTCTTATCTTTTATTAGATAATGATTTTACAGTTAAATATTTGAAAGTCAACAGTTTAAGCAATCTGGATTCCCACTGAACCAATTTCAGATCTTCCTTTTCTATCCAAGTAGTTAAGATTGTTTTCTTAGCAATTAAACTCTCTTTATCCAAAAACAATCTCTGCTCAATTTTTAGCTTTGGCGTGACTTCATCATATATTCCAAATAGCTATGTATTTGCTTCTACCTCTTTCCAAAATTTTTAAATTTTGGAATATTCTTAAAACCTAAGCACATAGTTGCCCACCCCTTCACCATGCTTAAGCCATAGTCCCAAAGCGCATATCTTTGTTTTATGAGCTATTTCTTGTGATAAATATATTTACCCCAGAAACTTATATTGTGTTTCCCTTAACACTACATTCTCCATAATCTCAGGAATGCACTTAAAAACACCATTGAAGCTCCTGAATTGTCAGGTTGAAAACTGGCCGCTTAGATCACTTGTGGTGAACCTCTGCATTTTCCTCCAGTATACCCAAACTGTTTAATGCCCTTTTAAATTTGGCACAAGACAGTTTTCCCTTTCATCAAGAAGTATCTTACTCAGTAACCCACCTGAGCTCATATTCAGATTTGCCCTGATTAATTCAGCAACATAATGTCTCAATGTAAATATGCATAAAAATCTTTCAGGCTGATACAGAATGGTGCACCATTTAGCCCCTGTTTGACGATGCATTTTACATGCGCTATTATTATCCCTTATACTGTAAGGGATAATAGTGCGTGGAAAATGGGTGGTCAACCACCCCGAAACTAATAGCGCTCATCACATGCAAATGTTGTGCTTCGGAAAGGTGGATCCTTTGTCCGAGGAGGAGTTGGCGCTACCTGTGAGGGTAAACCCCCCACAGGTCCCTACCGTCAGAAGGCGAGGTTGAACTGATGCAGAGGCTGGCTGGAGCTTCGCCAATACCAGCCCCGTTCCCCACAGGTTGAGACCTTGGGTGCGTAGGGCCGCCTGGAATTAGGTGGGCCTCTGTGAAGATGGTGGAAGCGCAGCTGGAAGTAGTGAAGAGAATCAGTCCAAGGTCGGAAGCCAGAGAGTCGCCGATAGCCAGTCCGGTGTCAGATGCCAGAGAATCGCCGATAGCCAGTATGAGATCAGAAGCCAGTCTGTTGTGTCCATCGCTGCTCAACGCCCTCACTCCGCCCTCTTTACCTCTGTGGCGACTTCCTCCGGGTCTGATGGAAGGCTGGCTGCCGCGGCGTCTCCATGCTGTCTCCGGACCGGCTCGACGTTGCAGATCCGCCATGTTTGCCTGATGACCTAGGGCGCACGCTCTGACTGAAGTACCAACAAGGGCACGAACCTCAGGGGCGTCCCCCTGAGATGATGTCATCCGCTTCCAATATTTAAAGGTCTCTATTTTCACTGTCAGATTGAGTTAGCAAGGACGGAAGGACGAATACGGATATGTTTCCTCCAAGATACTCTGCCTTCTTGGACTTACCAGAGGTACCTGCTCCTCGGGGGGCCTCGCTCTCTCTTTATCTTTCAGATTGCAGATAGGAACTGGTACTCGCTCCTCGAGGGCCCATGTTCTATTGCCTGGAAGCTATCGCTACTACAAACAACTTTGAGTTACCATCGCTCTCTCAGAGCTTACCCTGGAACCAGGTACTCGCTCCTCGAGGGCCTATACCGTTCCAGCTCCTGAGCTTCCTTGAGACCTTATGTGAGTTTTGTCATCTAGTTTTGTTCATGAACCCTGCCTACTCTGCCTACTCACGTTCTACAGTTTCTCAACAGTTTATCCATCCTGGATCGTTGTTCCAGTACCTGAGGGACTGCAGCCCTGCCGGGGCATATCAGCTCTCTACCGCCACCTCTGGTAGCTTCATCACCTGTTTAAATTAATGCCCAAATCTTACGTAGTGAAGCAATATTGGTTTAGCTTAAAGTTTGAAACACATGACATGAGAGGATCACTTGACTGAACAATTTTTTTTAAATATTTGTCACGTTCACAAGATGGCGCTTCGTTCCCATTTGGTGACAATGGGCACATATGGTACTATGTTCCCATTTGGGAACAACACTATTTTTCATTACGGCAACACGATTCGAGTGCAGGAGGTCGTTCCCGGACCCCCGCTGGACTTTTGACAAGTCTTGTGGGGGTCAGGAGGCCCCCCCAAGCTGGCCAAAAGTCCCTGGGGGTCCAGAGGGGGTCCGGGAGCGATCTCCTACACTCGTGACGTCGGGGGACAGGAACCAAAATGGCACCGGCGCTACAAAGGTAGCGCCGGCGCCATTTCTATCAACGCACCCGTGGCCTGAGAGTGGAAGATCACAACGGGACCCCCCCACTGGACCCCAGGTAATTTAAGACATTTTGGGGGGGTTCGGGAGGGTGGGGGATTTATTTTAAAGGGTCGGGGTGGGTTTTAGGGATGTTTTAGTGTGCCGGTTTTCCCGCCCTCCCCCGATTTACACGATATTTTAAAAAAAACTGCGACGATCCGATTCCCTCCCCCCCCCAGCCAAAATCGATCGTTAAGACGATCGATCACACGATTCACATCTCTAGAAGGCAACGTGGTCAGGCAGGCAGAGGTCAGGCTTGGAGAGAGGCAACGTGGTCAGGCAGGCAGAGGTCAGGTTTGGAGAAGGCAACGTGGTCAGGCAGACAGTCGGGACCAGAAGTCAGTCAATACGAGGAGACACCCGAACACAGGAACTGGAAACCGGAGCCACTGGAACAGGAATGAAGACACGACAAGGCAACGAGCAGTTGGAACCAAGGACAGGTAAACCAAGGAGACCTGTTGCAAAGGCAAAGTCTTCAGGGAAAACCAGGGAATTTATACTGAGCAGGAGATGACATCAACACTCGGGGTCTGCAGCCTGGTTCCCACTGCGGGCCCTTTAAAGGTTTCAGTGGGACATGCGCGCATGCCTAGAGGGAGGCGCCGAGCTGCTCGAGGCTCAGCTGACGGAGGCGTCCCGGATGGAGGGCCCGGGATGCGATGCAAGGCCAAGGTGCTGGCGAGGGCATCCCGCTGGAGGGCCTGGGACAAAGTGCAGAGTCAGAGGCACTGACAGAGGTCTGCGGACGGAGCTGGCGGCCTACCGTCGCCAGCTCTGCAGAACTGGGTCTCATGAGCTGCACAGCAAGGTAGAGGACCACACCGCGGAGTTGCCATGGGCAGTGAACGTAACAGATTGGCCATTGTTGGATACAGGATACTGGGCTTTGGTCTGAGCCAGTATAGCAAGTCTTATTTTAACTTTTTTGTGCAATATTTATCTCACAATATAGCTAATTTTTGTTCAATACATGGCATTTATTGCATGTTAATAGCCATTTTTGCACAATATAGATTTATTGCACCATAGTAAATGACCCCTTTTATTAATACAATTATTATGCTGCCTTTCCAGAGCTAGCGCAAGGTGGCAAACAAGGAGAATAAACCCAATGTCATAAAAATCATATAAATAATATGTATTAAATCAGATCAAATATCTCTAGAAATACATCCTCATAACAATCTTTCACTTCCCATAAAGTCAACAGTGCTAAAGTCCTGATCTATTTTAACCTACATCACCGCAGGATGACAGCTACTGAGTTACACTCACTCTTGATAAGTAACTAATTGTTTCATGAGAACCCCTTATGTTAATCTTCCAAATTCATCATTCATTTCAGTGGGCTTGGGACTCTAATTTCACAAGCCTCAAGTAAGATTCTGCACTCATTCTAAAAGGAACCACTTTATAAAGGCATTAAAAATGCAAAGCCTGCATTATGTGAGGCCTGTAAAAGTTAGGATTTATTATCCTCCAAGGAAAATGCTGACCAAGATGAAACCTTTTTAGGTCAATAAATCTTGATGTTCAGTATGATAAAAGTCAGTACTTGCTTATTAACGTTTCATGAAGAAATATTGTTCTTTCAATATCTACCTTTGGGGTAGATCATTGTGGATACTAACTCCAACATACATCAGGATCTGCTTCCTCTAAAATAAGAGCATTTTTTTTTTTTTATAACCAGCAGTTCCGCAGACCTGGTTGAAAACCTCCTCACATCCTTCTTTTCTGTAACCTTTCCTCACATTTTAAGGGATTTAGCCTTGTAGGAATCTAAAAGTGTTGTAGGGCAACTAGTAAACTTACTCTGATTGAAAACACAGATTAGGCCACATCTGCAGAGTGTGACAACACCAAATACAGAATGCACAAATCTCAACCTGCAGCAATAAAATTAATACAGATGTCAAAATTGGGAGCTCACCCATGGCCATACAGGTGATCTTATTTAAGTTTTGACTCTAACCTCTCACAGTGCCAGAAAGGTAGTGCAGCAAGAATCTCCACTACAGAGCACCACTTGGCTTCCACCACTCTATGGCTTCCACAGTGGATGTGCTGTGATATGGAGTAAAACCTCTCAGGAACTAGGTGTGATAGTGCCTTTTTGAGGGAAGTTCAGCCCTCTCTCCCAGCTTTCCCTCGTTCTTCTGTGGGATGTTGCAGAAAGCACAGAGGAAAATATCCCATGTAAGCAGAATTCCTGGGGACTAAAAGGAGGATATAACATGGCAGTATGTGGAACAGGGTGGGGGAACTTGAATTGGTTTCAGAGGTTGGTAGAGATAGGCATGCAATGAAAAATGTATGGATAAACTGAAAATCAAAATAAAACAAATGACCAATAACCTCAAGGGTTAGAATGTGTTTCACCATTGTTGAACACCATGTTGTAAATCCACAACACTGAGAAGGTGGGACAGTGCAGAACAAAGGAAATCTGATTTAATTGACGGTATGGTTAAATTTAGTTAAGCAATAATGCCTGCTGTAAAGAATTTGAATATGAAACAAAGATTTCTGAATATGAACCTAAAATAGTTATATACTGTATATATACATTTTGTTGGAGATTTTGTTTTGTTTTCTTAGTTCATCTTTTTCCTACAAAGCGTAAGTGTTCTCTCCCACTCTCTCCACTGACTACTTCTAGGATTCTTCTGAACGACAGTCCTAGCTGAATGCTGCTCCTAAGCCATGAATCCTACCATTACCTAATACTCATGTGATGAAAATTATAGCTGTGCTCCCACAACACAGGAAGAAAGTGAGACACATAAGCCATTTACAGCTAGGAGGCTGGTGTACAAATGTATTTATTTATTTCAAATCTCTTATACGCTGCTAATTCCAAGTAACAGTCCAGAGTGGCTTACAAGAATACATTGATAAAACACATCCGAAGGATTTCCTGCAGGTCAATGGCCTCATTCATGCACATGCTTTCTATTTGTTCAAATAAGTTGGGTAACAAACTTGCATTAAACCTGAGCTCTGCACTTCACTGAAGGCTGGTTATCTTTTTTTTTTTTTTTTGCAAAAATTGGCTCATGAAGATGTCTTCACTTCATTGTGAGTAAAAGAACTGCTTTGCATGATAATGTATTGAAGCAGCTCATTAACTCAGAATTTTAGTAGACTTTCACACAGAGGATTATATGCAAAAGTTTACTATTTGCAAAGAGGGAAAATGTGATTTTAGAAAAGGGAGGCTGCCTTCGAGAACTGCTGCCAGATTCCGCATTCCAACAGGCAGGAAGAGGACAGCCAAGGCCCGGGATCCTTCTACCAACCTTCATTAGCGGGCGTCCCGAGGTGTGTGTGAGCCTCCCTTCGAGAACTGCTGCCGGTACCCGCATTCCAATAGGCGGGAAGAAGTCAGCCAAAGCCCAGGGTCCTTCCACCAACCTTCATCAGCGGACGCCCTGCAGTGTGCCGTGCCCCTTTGGAAGAATCTTGGCCAATGACATGGGGAAGAAAAGAAAAAAGGAAGATTAGATTCTGGCTTCCCCAGCTATCTGTTTGACTGGGAGAGGGCCTATGCATGACCATCTGATCTGCCCTGCTGGACAAGGTGGAAGTAACATCTGTCGGTTCAGCAGGTGTGGTCTCTTTGAGCTGTTTAGCTCCTGCCCCGCCTCCTCTTACTTCTTTACCAAACGACTGTGGGGTTATTCCGCCAGGAGTTAAGCATTTGTCTGAATCAGCTTTGATTCTGGCAGAGGTGTTTTCTGAAAACTTGCCCTGAAAGTTGGATTTTGGATTTATTCCAAATTCCACTCCACTCCCAGCCTGTTTGGACTCCTTCTCTAAGGTTGGAGTGAATAGGGTATGGTCCACACCAATAGAGGAGGAAAATTTGGCACCAGTTCCTATTCTGATCCCTGAAAGGGCAATCAAGTTTGATGGTTAAGAACATAAGAAATTGCCATGCTGGGTCAGACCAAGAGTCCATCAAGCCCAGCATCCTGTTTCCAACAGAGGCCAAACCAGGCCACAAGAACCTGGCAATTACCCAAACACCTAGAAGATCCCATGCTACTGATGCAATTAATAGCAGTGGCTATTCCCTGGGAATCATCTGGGAAGGGGACATTGAATTGATGGCTGAACCAACTGAAGTAACCTTGAAAGACATCAAGTTACCAGGACTGAGGCTGAGTAAATCCATTATTCAATTATCTGCCAAAACTGTCTGAATCATTATCTAATATACAGCTATCTTTATCTGCAAATAAGAAAGTTTATTTATATATCCACTTCAGAATGAATCTTTTGAGAACATTTTAAGAGCTAAAAATCTTCATTTGTCATACTTTCCAAAGTCAGGACTAATGTCTCCTTTGGAATTGTTCAAGAAATATGTTAAAAATGTATTGTACAAGATAAAGAAATTATGTTGTCTAGATTGGGGCAGCTTAAGACAATCTGCAGCCTGAGGCAAAGGATGAAATGGCGCCCCCCCCCCCCCCTCCACCCCGTCCCAATGCAGGTGAAATCACCGAGGGCCAGGGCAGGGGGAAGGCAATGGAAGGTGAAATGACTTGCCCAAGGTCACAAGGAATGGCAGTAAGATTTGAACCCTGACTTCCCTTGTTTGCTCTAACCACTCAGGTTTTGGGCCTGCTATTTTTTGTTCTCAGTTTTTGGTATCCGTACTAGAAGATGCTTGAGAAATATTTAATGGGGCGAGGCGGCCTTTGGCCGCCCCAACCCCTGGATCTAGAAATAGGACTCCTCCATTCCCTAGTGCCTGCCTCCCACCCTTCTCCAGGATCTGCCCCCTGGGGTGTGAGAGGTTGGTGAGTGGCGGGAGTCTGCGTGTGTGAGACACACTCTCTCTTAGGGCTGATATAAAGGTGTCCTAGACAAACCTTACAGCCTTTCATTCCCCCTTTCCTCCCCTCACCATATAATTAAAACTTATGCATTCTTTTCCATTTTAAAATTTATTAACTTCCCAAACCTAAAAAGGCAGATTGCATATGGAAAATAGACATTCAAAGTACAATCTTCTGAAGTAAAAATATCACTTACAACAATATATATTATATAGGCATACACTGCAAAAAATCATACTTTCAATAATAATAGTTTGATAGGCTTAATAAACTACCTCTCTCATAGTAATCAAGGCGGTTTACTGGATCTCATATGGTACCTTTGTAACCAGTCATTATTTGTTGATTATAGCTATGAATGTCACTTTTGTAAACCATTATGATTTTTACATGGAGTGATGGTATATAAAATGTCTAAATAAGTAAGTAAGTAAGTAAATAAATAAATACATATTTGGCCTATGGTAAAGTGCACTGGGTGTGGACTTGGCCTACAGAAAGCCAGGAATAAACTGAACTACAGTTCCAGTATAGTAAGCCTTCCATATCATAAATGCTAGTGTAACCTTGTAATATATGTGCGACACTGGTTTCTTGTAGTTTAATACACCAGACTACACAAGGTTAAGGCTGTAGAGACCTGCAGTTCAACTGATAGCCCAGCACCAATAATGAAATTACACACTACTTAACAGCATTAAACTTTACTGAATAATTAGCAGACTTAATCACTCTGCTCACTCTGCACACACTGTAGACATGAAATACGGCTCATAGATTCAACTGGTGATATTCAGCAGCTGTCTCCAATCTTTACACAGTCTTTGCATTTAGTTCAAAGTCCCAGCTTGTGTCCTACTGTGAAGTCCTTTGAATGCTGAAGGGCGGGAGATGAAGTCAGCGCTTCTTCTGATCCTAATGGCTGAACCCTCCTTACAAACAGGTCGATCCAGTAAGGCCGGGGTAGAAACAGTGCGGTAGTGTCAGGCGCACCCTTCCTCCCCGCACGCACAGTTCTCTTCACTAACTCCCCGATACTCTCCTCTAATCGCATGCAAATGCATGCCGCGGCTTTAAAGCGGTAGGGGAGGGTTATGGCCGCGTAACCCATTTTACTGTATAGGCGCTTAATACAGCGCCTATACAGTAACCAGGGTGCGCTGGTACCTGTCATTTCAAATGACATTTGAAATGACAGGTACCAGGAAGTGTAAAAATCAAAATTTTTAAATACCTGTCGGAGGGCCGCGTGGGTCCAGGCGGCCAGCGGGATCCGGGGGGCCGGTGGTCGCGTGTTAAATCTAGGCCGCGGGCGGGTGGGCGCCTGTTCCGGGCGGCGGGGGGTGGACGCGCGTTAGTTTCAGACGGCCGCGTGGGTCCAGGCGGCCGGCGGCGGCGGGAGCCGGGTGGTCGCGTGTTAAATCTAGGCCGCGGGTGGGTGGGTGCCTGTTCCGGGCGGCGGCAGCAGCGGCGGCGGGGGGACACGCGTTAGTTCGAGACGGCCGGCGGGCGGTCGCGTGTTAAATCTAGGCCGGGTCCGCACAGGCGCGCATTCATTCACTGCCGGTGGGGTCCGGCAGCCCCCACCGGCAGTGAATGAATGCGCGCCTGTGCGACCCCTGCGATTCGGCGCTCAAGGCGTGACGTCACGGCATGTGACTGCCTTGAGCGCCGAATCGCAGGGGTCGCACAGGCGCACATTCATTCATTCACTGCCGGTGGGGGCTGCCGGAGAGGCAGCCCCCACTGGCAGTGAATGAATTCATTCATCCAGGCGGAGGAGCCGGCTGCTTTCGCCACCGGCTCCTCCGCCTGGATGAATGAATGCGCCCCTGTGCGACCCCTGCAATTCGGCGCTCAAGGCGTGACGTCACGGCATGTGACTGCCTTGAGCGCCGAATCGCAGGGGTCGCACAGGCGCGCATTCATTCATTCATCCAGGCGGAGGAGCCGGTGGCGAAAGCAGCCGGCTCCTCCGCCTGGATGAATGAATTCATTCACTGCCGGTGGGGGCTGCCGGGAGAGGCAGCCCCCACCGGCAGTGAATGCGCGCCTGTGCGGACCCGGCCTAGATTTAACACGCGACCACCCGCCGCCCGTCTCGAACTAACGCGTGTCCCCCCGCCGCCGCTGCCGCCCGGAACAGGCGCCCACCCGCCCGCGGCCTAGATTTAACACGCGACCACCCGGCTCCCGCCGCCGCCGGCCGCCTGGACCCACGCGGCCCTCCGACAGGTATTTAAAAATTTTTATTTTTTCTTCTGACAGGTTTTATGTGTCCCACATCATTACATTTTCTCGATCATCTCTGTATCGCTTTTTTTTTAAATTGTGTTTTATTGTTTTTGAGTATCTTAAGCGGTGTCGATGGATTTGTTACTAGACTCAGTCCTAACTCCTACTAGGGGGAGGCGGTAAACTAACACGTTACGGCCGCGGCAAAACAGTGCGTTACTAATGAGAGAACCTGAGCGCGCGTTACGGTATCGGAGGGGAATAGCTAATTCCTTCATTATACAGCTAATTCGTTCATTTACATGCCGGGTGCGGGAAGGGTTACGCGTCTGTTTTAAGAAGCACTATGGATGCGCAAAACTGGAGACTGTATCGCTGGTTTGCCTTACGCGTCCGAATTGTGCGCAGCAAGCTCGTTACAGACGAGAAATCTTCAACTGAACTTTACTGGATCGACCTGAAAGGGAGCCCTCAGTCTCTGCCAATTCAAATGACTAATCCTTCACGGCATGGATCCTTAATTAAAACAGACAATTTTCTTTAGTTTCAGGGCAGAGTCGAGAACTTCCTCAGTCTTGCTCAGGAAGCAATTATCTGTTTGTACATGCCCCAAACTGACTACAGCTCGGTTGTGTGTTTACAGCCCTTAAAGAGACAGCACCCAATTGGCAGTTCTTCAGTGTCATTGTCTTTTTTTACTAAAATGATATACTTTTACTAAAATGATATACTTCCGTATCATGTACAAAACCATATGTATCATTTTCAAAACTATACATCAATGCACTTCCCTCGATCTTCAATTTCCTCTCCAAGTATACAACTCGACAAGACCTACCAGAGATGTTTATAGAGGCACACTCCAAGTTCCCCCTGCAAAAACGACTAGACACATTACCCTAAGAGATCGCGCCACCTCCACAGCTGGCCCCCTTCTGTGGAATTCATTGCCCACAGATCTCAGACTGGAACCTTGCCTCCCAACTTTTAGGAAAAGACTTAAGACTTGGTTATTCAAGCAAGCTTTCCAAGACACAATTTAATGACACAATCCAAGGACACAACCCAAGGACTCCTCAAAACATTCAGCCATTAATCATGCCATTTGTACATAACTTGTAATGTGACTTGTATATCGTTTAACCATTTATTCTTTCCTTTTTCTTCCTCTTCACCAAGTTCTGCCACCCTTGTTAATTGTAACTGTACTTTCGGTCACCTGAGTTCTAGTTTGATGTATTTAATGCACTCCCGTTTCATGTAAACCAGCAAGATATGTTATCATGATTGCCGGTATATAAAAACCTTAAATAAATAAATAAATAAATAAAGTGGGTTACACTAGCACTCAACCTATGCAGGGCCGGTGCAAGGGTATTAGGCACCCTAGGCAAACCTTACATTTGCAAATAACACCAGAACCTTGTTTAACATAGTGAAAAACCTAACCAATGACAATACAAACAATCAACCAACCCTACAAGTGAACCAATGCAATGATGTTGCCCAATTCTTTAGTGATAAAATTGAGAACCTAAAAAAAAAAAAAAAATCCCCAATGCAACAAAACAAGAAATTAAGATACCCACTAGAGACGTCAGTAAATGGTTAGAATTTGATGAGATATCACAAAACGAAGTTGAAAAAATGATAAATCAAATGAACCCTGCTACCCATATCATTGATACCATACCTATTACAGAATTAAAAAAAACTTGCCAGCACTGTTGCACCAACACTTTCCAACATCATCAACTTATCACTAAATGAAGGAGTAATGCCGGATCCATTGAAAGGAGCTATAATCAAACCGATCATTAAGAAAAAGAACCTTGACCCCCTTAATCTGAACAACTATAGACCTGTCTCCAACCTACCTTTTATTGCCAAACTCATTGAGAAAACAGTACAAAAACAATTGTCAAACCATCTTGAACATAGCAACATATTATACCCAGCCCAACATGGATTCCGCAAACATTATAGTTCAGAGACTTTACTACTAGCCCTATCTGATACTATCCTAAGAGGCTTTGATACAGGAACACATTACATTCTGGTTCTAGTAGATCTCTCCGCAGCCTTTGACACTGTAAATCACAAAATACTAATCACTAGACTGAAAGAAATTGGACTCATTAACAAAACATTAAATTGGTTTGAATCATATCTAAACAACAGATACTTCCAAGCTCAAATCAAAAACACACTTTCAGACAAAATTAAACTAACAACAGGTGTCCCACAGGGATCAGCCCTGTCCGCAACACTCTTCAACATTTACCTACTGCCAATCTGTCACCTTCTAGCAGGACTAGGAATCACACATTACTTATATGCAGACGATATTCAACTACTGTTACCCATAGTAAACTCCATCGAGGAAACAATGCAACTAGCCAACATGTACCTTGAAATAATCAAACAGCTCCTAAATCAGATGGAATTAGTAATAAACATCGACAAAACTGAATTCTTACACCTCAAACGAAAAAACACTCACCCAACACAAACTACAATCAAAATTAAAAATATGCAAGACGTGGAACTAGCAAGAAAAGTACAGAATCTTGGGGTTATAGTGGACCCTGAGTTATGCATGAAACAGCACATCTCACAGAAAATAAAAGAAGGATACAGTAAACTAATGACTCTTAGAAGACTGAAACCCCTCTTAACACTAAACAACTTTCGCACAATCCTCCAGGCACTGATATTCACAAGCACAGACTATTGTAATGCACTATTACTAGGGCTACCACAATCTACACTTAGGCCGCTGCAAATATTTTAACTGGCAAAAAAAGAAGGAACCACATAACTGGAACACTTGCCGAACTACATTGGCTCCCAATCGAACAAAGAATACAATACAAAGTTCTATGTATAATTCATAAGCTAATACATGAGGAAAAAGCCGACTGGCTTAACACAGCATTGCGTGTACATGTCCCTCACAGAAACCTAAGATCTGCGAACAAGGCTCTACTAACTGTCCCCTCTGTCAAATCAGCTCGGCTCACTCAAGTAAGGGAAAGAGCACTGTCACTGGCTGGCCCTGTACTATGGAACACCATGCCTCTCGAATTAAGGCTCCAGAGAAATCTGAAAATCTTTAAATCTAACCTGAAAACCTGGCTCTATAAACAAGCTTTCGATAAAGACAAAGAGAAGGAAAAAACAATTGATTAAGATGGACGCACCGAACAAACTCACAGTAATGTTAATTTTGTACCGTTGATAAATTGTCATACCAAACTGATTAGCTTACTTAAACATATAGCTTATTGCACTTTATTGTTACCGTACTATGATGGCACATGTTCAAGTTGTAATCTATACCACTCATAATTGTTATCGTGCCTATATGTAAACTGTTGTGATGGTTCTCCAACTTAACGACAGTATAGAAGAGTTTTTAAATAAATAAATAAATAAATTCTGGCGCCCCCTCCCCATACACAAATTTTAATTATGCATTTATAACATATTTTACATGAAAAATGACATTCTGAGGTAAAATTAATATACAAGTTGTTGTGATAATTTCATGCACTGTTGTGATGCCAACAAGAAAACTTTGCATCTTGGAATTCATATGGCATCATATCTATTGTGATATATTTCAGCATGGTCCTCTCGTATCAACACAGTACTATTTGCTAACACTCAAAGAATAACAACCCCACCTATGAAAAAGAATACCACAAATATTTCACCAGAATCTAAATATCAATACACTTCCTATCAGGAAAACAGAACAGGCCAAGCTACTACAGATCCCGCCAGAGAAATCACATGCTAAAAGAATGCTTCATCTCAGTCTTTGCATGCAGAACACAAACCACCAAATACAGAAAAAAGCCACATAAAGTATAAATAGAAATGTTGCAGACAAAAACTGAACTGTAAAATGTATCACGCCAGACTCTATACAGTGTAACAATGGAAAAACAAAAATTTCACCATTCCTCGTGAAACAAATCAATAAAATCAAGATATATAAATCATTAAACATAATTATAAAATCATACAAATAAAATAATTTCAAAACAGCAGATGAATAGAATATCCAATAATTAAACTCATGCAAATTTTGAAAGCTTTACCAAACACCAATAAAATACTTCAAAACAGCAGACATATCACATACTACCCAATAATTAAAATGGTAGTCAATCAAGAAAAATGAACTTAAACAGCCACCTTTACTTACTCTCTCCAGCAGTTCTCCTACTCCTTTCCCTTGCAGGCCACACCAGAAGCAGTAGTAGCTGCTGAAGCTGTCCTCACAGTCCTCTTCCTTAGGGACCACAACCAGTCTCTTCTCTCTCTCACACACCCACACCAGTCACACCCTCAGGACTAGTTTCTGTCTCTCACACACCAATCATCTCCCCAACCAGTCTCTCTCTCTCTCTCACACACACAAGCACAGACATACCAGTCATCTCCCTGATCAGTCTCTCTCACACATACACATGTCACCTCTCTGGCCAGTCTCTCTCAATCACACAATGCTCTCGCTCTCTCTTACTTACACACAGGTTTTCAATCACACACATGCTCTCTCTATTTCACTTACACACAAGCTCTCAATCACACACACATGTTCTATCTCACTTACAAACAGGCTCAATCACACACATGCCCTCTCTCAGAGCCACAAGCCAGCCAAAAACATGCTCCATCTCTCTCGCACATACACATATTGACACACACAAGCACCCTCCCTGTCTCACATATACACCACACATATACAGAAGCACCCTCCCTGTCTCACATATACACCACACATATACAGAAGCACCCTCCCTGTCTCACATACACATTACACTCTCACAGAAGCACCTTGCTTTCAGACTTGCAGCATTTTTCTCTTTTACTAAAAGTGAAAGTGATGTTCCCAACCATTAAATAAGAAAACCACATTCCTATCAGAAGGCGAATGACACCCTTCCTTCAGGTTCTGTCCTCCCAAGGGACAGCCACCCACACCATACAGCTTCTCTTGTTTTACGCTTTCAGGCAATAAAGCAAGTGTCGTTCTTCAAACTATCAGTCGTATGATTATTCATGTGGGAGATATGGAACAGAAAGACATCCTTAGTCAGCTTCCCTTTTAAATGGGAAGATTCCAGTCTTAGTCATTTAAAAATATACATTTTCTAAAGGCTTAAAAAAAAAAAAACAAAAAAAAAAAACCCGTTTCAGATTCTAGTCTTCATGCTTAAATTATGTTTAAAAAAAAAAAAAAAAAACCCACCTGGCATCAGTATCTTACATTTGTGATTTTGTTGAGATGAACATCTTAAATACTTTAATTTTTTTTTGCTTTAGTATTTGTCTCTACCCACTTTGTTAAATTTTATTTTCCAGAAGAGGGATGCTTAAAATTCAGTAATTTCATCTTTCATCCAACTTTTCAAAAGTTGTGCTACCAGCATAAAAGTTGAGGTATATGTATTATCATATTTCATTTTTTCTAAACTGGCAGATTCCTCTCTCACATACATACTACATACACACACACACAGAAGCTCCATTCCTTTCTCACATACACAACACATACACACACACACAGAAAGAAGATTGGCGCAGCCGGTCTAGCTGATCATGTTGTCAAAGACAAGAAGATCGGCCCAGCCGGAGACCAGGCCTTCAGCCCCTATCATGTGACAGGGGCTACCAGTGCCATTGGTTGGCCCCTGTCACATGGTAGGGGCTAAAGGTCACTGGCGCCATTTTACTTAGTGGCAACCAAGGCCCCGGGAGTGCTCCCAGGCCCTCCGCTGGACCACCAGGGGGGGTGTTGGGAGGGTGGCACTGAGGGGGGAGGCAGAATTTTGAAAGGGTACTTTTTGCCCTTTCAAAATTCTGCTGCCTGCCGCGGCGCCCCCTAAGTCTCGGCGCCCTAGGCACAGGCCTAGCTCGCCTAGTGGTTCCTCCGGCCCTGAACCTATGAAAAAGCCATACTGCAAATATTACACCAATACATCTCCTATTAGGAAAACAGATTAAAGCCAGGCTGTTGTAAATCCCTACACAGAAACTACATGCTAGCAGAATAACTAAAGCCTCAGTCACACAAGCAGAAGAAAGATTTCACCAAATACAGAATAAAGTAGGGATGTGAATCAGGCTTCGGACGACTGAAAATATTGTCGATATTTTCAAAATCGTCAGAAATCGGGGGCTCCCCCAAAACGATAGGAAAACCCCAAGATATTGATCGTGGGGGTTTTCTTATCGTTTTGGGGAGGGGCGGGAAAAACAGCACACAAAAATAACAGCACACAAAAATAACCCTTAAACCCACCCTGACCCTTTAAAACTAATCCCTTAGCTTCCCCCACCCTCCCGACCCCCCAAAAAACTTGTTATAGGTACCTAGTGGTCCAGTGGAGGTCCCGGGAGCAATCTCCCGCTCCCGGGCTGTCGGCTGCCACTAATCAAAATGGCATCGATGGCCCTTTGCCCTTACCATGTGACAGGGTATCCGTGCCATTGGCCGGCCCCTGTCACATGGTAGGAGCACTGGATGGCCCGCGCCATTTTTAAAGATGGCGCCATCTTTAAAAATGGCGTGGGCCATCCAGTGCTCCTACCATGTGACAGGGGCCGGCCAATGGCACGGCCAATGGCCGCCGCCATTTTTCGGCGCCATTTTGGAAAATGGCGCCGGCTGAAGACAACAAGATTCAGTAGCAGGAGCCCGTTCCGGACCGCTGCCGTTCCGGACCGCTGCTGGACCCGCAGGTTATTTAAGTCATTTGGGGTGGGGGATTTAATTTAAAGGGTCGGGGGTGGGTTTTAGGGGGTTTTAATGTGCCGGTTTTGCGATTTTACGTTTTTTCGATTTTTTACGATTTTTCACGATTTTTCACGATATTTTACCCCCCCAAACGGCAACAATACGATTCCCTCCCCCTCCCAGCCGAAATCGATCGTTAAGACGATCGAGGACACGATTCACATCTCTAATACACACACACACCCACACACATGCATAGGCACTCTCCCTCATAGACACACATACACACACAAAACCCTCTCATATATACACATACACACACACATATATACATACACACACCCACCAACCTCTCATAAAGATATCCATCCACACCCATCCTCCCTCTTACACACAGATATACACACCCCTACCCTCTCATATGCATACACACACACTCTCAGACACATTCACAAAGTTTCTCTCACACACAGGCACTTACTCTCTCACAGCAAGTCTTTTTCACACACACATTTTGGACCTATTCTCTTGCTGCACAGCAAGGACTCTTATGCTGCTGGCTGCGGTGAAAACGCTGACGGCACCTCAGACCCTTTCCTGCTGCTGGCTTCGGGGGAAATGCTGGCCAGTC
This sequence comes from Rhinatrema bivittatum, assembly GCF_901001135.1. Lineage (NCBI taxonomy): Eukaryota > Metazoa > Chordata > Amphibia > Gymnophiona > Rhinatrematidae > Rhinatrema > Rhinatrema bivittatum. The sequence goes on from NC_042620.1 coordinate 291,817,253, forward strand.
TTCTTTCACTTTGCTTTCTTAGGCCCCCAAACTCCTTCACCCTCCACTATCTTGCCCCTTCCCACTAGGCTCAACCCCTTTCACTCTATCTCCACTTCCAGAGTTTGACCCCTCTCTCAGTACTGCCCATCACACAGGCTCCCTCGCTCTCGTGCACATATGCACCCCCTCATATAGGCTTCCTCTCTCTCTCTCACACAAACAACCCTCACCCAGGCTCCCTTTCTCTCTCATGTATATACCCTCACATAGGCTGCCTATCTTTCTCTCATACACACACACTCCTGCACATTGACTCGCTCTCTCTCACACACACACCACACACCCCTACACACAGGCTCTCTTTCTCTTTCTCTCACAAACACACACACACACACACACACAGGCTCCCTCTCTCTCATGCACATACATATCCCCTCATACAGGCTCCATCTCTCTCTTTTGCACACACACACACACCCTCACCCAGGCTCCCTTTCTCTCTCATGCATATACCCTCACACAGGCTACCTATCTCTCTCTCTCACACACACACAGACACACTCATCCCTTCACACAGGCTCTCTCAAAAGCACCCTCACTCCCACACATACACACACTCCCTTTTTCAAGGACACCAGCTCCCAATCTCTCACACACATACACATTCCTTCACAATCTCTTCACAAAGACTCCCTCTCTCTGATATACACACACACACACACAGACCCTCATTCATGCTCTCCCATAGACACACACACACACACCCTCATTCATGCTCTCCCATACACACACATACACACACTCACACACACACACCATCTTGAGATCTTAAACACATACCTCTACACAGTCACTCACGCAACCACTACACACAGACTCACCAGAGCCTGCTCTACTCACGACATGCCGGGACTTGCACCTCCATCTTTACTGCCACGCAGCACGCCGGGGCTGCCTCCCTCTTTGCCACCACGCCTCATGCTGGGGCCCCTTCCTCTTCGCCGCAAGTGGGATAGGGTCCGCTTGCAGCACAGTGGTGTCTGTCTGCTCCTAATTCTACGCAGAAACTGGAATTTCTGCACAGGGAGAAATTCTGTACTCCGCAGTAGTGCAGAATTCCCCTAGGACTAAGGGTTTGCCTGAATGAAGGGTGCGGCGGCTGTGGTAGGCAGGTTTCATGGGGCAATCTTGCCGCCTGAAGCGGCTGCCTTACTCTGCCTCATTATAGAACCGGCCCAGTCTAGATGTTTTAACAGCTGAGGAAGGGGGAATGGATGCAATCACACCCTTTAATAGTACGAACGTTTCAGCTTTTCTAACAGATTCACAAGATTTGATTAGAACTAGAACTACTTTGATTGTTTCTTTCATGGCTGATCTAGAGAAAAAATGTAGTACTTTGCAATATTTTACATACAAGATGGAAAAATTCTGTGTGGCTATGGTTCACATTTTCCCAGATGTCTCTCGCGAGATGCAGTTATGGAGGAAAAGCTTTCTTTCTTTCAGATCTAAGGTTCATTCTCTGGGGGGCATATGTTTCTTAAAATTTCCCTGCAAATGTTTAATTGCTCTCCAGGGAAATAGATATGTATTCACTGACCCCTCCCACTGAACATGGTATAAGTTAGAAGTATATATCACTGTATTAAGAATGCCAGCAATTTGGAGGAAATGATGTCATTGGACTGGTAGGCAGCAAAGTCTGGAGCTTCTCCACCCACTCAACACAGTATCCATAAAAATCTCCAGCATCTGTATCTCAGTAGCCTCCTACTTCAAACTATATCAATGGCACTTAACAGCAGATGTCTCTTAGGCGAAAATCTGTAATTTTTGCCGTTTTTCTTACAAGAAACTTAGTTCCGAAAGGGAAGCCTGCGAAACCAAAATGGCTGCCGAGGGGTGTTTGGATATGGATGACACCCAGAGCCAGGACAAGGATTTCCCGGAATCTGACACTCCAAATAGGGTGGAATTCCGCAGATGGTTTTCTGAAATACGGCAAGACATGAAATCCTATAAACAGGAAATAATGGAGCGAATTAGCGACCTCAAAGAGAGCATTGCAGAGATGGGGAGAAGAGTAGATGAAACTGAGGTACGTGTAGACTCGCAAGCAGAAGAAATCATGCAACTCCGCCAAGAGCATGCAATCACAAAATCAGCAATGAACGGATTAGCAGACAAATGGGAGGACATCGAAAATCGTACAGGATGCACGAATATCCGCATTAGAGGAGTACCAGAGACCCCCAAATTTGAGAATATGGAGGAAACAGTAAGAGTACTCTGGTCAGTATATACCGAAGCAAAGTAACCCCGACGTGGATCAATCGCTTCTGGATATTAAATTGGAAAGGGCCCAAAGATCACGGGGTAAGAGAATGGACAATAAACCCCCAGACATTGTCACTTGCTTTCACAGTTTTGAGGTAAAAGAGAACATAAGAACATGCCATACTGGGTCAGACCAAGGGTCCATAAAGCCCAGCATCCTGTTTCTAGATCTCTTTCTTGGGTTGTAGCACCTAATATGGAACCTAACATTGTGTAATTATAGCATGAGTTATTTTTCCCTATATGCATCACCTTGCACTTATCCACATTAAATTTCATCTGCCATTTTGATGCCCAATTTTCCAGTCTCACAAGGTCTTCCTGCAATTTATCACAATCTGCTTGTGATTTAACTACTCTGAACAATTTTGTATCATCTGCAAATTTGATTATTTCACTTCTCGTATTTCTTTCCAGATCATTTATAAATATATTGAAAAGTAAGGGTCCCAATACAGATCCCTGAGGCACTCCACTGTCCACTCCCTTCCACTGAGAAAATTGCCCATTTAATCCTACTCTCTGTTTCCTGTCCTTTAGCCAGTTTGCAATCCATGAAAGGATATCACCACCTATCCCATGACTTTTTACTTTTCCTAGAAGCCTCTCATGAGGAACTTTGTCAAACGCCTTCTGAAAATCCAAGTATACTACATCTACCGGTTCACCTTTATCCACATGTTTATTAACTCCTTCAAAAAAGTGAAGCAGATTTGTGAGGCAAGACTTGCCTTGGGTAAAGCCATGCTGACTTTGTTCCATTAAACCATGTCTTTCTATATGTTCTGTGATTTTGATGTTTAGAAAAGCAGGATAAACGATGGTGATCGGTATAAACAAGGATTCTTTATTGGTTTTTGCCCGACTCTGGCCGAGTTTCGCTCTCGCAGGAGCTGCCTCAGGGGCTACTACAAGAACAATTTAGATTAAAATTATGCATGACAGACATACAAACACATTAACAAATAGACAGAGATATGTGTTAATACATATAAAATGTAGCCAACTTAAAAACAGATTAAACATAAATAAAATAATAAAACATATATAAATTCAAACAATAATCCAAATTAATATATCAAAAACAGGCGGTTGTGTGCACTTATTATAGCAATGCGTGAAGGATAAACATTTGTTACGTGACCAATTGTTCTTGTAGTAGCCCCTGAGGCAGCTACCTTCCCCCATTCCCTCCCCCTAGCCTGACCTTCCCACCCCTTCCCCTAATCTTCCCCCCCAGCCCTATTCTAACCGACCCCCCCGACCTTTGTCTTACCTTTTGCGCCTGCCGGGCAACTGCCGGCGCGCGATCCCTGGCACAGCGGCAATGGCCTTTGGCCCCACCCCCGCCCCGGGACTTACACACATCCCGGGGCTTTACACGCGTCACCGGACCTTTTGAAAATAGGCCCGGCGCGCGTAGGCCTTTGAAAAGCAGGGGAGGGGACAATGAAAAAAAAAAGAAAAGAGAATGCATGGTCCCCCACTTCCATTCTGTGAAGACATACTGCAGTATCATTTTAGCTTCTGCAAGGCCGTGGAGGCATGGAAAAGATAGTGTATGAAACCTTCTTCATCCCACATTATAATTTATTATAGAGCATGTGAGTGGGGTGACGTGGTGTTTAGTATTAAGTACTAATTCTGGAAGAACATTATAGGCATCTACCACTCTTTCCACGAAAGAACATTTCCTGACATTGTTCCTTAGTCTACCTCCTTGCTTCATATCTTGACACCTAATTCTACAACTTTCTTTCCACTGAAAAAGATTTACATCTTGTGCATTATTAATACATTTCATGTAGTTGAATGTATCTGTCATATCTCCCCTCTCTCTCCTCTCCTCTAGGTTATACATATTTAGGTCCTTTAGATAGGGTTATAATGTGGACTTTAAGAGATCAGTATTCAAAGCCATTTAGATGAATATCTTGCCAGTTATACATCTGGCAAATTTTACAATATTCAGCCACTTCTCTGGCTAAATTATAGCCAGGTAAATCCTTATCCAGCTATACTTTAGCTGGATTTAAAAAGAAAAAAATGCATTCTAGCGTGTTCCAGTGTGTGCCACAGTTACCTGGCTAATTTAGCTGAATTTCAGATATATCCAGCTCAGTAATCTGATAACTTTAGACCTGCTTCAACCATGTTTGAATTGCAGGCCCGGGATCACAGAGCGATGCGATCTCAGGTACTTCTGGCATAGCTATTGGCAGCCGCGTTGGAAGGGCAAGTTATCCGCATAATTGCCCAGTGGATGCACCCAGGATCATAACGTTCTGTGATCCTGGGCCTGCGATTCTAATGGGGTGGCTAAATAAAGTACTGAGCGGGTGGGAGGAGGGGGGCTCAAGGAACCTGTATTTTTATCTTCGCTGGAGGAGGAGGGGCAATGGAGGGGATGGTCCACAACATTATGCAGAGTTTGGGTTTTTTGTTTTTTTTTTTACATATTGGAGGGATTTGGGGGGGGGGGGGTTCTGGTAGCAGGAGGGTCAATGATTTTTGGGGCATGGGGCAAGGTAGGGAATTGGGTCAGAAGACCCATTTTTTCTCCTCTCAATATGACTGCCACTTAACCAGATATCTTTTGTCTGGCCACACAAGTTCGGATAACTTTAGATCTAGCTGGACATATTCATGATTTGGCCAGTTAGGTTTAAAGTTATCTGGCTACAGTTGTCTGGCTAACTTTAGCCGGATAACTTGTGCACTAATTGCCTTATTGAATATTGGCCTGTGTGGGTAGAAAGGGAACACAAGTCAGTGCAGGGATTTAAAGTGAGGGTTTTAAAGGAGAAAAAGAAAGGCAAAGAGAGGGTTTCCTAAGGACGAGAAAGGCAGGGCAGATGAAAGTTTATAAAAATGAAGGAAGGGTCATGCAAGGCTGGTGGAGTTTTAGTGTGTGTGTGTGGATTAACTAAACGGATTAGGAGGGTGGGAGTAGGGTCTGTTTTAGGACACTAGTTATAGATGTAGTTACTCAGCACTAACAAGGGAAGATTTTAGCTTTACATTACAAAGCAGAAACTCTCTTGACTGCTTCAAGATCATCGTAAAACAACAGAACATTTCAGCACTTTTTCTGATGCATCTGGACTACGGACTTTCAATCTGAATAATACAATGAATGGTTTTACTTAACGTTGCTGTAATGATCTGGGCTGCTTACTGTGCTGACCCTTACCAGAACCCATTACACAGGTGTCTGTGATGCATGAAAAGTGTGAATAAAGCTTGGATAATTGAAGAGTGGATTTGGAACAAAAGACTTATTAAAACAGAAGATGTAGTCATAATAAAACATGCACATATTTTATTCCAAAGAAAATAAATAAAAAAAAATCTATATCACCACCAAAAAGAGGCATTTAATGTATATTTAGCATTGCTTGTAAAACATGTATAATGTGTATAAGCCAGTTGCAATGTTTCTTCTATTGTTGTAATGTACACTAATGACACCTGGTGGCCACTGCTGGTGCTGTAGCTTCTCTGTAATTGAATAGGGCCCGATTGAGATAAGAAGGGGAAAGTGGGAGAAAACTGGGCTCAGGCTGGGAGGGACAGAGAGTTGGGATGAGAAGAGAGAGTGAGAGAATGTTCATCCACCCCACCCACTCTGTTCCATGCACTAGGGACCTAGGCTTCACCCCAGTGGTGGCCCTTGGAGTGGGATGAAGAGGTAATCAAATTAAACCTTGGAAGCAATGGCTCGAAGAGCACATGTTGGAGCAGCAGGCATACATGGATATTTGCTATTTTTGTCCATAATTTTTGATAGCATCTTAACTAATATAAAGTTAAAAAAAACCCATAAAGTTAAAAAAAAAATGAAACAAGATAATGGCTAACAGAGAAGAGAGCTAAAAAAGAAACTAATTGATATTCTAAAGAATCTCACCAATACCATTGTTTTAATACTGCAATATAATAAATACATTTTGGAATCACTCTGTTGCAATTTTCTGGTCATTGTTTTTTGGGTTTTTTTTTCATAAAGATGGTCATTGGTTTTAACCCTTTTAAGGGCTGCAATGTTTCAATCAGGCAGCCCTTGATGGTTGAAATTGTCTGCCACGTACGCATGGATGAAAGGAAGAGGAAAGATATAGGGAGGCAAACAGCAGGAGAGAGATGGAAAGAGCAGAGATGGGAGAAAGACTAATCCAATGGGGCAAGAGATTCAGGAATGAAAATGTCAGCAGAAAAAAAACAAACAAACATAAAGACACATAGGGAAAGAACAGAAAAGCATCCATCACTTGACATTTTTCAGTGATTTTGAGTCAAACAACTGAACAGTCTGTCAGCTACTGACTGATGCAGAAATCATTTATATGGACAAAAAGCTTTCCTGAGGTGATCTGCTAATGTGTTGGAGATCCCTGGAAGCCAGATTGCTTGCAAAACAGCTTGATGTTTGCATGCCCATTCCCATAGCTTTATCGCTTCTTGGCAAAGACTCCAGGACTCTGTAGCACTCTATTTGTTCACATAGAACACGGCTACCTGGTTGTCTGTTTGAATGAGGATACTCTTCCCTTGGAAGAGACGAATGAAAGTTGCTAGAGCGTATCTGATCGCTTTTAATTCTAGGAAGTTGATTTGAAATTGTCTTTCTAAGAATGACCAAGTTCCCTGAGTTCAAAAAGGACTTGTGTGGGCTCCCCAACCTTTTGTGGAGGCTTCCATCACCGATGTTACTTGGTCAGGAAGTTAACAGAGTGGTGCTCCTTTCTGAAGGATGAGGGGTCTAGCCACCAGCATAGTTCCTGCTTCATTTCCTGTAAAATCTCCACTTTGGTCCCATTGGGAACAGAGGCCTCACTGCAGAAACCATATATGAAATGTTAGTGAACACTCAAGAATTGCTGCAGCTATGTGGCCCAAAATGACAAGTACTTCCCTGGCCATTGATTGATCTGTGTTTTAACAGTCTGTACACAAGGGACCTGACCGAGTGTTCACTTGATCTGATGGAAAGAAAGCTCTTTCTTGTAGAGAACATATAAATGCTCCAATCAAACTGATTTTCTGGGAGGAACTTAAGAGTCCATTTCTTGAAATCCACCAGGAATCCCCAAAACTCAAGAAGCTGAATTGACTTCCTTTGAAGTCACTATCACAAACCTATTGTTGAGATAAGGGAAGACTTGGATGCCCTGTTGCCAAAGATGTGCTGCTACTACAGCGAGGCACTTGGTGATGACCCTCGGTCCTGTTGACAGGCTGAAAGGGAATACTCTGTTTTGGTAGTGAGAGACGTCCACCGCATAGTGCAGATAATGTCAATAGGAGGGAGGGATGGATGGGAATATGAGCATGTGTCCTTCAGATCCAGAGCACACATCCACTCCTCACCCTAGATTAAGGGGAGAATTGTGCGGAGGGAATTCATTTTGAATTTCTTCCAGGAGTATATTCGTTTAGACTTCATAAATCCAGGATGCATTTCAACCCCTGGTTTTCCTGGGAATAAGGAAACAGCAGGAGTAGAATCGCGTGGACATCAATGCTCAAACTACTAGCTCTCAATCAGGGCATCTGGCATTCTCAGATGGAAGCCGATGAGGTTCATGCCTTGGCATCAAATGCTTAATAAATAGATTGAACAAGATGGGGTGTACACTGTGGTGTCTAAGATTGGCTGAAAGCATGAGAAACTACCTTCACTGGGTGGAAGGAGAGGCTTTAGTTCTTTTATGCAATTGTGTAAGTATTCAACCATTCCCCCTCTGATGTCACTGAGGACTGTGACGGACGTTAAACGGCGCCAGAACACCAGGTGCCTGCGCACAGGGATGCCATACACCATCACCAGCGGGCTCCCTGAAATAACTAACAGTGATGAGAAAGACAGAAAAAAAGAAAAAAAGGTGAAAGAATCCATCTGGAACTGAGAGGGGAGGGGCGGTGTGTGATCCTTGATTGGGAGACCCGCCCCCCCCCTGATGTCACTGAGGACTGTGACGGACGTTAAACGGCGCCATAACACCAGGCGTCACGCGCTGAAGGGGCACTCCCCTTTGTGCTTCCCTTCGTGCATCCCGTAGTGTTAGCCATTCCCCATGTTCTTTTATATCCCTTGTTAACAATCCCCATATTTAAATGTTTAATGTATTTGACAAAGGTAACGCATAAGTTCCTGCAAATTTTGTTTAAATGTAAACCGATGTGATATGTAAAATCGAGCACCGGTATATAAAAGTAAATAAATAAAATAAATAAAATAAATGTAAAATTGGTGAGCAGAAATCCATGCATTAAGCATGGAGCTTTGAAATACCTTTTTTTTCCTAAACTGTCTGGCAGCCTGGGATCCATCTGGTAGATTTTTATTTGAAAATATTTTTTTCTTTGCTCTTTTAAACCTTGACTCTACTATGACTGATTGATGAAGTAGTTGTAACTATTCCAAACCCCAGGGATTTTTGCACTCTGTATTTGAGGTCCAGTTTCCTTGAAACTGAGGCACAGGAAATGGGATTCTCCCACATTCTTGCAGGGTATTATGGATTGGAATGGCTGCTGAAAACTTTTGTGTGAGGATTCTTGGCACATTAACTCTGAGTGTTTTGCCCAACTTGTCCCGAAATCCAGTAAGGACTAAATGTGTGCGTGTATGTGTGCAGGGTGAGGGGAATTGGAGGGGATTCCTGTCAAACTTTCTTTGCAGCCTAGAGGTGATGGAACACTAATCCAGGACCCAGTGTTGAAGAAGGTGATTAAGGAGTCCTTGGTCGTTTCAGACGGGTATACTCCTGGTGCACATCTTCTGATTGGCTGGGCTCCGCTGCAAGTGAATGCTGTGGGCTAGAACTGCTTCACAGGGGTTCTGATGGCATATCCGTATGAATTGGGGATACTAGGACTCCTTCTCGAGGGAGTACATCTAATATTCTGGACAAGAGGTTGGAAAGTACCTCTCTTATTCTTAGCTACTAGAGAGGTAAAGAAATCCTTCACTAATTTTGCCACCTGCTCAAAGGGCTGACATGTCCTCTTCTGATTACTAGAATGGAATCTTGCACATCTTCTGTACTCTGTTCAATTTATATTGGGACTTGATTAGATGCGAGTGGCACCAGTGAACAAATAGGGTCTGGCGTCCCCAGCTGTAGCCCTTGTTCCAATAACTTTGTTGGTAATTGTTGGGGCCGGTGAAGCTCATCTCCTTCTGCCCCTGAGAAAGCTCTTGACAGGTCCACGTATAGTTGCATTGACAGCTTTGCATTATGATGCAAAGGAGCAGCTTGTCCCTGAGCTCTATGTGGTGACAGTGTCAAGGATCAATGGATCGCATGGCCCAGGACTCAATGTGTTACAGACTTGTGCATCGACTGCACTGATGCACTGGAGAGTGGTGTGTCAGTTGCAATGACAGTGCAGTAACAAACTTCATGTCTGTCTATAATGGACATTTGTCTACCACATATACAATCTTTAAAGCTGCTCACAGTGGTCTTTCTTGCTGGACCATCCTGAAGGCAATTTTTTTTTTTTACTATAGCACTGAAACATAGGGGCAGATTTTAAAACATGCACGGGCGTAGATTTGTTCACGCAACCCGGCACGAACAAATCTACGCCCGATTTTATAACATGCGGGCACTGCCCCCCAGCCCTAACTAAATCCCCCCCTACCTTTGTTGAGAAAGTTACGCCTGCCCAAGGCAGGCGTAACTTGCGTGCACCGGCTGGCTATGCCCCGACACAGGCCGCTGTGTCGGGGCACTCGGCCACGTCCCTGGACCGCAGCTACGCTCGCGGCCCCGCCCCGGACCGCCCATTTTTCAAAGCCCCAGGACATATGCGTGTCCCGGGCTTGTGCGCACCACCGAGCCTATGCAAGATAGGCTCAGCGCGCGCAGGGGGAGGCAGGGGTAGCGTGCGTATCTTATGCACGCAACCCTTTGAAAATCTACCCATACTGTTTGGGGGCTGCTGAGGCAAATTTTTAAAAAAACTGTAATTATAGTAACAAAGAAAACAATTACAGATAGGATACATATCCATGATGGTGCTTGGATGAAAAAAAAAGACTTAGGGGGCTCATAAGGCAATGCCCATGCGGGACTTCCTACACATGCTCAGTAGAGCAAAAGCTCTTTGAGCTTGGAAAGAAGGGTCCATTTGGTACTAAGTCATCCACATGTCATGGCTAATTCAGCCTTCATTATCGATGGAGAATATTACTGAATACGGTACTGCCACACAGGCTAAATATAACAAGCGACTAGAGTGTTTAGTAATAAGATATTGTCTATGACTGGTGTAATGGTTCTATAATAAGATTTTGGTTTACATTCGCTTCTGGAGGTTGGTACATTTCTGGATTAAGACTAGATGTTTCAATGGTATAAGAATGTTGGTTTATAACTGGTTGCTGCAGACCATATGATTACTTATTTAAAAGCTTTTATATTCTGCCCTACCTAAATAAATAGTGCAGGAAAATCAGTTTGATTGGAGCATTTATATGTTCTCTACAAGGAAGAGCTTTCTTTCCATCAGATCAAGAGAACACTCTGTCAGGTCAGTTGTGTACAGACTGTTAAAACACAGATCAGTCAATGACCAGGGAAGTACTTGTCATTTTGGGCTACACAACTGCAGCAATTCTCGTGTGTTCACTAACATTTCATATATGTTTCTGCAGTGAGGCCTCTGTTCCCAATGGGACCAACGTGGAGATTTTACAGGAAATGAAGCAGGAACTCTTTTACATTCAACAAGAGCACACAAGACAAAACACAAGCAACTAAAAACTTAACATACCTTAATAAAACTACTACTGGATTATAGAAAATAAAGTGTGTAAATTGTGAACTCACATACTGTGAGATCATCTCAATCTGGTCTATTTGATGTTCCGTCTTTACGGGCTGAACAACTTACGGGCTCAAACTACTGGAAAAACTTACCTGAACAATTGCATTTAATAATTTGCACCAAGACCTTTGGAAAGCAATTTAAAAAAGTGTTCCAACTAAATTTCAGGTCTGCTGCATCAGCAATGTAATAGAGATGCAGAATTGGCTGAAAAGGTTAAGCATGTGCATGTCAGTCATGTAATAAGCTTTCTTTGTAGTCTAAACATTTTAGCAGGTATGCAAGACAAGCTGTTTAGTTTAATGCTGTCTTTTAGTGTTTGCCATTAATTCTTTATTAGATTTAAATCATATTTACAAAGAAACATGGAATAAACGGAAATATGAAATATATACCAATACATCAACTGGTACAAATATAGAAGAAAAAGAAAAAAAAAACACATTGTCTGATATAGTCCACATTATTGGAGCTGCCAACAGGTTTATCCAACAAAAAAGTTTCCAAATGTAATGGATCTACAAATACAAACTTATTTCTCTGATAAGTAAAGCAGAGTTACTTACCTGTAACAGGTGTTCTCTCAGGACAGCAGGATGTTAGTCCTCACAGATGGGTGACATCATCAGATGGAGCCCTGTCACGGAACACTTTTGTCAAAGTTTCTAGAACTTTGACTGGCACACTGAACATGCCCAGCATGCCACTAACCCTGTGGCCACATGGGGTCCCCCTTCAGTTTCATTTCAAAGCAGAGAAGAATATGAAAAATAAAATAACAAAACGCAGGCGAACCCAACTCAGCGGGGTGGCGGGCGGGTTTCGTGAGGACTAACATCCTGCTGTCCTGGGAGAACACCTGTTACAGGTAAGCAACTCTGCTTTTTCTGGGGACAAGCAGGATGGTAGTCCTCACAGATGGGTGAATACCATGCTGCAGGCTGCCCCCGGAACACCCTTGGCCAACAAGCACCCAATAACGTGCAACAGGCACAACAAAAGGGGTGCTGTTGGCAACGGGGGTAGTCTGAACCACATATTAGGCCCTAGGCAGGGAGAGTTGGGTTCTCACACTGTAAATAAGATATGGAGCACAGACTGGTCAAAGACACTGTCCTGTCGACCATCCTTATCTAGGCAGTAACGGGCTGTGAAGATGTGGAGGGAACTCCACGTCGCGTCCTTGCAAATTTCACAATAGGGACAGCCCGGAAGTGCGCCACTGATGCTGCCATGGCCCTTACTGAGTGCGCTTTCACTCGGCCCTCGAGCAGAAGGCCTACTTGCTGGTAGCAGAAAGCAATACAGTCTGCCAGCCAATTGGAGAGGGTCTGCTTGCCCATTGCAACTGTAAGTTTATTTTTGTCAAAGGAGAAAAAGAGTTGGGTGGACTGCCTGTGGGCTGCAGTGCGCTCTAAATAAAAAGCGAGAGCACAATTGCAGTCCATGGCATGCAGAGCCCACTCACCTGGATGAGAGTGTGGCCTCGGGAAAAAAGTGGGCAATATGATAGACTGATTTAGATGGAGGGGGCAGTCACTACCTTAGGCAGGAACTTAGGGTGGGTGTGTGGCACCACCCTGTCGTGGAAGAACCTTGTGTAAGGTGGATGGTCACTAGGGCCTGCAGCTCACTGACTCTGCGAGCAGAAGTAATTGCCACTAGGAAGATGACCTTCCAGGTGAGATACTTGAACTCGCAGGAGTGCAGGGGCTCAAACGGAGGTCGCATGAGCCATGCCAGCACTACGTCGAGATCCCAGGCCACAACAGGAGGATGCAGGGGAGGCTTTGGTTGTAGTAAGCCTCTCATGAAGCGCACCACTAAGGGCTGCACCGAGACTGGAATGTCGCCACTCCATGGTGGCAGGAGCTGATGGCACTCAGATTACCCCAGATTGAGGTGGTCTGTAGTCCAGAGAGAGGCGCCAGAGGTAGTCTAGAAGCCTAGGTGTGGGGCAAGTGAAAGGGTCAAGACCCTCCTCCGTGCACCAAGACGAGAATCTCCTCCACTTTGCTTGGTAGGACTTCCACATGGAAGGCTTACGTGAAGCTACGAGGACTTGCGAGACATTGTCTGAAAAGTGAAGGGAATTGCAGCACTAGCCTTTCAACATCCAGGCCATGAGGGTCAACGACCAGAGGTTCGGGTGGCATAAGCTGCCCTGATCCTGTGTGATGAGATTGGGTGAGGTGCCCAGGCAAATGGGCTCCTGGAGAGACAGGTCGTTGAGAATTGGATACTAGACCTGATGCGGCCAATGCGGGGCTATGAGGATCATGGAGCCTCGGTCCTGCTGTAGCTTCACGAGAGTCTTGTTTATTAGCAGAATCGGAGGGTATGCATATAGGAGGCCTGCATTCCAGGAGTGGGTGAAGGCATCCACTACTGGTCCCTTTCCTCCTTGTGCAGAGAGCAGAAGCAGTCCACCTTGTGGTTCTGTGGGGACGCGAAGAAATCTACGTCCGCTGACCCCACTGGTAGAAGATCCTTTCCGCCACTGAGGGGTTGAGGGACCACTCATGGGGGATGGAATGTCCGACTGAGGCGGTCTGCCACCACATTCTCAGAGCCTGCCAGGTAGATGGCTCGAAGGAGCATGGAACATGACAGGGCCCAGGCACAAATCTGCACCACCTCCTTGCAGAGGAGATAAGAGCCTGTGCCCCCCTGTTTGTTCACATACCACATTGCTACTTGGTTGTCCATCTGGATCAAGACGACCTTGTTGGACAAGCAGTCCTGGAATGCGTAGAGTGCATACCGCATCACTCAGAGTTCCAGAAAGTTTAACTGGTATCTCGCCTCGGGCTTCAACCACACTCCTTGCATGTGGAGGCCGTTGACATGGGCCCCCCAGCCTAGGTTGGAGGTATCCGTGGTCAGAATTATTTGATCAGCAGGGTGCTGAAAGGGTAGTCCCTTGCTGAGGTTGGATTCCTGCGCCCACCAGGCAAGGGAGAGCTGGAGAGGTTTGGTTATCCGGACGAGTGTGGAGAGTTCTTGAGAGGCTTGGTGCTACTGGGACTGTAGAGTCCATTTTGTGACCCTCATGGCCAGGCGAGCCATTGGGGTGACATGCACTGATGATGTCATGTGGCCCAGTAACTTCAGGAGCAGGCGGGCTGAGGCTGTCTGTCAGGAACAAATGGACCTGGCCAGCCCAGCCAAGGTGGCAATGCGTTCCCTGGGAAGAAACACTTTGGCTACCATGGTTTCCAGATTCTCCCCGATGAAGCTGAGTCGTTGGGACAGAGTCCGCTGGGATTTCAGGTAGTTTACAAGGAACCCTAGTGATTGGAGGAGTCATAATGTCATGCTCAGGGAGTGAAGTGCTCCCTCTCTCTCAGAACTCTTGATGAGCCAATCGTCCAGATATGGAAACACGTACACGCCCTTGCGACGCAAATGTGCTCCCACCACTGCCAGGCACTTTGTGAAGACTCAGGGAGCAGAGGCCAGTCCAAAGGGAAGAACTCCGTACTGGAAGTGCCGGTGGCCTACCATGAATTGCAGATATTTGCGATGAGGTGGAAAAATGGCAATGAGCGCGTAGGCGTCTTGTAGATCCAGTGAGCATAGCCAGTCCCCTTGATGTAGAAGCGGGAGTAGGGTGCCCAGGGATACCATTTTGAACCGCTCTCTTCGGAGGAGCTTGTTTAAGGCCCAGAGGTTGAGGATGGGATGGAGGCCGCTTGTTTTCTTTGGAATGAGAAAATATCGGGAGTAGAACCCCTGGCCTTGCTGAGCCTGGGGAACCGCTTCCACGGCTCTGGACCATAGCAGAGCTGAGAGTTCTAACTCGAGGGTTGGTGCATGTTCCAAGAAACTCCATGCCGGACAGGGTGGGGAGTCTGGAGGAACACTGAGAAGATTGAGGCGGTAACCCCGTTGTTCGATGGACAGTACCCATCAGTCGGTGGTAACTGGGGAGCAGTGGTTCAGAAATAGGCAGAGACGACCCCCCACGGGCGGGTCAGATAGTGCGGGCGAAGGGGATAGGTTTCTGCTCTCTGAGTGCCTGTCAAAAGCCAGCTGCAGGGCTTGGCTGAGGGGCTGGCTAAGCCCTAGGTGCCCTTTGTTGGTGAGGGTGACCTCTCTGGGTGGACCGAGCTGGACGAGCATGGGAGGTTGGAGGATAGTATCTCTATTGCCTGTAAAACTACTTTCTAGAATCCCTACGTGGACCTCTATGGGCTGCCGAAAAGGGGTCAGAGGTGGTGGTAGACAACTGACACAGGGTTTCAAGGTGGTCCTTGAGTTGGGCCACTGTGTCTCGGATTTTGTCCCCAAAACGTTTTTCCCTTGTACAGGGGAGGTCGGCCAGTTTGTCTTGGACCTCCGGACGAAGGTCGGAGTCTTTTAGCCAGGCCCAGCGTCTGGCACTAATGACTGCTGCTGATACCCTTGACGCCGTCTCAAAGACGTCATAGGCCGCTCTCACCTCATGTTTCCTGACTTCCAGTCCTTTTTGGAGGATGGATTTTAGGCCTTCCTGAAATTGTTGTGGGAGGGTCTCAGTGTACTCCTGGACCTGTTTCCAGAGGTTCCGGTTGTACTGGTTCATGTACAACTGGCTCGCTGCTATGCGAGCGATAAGCATGGAACCCTGGAAAACAACTCAGAGCGTCTAAGGCTCTATGGTCCTTTCCTGGAGGGGCAGAGGAGTGAGGGTGGCTTTTTTTGGCCTTTTCTGGGCCGATTCGACCACTACCGACTGGTGTGGCAACTGGCTATTTTGAAAACCTAGGGCCTGTTGGTCTAAGTAGGTGGCATCCGTTTTTCTATTGACTGGAGCCACAGAACTTGGGTGTTCCCAGGGCAGGTGAAGGAGGTCCAGGAGAACCTCATGGACCAGGACTGCCATCACTTCCTTAGGAGCATCCACAAATTGGAGGTCCTCTAACATCTTGTGGCGTGCATCCTCTTCGGTCAGAAGCTGGAAAGGAATGGGCTCTGCCATCGCCCAGACAAAGCTCGTGAAGGATAAGTCCTCTGGAGGCGAGCGCTGTCTCTCATCTGGCAGGGAAGGTTCCGACAGGATGTCCTTGGAGGCCTCCGAGGAATGCTCAGAGGCGGCCTTCTTCCCATGGGGTGGAGGGGGCTTCCTCCTCACCAGAAAACTGCCTGGGCCGAGGAGGAAGGACAAGACCCAGAGTATGGGGCGCGGGCACTGATGGTCGGTGAAGTGGAACCCACAGCAGTGGCGCCGGCATCGAGGGTGTTGGGACCTGCGATGGACGCCGGGGCACCGGGAGTCCTGATGGCCTGGGGACAGGATCTGGCATCGGCGGTACCGCCTGTGGAGATGGGCGAAGGGCTATATCTTCCTCCTCTGAGGAGCCCGGAATCAGGATCGAGACAGGGGGAGGCACGTGGTGGACAAGGTACCGGGGCAGCCGCCGGCACGGGCTGCATCAGTAAGGCACCGAACAGCACATCCAGCCTTTCCAGTAGAGGTGCCAACATGGAGGGTGCCAGTTCTGATGCCGTTATGGGGCCGGTGTCGGTGGCTGCTGGAGACACCGAAGGGCATTTAGCATTGCCTGTTGAACCATGAGGTCCAACTTCTCTCTGAATGCGGGTGCAGAGAAGACAGACCCTGGAGTAGGAGGCAGGCTGGGCGTCACCAGAGTGTCCACGGGGGTCCACGGAGGCTCAGTGCATGGCACCGATATAATGGGATAAAAAAAAAAAAAAAAAGATGCATTCCACTCATTTTGATATATTTAAACAATTGTATTTAAATGCAATTTTTTAAAATCATCATCATCATCATCAAAAGTCAGGTTTAAAAAACTGCAGCACATGCTGGATTTGCAAATATAACTATAGCACATATACAAAAGATCCCTTTACTAACATAGTATGAAACTGTCTGCCTGTCAGTTTGCTCCACTTCTTAAAATTCCCATACATTCTTTTTCATTCATGAGATAACTGGCAAGTCCTGCATCGTAGAGTTATGTTACTGCATGAAGATGTAAACATTTTGTTACAAAACTCTTGAGTCATTCCATTAAAGATGGAAGGGGTATAGGAAATCACCATCTTTGACCTCCTAACAATGCCACCTCTGCTCTACGGTGCCTTCTACAAGTACTACAAAGAAAAGGAAAGCACCACGATTTTCTTATGCGCGGTATGTTCTCTCAGTTTCTGAAAGGGGAATTCACTGTATGTAAATGGCTACAATCAATGACATATGTCCAGGATTTTCTGTGGCAACATGCTATTTGTAGCATTTTTTCTGCTCCATGCCAGGCCTGGGGCTGACTCAACTGGTCAGCAGGCTCTCAAGAGAACTGCCATCATTTCAGAGCTTTCTGGTGCCACGTGCACAACAAGTGCTGATCCTGTACCTTTCATGAGGAAATTCTCCTCTGCCCTATACAAGGTGAGCCAAACTCTGTGTCCCTCTTATATTAGCAGCTTTGATTAGGTAGAATGTTTGGTATTTTTCTTCTTGAATTCTCTCTATACCCAGAATGGGAAAGGGTAGTCCACATATGAGAAGGAGCATTGTTGTTTTTTTTTAATATCCTCCCTCCCTTCAGCTTACTCTAATGCACCAATTATCTGTCCTTCTCTTTGAATTCCTGTTTCAACTTTCTGCCGGCATTTTTTCCCATAGCATTCCTTTGTTTAAACTTCTGCAATATGCCCCAATGGTACCTTGCTACAACATCCTTCTTTGATTGAGATCTCAAACATCACACTATCCATGCCAGTATTTAGCTACTGGGGGCTACAGTCCTGTTGCTGGTCAGTTCCATACGTATACAGGTGTAGGAGTGGTGTTCTTGTTGACCTGGCACTGTCTGCTCAACTGGCATGAAACTTGGCAATTGCTATCCTTTCAAACATCAAAGCACAACATTCTACCTCCCATTATTTTGCCTCTGATAAGTGGTATCAGGCAGATGGATGGACACGGTCTCCCCATAAGGCATTCTCACTATATTTCATACAAGAATGCCCAAGAACTGAGTTCCTATCTGCAGCAGACATGGAAAGTCTCACATTTCCTTAGCTTTCCACACCTGCAGATCCCTCTGTGCTGCCTGTAGTAAAAGAGGAGCAGGACTGATGGACTGAAGACTCGGCTTTGGTCTTTCCAAATTCGATCACCACAGGTTTTCCTAGGAAACTGTATCCATTAACCAGAAGCAGGGCCTTCGTGGCCACCTCCATACCTGATATAAGGGAGACATAGCAAACATTATATTTATAAGAGCTCTTTTGTTATATAACTTCTTTTTCTTATTGCATGACAGTACTAGCAACATTATATATTGATGTCTAAAGTCTGGAGCCAAATTAAATTGTCTGGTTAACTGCATGAATGTTAGCAGTGCGTGCTGGGTTATAGACTGTAGTGTCAGCAATAAGCAATCTATTTTATGCAGCAGTTAGATTCCTGCAACTTAAAATTAAAGGCAAGATTCAAAGGTGGTATCCCACATGCTTTTGCAAGTTACTAGGCCAAACTCTCAGTTATGAATCAATAAAATTAGTTTATTTACATGACAAGAAAAATGGCATGCAACTATATATGTAATATAGGGATTCTTTGTGTAATAGATATATGCCCCTTCTTTTTATATAGAAATATGGCAGCCTAAACCAGGGTGCCAATCACAAAATGACAACAGTACAGGGCCAATGGGAAATGAATTCAAGTAAGGACACTGAATTTGTCAGATGCCAATGAACAAATTAGAACACCAATTAGTGCAACTGAGATGACGGTTTCTGTTTTGATGCAGATACCTGTCAAGCAGGAGCTGGACTACCAACTCTTTCCATATATGCTACTGAACAGCTGTAAAGGCGGTAATGATTTTTACCAATAACAAAGCACGCCAGATTTGAACCAAAGGTTTGTAGTCGACAAGATCAGTCTCCCATATAATGTTCATGCAGGGTCAGCTCAGACTTACTTGGAAGCATTACAGCAGAGGTGTACAACTCCAGATGAAGGCCACAAAAAAAAAAAGAAAAAAGTCTGCTGTTCATGGTAACCAAGAAGTTATAAAAAACATGTACAAACCTAGTCTGGTTTGTGGCCTTCAAGGATAATAATTGCAACCTCTGCATTAAAAGAATTCCTTTTTATCTGCAGGCCCACTGAGCACTGGTTTTGAGTACTGTACCTCCGTCTCCCTTTCTCAGACACTCACTTGGAAAGGTGATGAAGGCCTGGCCTCTCATGCGCCCAGTCAACATGCGGAACTGGATCGGGGGGCCATCTGCTTGCTGGAACCGGGCAAACAAAGAAATCAGTTCTCTCACTGTCATACGTGGGTGAAGATTTTTCAGATATAACACCTAAAATTAAAAAAAAACCGCACAAAGCCAGGTTACTTCTGCAGTGCACCAAACATCTAAGTCATGAATTAAACATGCTATAGCTCCCAAGTGGAGATTTAAGAAAAATCCAGTCAGCTGTGAAAATTGTAACTAGAGTTCAATGACAACTTGCAATAGATATGATAAGCTGCTTTCCTTCTGCAAATTTGCAAGTTTTCTCAATCAATTAAAACAGACGGGTTCAGTACTGTAGTTTTACATAAAATGTGGATAACACAATCTAATATCCTGGCACTATATAAGGTTTAGTACATTTTCTTCCAGTACAAAAGGAAACGCACAAAGTTTGTGAATAACTGTTCCCTGTACGTACCAGGATCAGTCCAGGATACCTGGGTTGTGACTCCGCACCAGTAGATGGAGACAGACTAAAACTTGTGGGCGGAGCATATATGCCCCTGTGCCAGTCACAGCCCCTCAGTCTTACTCTGTCTCCAGTAGGTGGGTGCAGGTCCGGTCACAGCCCTGTCGGGCCTGATTCTGGTTGTTAGTCAGGTTCGCTTTTTGGGTTTTATTTTCTATTAGGCCTATTTGGTTTTTTTTCTGTAAATTGGGTTTTTTGTTTAATTTGGTTAATTTTAGTCCCGGTTGCCCTGCCTCCCTGGGGAGTTGAGAGGTCCTGAGGGGACTACCCTCCCCAGGTGGAGGCCGCTGCTAGGGTTGAGGACCCGGCTGGACTAGTAGCAGCGTCAGGGGTGACACCGGGGAGCCCGGTTCACTCACCCCTGCAGGACAGAGGGCTTTTTCAGTACCAGGGACAGCGTTTTCTGTAAAAAAAAAAAAAAAAGTGTTTGACTTTTGTTTCTGTCGGCTCTCCGTTGCCTGGCGTTGCGCTCCGTCCCGTCCCGCTCGGGGGGGGGGGGGGGGGGGGGGGGGGGGGGGGGGGGCGTCGTCGGCAGGGGGGAGGTCGCCGATTTCGCCGCGGTGATTTTTTTCTTTTTCTTCAGCGCCCCTCAGTGTTTTTCGGCGCGTCCTTTGTTTTCCCGCGATTTTCTCGATGCCGCGCGGCTCGCAGTGCAGGGCCTGCGGCTCGGTGCGCGCGCGTCTCTCCCGGGACGGCCTTTGTTTGGCCTGCGTCCCGGGAGACGAGGGATCATCGGGGGCACCTCGGGGGACCCGTTCCCGGGTGGCACGATCGCCGTCGCAGGGGGGAGGGGCCCCTGACAGGCCTCCTGGTTCTTTCCCGGTTTCCGCGGGAGTGGCGGCCATTTTGTCCACCGGCCGGGTAGTCTCACGCGAAACGGTGGAGGCCTCGGTTTTGCCCCCTGAGCTCTCCCCGCAGTGGGGTGCGGCGGGGGAGGCCCCCTCGGAGGGGCCCCGGTCCCAGGGGACTTCGGAAATCGATTCTTCGGATTCGGGCGAGCTCTCAGAGGATTTAGCGCTTTGCTGCGCAAGGTGCTCCGATATAGGCGAAGCAAGCGCAGTCGGGGGGACGCCTCGCGCGCTCGGGTCCACCGGTCCCCGCCGAAGAAAAAGCCGGCCAGGAGGACGGCGAAGGTCGCCCAGGCCGCGGGCCGGAGCAAGCGGCTTCCGCGAGGGGTGCCGCAGGGCTCGGAGTCCGAAGAATCCGCCGAGGCGGACACGGAGGCCTCTGAGGAACCCCTGCCGGGAGCCGGGAAGGCAGCGTCAGATGGCTCTGCGCAGCTCGCTACGGGGAAAAGAGCACAGGCCGTCGATGGGGATGACCCCAAGGTGGTGCGTTTGTTCCTTAGGGAGGAGCTGTCGCCGCTTATCCCGGCCATTCTCCAGGAGCTGCGGATTGATGCCCCTCCGGTGGTGGTCCGCCAGGAGGCAAATATGGATCCTGTCCTGCTCGGGCTCACAGGGCCGGCGGTTGCTTTTCCTTTTTTCGTCCACGGATATCCTCTTCAAGGAATGGGATACTCCGGAGTTGGATTTGAAGGTCAGCAAGGCCATGGACAAGCCTTACCCTTTGCCGGAGGACGCGCTGGAGCTCCTCCGGCTCCCAAAAGTGGATTCGGCGGTGTCCGCTGTCACGAAGAGGTCTAACATCCCGGTCACGGGAGCGACAGCCCTCCGGGATATTCAAGACCGGAAGTTGGAGGTTCAACTCAAAAAGATTTTCGAGGTCTCTGTCCTAGGAGTGCGGGCCGCCATGTGCACGAATTTTGCTATGCGGGCTAGTCTGCGCTGGGCTCAAGTCCTTCAGGCGAATGCAGGTCTCTCTGCAGAGGAAGCTTCTCAAGCAGACAGGTTGGAGGCAGCCATTGCCTATGGGGCCGATGCGCTCCATCATCTGTAGCGCACCTCAGCTCACTCCATGGTGGCAGCGGTGTCGGCGCGTCGTCTTCTTTGGCTGCGCAACTGGGCAGCGGATGGCTCTTCCAAGGCTCACCTCGGGGCATTGCCATTTAAAGGGAAATTGCTATTTGGCAAGGAGTTAGATGATTTGTTGGTTTCCCTGGGTGAGAATCGAGCGTTTAAGCTGCCGGAGGATAGGGCCCGTCCGCGATCTTCCTTCTCAGGCAAAGCCCGGTTCCGGGGGCCCAGGAAGTCCAGACCGCAAAGATCCTCTGGATCCTCATATAGGTCGTCCTCCTCGCGGAACGCTCAGTGGCAGCAGTCCTTTCGGGGCAAGCGTTTTGGCCGGCAAGGAGGGGCTCCGTCGGGTGCGGGGGCCAAGCCTTCACAATGAAGTCCGGCCGGCCCATCCCTCCTCGTGGCCTCGGCACATTGTCCCAAACGTGGGGGCGCGTCTCTCCTTCTTTCTCGAGGAATGGGCCAGCATGACGTCGGATCAGTGGGTCCTCGACGTGATAAGACACGGCTACGAGTTAGACCAAGAAAGACGGCTCTTTCCGCCCCATTCTGGATCTGAAGGGAGTCATCAGATGCCTTCGGGTTCCTCATTTCAAGATGGAAACCATTCGTTCCGTGATCGCGTCAGTGCGCCCCGGCGAATTCCTGGCGTCCCTAGACCTCACAGAAGCATACCTTCATGTAGGCATCCATCTAGCTTTTCAGCGGTTCCTGCGGTTTTGCATTCTGCGCAGGCACTTCCAGTTCCGGGCGCTCCCGTTCGGCCTAGCGACAGCGCCTCGGACATTCACGAAAGTGATGGTGGTCGTGGCGGCGCAGTTGCGGCGGGAAGGCCTGCTGGTTCACCCTTACCTCGACGATTGGCTAATCCGAGCGAAGTCTCAGAGTCTGTGTCGGCAGGCGGTGACCAGGGGGTTACAGCTCTTGCAGTCCCTGGGCTGGGTGGTCAACTACAACAGAGTCATCTCGAACCTTCTCAGTCCTTGGAGTATCTTGGAGCCCTTTTCGACACGAAGCGAGGCAAGGTGATTCTCTCTCAGGAACGGATATGCAATCTGCAGTCTCAGGTGCTACGTCTTCTGTCGCTACACCGGCCACGAGTCTGCGATTACCTGACGGTTCTGGGGTCTATGGCATCCATTCTGGCGTTAGCCCCTTGGGCGTTCGCTCATCTACGACCGCTGCAGTCCTCATTGCTTTCCCGCTGGAAACCGGTTTCCAAGGATTTTTATCTACCTCTCCCTCTCGAGGGTCAGGCGCGAGCCAGCCTGAGCTGGTGGCGGGATTCCAAGCATCTCTCCTGTGGAGTGTCCATTCTGGTGCCCGACTGGACGGTGGTGACCACGGATGCCAGTCTTTCCGGCTGGGGGGCAGTGTGCCAAGGGAAGTCGGTTCAGGGTCTGTGGTCAGAGTCGCAGACCCGGTGGTCTATCAACCGGCTGGAGACCAGAACGGTCCGTCTGGCGCTGCATGCTTTTCTACCCCTAGTACGCGGACAGGCGGTCCGGGTATTGTCGGACAACGCTACCACCGTGGCTTACATCAATCGCCAGGGCGGGGCAAGAAGTCCTCTAGTGGCGGAGGAGGCGTGGCTCTTGATGCTCTGGGCAGAGCGGCATCTCAGCCATCTCGCTGCGTCCCACATTGCAGGAGTCGACAACGTCCAGGCGGATTTTCTCAGCCGTCACCGTCTGGATCCCGGAGAGTGGGAGCTGGCGGAAGAGGCGTTTCTCTTCATCTGCAAGACTTGGGGAACGCCCCACATGGATCTGATGGCCACGTGGCACAGCGCAAAGGCTCCGAGATTTTACAGTCGACGTCGCGAAAGGGGCGCAGAGGGAGTCAACGCGTTGGTGCTTCCCTGGCCGGCGGATGTGCTTCTGTATGTGTTCCCACCGTGGCCCATGATCGGCAAGATTCTGCGGCGCATAGACTTGCACCCGTCCAACGTGATCATGGTGGCGCCGGAGTGGCCGCGCCGTCCCTGGTTTGCGGACTTAGTCCAGTTGTCGGTGGCCGCCCCCCTTCGCCTTCAGGGGTTCGCGGGGCTTTCTTCGGCAGGGCCCCGTCTGTTTGGAGGATGCGGATCACTTCTGTCTCGCGGCATGGCTTTGAGAGGTACCGGTTGAAAAGAAAAGGCTACTCGGATGCGGTCGTTACTACGTTGCTGAGATCCCGAAAACAGTCTACTTCCCTGGCTTATGTTCGGGTCTGGGTAGTGTTTGAGGAATGGTGAGTGGAGCGGGGTCTGAATCCCACTTCCGCTTCTATTTCTGATATTTTGGCGTTTCTCCAGGCGGGGCTCGCCAAAGGTTTAGCGTGCAATTCCCTTCGGGTCCAAGTGGCGGCGCTTGGGTGCTTGCGAGGTGAGGTCCGGGGAGTCTCTCTGGCTCTCCACCCAGATATCTCCCGCTTTCTTAGGGGGGCTAAGCACCTCCGTCCTCCGTTGCGGCCCCTTGCCCGTCTTGGAACCTCAACTGGGTACTCTCAGCCTTATGCTCAGCGCCGTTTGAGCACCTGAAACGTTATACGCTCAAGGATCTCACGTTGAAGACCGTATTCCTGGTGGCGATTGCATCAGCCAGTCGTGTTTCAGAATTACAGGCGTTGTTCTGTAGGGAGCCCTTCTTGCGCATCTCCGATTCGGGGGTTTCCTTGCGGACGGTTCCCTCCTTCCTTCCTAAGGTCGTGTCGTCGTTCCATTTGAATCAGTCGATTGAACTTCCCGCTTTCATGTTTGGGGAGTCTTCGGACCCGAAAACGAAAGACTTGGGAAAACTAGATGTGCGGAGGTCCCTTCTTCGCTATCTAGAGGTTACTAATCCGTATCGGGTGACGGATCATCTGTTTGTGTTGACTTCGGGTCCAAAGAAAGGTGCTGCGGTGTCCCGCACGACAATTGCCCGTTGGCTCAAGGAAGCCATTGGTTCTGCGTATCTTCTGCGTGGAAAATCGCCGCCAGTGGGTCTTCGGGCTCATTTGACGCGGTCTCATGCTGCGTCTTGGGCGGAATCTTCTCAGGTGTCGCCTCAAGAGATTTGCAGGGCGGCTACCTGGAAGTCGTTGCATACCTTCTTTAAACATTACCGGTTGGATGTTCAGGCTACTGAAGCTGGGGGTTTTGGAGAGAGGGTACTCCGAGCGGGACTCTCTGCTTCCCACCCTCGGTAAGTTGGCTCTGGTACATCCCAGGTGTCCTGGACTGATCCTGGTACGTACAGGGAAAGGAAAATTAGTTTCTTACCTGATAATTTTCGTTCCTGTAGTACCAAGGATCAGTCCAGGATCCCGCCCACAGTGCTGCGCTATAGTAATGGAGAGTCCGCTCTTTATTGTTTCTTTCACTACGCTGACCCTTCTTGAGTTGCTCTCCCGGTTTGGGAGTCTACGCTGACCCTTCTTGAGTTGCTCTCCCGGTTTGGGAGTCTGGTTTCGGTAGGGGTGTTGGATTTCTTTCGTTTCCCTACCAAGTTTGTATGGTTAGTTATGGTTGCCTTTTTGGCTTTTGTCTACTTTGACATTACGTATGACTGAGGGGCTGTGACTGGCACAGGGGCATATATGCTCCGCCCACAAGTTTTAGTCTGTCTCCATCTACTGGTGCGGAGTCACAACCCAGGTGTCCTGGACTGATCCTTGTACTACAGGAACGAAAATTATCAGGTAAGAAACTAATTTTCCTTTTTGGGTCCACACTGTGTGAACATGGGTTCCTCTCTACAGACCAAACAGGGCCTCCTGGCCAGGGAAGCCAGGATGGTGGATGCCAAGACTTACAAACTAGGGCACGAACAAAGACAACATTTTCATATATTTAGGGAACGAAGTGGTATATAGTACATATAGTAAAAATGTTGTATGCAGGTTATTCTTTTTCAGTCAAGAATTGTGTCAAAGTCTAAGTGAAGTCTTGGATAGCAGTCAAAACAGATTTTGATCAAGATGCAGCACAGATATAGTTTTAGTATCAATTGTGAATGAGGAATGTTCTGTTCTTGACGAAGGGAATTCAGACTTGTTGGTATGGTGAAATTACGGTAGTTCTTACCTGATAATTTTCCTTTCCTCTAGGTCAGTCAGGCCAGTCTGTACAAGTGGGTTATGCACTCTTAACCACCAGATGGAGATGAGACAAACTGACTTGCTGAAGTCACCTTATATAGCACCATACCAGCATCAGCCTGCCAGTATTCCTGAAAAAGCCAACTGTGGACAACTGTATAACACATAACTGTAACAATAAAACATTTCCTGAACCCAAGAGTTATGTTTTCTCTTCCAGAAGACCAAAAAGCATTGGACTCAGAATAGGAACAAAGCATGAAAAACAAAGAGTCTCACACACCATGATCCTGCGCGATCAGGATTTCCTTAATCGCCTCTGATCATCCATTTTGGCTTTGCCCCTGAAAGGAGCAAACATTAAAGCAACATGGGCAGCCCAGGGTGGGAGTATGGAATTGGTCTGCTAGAGGAAAGGATATTATCAGGTAAGAGCTAATTTCACCTTCCTCTTCATCCAGGCAGGCCAGTCCACACAAGTGGGATGCACCAAAACTACTCCCTTAAAGGGTGGGAGGCTGCCTGCCCTCCCCTTAAGACCGCCCTTACAAAAGATGTGTCTTTCTGTTCATGAACATCCAGACAATAATGCCTGGAGAAGGATTGCAAAGAAGACCTTGCATATCTCTGAGGGAGATATCAATTGTAACTCCGTCTAGAGCACTGCCTGAGCCCTAATTGATTGCACCCTAATTTGCTTAGGCAAGAGCTTCTTGGCAGCTATATACATCCCCTTATAGCTTCCATAATCTATCTTGCCACTGTGGCTTTTTAAGCTGCTTCTCCCTTTTTCATTCCACCAAAAGGATTATCTGTCTTTCGGAACAAATTGGAAGCCTTAAGATACCGCAATAGAAGCCGCCTTACATCCAAGGGATGCAAGGCCCCAAACTCTTGTTCATCCTGATACCTGTCCAAAAATGGAACAGAAATGGACTGTTTCATATGAAAATCCAAACCCACTTTCAGCAGGAAGGAAGGCACAATCCTGAGCTGTACTCTGGCCTGGGTACTCAATAAGAAAAGCTCTGGACATGGAAGAGCCTGTAATTCTGAAATTCTCCTTGCCGAACAAATCACAATCAAAAACATTGTCTTTATAGTTAGCAAGTGCAATAAAAGCTGCCAGAGGATGAAAGGTGGGACCCCTAGAAAAGTCAATACCAGATTAAGATCCCAGACTGGCACAGGTATATGCAATGGCGGGCTAATGTGCTCGACTCCCCTCAAAAATCTAGTAACGTCCGGATGAGACGAGAAAGGTCTTTTCTGAATTCCTCCCCTATGATAAACTAATGCTGAGACCTGCTCCTTTAGGAATTAAGGGGTAAACCTTTAATCATACTTTCCTAAAGAAAATCCAAAATCAAAGGTATTCCTGGCCTGGTGGGATAACACTGCCGTTCCGAGCACCAATTCTCAAAGACTCTCCGAAACTCTCACATAAACCAGTGAGATAGAAAATTTTCAAGTTTGTAATAAGATGCTCATCACCAATGTCGAATACCCTTGCCTCAACAATCTAGGGCCAAACTGTAAGACAAAACTGATCTGGATTCTCGTGAAGAATCAGTTCTTGATGCAGAAGATCCTTTCGCACCGGCACTCACAATAGTCTGTCGACTGTCAAGATGCTGGAGATCTGCATACCAGAGTCTGTGCAGCCAATCTATGGCCACCAGAAGAACTAATCCCAGATGCCTTGTAATTCTCTGCAACAGTCTGCCGTTCATTTATCATAGGGAAAAACACATAAAGCAACTGATCCTGCAGCCATGCCTGCATGAGAACATCTATTCTGAGAGCTTGAAGATCTCTTCTGCGACTGTAAAACCACTGCATTTTTGCATTGTAGCGGCTTGCTATCAGGTCTACGAAAGGATGACCCCATCGAGAGATGAGTTGAAAGGATTTGTTTGCCAATTCCCACTCTCCCGGGCCAAGGCGTGGCAACTGAGATAATCCACCTGAACATTGTCCAACCCTATAATGTGAGAGGCTGACAGTGACAAAATATACTGTTCCACCCATGGTAGCTGCAATTCCATTTACAAGGAAACCTGTTGACTCCTGATCCCACCTTGATGACTGACCGGTTGTCCCAACACTCCGCTGCACAATAAAGGAGACGCTTGTCAGGAAAGGGGTAAGAAACTGAGCCCAAGGCTTCCTTACTCAATGGAAGGAATACTGGAGACACGAGAGAGAGAGAGAGAGAGAGAGAGAGAGCATGCTTGAGGCCTTTACCTTGCAGACTACCCCAAATATTTTGGGAGAAGGCCCTAAATTGGCCTGCTCAACTGAGGGACAGAGCTTGCTTTCACCTCAGGAATTGGAATTTGATCTGTCCCACTCCTGACAGGCCTTCATACACAGTAAAACATGCATGTCCACCATCTGCTGGAGATAGAGAATACTGGCAGGCTGATACTGGTACAATCCTATATAAGGTGCTTTCAGTGAGTCAGTTTGTCTCAGTTTCCATCTGCTGGTTGAACTGCATAAACCACTTGTTGGGATGGCCTAGCTGGACGAAGAGGAATGCTTGATACATCAAGTGCTTTCATCCTTATGGAACACTCCTTGCTCGCCTTTGGCTGCTTGTACTGAATGATATTCATTGACTGGGTTGCTTCTTTCCTATCGGATAGAGTTCAATCAGTTCTCTTTGGTTGTGCTACATTTTTATCAAGGGGGATGCCATGTCGTGTACCATATCGATCATCATAGTCACCTCTTTAGCATTTATTTGGCTCTTCGGATTGGATTAATTTGATTATTTGGATTTACTACCCATATGTATGCTGATGGCATTCAGCAAGTTTCATTACATCAGGATACTGAGAAATCAGTTGGCTAGCAAATGATTGTCTACAGTGGAATGATTGGTAAGAAATAAATTAGTCTAATCCTAAAAAGACTGAAATCATACTTATTGGGTCAGTGACCATGTTGGGGTTGCGGATTTTGTCTATACAAGATGGGTTGACAATTAGTCCAGTAGCTGAAGTAAAATCATTGGAAGTGAAGCTCAATTTGTCACTAAATCTTGAATCACAGGTAGCCCCAATTAGAGAAGTTGAAGAATCAGAGAGGGATTCCAAGATTCCACGTTTACTATTTAAAACTGAGATTGGTGCCATCAGTTGTATCCTTTTCTTGATCTTGGGACATTATAAAAAACCCCAAACAAATGTTTTTTTATGCCCTGGCCATTTCACAAATTGACTGCTTCAATGCTCTATAAATACTTCTACTGGTGAAAATCACCCGGATACTCCAGGTAACTGGTAGTTTGAGGCACACCACTGCAATGCCTCTACTCTTGAAATTGCATTAGTTATCTATTGCAGTTAGATATAAATTTAAGTTGCTTCTGTTGACATTATGTGTTTCACAGGAAAAAAGCCCTCAAATCTTAATAGATTGAGATGTTATAATCTATAGAGAAACTTAAGATCTAGTCAGGTGAATTTGTTATATGTCTTTTCAGTATGGGAAAACTATCAGAAACATGTGAAGAAAAGAGTTTTTCCATAGTAATTCCATAATTGTGGAATAGTCTTCTATTGGAAATTAGGCCAGAATCTGGTCTATTGGTATTTACAGAAAGAAATTAAGACCTGGCTGTTCTAGACCAATGAGATAAAAAAAAAAGGATAAATGTTGTGGAGGGCATTAGTAGAGGTGATGAGAACCAGTAGCTTTGTACTGGGAAGATGGTTGGAGTTTACTTTAGTATATTATTGTATTTTATCTTATGATGTACTATGATTTGATGCATACTGCTGTTGATCTGGAAGGCAGTAAATAAATAATTATACATACATTTTGTGCTGCTCAATTATTAGGCTAAAGAACTTGCAGAATGTCAGGTAAAACTAGGCCTAATGCATCAATCTGTTTCTCAAATTAAGCTCTGTTGGAAAATATCATAGTGCTGTCAACACAAAAGAACTTAGTGAACTTGATATTCTTGTGCATCGCCATAATTTCCATGGAAGCGATATCGCTCTGAAAGGCCTCCTGGCTGAGCTTTCACTCTCCAGGATCCAATATATTCCAGATGAAGAAGCCAGCTTGAATGTTTTCTGTTCTTGCAATGTAAGTTGCTGAGAGATGAAGGTAGTTTTGTTCTCCTGAGCCACCATAGAGCTCCCCAAGTGCCACCTGCTTATTTACCTTAACTGCTTAACTGCTGCCCCCTTCACCAAAGGTAGAAAATGCAACAGAGCCAACCTGATGGTCCTTGTCTCCAACCTGTTTATCTACCAAAAGGCCTCCTCCTTGGACCACATTCCATAGGTCACTTGATAGCAGCAGCTGTTAGCTCCCCTAGCCTAGTCTCTGATATGGCCAATATCCAGGCAAGAGGCTCCAGGTCCATTCCTTTCAACAGATTTATGGGTGAAGACCACAAACAGGGGAAGACAAATCTCATAATCCCACGATTTCAGGGACCAATAAGTTAACAAGAACTTCTGCAGGGGACTTATGAGAGTCCTCATCCATGGGACCCATTCCAAATTGACTGCATTGACTCCAGAAGCTGGAGATAATCCTAAACCCTAGGAGCTTTCCATATGAGAAAAACTTATACCTGTACCAAGAATTTAATTACCCTTTCCTCAGTCAAGAATGCTTGGCCCACTTTCATATCAAAGCAAGTCCCTAGATACTACAGGCAAGAGATTGTTCTTCCCTTAATTCACTATTCAGCCTACACCTTCCAGGATCTAGACTACCCTTCCTGAGGCCACCTGGCTCTTCTATAATGACTTGGCTCTCATCAGCCAATCATCTAGATAAGGATGAATTAAGTGTAGGCTATTTTCTAGGTGTAAGAAGGCCACAACCATTACCTTAGAAAATGTCCTTTGTGCTGTAGCAAGTCCTAAAAGAAGAGCTCTAAACTGAAAAATGTAGCTTTAGAATGCAAAAGTGAATACATTTCTGGTGAACCTCCCCTGATGGGAATAGAAATCTAGAATGACACAGAAAAAGACCATATGGCCTAAATAGTTTGCCCATGATCTCGATTTTGATTTGTTTTGATTTAATTCGATTATTTATAATATATTAACCTTTTATTTTATTATTATGTGATTTATGTAATTTTTTAGTTATTTTATTATTTTTTATGTTTATTACATTTATGTAAACCGTTTTGACTAAACTCTGTTTGTAAAAGTGGTATAGAAAAACTTTTCAATAAATAAATAAACTAATTTAGCTTTACAATTCCTATCAGGGATTAGAATAACTTCCCTTGCTTGACTGTCACAATATCTGAAGTGAGATATTCAAAGACATCTGTTGATCTCAATAAGATTGAGGATGGGCAGATGGAACCGTTCTTCTTGGGAACTACAAAATAGATTGAATACCAGCCTTGCTCCCACTCCAAGAGGCCCTTGAACCACTGCTTCCAAACAATGGACCTTTCCTAGGTTCGCTTTTACCACTAAACCCTTGGAGTTTGATTCGCAGGGGAACATCATAAAGGCATCTGAGAAGGAATGGAGAAATCCACGGAATACCCATTCAGAACAATATCAAGAACCCATTGCTCTGACATGATGTGGGTCACTCCTAATAAAACCACTGAAGATGCCTACCTACTGGGACCAACTTGGCCAGGACCCACTGACTCATTGAACCACCTGGGCAATACCAGAGATACTGGTATTATTGCTTCTAGGCCTCCTAGGCCCCCTGAAAAGAACTATTCTTCCCAAAGGATTTCTACATTTGGATTAGACAGTTTCCACAGTCAATATTGCCTGGTCTCTCTAAAGTGGCCACAACCTCTCTTAGACCAAGAAATCAAACTGCCACTATCCTCCAGGAGATTCTGGCGTTTGGACTCTTCCAGATTCTTAACTAGATGTTCCAGATTGTCTCCAAATAAACTTTTCTCCTTAAAAGGAAGCTTGTTAAAACTTAGATGCTGTATTTGCTGCCCAATTACGCAGCCACATCAGCCTCCACACTGAGACAACCAGTGCCAAAGTCATACATTGCATCAGCCACAAAAGTTGCTCCAGATTCCAACTGGACCATCTCCAGACTCTGGAAACTGCTGCAACCAGCGTATCCCACCTCCACAAATAGAAGGCCTTCTTCAAAATGACATCATGCTTCCTATCTGTGCATCGTAAAGAATGTTGACTTCTGGATTTGACCAACACCAAAGCATCAAACCAAGGGAGCCAAAATAAGGTCTCTATCCTCCGCCAAAAGAGGATATAGCCTATTCATACATTTACTCCCTTCAAGTCCCCCTTTGGGAAACTTCCATTTCACCAACAGCACATGTTCTTCCCACACTTTATGGAGTGGGAAGAACCTAGGCAGTTTTCTGACCCCCTTAAGGATAGTATCCCAGGCAAGATCCTCCTCGATTTTGCAGTCTGACATGCGAAGGAAGGAGACAACTGGGAAAAAGAGGAAAGCAAATTCTTCTTTACAAAACAGCCTAATGATGGAGGATTCCTCTCCTCAGAAGATAATTCCCCTTTCTCCAAAGGCACAGCATCCTCGTCCAGTTCCCCGACTGAACCTGGAGGCAACCTAGGGCAGAATACTTCTATGCCAACTGCAAAACTTGTCTAGAAAAAAATCTCAAGGGTGCTTGGGTGCCAAACCTTCACTCAGTTTCACAACCCTGGTCCTGGGGTGTCACAGAGCAGAAAAACAGGTTCACATCCTGCCTCTGGGGTGGTACAGAGCAGAAAAACTGGTGCATGGCCCTCAAGAAGGGAAATGCTTCCTTGGGACTGGAAAGGCACACATCAAAAAAAGTATCTTTAGATAATCCCTCCTTCCACCAAGAACAAGGGACCTCCAAAACAGAGCTGCCATTCTGGCTCCCCTGCAGCCGCAGTGCAAGCATGTAGAACAAGCTAACCTCCACACCCCCCTCGACAATGGCCTCAATCAGCCATGGTCCCCCATCTATCAAGGTTGACTCCATCTGCCCCCCCTCCCCAAACATAACATCTGGTCACTGGAACATGTGAATGTGTCTTGCTTCCCGCAGTCCCAATGCCAAAATTACCCTGGCTGTGGTAGCCCTGCTGAAGACCCACCCCACTTCCAAGTCAGCTGTTCAACTGACTTTCCTCCTTGGCGGTGCTGCCTTCAGAGGACCACAAACACAACAGAGCTCCTTACTCTTCCCGTGTCTCTTCCCCCTCCCCCCATATCCACTTTAGCCCAATTCAGTTTACACAGATATGAGAAGAGACAGAGAGAGAAAGCTTCTCCTATCCACACCATCCCCTCAAAATAACTCTTTGCTCAACCAGGGCCCCAAAGCACCAGGAAGCCAAACCCAAAACCCACTCAACCAGGGGGGCCCTTCCCTGGGAGCCTGGACTAGACCTCCTCAATTGGGGGAAAATGTAACTTAATGTAACTCTGTCATCAGAGGCACTAATCCTTTCCTTTGCACAATTGCAAAGGGAAATGGTGAAGTGAATTACAAAACTCACCTAAAGTCACAAAAGGAGTCCAGGAAAAGTAGTAAACTGAACGAGAAAAGCTGGAAAGCTATGAGCACAAATGCTCGTAGTTTGGGCAATAAAATCCCAGATCTGCCAGCCCTAATGGTGGAGGCGGACTTGGACATTGATGCTGTCACGGAGACATGGTTCACGGAATCTCATGATTGGGATACAGCCATACCAGGCTACAACTTCTTAAGGAAGGATAGAGAGAATAGGCAAGGGGGAGGAGTGGCTCTTTATGTCAGAAACAATATCCAAGCATCTGAGCTGCAAGGAAGATGGGGCAATGAAGAAGCACTATGGACTGACCTAAAAAAAGATGATGGGGCATCCATTTATATTGGAGTGTTTTACCGGCCTCCAAATCAAAAGGAAGAGCTTGACAGAGATCTGGTTGAAGACATCCAAAAGATGGGAAAGAAGGGAGAAGTGGTGATCGTTGGAGACTTTAATCTGCCAGATGTAGACTGGAGAATCCCTTCTGCAGAATCTAACAATAGTAGAGAAATAGTGGATGCCCTGCAAGGGGCTTTGTTCAAACAAATGGTAATGGAACCCACGAGAGAGGGAGCTATACTCGATTTAATGCTCACTAATGGAGATAGTGTCTCTGATGTCCAAGTGGGTGCCTACCTCAGCACAAGTGATCATCAAACGGTATGGTTTCAAATCAAACAAAGGATACTTAGAAGAAGCACGAAGACCCGAGTTTTGCAGTTCAAAAACACGGACTTTGAGGAAGGGGAAGTACCTGGAGGAAGAACTAAAAGGCTGGGAGAATAAGGGAGATGTGGATCAACAGTGGACCAAACTAAAAGGAGCAATTATCAAGGCAACTAATCTATATGTTAGAAAAGTAAAGAAAAGCAAAAGAAAAATGAAACCTATATGGTTCTCAAAGGAAGTGGCTGACAAAATAAAAGCTAAAAGAACAGCATTCAAGAAATATAAAGGATCCCAAAGGGAAGAGCTCAAAGAAGAATATCTGGTACAACTGAGGGAGACGAAGAAAGTAATCAAGACGGCAAAAAGTCAAGCGGAAGAAAGGATTGCTAAAGAGGTAAGGAGAGATGACAAAACATTTTTCAGATACATCCGAGAAAGGAGAAAAGTTCAAAGTGGTATAGTGAAATTGAAAGGTGAAAAGGATCAATGTGTAGAGAGAGAGAGACGAAGAAATGGCAGAAATACTAAACGAATACTTCAGTTCGGTGTTCACTAAAGAGGACCCAGGTGAAGGACCATCGCTAGTTAACAAGAAACTGGAGAGGAGTGGAGTAGATGTTACTCCGTTTACAGTGGAGAATGTGTGGGAAGAGCTGGGAAAACTGAAAGTGGACAAAGCCATGGGGACTGACGAGGTTCATCCCAGGATACTGAGGGAGCTCAGAGATGTGCTGGCGGGTCTGCTGCGCGACCTGTTCAATAGATCCCTTGAAACGGGAGTGGTGCCGAGTGATTGGAGAAGAGCGGTGTTGGTCCCGCTTCACACGAGGGGGAGCAGAGAGGAGGCTGGAAACTACAGGCTGGTTAGACTCACATCAGTGGTGGGTAAAGTGATGGAGTCGATGCTGAAAGTGAGAATAGTGAACTATCTACAGTCTGAAGAATTGCTGGACCAAAGGCAGCATGGATTCACCAGGGGAAGATCCTGTCAGACAAATCTGATTGACTTTTTCGACTGGGTGACTAGGGAATTGGATTAAGGAAGAGCACTCGATGTCATCTACTTGGATTTCAGCAAGGCTTTTGATACGGTCCCGCACATGAGGCTGGTGAAGAAAATGAGAAGCTTAGGAGTGAGTGCCGAGGTGGTGGCCTGGATTGCAACCTGGTAGATGGACAGACGACAATGTGTGATGGTAAATGGAACTTACTCTGAAGACAGAGCGGTGTTAAGCGGAGTGCCACAAGGATCAGTGTTGGGACCGGTCCTGTTCAATATCTATGTGAGCGACATAGCGGACGAGATAGAAGGAAAGGTTTGTCTGTTTGCGGATGACACTAAGATCTGCAACAGAGTGGACATGCCGGAAGGAGTGGAGAGAATGAAACTGGATTTAAGGAAGCTGGAAGAGTGGTCGAAGATATGGCAGCTGAGATTCAATGCCAAGAAGTGCAAAGTCATGCATATGGGGTGTGGAAATCCGAAAGATGGGGGGTGAAGGGCTGATGTCTACAGAGCAGGAGACAGACCTAGGGGTGATAGTGTCTAATGATCTGAAGTCAGCGAAACAATGTGATAAGGCGATAGCTAAAGCCAGAAGAATGCTGGGCTGCATAGAGAGAGGAATATCGAGTAAGAAAAAGGAAGTGATTATCCCCTTGTACAGGTCCTTGGTAAGGCCTCACCTGGAGTACTGTGCTCAGTTCTGGAGTCCGTATCTACGAAGGGACAGAGACAGGATGGAGGCAGTCCAGAGAAGGGCGACCAAAAAGGTGGAAGGTCTTCATCGAATGTCTTATGAGGAAAGATTGAAGAATCTAAATATGTACACCCTGGAGGAAAGGAGGAGCAGAGGTGAAATGATACTGACTTTCAGATACTTGAAAGGTTGTAATGATCCAAAGATAACGACAAACCTTTTCCGTCGGAAAAAAATCAGCAGAACTAGGGGCATGATTTAAAACTCCAGGGAGGAAGATTCAGAACCAATATCAGGAAGTACTTCTTCACAGAGAGGGTGGTGGATGCCTGGAATGCCCTTCTGGAGGAAGTGGTGAAAACCAGAACTGTGAAGGACTTCAAAGGGGTGTGGGATAAACACTGTGGATCCATAAAGTCTAGAGGATGTGTATGAAGAGTGGGTGGCTCGCAGGAATGACGGCTACTACCGGAGATAATACCCTTATTCAATAAATATACACAGTTAATGCGACTCCAACATTGCTCTAAGCTTCAATGGCAAGAGGTAATATGGGGGAAAAAAAAAGGATTTCCATTCACATAAAAGCAGGGAGTAGCTTGCTTGTTACAGCGGATACTACTCCAAAACAAATAAGCCTGATACTTCACTTTCAATGCATATCTCCAGCATAGCTCTCTGCTTCAATGGCAGGGGGGAATGAAGAAAAGTGGATGTATATACAGACAACAACCAACAAGGACTGAATTACATAGTTGGGGTAAACAAGCATGGGTGTAGCTTGCTTATTGCGGCGGTTACTATCCCTAACTAATTAAGCTAGATATTTCACTTAGTTGCAGTTCCAGCAC
This sequence comes from Rhinatrema bivittatum, assembly GCF_901001135.1. Taxonomy (NCBI): domain Eukaryota; kingdom Metazoa; phylum Chordata; class Amphibia; order Gymnophiona; family Rhinatrematidae; genus Rhinatrema; species Rhinatrema bivittatum. Next base: position 291,853,859 of record NC_042620.1, read on the forward strand.
TGCTCTCTACATTAATGGAGGGGGGAAGGGAAACAGAACCAAAAAGGTTACTAAGGGCCAAGAGTAACAGATAAGTATGAGAAAAAAAAAAAAAGAGTGCGAAAGCTTGCTGGGCAGACTGGATGGGTCGTTGGTCTTCTTCTGCCATCATTTCATTTCTAATTGTTGCCCAAGGAGCCACAGACCACACTCCACCAAGGGTCAGTCCACAGACTGCTGCCTTAGGAATGTAACTGAAAAAAATTGTTCTATCAAGAGTAGGGCCAGAGAACAAACCCTGGCAGCAAAGCAGCAGAGGGAAGAGCAAGGACTTGCATGTGTCCACCGTCTGCCGTAGACAGAGAATATGAGCAAGTGTTTGTGTTGTACTACTGCTTTTGGAGTGATGTCATTAGAAAAGTGGTGTTCTATGACTCCATCCGCTGGCAAGATAGAAAGCACATCTGCATTGATCTAGCAGGATAATAAGGAAGATACAAATTTGCATCTACACAGTACCTTTCATTCAAGCAGGATCTCAACCTGGTCTGCAATTGCAGCATTTAAATGTGAAGAGTTTGGCACATTCATTTCCAAACAGGGACAGAAAAGGAATATTTATTATTCAACTAAAGATTTATGGGAAGGTAAAGCATTTTGATCAATATCACAAAGTGAGAAGCAGAACTGGCATTAAGAACCCATGAGCCCTCATTATTCCAGCCCCTTGACATAACCACTTTACCTTTAGTCCTTATTAGAAGGAAGATAATAATGGGAATTTTTATAAGAAACAATTCACTAGGTTTACCTTTGTGTTTCCCATATTTGCATTACTTACATTTACATAGTAACATACAAATGACGGCAGAAAATGACCAAATGGTCCATCCAGTCTACCCAGCATGCTTATGGTAGTATCTGCTGTGCTGTACAGGTTACCCCCATGATTCTCTTAAGGGTAGCATCTGCTGCTCTGCGCAGTTATCTCCAAGCTTTATGATAACCCACAAAAAAATGTACTGCTAGCAATATTTTTACTGAGTGATGAGCCTTCTTAAAAATTTAGACAGCGCTGCTTGAAGTGCTGTGCTTACTTGTGCCTGAACCAATTTATAAAAGTAATCACAAGGCCTTTAAAAAATGTTTTTTTCTTCTCCAACGCCTTGCATTTGATGAATTTGCTTAGTGGTGCCTCAGATTCAGTTTTTTATTTTTCAAGTGCAGGTCTTTGGCTACACTGAATCATGCTATTCACAGCTGAGGGTGGGGTGGGGAGAACTGAAGTACTACGGCATGCGGCAACAGTTTTTGGACTTGGCCAAAACCACCACATTGTAGATCAGTTTATACCAAAATAATAGTGAAAGAAACATTTGGAAAACAAAAAGTTAAGCCTATTGGGGGTGCCTAATATTACTGTAAAAAAAAAACAGTGGGGATTTTGTCTTCTCTAAAGAAAAAATATTAAATAAATACAACTGAACTTCTTGCTCTACTGTTAACAGCATTACCTTGTTTGGTTCCCCGCAGCTATATGAGGAAAACTTGGGGATTTTTCGGATCTCATCTTCTGAGAGACGATTTTTTTGGATTTCCTCTTCTGTAATAAACTCCACAGATTCTGTTACTTTAACAGGCCCAGCAGTGTTGCCATGGGGCACAGACTCAGTCTTCCTCTCGGACAGCCTACATCCATCAGGAACCATCCCCTCGTCCTGACCATGCAGTGGGCTTGTGGTTGCAGTATCGTTTGTTGTCCTGTAGCATGCTACTGATGCATCTGGAACTGTGGCACCATGTGCAGAAGGACTGGACCTTAAAGACTGTGGTTCCTCAGTCACGGGCTTTGCAATTATCTCCTTATATGTTACAGGCAGGGATCTTTTAGGATCATCATCTTTCACTGTTGCTTTGTGGGCTTCATCTGCATCAAAAAAGATAACCATGACTTTGAAACATGCGTAAAAATCAAGCAAAGGCCAGTATTGTAACAGTAAATGATAGTAGCTGAAAAATATGCTTAACTGTACAAGACTGTGATGATGCAGCTATACAGTACTATTATAGACAACAGCAATTATTCATCTTTAGGAAGAAAGCAAGTAATGGTCGTGCACTCCCACTGGATCTACACCTATGTGGGAGTGGCATTCATTTACCCATCAATAGTTCATCAGGCACAAGGAGCTTCTTTCCCAGGTAGCACAGGCCAGTTCATTTTCATGTACGGTCCAATGCTTCAGTGTGCACAACACTGGTTTAGTGCAAGTTAAAAATCCTTTTGTGCATGCTGTTGCTAGTCAGACTGTTCCAACCTTGAATTAATACCAACCCCCAAGATCAGCAATGCAGTGGCATCACATGTTGTAACCTATCACATTCAACTAAGCAACACCCCAACCACACCTTCGCCATTTTCAGGCTAATATGTGCCCTGATTTCCCGGCTGAAAGACGGTCAGACACAATCTCCACAGTAGGCGTTCTCTCTCTACTTTGTAAAAACTGAAAACCTTAAAAGTAAATAACTGAGCACTTGTTATATACCATTTTTAACTCCTCTGATGGCTCTCTTCACCCTCAAGTCTAATCCGTGAGGACATACTGTATACTGTTTCATTGTTCCCATAGGAGACTGAGAACAGTAGGGAGCCAAATATTACAGGAAATAGTTTTTTCTCATCCACATTTTTAGTGCTTTTCGACCATAGCCATTATTCAATCCATCCGTCTCGGGGCACAATGACGTCCATAAAACTTCACCAATCAGATCCATGCTCGGGGGAAAAAAAAATGGAACATGGGTCTGGTACTTACCCTATTGAAAGTGACCTTGATACAATAAGGATGAGATCATTTTAAATAGAGTCAAAGCATGGATTTCTCCTTCCTTCCTTGTTAAGGCTGATTCTAAAAGTTTGCTGCACTCAAGAAAAAGAAGTTATTACACTATGAAATCAAGTGAATATCACGCTATACAAACTAGTAGGCATGCACCCTAGAATTATTTGAATGTCCTTTAATCGCTTCAAATCAGTTTCCTACCAGTATGATTAATGAAGCATAGGCTGTATCAAAGTAGTATGCCCTTGCTACTTTGATACTGACTATATTCCATTAATCACACTGGTAAAAAAAAAATCACTGAAAGTAATTAAAGGCCATTAAAATAATTACAAGATACATACAGATGTAGACGCTGGCTTTTTAAAGAGCTTTTTAAAGGGGGTGTTTTCATTCTTTTCTTACATTTCTGTAACGTGGTGCCCTGCCCCCCTCCCAGATCTCCCTCACTTTGTTAGATCTTGTAGTATGTTAAATGCCACCATTCAAAATGACAAAGCAAACAATGCAAAAACCAAAGGAAAAAATGAATACAGTACATCAAAACTGCACAATTCCTTTTAATATGAATAATAACCATCTATTGTGGCCATCATAATAGGCACTCACAGTATTAATCTACCTTCATTGAATTTGTTTAATCATAGGCCAATGGCCATTTTTATTTTAGGGTTTTTATGCAATTTAAAATTCAGTTATCTTTTTCACATATGAAGATTGCAATTCCTGTCACAGGACCAGTTTCGAATGTCTGCATTAGCGGGATATCATCTTCATTAGAAGCTGAGTTTTATGCTTTTTACCTCTCTTGCCATAGCTTGCTTTTGGCACCAAAGTGTTAACTAAAAAAAAAAACCAAAAAAACAGACATTGGTCTATGATTAAATAAAAGGCAAAAAAGGCAGAGTAATATTGAGAGTGCTTATGGCCACTATAAATGGTTATTATTCACATTAGAAGGAATGGTGAAATTACTTCTTACCTGATAATTTCCTTTCCTCTAAGGAAGGCAGGCCAATCCACACCGGTGGGTTCTATACTCCTACCAGCAGATGGAGACGGAGACAAATGACTTGCTGATGTCACTGACATATAGCCCTGCCCCGATATCAGCCTGCCAATATCTCTAGAAAAGCAAACCGTGGATAACTGATTATACCTTACACAAGACTCATAACAGTCAATGACTCGTTACCTCCATATAACTTGGAAGCACTGAACTCAAGCAAATATTAATTACTACTGATTACATTGGCTGGTTCTCACTTACCAGTCCTTCAAACGACTCAGAACAAGGAACAATCTGCACTGTCTCTGAAGGAAAGGACGAACTGAAAACAAAACAACAAGTAGATAACCCAGGGCAGGATTGCGGATTGGCCTGCCGGCGCGCGTATGTCCTGGGGCTTTCGAAAAGGGGCGGGAGGGGGCGTGTCCGGGGGCGTTCCCAAAACGACGTGGCGTTTCGGGGCGTGCCGCGGTGTTTCGGGGGCGGGCCCGGGGGCGTGGCACCGGCCCGGGGGCGTGGTCGAGGCCTCCGGACCAGCCCCCGGGACCGGAGGACGGAGCGGGCTGCTGGCGATGCGCGCAAAGTTAGGGGGGGGTTTAGATAGGGCCAGGGGGGTGGGTTAGGTAGGGGAAGGGAGGGGAAGGTGGGGGGAGGGCGAAGGAAAGTTCCCTCCGAGGCCGATCTGAAATCGGAGCGGCCTCGGAGGGAACAGGCAGCGCGCGCTGGGCTCGGCGCGTGCAGGTTGAACAAATGTGCACCCCCTTGCGCGCGTGGACCCTGGATTTTATAAGATACGCGCGGCTACGCGTGTATCTTATAAAATACAGAGTAACAGAGGAATCTATAAACATAGACTTCTTATTTTACATTGAAACTTTGTAACATGAGGACTGTGGAGAGTCATTATAAAATTATAACAAATGTAGTGAAGAACATTAAAAACTTTGTAACATATATAACAAGAGAACTAGAGTCGTTGGGGTTGACCACAATATAGGACAGAGGAGAGAGATTATAAATTATAACACGTTATAACACATATCGTTAAGGATAGAGCTACTAAACTTAGCAGGTAAAATCTGAAAGTACGCAACCTAGATTTCTAGAAAAATCTTTTGTCGCTTAATCAAACCCCCGTCTCCATTTTTTCAAACAACATTAACTCATGAAAGGTATTGGGCCTGGAAGAACATGACAGAGCTTCCTTTGCTTTCCACATCATAAGGATAATCTTTTCCCCCCACTAAACAGGCTTTATGAATTAGAAGTCTATTACCTTTACCCTGAATCTGAAAAGTAGGATCATCAAAGAGAATCCTCTCAGGTAAAAAGGAAATATTTTGCCTAAGTATGGTTTCAAAAATCTCCTGATGCCCAGTCAAAATTTTTTAATGAGAGCACAAGACCAAAAAATATGACCCAGAGTCCCTCTAGTCTTACATTTCTAACATACCGTATATCAGTAGCAATGATGCCAGATCTACATGGCCTTACAAGGGAGATGTAAAAAAAAGTAAATTGTGTTTCCCTCAGTATAAAGGTCTACCATTAAAATGACCTCTAACACATGCCAGTCCTGCAACCAGAACCTATAAGGAGTTAAGGGCCAGACTCTTTATGAGAAAGTTCTTTTTCACTCAATGCACAATTAAACTCTGGAATTTGTTGCCAAAGGATGTGGTTAGTGCAGTTAGTGTAGCTGTGTTTAAAAAAGGATTGGATAAGTTCTTGGAGGAGAAGTCATTACCTGCTATTAATTAAGTTGACTTAGAAAATAGCCACTGCTATTACTAGCAACGGTAACAGGGAATAGACTTAGTTTTTGGGTACTTGCCAGGTTCTTATGGCCTGGATTGGCCACTGTTGGAAACAGGATGCTGGGCTTGATGGACTCTTGGTCTGACTCAGTATGGCATGTTCTTATGACCCTTACTAATTCTTCCTCTAGAAAATCCAGGATTATCGGTATTTCAATTCTGAAAGGATAATAATTTCCTAGCTCAGAGCAGTGGGGACACCACTACCAGAAAACAATCAAGCCTCAGCAGTCGAGCCCTCTCAATGGCCAGATTTTCATGTACGATCGGTCCCTGTTGTAGAAGATCTTTCAGGACTGGCCACCCCATAGTACTGTCTATCAGTAACCGAAACACAGTGTCCGTGGCCAGTCCAAACCACCAGGAATACAGTCCTGGAATGACTTGCAATACTCCGTATTACCCTGCCGAATATCAGCCAGGAAGGGAACCTATATAGCATCTTGCTCCACTGTTCACTGTGGAATAAGAGCATCGATTTCCAATGCCCCTGGATCCTGTTTGTGATTATAAAACAGTCATACTGATGCATTGTGGTAATAAGGCACAAGATCCAGGTGTGTCTGGTCCCATTGAGAGTCTATGAGCTGAAAAACGTCCTCCGCTAGCTCTCACTCTCCTGATCCAAGTCATATCTGCTGAGAAAATCAGCTATCACACTGTCTGTCCTGGCAATGTGAGAGGTTGATATTGTCTGGAAATGTTGTTCTGCCCATTTCATGAGTGCATCTATTTCCACCGACACCTGGTGTCTACTGTACCAACTGAATGGTTATATAGGTGACTGTGGTAGTCTTATCAGACATTCCAATAGTAACAGGTAAGTGAAAGCACGGACGGAAAACCAAAATCAAAATAAACTTTCACAATAAATTTTCTTTAAATTGTACAAATTAAACAAAGGGTTTAAGAACATTTAACATAAGGAGGAAAAAGACCTCAGAGCCAAATATGCAAAGTTCTCTATGAAACATAACATGCATATCATTAGGTCATTCAATCATAGGTCTTAAAAAACCTCCATGTTAGATTCTTTTATTTTAATACAAAAACATGAAAAATCTAATATATTCTGTTTTTTTCTTTTAATGTATATAAAAACTTAGTCCCTTAGAAAAACCACTTGTTGTGTAATCATGTGCACTTGAAGAAATGGCATACAGCCAAAAATAGAGCTGATATATCTTAAACTTTAAAGCTGAATATCAAATATTCCCAAAAAATGACTTGTCTTGTTGTAACAATTTGTATACTTAAATATTCAGCCATGTACTGCATTCATAATGGTTATACAACTGAATGCCCCAATGTCAAAACTGAAAGGCTGTCTGCCTCGATGCAAACACTTTAAAACTGAATAACAAGTATTTCAAAAAAGATCTTATCTTGTTCTCAAATGTTTAGCTTTAAAGTTTAAGATACTTCAGCTGTATGCCATTTCTTCAAGTGCAAATGAATGCACAACTAGTTTTTCTAAAAGACTAAGTTTTTATATACATTAAAAAAAGAAAAAAACAGAATAAATTAGATTTTTCATGTTTTTGTATTAAAATAAAAAATCTCCATGATAGATTCTTTTAACACCTATGATTGAACTACCTAATGATATGCATGTTATGTGCTGCGCTCCCCGGCCACTTCTGCAGCGTGGCCAGCCCCACTCACTTCGCTACTCCGTCCACCAGCACCGGGCTCACCTCCTCTGTGGCCTCAGCCTGTTCGCGGCGTCCCCGGCCTCCCCGCTCGTCATCGCCCGACCAGGCCTCACAGAGGAGCTCCTGCCGGGGCTCCACGTCTTCCTGCTCCTTGGCCCTGCCCCTAGGTGTGCATGCGCGGCCAGCATCATTCCTTATGAAGACCGTAGCACAGGAAACCCGGGTCCGACACTCCCCAATGATGTCATCGCCAGGTCATATATAAGAGAGGGCTCATTCCCCTGATCCCTGCCTTGGCAATCGGGTCAACATCGAGAGTGTTTCTAGTTTGCCTCTGTGTTCAGTCTGTGTTCCAGTCTCCATCTCCCCCAGGTAGTACCATCGGACTGTCTTCTCGGTACTGACCTCAGCTTTCCTTGACCACGTTGACCGCTGCCTGCCTCTGACCTTCTGCCTGCTTCCACAATGTCTGATCGCTGCCTGCCTCTGACTTTCTGCCTGTTTCCACGATGTTTGACCGCTGCCTACCTCTGACCTGCCCGTCTCCACAATCACGTCTGCACGCTGCCTGGAACTGACCTCTGCCTGAACTCGACCATGCCTGACTGCCTTCTGGAACTTGAACTCTGCTTTAGCTGACTACCCACGGACTGACTACTGGTAACTGACCTCTGCTTTGCCTGACTATCCACGGACTGATATTTGGCTCTGATTTTGCTTTGCTGACTATGCTTATTGAACCTGGCCGTAGTCCTTGCTATACATTCAGAGACACTCTTCTGGCCTTCTCAGGCATCCAGGACTTATGGCCTCTGGGTTGACCGCACACCCTTGCTTGTGGTGGGCACACCTCTGAACTTCCTGTCAAGGAGATCCTGTGAGGCCCACCTAAGACCAGGCAGCCCACGTACTCAAGGGCTCAACCCGGGGGTTCCTAGGGTTGCTAGTGGCGAAGCTCCAGTTAGCCTCTGTCTCCTCTTGTGCCCCGCCTCCTGGTGGCAGGCGCTCTCTGGTTTTGACCAGGGAGCCTACCAATCCTGCACTAGGCCAAGGGTCCACCTCCTGGCACAACATTATGTTCCATATAGAACTTTGCATATTTGGCTCTGAGGTCTTTTTCCTCCTTATGTTAAATGTTGGTTAATCTGTAAAATTTAAAGAACATTTATTGTGAAAGTGTATTTTGATCTTATCAGACATCATACTTACTGCTCAACGAACTGTAAGCATGCCAAGTGACCCACATGAGATTCCAATTGATTGATGGTCCCCTGTTGATCCTTGGCATTCCACCTACCTTCCACCATCAACTCCTAGTAGGGATCCTCCCAACTTAGGGGGCTCGCCTCCATTGTAGGCACCTACCATTCCAGGATCTCTAAGTGCACCCTTCTAAGGAGGAATTATTTTGCAATCACCCAGGATAAACTCACTGCCTACATCTGGGACTGTGTTCACCACACCAGCAGAGCTTGCTATAAAGAGGATATATATGCACCCCCATCCAAGATACTACATCCAACACTGTTACCATCAACCCCGAGACCTAGAAATAACTCCACTGAATGGATGGATAATCTCAAGAATTGAACCTGAGTCTCTAACTATTGGATACTTTGCTCTGGAAGATCTCGTCTCCCATCATATTGAATCTCAACAGGGCTCCTGTGTGCTGTTAAAATACCATCAATGACTCACTGGGGTGTGTGGCTGTGCCCATGCATGTATGCGTGAAACCCAAGACTGCGGACTTGTGCACATACTTCTGTGCACAGATATGGTCTTACTGTGCACAGTCTCACACATTCAAGCATGTGGGAAAAAGCCCCAGCCATGGCCTTACTGCATATCGCAGTGGCCTATCTTTTCCTCATGCAGCCGTCAAACAGGAACAGCAGCACTGGAGCCCCAAAGCATATCTGCTGCCCAATCTATTGGTTTGCCCCCCTGCTCAACAACCCTGAAATTGATTGGAGGTGTGAGTGGGGGGGGGGGGGAATAGTACTTGTGTGTGTGTTTGGGGGGGAAGGCCCAGCCCATTTTATTCTTCTTTACCTGATCTCAGACCTCCACTGGCTAAAATCACGATCAGGTTGGAGGCTATGGGGGAAGAAGGCACAAGCCTTCACCCCCGAGCTCCCCCTTTGCTCTTCTTCCTTTTATTTATTTATTTTTTCCTAATCCTGGCAAGGTACAGAGGCTCAACTGAGGGAGAGCCCCTGACTTGGTTCACTTCAGGAGCTGCCATCTGTTTCTTCCTTCTTTTCTCTCTTTTTTTCTTAAACAGACAATTCTCATTAGGGAGATGCATGTCCACCATCTGCTGGAGATGGAGAATACTGGCAGGCTGATGTCGGGGAAGGGCTTAATGTCAGCGTCATCAGCGAGTCAGTTTTCTCCATCTCCATCTGCTGGTACGAGTGCAGAACCCAGAGGAAAGGAGATTATCAAGTAAGAAGTAATTTCACCTTACTGGCTTTATTTGTTGTGAGAAATTTATAACTCAGAAATAGAATGTGTTAACCTGTTTGTTCATCTAATACAGTGAACTACTATAGGCTCAGGTTTTCAGAGGGAAGCTGTAATACTTGGGAACTGATATTCAAATGCTACTGGATAAGTCAGACCTACTGATTTATTTTGCTAAAGACACAAGTCCATTAGATGGCCTCTCAAGTAGTAAACATTGCAAAGAGTTACAAGGCGAATGGTGGCATAACAAAACTGCACATTCCTATCTACTCAGGCAGACCAATCCACACCGGTGGGTTATGCAGATGGAGACATAGGATTCTGACTCGCTGACTTCAGTAATAAATAGCCCTGCTCCAACATCAGCCTGCCAGTATTCTACATCTCCAGAAAATGATGGACATGCATCTCCTTAATGAAAATTGTCTGTTAAAAAAAAAAAAAAAAAAAAAGGAGAAAAGAGAAGAAAGAAGAAACAGATGTCAGATCCTGAAGTGAACCCAGTCTGGGGCTTTTCTCTAGAAAAGGCAAACTGTGGAGAAACTGATTATACTTGAAACATGACTATTAACAGTCAACAACTCATTATTTCCAGCCAACTGGGAAGCACTGAGCTCAGTAAAAATTTAACATCAACTGATCTTAGGGGCTGGTTTTCCATTTACAGTCCTTCAAATGACTCATAACCAGGAACATTCTGCATCATCCCCGAATAAAGGATGAACTGAAACCAAATCAAAGTAGGCAACCCAGGATGGATTGTGGATTGTCCTGCCTTCCTTAGAGGAAAGAAAATTCTCAGGTTAGAAGCAATTTCACCTTCCTCTGCACTCAGGCAGGCTAATCTACACCAGTGGGATGTACCAAAGCTACTCCTGAAACGGGTGGGAGGCTACCTGCACTCTTGTCAAAACTGTCCGCGCAAAAAGCCGCAAATTCTTGCACCTTAACATCCAAGTGGTAATGCTTGAAGAAAGTGTGCAAGGATGACCACATTGCCACCTGGCAAATCTCGACTGGAGACAACAACTGAATCTTCAGTCACATGACCATCCATGCTCTATTGGAATGTGCCCTGTCTCACCTAGGCAATGGAACATCTGCATTCACATAGGCAGCTGTGATGACCTCCCCAACGGGCTACTGTCACCCGCAATGTCGGTTCTCCTTGTCTACTACTACTATGATGGAGAACACACAGCCAATCAGTCTTCCTCAAAAAGCAAGTAACTTTCAAGTACCACATCCAGTGTGGGCAGGGAAATAGACTGATTCAAATAGAACCAACTTCAGCAAAAAGGAGGTACAATCCTGTGCTTGCACTACTCCCGGAGTTATTTGTAGAAACGGCTTAACGGCAAGAAAGCCTGAAATGCGCCTCACCAAACAGATCGCCATCAGGAAAACGATTTTCAAAGTAAGCAGCCGCACGGAGAGATCACGCAGCGGCCAAAAGGTAGGGCCCGACAAAAGTCTTAATACCAGATTAAGGTCCCAAAGATGCATCAGGAGGCTCAAGGACGGCTGTAGATGCTTGACTCCCTTCAAGAACGTGGACCCATCTAGATGAGAGGACAAGGGCCTACCATTAATCCGCTCTCTACAGCATGCGAGAGCCACCACCTTCAAGGTGTTTTAGGCCAAGCCCTTAACCAATCCCTCTAGGAAAAATTCCAAAATCAGTGAATTTCTACTCTGAGAACCTCTCACCTCACACCAATTCTCGAAAACTCTCCAAACTCTAATATAGACAATCAGCTTCTTCTCAACTGTCTATTCCATATTGGTATTCAGGACTCTTCTCTTCTCTGATTCAAATCCTTCCTAGGAAAAAGAATGTTCCAAATACATTGGAATTCATCAATGTCATCTATTTACTCATTTACTTGTGGGATGCCTCAGGATTCAGCCCTTTCTCCTACTCTTTTCAATTTGTTTATCCACTCATAACTTTGATACAAAGTCTTGGTTTCAGCAGCTACATTTATGCAGAGGACATACAGGCTCTTGCTAGCACTGATTTAGAAAAGGTGGACTCTTAATAAATTAAATATTTGGCTCTCTGAGATAGCCACTTGGCTTCAGTCCTCTAAACTTAAGTTAATCCTGAAAAATCTGAGATTGTTTGGTTCACCAGAAATAGTGATCCAGTGGACTTACCTACTCCTATCATGGTTGGAACTCAAATACCTCTGAAGAATACAGTCACTTCTTTAGGGGTTAAACTGGATTCTTCACTCAAATTCTCTTTTGTAAGTTTCTACCCTAGTTCAGAGATCCTAATTTTTCTTACGGTTCATTAGAAGACTCAAACTGTTTTTAGAAATTAAGGATTTTAAGACACTCTCCCATTCTCTTATACTTAATAGACTAGACTATTGCAATGCCATACTACATGGACTCTCTTTCAACCAAGTTTGCAGACTTCAAGAGTACCGAACACAGAAGCTAAAATAATCTTCAGTAAGAGGAAATTTGATCACATCACTCAACTTCTCATTGAACTTTATTGGCTTTCAAAGCCTATCGCCGGGGTACTCCTTATTTGTCCAATTTTCTTCTCCCATATTTATCTACACATACTGTACATTCCTTACAACTAGAGCTTCTAGTTCTCCCCTCATCTAAACTAATAAAACTGGAACACACTCGTGAAATCTGCTTTTAATGTTACAAACTATAGTAAACTATAGAAAGTATCTGTATTTTTAATCTTTTATTTTCATTGCTTTTAATTTAATTTTTTAAATTTTAGTTTTAGATTTTGAATCTATAATTTGTATTACTCACTTTTAGCTTTAATGTATGGTATGTTTATTTTTTAATTTATTTACATCGCATTGATATACTTATGTAAGAATTGCGATTCATCAAGCCTAATAAATAAAAAAAATAAGCCATAGATGTAGAAAACTTTCAAGCGTGAAGCAATGTGGATATTACTGCTGGAGAATAACCATGTCTCAGGAGACAAATCCTTTCTAGGGCCAAATCTTAAGACAGAACTGGCCTGGACTTTCATGCACAATTGACCCCTGATGCAGAAGATCATCTCTGACTGGCAGTCTCATAGGACTGCCCACTAGGAGCTGATAGAGGTTGGCGTACCATAGTCTCTGTGGCCAATCTGGAGCCAACAGAAGCACGGTCTCGGTGCAACTTGCAATCTTCCGAATTACCCTGCCGATCATTGGCCAGGGAGGGAAAACATAACACACTCCGTTTCATGGCCACTGCTGGATGAGAACATCGATTCCCAACGCTCTCAGGTCCTTTCTACAAGTGTAGAACCATGGCACTTTCAAGTTGCTGTAGCTTGCCATTAAAGTCAGATATGGCTGCCCCCATCGAGGAAACTATGAATTGAAAGGCATCATCTGCCAGCTTCCACTCTCCTAGGTCTAAGGCCTGCTGAGATAATCGGCCCTCACATTATCCTTCCTGGCAATGTGAGAGGTGGTTAACGCCTGAAAATGTTACTCTGCCCATGCCATGAGAGCATCTATCTCCATTGATATCTGATGATTTCTAGCTCCGCCCTGATGATTTATATGGCAACTTTCGTGGCACTGTCTTACATTACTTTCACTGCTCAACCTGCCAAATGCTCAGTGAACCGTAGACACGCCAAGCTAACTGCATGGGCTTAAGAACATAAGAAATTGCCATGCTGGGTCAGATCAAGGGCCCATCAAGCCCAGCATCCTGTTTCCAACAGAGGCCAAACCAGAGACTTCCAAATGATTGATGGTCCACTGTCATTCCTAGGCATTTCACCAACCTCGTGCCATCAAAATTTGACAGTGAGCCCCCCAACCCAGGAAGCTCGCATCTGTTGTGAGCACCAACCTATTCAGTGTCTCCAAGGGCACTCCTTTCCTGAGGTGGTCCCTTTGCAACCACCACTGCAACTGTTCGCTTACTTTCATTTTTAAGTGGAGCCTTACTGTGTTCTCCTGTGAGTGCGGATTCCACCATGAAGGCACCGCATGCTGAAGCGGTCACATATGCCCCCTTGTCCAGGGTACTAACTCTAAAGTAGCTGCTATTGTCTCCAAGACCTGCAGATAAGTCCACACTGTTGGATGAATGATCATCCTCAAGGACTGAACTTGAGTCACCAACTTCCAGATGCATTTCTCTGGCAGAAACATTCTGCTCCACTCCCTATCAAATTGCATTCAAGAGGTAGTCCAGGCTCTATGTTGGAATAAATTGATTTTGGCTAAGTTTATCACCCAGCCTAGCTCCTGAAGGAGGCAGATCACTTTGTGAGACGTCAAATTATTTTCTTCCATGCTCTTGGCTCGAATCAACTAGTCATCCAGATATGGATGGACTAGAATGCACTTCTTGTGCAGAGATGCTGCTACTACCAGCATAATCTTGAGAAAGTTCTGGGTGCCATAGCCAGATGGAACAATAGGGCTCGAAACTGATAATGGTACCCTATAATAACAAAACAAAGAACTAATGATGCTCCTTGAATGGGGATACATAGATAGGCTTCTGTCAGATTGAGAGACGTGAGGAACTCCCATTTCTGTACTGTCATAATTATATAGCATAAGACTTCAATTCTGAAGCGAGTCATATCCAAATGTCAGTTGACTCCTTTCAGATGCAGGATTGGCCAGAAGGAATCCTCTTCCTTCTTGGGAGCAACAAAATAAATAGCATATCGCCCCGTATTTTCCTGCTATCTGGGAACTGGAATCATGGCCCTGAGGTCTAGCAGTCTTTTCAAAGTAGCCTCCACTGCCACTCTCTTCGTTAATAAGTTGGATGGAGAAACCATAAAGGCATCTGAGGAAATTCTAGAGCACAGTCGTTTCTTATTATATCCAGGTCCCACTGGCCCACTGATCTCCAAAACCAATAGGTGGGCCCCACATATTCATTGCAAAGATCGTGATGCTCTGGGCCCGGAGCCTGCATCTTATCTGGCTTCTTAGGTTGAAAGAACTGAGCTCTTCCAAAAGGACATGACCTGTGGAGTCGCTGCCCCTCTAACGGGCTTTCGTCCCCAAAAGAACACAATGCCACTTTCTTGTCCTCTGGCAATCACGTAGTTTTAGATTCACCCCATCTATTCACCATTTTCTCCAACTCACTCCTAAACAAAAGAGAACCCCTAAAAGGTAACTTTGTCAAATTCAATTTAGAAATAGTATCTGCTGACCAGTTCCACAGCCACAACAGGCACCTTGCTGATATTACGGAAGCTACACCTCTAGCAGCTTTACACATCACATCAGATAGAAATGTGGCTCCTGGTTCCAACACTGGCCCACTATTGACTCCCAATCCTGAAGTCTCCTGAGAGAGAAGCCAACCTACTCAAGCCATCGAGCAGCAGCAAGAAGCCATTTGCAAATGTTTTGCCATGGCTTCAAATGTTTGCTTGAGAATGGCTTTATTCCTCCTATCCTGGGAATCCTTCAGAGCTGCTCCTCCTTTGACCAGGATGATGGTTCGCTCAGTAATAGCGCACACCAAGGCATCAACCTTCCGGAATTGCAAATGCTCCCTTGCCTTCGGATCCAAGGGATACATGCCCACCAAAGAACGCCCTCTTTAAAGCTTGCTTTTGGGACATACCACTCAAGGTCAATTAACTCTTGAATTGGTTCCAGGAGGGGAAATAAACAGGTCGCCTTGTACAAGGTAACCAAGATGGGATCTTTCTGTGATCCTGTAGCGTCACCCCCATCTACTCTGCTCAGAGTGCTTTCAGGGTCTGAGTCTTGTGAAAGAAGTGTATAGTCCTATGTGGATCTAAGTCAGACAGAATTTCCCCTTCTTCCAGAGGTGTGAAATTTGAATCTCCCCCGGAATCATCTGACTGGCAATGATACTCATCCTCCTCTTCTTCCCCAGTGGCAACCTCTCTATGGCTCTTGCTAGACTTGGACGCCAAGTGAGACGCCCTATGATGAGCCCCCTTCTTACTGGGCTGCTTTGCCTCTGCTGGATGCCCTTTCAAAAAAGCCTGTAATCCCTGGAAAAACTTCACCCAGGAGAAGGAGGATGAATCCATACCAGGGCCCATAGGACCAAATATGGCACACTCTGATCTCTCCCATCAGGAACAAGGGGAGAGGAGAACTTCCATCATATCGCCTCTTGTGTCTCCTCCCACAGAGTCCTCCATCAGTGGAGGGGATGCCTCAACGGTAGCAAACTCTTTGAGAGGCAAATCACCTTGAACCTCCAGATAGTGGTGGCACAGCGAAGTAAGAGCGATGGCAAAATTGCCCTTACATGGCAAGCGGCACAAATAGTAAAGCGTTTAGACTTTTTTGTCCCCGGCGCCATTATCCACCAAAAAGGTCACTCTTTCCACGTGGTCTCCTGCACACACACCAATGCATAGGTGTACCTGCACAATTAAACACCTAAATGTAGGCTGCAGGCTTGCACACATACATGCACGTGCTTGCCTACGTTAAGCCACTACTGTACTATGTGTGTATATATGCTCGCACCTGAGCACACAGGAAACAACCGCTCGTTGAGGCCTACTACGCAGCCGACTGACCAAGCTTTTGATGTTGGACTTAGTGAAAGCTACTCTACCCACTGACCAGTGCTGCGTCCACTCTCCATTAACTTCATGGAGGTGAGAGGGTGGGGGAAGGCTAATAAACGTAGAGGGAGAGAAACAACCCAGTAAGAAAATAAGGGGGGCTATCACTTGCCTCCTTTCTCTTTTTTACCTAAACTCAGCCCTTCCCTGGCTGAGAGCACTATCGGGTCACCAGCTACGGGGGGAAAGTGCACAAGTCTTCACTGCTGAGCATTCCCTCGTCCTTCTTAAGTCTAAGCCTGGCCAGGCATCAAGACTTAAACCGTTCAACTAAGGGAGAGACCATTCTGGTATCACCTCAGGAGCTCAACCTCTTTGTTCTATTCTTTTTCTCCCTCTCTTTTTTTTTTTTTTAATGCTAGCAATCCCCAGTAGGGAGATGCAAGTCCACCATCTACTGAAGATGGAGAATACTGCCAGGCTGATGTTGGAGCAGGGCTATATGTCAGTGACGACAACAAATCAGTTTTCTGTCTCCCTCTGCTGGTAGGAATGCATAACCCACAGGCTTGGCCTGTCTGAGTGCAGAGGAAGATTGTAATTTATTTTGATACATTTAATATATTTAAATTAAAAATAAAACTGGGGAAAGCACTGAATCCTGATATACTCAGCAGCTGTTGGCCTATTAAAAGGGTTCTTTTTAATAAAAAACCAGCTGGTGATGAATCCTGAACAAGAATGTACGTTGTTTCTCTAAAGTAGCCTCTGATCTCAAGCTAGACATGTGGAAACTGCAGCAAGCTGACTGGAACCAAACTTAGATTTTTTTTAAAAAAGTGTAGTAACCTGCTAGAGGTAGGAAAGGAAAATTAGTTTCTTACCTGATAATTTTCGTTCCTGTAGTACCACGGATCAGTCCAGAGTCCAGACTCCAGGGTTCCCCCCCCAGCAGATGGAGACAGAGAAGTTTTCAAAACTAAACTCTGCCTTATATAGGATGGTGCCACCTACAGTCTGGCAGTATTACTCAGTCAAAGCAGAATGGCTCACAAAAACCACCATAACTATGTACAACAACATTTCGAGAAGAAAAATAACCAGCTCACTTAACCCACATAGGAACCGAACCTGTAGAACCACTTGAGGACTGTCAAACAAATTTCTGCAGATCGGAAAAAAACAATCAATTAATAACTGAGCGGACTCTCCCTCACCAACATGCCTCCAACAGGTGGGACTCTGGACTACAGGAACGAAACGTACTACAGGAACGAAAATTATCAGGTAAGAAACTAATTTTCCTTTCCCCGTATGTACACGGATCAGACCGGACTCCTGGGATGTACCAGAGCTTTCTTACATGGAATGGGATCCGGAGAGGCCCACTTGGAGCACTCCTTCTCCAAATCCTCCTGAACCTGGCGCGTGAACATCCAGTCTGTAATGCCTCGCAAATGTATGCAAGGATTTCCAAGTAGCGGCCCTGCAAATCTCCTGCAGAGATACCATCTGACACTCTGCCCAAGACGCAGCTTGCGATAGAGTAGAGTAGGCATGAAGACCAACTGGAAGAGGTCTACCATGTAGCAAATAGGCTGAGCAAATAGCCTCCTTCAACCAGCGAGCTATGGTAGTCTTGGATGCCATCTGTCCTCATTTGGGACCACTCCACGGCACAAAAAGATGGTCCGTCACACGAAAGGCATTTGTGACTTTCAAATAACGCAGTAAAGGTCTGCGAACGTCCAGCTTCCTCAAGTCCCGAGACAAGGGATCCAATTGGTCTAAGGCGGCAAAGGCCGGCAGCTCCACCGATTGGTTGACATGAAATGAAGAAATCATTTTCGGCAGAAACGAAGGAACTGTCCATAAGGAAACCCCCGAATCGGAGATCCTCAAAAAAGGTTCTCTACAGGAAAGAGCCTGGAGTTCCGACACTCTACGAGCCGATGTAATGGCTATCAAAAAAATTACCTTCTATGTAACGCTCTCATGCGACAACAGTTTCATTGTAAACCGATGTGATTTGTATTTTTTACACGAACGTCGGTATATAAAAGTCCAAAATAAATAAATAAAGATCCTTCAGAGTCACCCTTTTCAAAGGCTCAAAGGGTGCCGAGCATAGAGCTCCGAGAACTAAATTCAGATTCCAGGACGGACAAGGGTGCCTCACCAGAGGCTGCAAGTGCTTCACTCCTCGTAGGAAATAGGCTACATCCGGATGTGCCGCTAACATTACGCCTTGAACGGTACCCCGCAAACAACCAAGAGCAGCCACCTGCACCCTGAGAGAACTACACGATAAGCCCTTGGACAGACCATTTTGAAGTAAACACCAGATATCAGACACCGAAGCCTGGGTAGGATCAACCTCCCGGTCCAGACACAAAGATTCAAAAACGTTCCACAATCTAACAGAAGCGAGATTGGTGGATGTTTTCCTTGATCGCAGGAGGGTAGTCACTACGGCGGGAGAATAACCTTTGCGACTCAGTCGTTGCCTTTCAAAAGTCATGTCACTAGATAGAAGCGATCAACTTCTTCCAAACAAATGGGCCCTTGATGCAGCAGGTCTGGGAGAACTGGAAACCGCAGCGGCCCTGTCACCACTAGATGTAGAAGGTCCGCAAACCATGGACGTCTTGGCCATTCTGGAGCTACCAAGATTACCTCTGCTGGATGGATCTCTATCTGTCTGAGCACTTTGCCGATTAACGGCCAGGGCGGGAAGACGTACAGCAGAACGTCGGTCGGCCAGGGCAGAACCAGGGCATCTACCCCTTCTGCTCCTGTCTCTCTGCGACAACCGTAAAAAACACGGGGCTTTGGCATTCCGAAACGTTGCCATGAGATCTATGCTAGGTATGCCCCACGTGTCGATATGAGCTGAAACGCCTCGTCTGCCAACTCCCATTCCCTGGGATCGAGACGGTGCCGACTGAGAAAGTCTGCCTGAACGTTGTCGAAGCCGGCTATGTGAGATGCTGCAATGCTGTCTAAGTGCTGCTCCACCCAGATGATCAACTGACGAGCTACCACCCAGGAAAAAGCTACCACCCAGGAAAAAGATCTAGGCATCATAGTGGATAATACTTTAAATCGTTGACTCAGTGTGCTGCAGCAGTCAAAAAAGCAAACAGAATGTTAGGAACTATTAGGAAGGGAATGGTTAATAGAACGGAAAATGTCATAATGCCTCTATATCGCTCCATCTCCATATCGCCGCATCTCAAAAAAGATATAGTTGCGATAGAGAAGGAACAGAAAAGGGCAATCAAAATGATAAAGGGGATGGAACAGCTCCCCTATGAGGAAAGGCTGAAGAGGTTAGGGCTTTTCAGCTTGGAGAAGAGATGGCTGAGGGGGGATATGATAGAGGTCTTTAAGATCATGAGAGGTCTTGAACGAGTAGATGTGACTCGGTTATTTACACTTTCAAATAATAGAAGGACTAGGGGGCATTCCATGAAGTTAGCAAGTAGCACATTTAAGACTAATCGGAGAAAATTCAATTTCCCTCAATGCACAATAGAGCTCTGGAATTTGTTGCCAGAGGATGTGGTTAGTGCAGTTAGTGTAGCTGGGTTCAAAAAAGGTTTGGCTAAGTTCTTGGAGGAGAAGTCCATTAACGGCTATTAATCAAGTTTACTTAGGGAATAGCCACTGCTATTAATTGCATCAGTAGCATGGGATCTTCTTAGTGGTTGGGTAATTGCCAGGTTCTTGTGGCCTGGTTTGGCCTCTGTTGGAAACAGGATGCTGGGCTTGATGGACCTTTGGTCTGACCCAGTACGGCAATTTCTTATGTTCTTCTATCGCCACTGGCTGACTTCTGGTTCCTCCTTGGCGACTGATGTACGCCACCGTGGTCGCATTGTCGGACAGAATTCTGACCGACCTCCCTTGAAGGAGAGGACGGAACGCCTGTAACGCTAACCACACCGCTCGTCTCCAGACGATTGATCAACCACTGTGATTCATCGGGAGTCCATATTTCTTGTACCGATTTTCCCTGGCATACCGCCCCCCAACCGGAGAGGCTGGCATCCGTGGTGACCATAGTCCACTCTGGCACTTCCAGGGGGAACTCCTCAGGATAAATTGTCTGCCATCAGCCACAAATCGAGACTGGATCGCGCAGTATCGTAAGCGGAAGAGGTAGATGAAAAAGTTTGGAAACTGGGTTCCATCGGGAAAGCAACGTGGACTGTAAAGGCCTCATATGAGCGAAGGCCCAGGGTACCAGTTCCAGGGTTGAAGTCATCGAACCGAGAACCTGCAAATAATCTCGGACCCTGGGTGGCTGCTTGAGTAATAAGTCTCTTACTTGACCTTGCAGTTTGGAGATGCGTTCTGTGGTAAGAAATATTCTGCCCTGCTGAGTGTCGAATAGAGCACCCAAAAATTCCAAGGATTGAGTTGGTACCAGCTGACTCTTGGCGAAATTGACTACCCTGACTAGTGATTGCAGGAGCTGGAGCACTATGCGAGTCCACACCCAGACAAGCGATTACGATTTTGCCCGAATCAGCCAGTCGTCCAAGTAGGGATGCACCAAAAGCCCCTCCCTCTGGAGATGGGTTACCACCACCCCCATTACTTTGGTGAACGTCCTGGGTGTGGTAGCAAGCTCGAAGAGCAGCGCTCGAAACTGGAAGTGCTGATCCAGCACCGAGAATCAGAGAAATCTCTGGTGATCTGGACAGATGCCTATATGAAGGTACGCTTCCGTGAGATCCAAGGATGCCAGAAACTCTCCCTTTTGCACCGAGGCAATGACTGGAGCTTCTCCATGCAAAAATGTGGCACTCGGAGACATCTGTTTACCCTTTTCAGATCCAGAATAGTCCGAAAGGAACCCTCTTTCTTGGGCACTATGAAGTAAATGGAGTAACATCCTTTTCTTCTTGCCTCTGGAGGAACTGAGATGATGGCCCCTAGCTGTAGAAGTCGCTGCAAGGTGTCCTGTACCACTTTTCGCTTGATTTGGTAACTGCAGAGAGAGATGAGAAACCGGTCCCAGGGGGCACCATGCAAAATCTAAAGCGTAGCCTTGTCTTATCACGGTAAGCACCCACTGATCCGAAGTTACCTTGGCCCATTCCTCAAAAAACAGGGACAGTCTGCCCCCTACCGCTGGTACCGAGGAATGGACCAGCGCCCCTTCATTGTGAAGACTTTGTTCCAGAAGCGGACTGGGAATTACCAGCTCTACCGAATTGCCAGCCAAGAAAGGACTGGGACCAAGTTTGCTGTCTATTTGGTGCCTGACGAAAGGAAGTAGTGGGTGCTCTAGATGTTCAAAATCTCCAATTCCCTCTGAATCTAGCCCAGGATGAAAAGTATCCCCTTGACTTCGGTGTATCCTCCGGTAACCGATGGACCTTATTCTCCCCCAGAGAGTGGATCATATCTTCCAGATACTTTCCAAAAAGCAACTTGCCCTTGAATGGCAAAGATCCAAGCTGCGCCGACCAGTTCCTTAACCACAGGAGCCTATGTGCTGAGACCGCCGACACCATGGATCTTGCCAACGTACGTAAAAGGTCATAAAGTGCATCAGCACTGTAGGCAATTGAAGCTTCTAGGTGGCCTGCCTGGGAAGCTTTCTCCGCCGAGAGACCAGTGTTGGCCTATAACTGCTGCACCCAGCGGAGGCCAGCTCACAAGGCAAATTTGTTGCACATAGCAGCCCGCACTCCTAGTGCTGAGACCTCAAATATCCTCTTAAGCTGCAACTCCAACTTCCTGTCCTGCAGGTCTTTGAGTGCTGTTGCTCCCGTAACAGGAATTGTAGTCTTCTTGGTAACTGCAGACCCAGCCACGTCTACCCTGGGCACTCGCAGCAGGTCCAAAGCATCCTTCGGCAGAGGATATAGCTTATCAATGACCTTGCTCACCTTCAATCCCAAATCCGGGGTATCTCATTCATGGAAAAGCAAGTCTGTAGCCGAGAAATGAAAAGGAAAAAAGAGATAGCTGGGCCTCTCAGACCCAACAATACTGGATCCATAACTCCCAGCTTGGATTCCTCTGGTGGTCCTTCAATGCCCAGCTCTGCCAGAATAGCAGGAATAAGAGGTCCCAACTCCTCCTTCCTAAAAAGACGGACCACCTTAGGGTCATCCCCTTCCACAACATGTGATCTCCTAGTCACGACATGTTGCTGTAAATCAGGGTCAACATCCACCCCCTGCGGGGGCTTGGGCTGAAGATCCGGGTCTCCTGGGTCAGAATCATGCCCAGAAGTATCTGAATCAGTCTGCGGGACCACTACGCGTAGTGGATGCTTAGGTTTTGATGGCCCAGATCCTCCCTTAGGCTTGGGCCGCTTCCTCGTATGGGGCTTACAACCCAGAGAGGATAATTTTATTCCAGACTGCTGCTTTCCTGACTTCTTCGCTTTAAAAGCCTTATGGAGTAACAAAATAAACTCCAATGAAAAAGAGGAAGAGGAATCAGAAGGCCCCTCGGGGCTATCCTCCGTTGCACGTGAATTAGGCAGCAAAGAACCCCTTTCCCCGGGAGAATTCTGCTGAAGTGAAAGAGGAGGCGGCATAATCCCCTCCCCCAATGCTGCATGAGGTGCCGGCCGAAATACTTCCAAAATGGCCTCCGTTCCTGCGCTGTGCGGGAACGGATCAGCCTCAGCCTGTCGAGCAGCAGCTGTCCTTTCGGTGACTCAGGCAGCCTTGCTCCTTGCGATTTTCACGGCCCTGGAGGAACCCTCCTCCCTGGGCACACACGCGGAACAGAGGCCCTCCCTGGACAGACGCACGCGGGCCGAGCCGCACATGCAGCATGCAGATGATCGCAGCATCGGTAACACAGTAAACATAGCACAAGCTTAAAATGAAAGAGAGACCTCTCGGTACACCGCCGCACCGAGCCAGGAAGGGGAGAGAGAGCCGCAGCGTCAGAGAAAGCAGACACGAACTAACTTGTTTTTTTTTTTTTCCCCCCAAACACTTGCCCGGCAGTGTCCAAGATCCTGTTCCTGCTGAGTGGAGTGAACTGGGCTCCCCGGTGTCTCACCCAAAGCTGCCAAATAGGGGGAAAAGAGTGCCCTCGACCCTGTTATGCAGCTGCCTCAACACCAGTGCGGGATGGCCCTCTCAGGACCTTACGACCCCCTGGGAGGCTGAAGACTGCACTGCTCCTGGAATAATTCTCTTTTGACCTTTTTTTTTTTTTTTTTAATAAACTAAAGCAAAATTGTTCATAATAAAAAAAATCATCCTAAGTCTAACTAACTCCTAGCAAAAAAACAAGGAAAACAGCTCAAACCGTAGGTTTTGCACGTCCACCATCTGCTGGAGACAGAGAAATACTGCCGGACTGTAGGTGGCACCATCCTATATAAGGTAGTTTTGTTTTGAAAACTGCTCTGATACCATCTGCTAGAGGGGGGGGGCCAAAACCCAGGACTGATCTGGGTACGTACAGGGAAAGATACATTTACCAATGCAACAACCCCCTCGTATTACAGAGAGAAGAAGAGGGGAAAGGGCGTATATCAATGGCTGCAGAGCTATTGTGAACCAAACTTTGCCAACCTTGTACCCTTGTACAAACTTCTGCATTGCTCATCGAGAGTCTCGCTAATAGATTTCTGCTTTCAACTGCAGTGTTTATTTTTGCAGTGGGGACAGGGCCCAGACACCATAATGCCTTATTTTCTCTACATTTAAAATTTTTTTTTAACGATGAATGTGCGTAACTGCACCATTGCTTAAAGTTACCTTTCTTGATGTCAGTAACCTCTTAAAGGAATCTACATTGTGAGAAATGTCTCTCTCATGCAATAGCCTATGCCGTTAGACTGTAGAATATTTCCCCATTGAAACATTTTTAAAGAAAACATTTAATGCCATTTGCTCTTTGGTTGAATTTACTATGGCTTTTTTATTCACTGTTTATTTGCCTGCTTGATCACAGTTCTTAATTACTCTGCAGTGTTCTACGATTTCCTTCAGATGAAACACTTTATTGACGTAAATTTCAAGGGGCTCTTAAAAAATGCCAACCTTCTGAATGGATTCTTGCAACACTTTAAAGGGCTTTAAAATACGTATAAAACAGTTATTTGCTTCATTAATTAAAACGTCAGGAAAGGAAATAAAAACTTGCCATGAGATAAAGAAAGGAAATGAAACAGTCAGCCAAATTTATCTCGGTACAGCTTCCCTGAAAGAAACAATGCCACTTTCAACAAACACCGGACAGCATGTTTAGGGGACAATAAACGGATGTTTTACCCATGTGAAAGCTTGGTCTGATTATTGCTTCCCTATTCCCCCTGCTTTATAGTAAATTTTCCCACATTGTAGGGAAGGGAAATTACATATAGTGCTTTTCATTTTGAAATCTCCATATGTCATTTCTGGTGTGTACCTATTATTGCCCTCTAACTGTGCAGACACAAGATTTGGGTGCCTGCTCAAAGAGCAGTTCCATTAGCTGTGGCTGTCGGAAACTATTCTTCTTTTTGGTTAGTTTTATTTTGTTCCTGTTCTCTGGCCCTTTGGATCGTAACCGACTGCTGCAGACACTATTTGACCGTGCCTGCTATCAATTCGTTTACAGCAGGGCCCTTCTAAAAGAGCAGCTGAAGTAGGAAGTGTTTTCTCAGTCGAACCCAATAATACCAGCTCTTAAGCTGGTAGGGTTGCTCTATAATGCACAAATTTGCCATTCCTCCCCCCGAACTTTAGCACATCCTGACTTCACTGCACTTGGAACTCAATTGTTTCAACATTACAAAACAACTTAAGTCTTTCACACAAAACTACACCTGCAACAGAGCTGTGGCCAAACTCTTATTGTTTACCCACAACTCCATTCATAAAGTTAACATATTTGACTAGACCTGGGAGTATAGTGTAGTAGTTTCATTTTTATGTCGTGAACCTAGAGACTTCTGTTCATTTCCCCCTTTACTGCTTAATCTGTGGCCCTGGGCATGGTATTTAATAGAGATGTGAATCGGAACTGATATCGGATCCGATATCAGTTCCGATTCACATCTCTATAGATGTGAATCGGAACCAGAATCGGATCCGATATCAGTTCCGATTCACATCTCTAGTATTTAACCTCCCAGTGCTCTTACTTAGATTGTTAGCATTTTGTAAGCTGTGACATTACAATCATGCACACTTTCTTATACTTATCTATATCCTAGGGATATTAAATATTACTGCACTAATCTAGAAATAAGCAATTCCAAGCCTTAAGTGCTAGCAACCACAATTTCATGAAAACATATGGCCAGCAGAGATCTCATTTAAATAATTACGTGATGTATGCACTAAAATCCTAATCACTGTCTAGAACTCAAAGCCTGGAATTTCCAACCATTCCTTCTGGTCCATACTATTCAGATCCAGGTACACAGTGATTATATCCTAGCTCCCATGTGATATGTTGGCCTTGTACCTTGGTAATAGAGAGATCTAAGGAAAGAGTGTCGATCCGTCCCCTGGAACAGTGCGTTTTCTATTTCCATCTCCCGTCGGTTCAGCTGTTTGCTGCCTGCAAATCTCTGCGGCAATGCCAGGATACGTTGGCGCTCCGAGATCTTCTCCTCAATGGCTCTCAACCTCTCCTGCACTGCCTCAGGGGCTGCCCCAAATCCAGACCCCTAGAATCATAGCCAGGAAAGTAATTTAAAAAACATACAAACATTCTTATAACCAATTGCTTCATATCCCAGATCGCCCACTGATATCATGCCATGCCTCTTCTCATATGTCAACATATACCAAAGCTAGCAGCACAATTTAGACTTAAATGTTTGTTCATTTTTTTTTTTAACAAAGTAACCATTAACCCCTACCACTGATTCGGTAATAAGTATGCACATCCAGCTCAATATAAAGCTTTGATGCAGTTATTTATCTCACATTGGGTATATTTGATTCCCTAGAGTCTATTTTAATAAAAAAGGCAAGTATATCAAATATATGCGGAAGCAGAGATTAAAAAATTCACCCAGAATTTGCTTGACAGGGATGACATGCTCTTGCCATGATTTCCTCAATAATTTGTTGAAGGTGGGGGAGGAAAAGGGTGCAGGAATACATGGCTAGATTGCATCCCTTAATCTACCATATGCAGCCCTCTCACTCTCCTTCTCCACTCCACTCGCTACCTCATCCTACTGTAGCTCAGTCCTCTCTCCCTCTGCCTCAGCCCTTTCACATCTTTCCCCCTCCCCCACCCCCTGCTGCAGTTCTCTCTCCCACTGGCCCTTGATGCTACCTTCCAGGTCCCTCAATTAAGGCCAAAAGCAGAGCTTCCTACCTCCTGGGGCAACCTGTGATATGACCCTCATGGGTCATGAGTGATTTGTCTACAGTATCCCTAGCCCCTGAGGGTCCAAGGAGTAGAAGCAAAGTCCAGGAATCTAACCTTGGTTTCCTTTATGTAAGTACAAAGCTTACATAAAGGAAACCAAGTCACTAGGATGACTTGGTTTCATCCTAGTGACTAGGCCAAGTGACTAGGATGGTGAGTCACTAGGCCAGCTCTAGCATTCAGATCAGATGCTTATAAATGCACTTGTCCTAAAGGAAAATTGGTTCTTACCTGCTAATTTTTGTTCCTGGAATACCACAAATCAGTCCAGACAAGGGGGTTTTGCATCCCTACCAGCAGATGGAGACAGATAATTTTTCAGGTACTGCTACATTATCGAGAGTGCAACATGCAGTCCTCAGTATTGACTTTACCCAAGCCAAATTAACATCAAACTCAACTCAAAACTTCCACTTTCCTTTGAAGGTGAACTGAGAATTGGAGCCCCTTGAACTGCAGCCTTCACATCAAACAAAGGAAATGGAAAACTTTCCAGTGCTAACCATCCAAACTGTAATGTGCCCCTAATTCATGCTAAGGCCACGACCTATACCCAATGTAAATTGTAGGCCAGACCTTTAGTCAAGCCCTGCTGCAAAAAGGCCAAGATCTGGGGAATATCCACCCGCAACGGCTCTAGGCCCTCTTCTAAACACCAGTCCTCAAACACTCTCCACACCCAGACACGTGGAAGGTCTCCTCACCTGAAGCAGCGTGGCAATAACCTTAAGCACCTCCACTCAAAAGCCACGCCACGAGACACGCCACCTGATCCGAGAAGATGGCTCCTTTCAGAGCAGTCCCTGAAGATGAACCAACCCGACAGGACCATCAATTGAGAAACAAACCAGATCTGCAAACCACGGATAACGTGGCCACTCCAGAACTGCTAGAATCAGCCTTCCTGGGTGTCACTTTATGCGTCTCAACATGCGACCTACGAGAGGCCATGGAGGAAACATGTACAGCAGAATCTCTGCTGGCCAAAGGAGAACCAGAGCATCGATCCCTTAGCTCCAGACCTCCTATCTGCGAATGAAGAAATGAGCTGCTTTAGCATTGCTTCCCAATGCCATCAGATCCAGCTGGGGACTGCCTTACCTGGCACAAATGAGGTCCAGAGCCTCTGCTGACAACTCCCATTCCCCTGGATCCAACTGCTGCCTGCTGAAGTAATCCTCCTGCACATTGCCCACTCTGGCCACGGGCAACGCCACAATCCCTTGCAGATACTACTCCACCCAGACAAACAGCTCTTGGGCCTCAAGGGCCACCCTGCAACTCTTCATTCTGCCCTAGCGATTGATATAGGCCACCATTGTTGTATTGTCTGAGAATACCATTCGTCCTTGGACCTGAGGGAAGAAACACAGCAATGCCCTGCAAACTGCCCTTGTTTCCAAATGATTGATTGACCAGGATGCTTCCGCCAGTGACCACAGACCTTGGGCCATCCGCTCGTCATAGAATGCCCCCCCCAACCTCTGAGGCTGGCATCTGTGGTCACCATCACCTAGTTTGGGGTCTTCAGATTCATGCCCTTCTACAAATTGTGGCGAGATAGCCACCATGAGAGACTGGACCTGATGCCACCTAAAGCAGAAACGACAGCTGAAACTCCTTCGACAATATCGGGACAAAAGTACCCTCTGGAGTGGGCACATGTGAGCAAAGACCCACAGCTCCAAGTCTGCCATAGACATCACAGAACTCAGAATCTGCAAATAACCCCAGGTCCTGGGCACTGGCAGCTGCAACAAATGAGCCACCTGTGCCTGCAATTTCATGACCCTCTCCGAAGTAATTTAAGAACATAAGAACACTTTTTCCTGCTGGGTATCAAACCTTGCTCCTAGGTACTCTAATGGCTGGGACAGGACAAGATGACTCTTTGCCATGTTGATCACCCAGCCTACTGAGTATAGCATCACCAGGACCCTCCTGACCAACTGATGACACTCCTCCTCCGACTTTGCCCAGATGAGCCAGTCATCCAGATAAGGGTGAACCAGAATCCCCTCCATCCGCAGCGCAGCGGCCATTCCTTCACCTTCATGAACGTCCTTGGAGCCGTCGCCAACCTGAAAGGAAGAGCTTGAAACTGGAAATGCTGCCCCAGCACCATGAAAGGATAAAACTTCTGATGTTCCGTGCGTATGGGAAAGTGCAGATAGACCTCCGTCAAATCCAACAATGCCAAAAACTCCCCTTGGCCTACCGCTGCTATTACAGTCTGCAACTTCTCCACTGGAAACGCAGAACTCAGAGTGCTGCACTGACCTTTTGCAGATCTAGGATGGGGTGAAAGATACCCTCCTTGTTTGAAACCACAAAGTAAATCAAGTATCTTTCTTGACCTTGTATCCTGAATAGCAATGGAATAATTGTACCTAATCCTTGAAGACACTGCAACATATCTTGAATCACCGCTCGTTTGCTGTGAGACACACAATGAGAGATCAAGATTTCCCTGATTGGACATGAAAATTCTAAAGCTTAACCATCTCTTATCTCCAGGACTCATTGATCAGAGGTGATCCTGGTCCACTCCCTGTAAAAACGTGTCAGATGTCCCCTAACAGCTTCCATGCTGGAGTGGACTTGCCTGGCTTCATTGTGTGGATTTGCTCCCACTGGTCCCGACTGGAACTATTGCTAAGGGGTCTCCGGGAGTCATGAAAGGATTCTGTCTTCCTGATTGCTGCTTCTGCAAGGACATCGAAGAATTCTTGTTGGAGTGAAACCTCCTCATATCTTGGAAAGTATTCTTTCCACTCTTCTTATCCTCTGGCAGCATATTTCCCTTTGACTCCCTCAAATGTTTGATCAGCTGTTCCAGGTCTTCACCAAACACTTAAAAGAGAGATTACACAACTGTGATTTGGACCACACATCTGCTGACCAATTTCGCAGACAAAGAAGCCTCCATGCTGCCACCACTGACATCATAGGTCTGGCCAAAGTCCAAGTCATAAAATGCATCACCATGAGCGACCCCAGTCTCCAGCTGGGCTGCCTGCTTAGCCCTGTCAGATGAGAACGACTCACTCTCCTGGGACTTCTACACCCAGTGTAAACACACTTTCTGCATCAGACTACCATAGATCACCGCTCAGAGGCTTAAGGCCGAGACTTCAAACACTCTCAACTGAATTTCCAGCTTTCGATCCTGGACATCCTACAGCGCAGCCAATCCCGCCACTGGGATGGTCGTCTTCTTTGTCACCGCGGAATCTGAAGCATCAGTCTTGGATAACACCAAGACAGTATCCTCCATCAATGGATACAACTTCGCCATTGCCCTTGCTACCTTGAGACCCGCCTCAGGAGCAACCAACTCCCGGCTCACCAGCTTCTTCACCTTCTTAGGCAGCAAAAAGGTTTTGGGCAATTCCCATAATCCTTCCAGTATTGGGTCCATGCTTTCATTATCTGACTCCTGCTGGAGAACTTTGATCCCCAGTTCCTCCAGCACTTGGGGAAGAAGGTGTCTCAACTCTTTGCAGAAGAGCTGGACCATCCGAGGGTCATCCCCTTCCACCACTGAAATCTCCTCTAGGACACCCAAATCCTTATCATCATCCGGATCATTGGCCAGGTTACGGGCAAATAATAAATTCAAATAAAAGATAGCTAAAGATCATCACCTAGGTCATCCTGCAGCTCATCGGATCCCTCCAATTCCATCAAATCATTCTCTGCCACCAGATTGTCAAGCCCTAAACAGCACAGGAGGACCCTGATCCATCATTCAGGGCCACCCTAACTCTCTTGGAGAGCTGCTGCGATTTCTGGGCCAGGGGTTTTTTACCCTCTTCATTCCTCCTGCACAAATAGGCCTTGTGCCCCCATTATCCAGCTCAACCTCCTCAGAGGCTCCTGCATCCACTTGGTCGTCAAACCCAGTCTGCACCACCAGAGACAACCGGGGGAAAGGGGGGAATCCCTAGGCTCTCAGGGGACTGACTGCCTCTTGCCACGGGAACCTACTATGCCCAATGTGCTATTGGCCCCTCCTGGAGCTTCTCTGATGAGCCCCGTGAACGGGTGGCTTTCCTTCCTCCTGGCAGTCCTGCTGAGGTACCTTCTCTGCAGGCGGCACTGTCGCCACACAGTGTGGCTGAGTTGAGCTGCATGCACAGGAGTGGCAGGCCTGACAACTTCCTCGCTCTGAGGTTAGCGCCATCATAAACGCACACAGCGCTACCTCCCAAGCCACTCAGCCGTGCCAAAAAGAAGAAGCCCTACTTGTGGTAAACTTTACCTAGCCCGAACCACCCTGGATCCCGGGAGAGTTAGGAGACTACTTGCTGCTCCTTCCCCCCATGCTGCCGAGCAAGGCATTGCCGAATGACCCTTAACCCTCCTTTTTTTTTTTTTTTAAAGGAGCAGTGCTGCAAAGAAAGCAGAGAAAGAAAAAGGAATACTTCCCTGCTCCTGGTGAAGATGTGGGGGCAAAGATCTCAGGTGGAAGGAGGAAACTGGGACACCTGGTTTCCCAATCCTTTGGATGATACGGGCTAAAGCAGCACAGGGATTGCCAACCCCTTGTCTTGCCCGGCTTGTTCAAAGGCATGGCCCATGAAAATGCCTAACATTTGATAGTAAATTTTAAAGGAACATGCATGTGCCCATAAATGCGCATATTGGGCATGTAAGGAAAGTACGCTCAATATTATATCGTGCTCATGACCGGGGGGTGGGGGTGAGAGAAAGAGAGAGAATCTGATAATCTCTATACATCCCACTGCAAGAGCGGCACTTTCAACTCAGGGTGGGTTTTAGGGGAGAGGCAGTGTTACAAGGATCTACAGACTGTTGTGCCCTAGGCTGATCAATATAACACTGCCTCCCCTAAAACCCGCCTTGAGTTGAAAGTGCTACTCTTGCAGTGGGAGATATATAGCATGTGAGACTCCCCCCCCCCCCCCCCCCCCAGTATTCAGGATCCCTCTGACTCAAAATCTCCAGACTTGAGCCTCATCAGGGACAGAAGTAAAGTTACGCAGGAAACATGATGTGCATTAATGTTCAGCCTTGCAAAATTTGGGGGTTCGCATGTAAGTCGGCCCCACCCTAGAACTCCCATTCCCCACCCCTTTTCTGCCTCCTTATTCTTGACACACACACACGTATGTACACGCGTACTTCCTTACTTCTTAAAATTTGCGTTGCTCATATGCGGCCCACATACGTGTGAATGGGACTGTATTTGCGCAACCAATGGTTTAAAAATCTGTCAGGAATACCCTCTTCTAGAGTCTTTAGACATTTTTTGTTCTTTCTCCTATCTTTTTTCAATCTTAAATAGTTTGTTCTTCAGACTGCAGGTTTGCACATCTACCATCTCCTAGAGACAGGTGGCACTCTCGGTTATGTAGCAATGCCTGAAACGTTTTTATTTTCTGCCTCCATCTGCTGGTAGGGATCCAAAACCCACTTGTCTGGACTGATCTGGGGGAAGAACAAGAAAGAATTTGCACTTAAAAGCATGGACTATTGCAACTCTCTCTACTCACTGGCATTCCTACTAATGTGTTGAGAAGACTGCAGATTTGTGTAGTATTTTGCTGCTAGGATACCAACTAGTACAAGCACTCATGAGCATTTCACTCCAGTTCTCCATTCCTTACATTGGCTGCCTATTGGATGACACATTAAGTACAAGATCGTAATGTTCATACTTAAGCTGTTATATAGGAAAATTGGTTCTTACCTGCTAATTTTCGTTCCTGTAATACCACGGATCAGTCCAGAGAGTGGGCTGAGTCTCCTGTCCAGCAGAAGGAGACAGAGAAAACCTGAAAGGGTATCCTATATCAGGACAGTGCTCACCCTGCGTCCCTTCAGTATAAATGTTATCAAAGCAAGAAAGGTAAAGTGAACCAGTAAAAGATCAAGCAAGTAACAACCAACATGTAACATGAACTATCAACACTGTAAAGAACCACTCTTACATGTATATCTATTTGTTAGATACTTCTGGTGCCTTGAAGTTCTGATAAGATGTAACTGTATCCAAAATGCTGGGAATAACCAAAAGAAAAAATTTCGAGCTGACAAATCAGAAAGAAACCACAGACCGGGTGGGAGTCTGGACTGATCCGTGGTACTACAGGAACGAAAATGAGGAAAGACTAAAGAGGTTAGGACTTTTCAGCTTTGAGAAGAGACGGCTGAGGGGGGATATGATAGAGGTGTTTAAAATCATGAGAGGTCTAGAACGGGTAGATGTGAATCAGTTATTTACTCTTTCGGATAATAGAAAGACTAGGGGGCACTCCATGAAGTTAGCATGTGGCACATTTAAAACTAATCGGAGAAAGTTCTTTGCCAGAGGATGTGGTTAGTGCAGTTAATATAGCTGTGTTTAAAAAAGGATTGGATATGTTCTTGGAGGAAAAGTCCATTACCTGCTATTAGGTTCACTTAGAGAATAGCCACTGCCATTAGCAATGGTAACATGGAATAGACTTAGTTTTTGGGTACTTGCCAGGTTCTTATGGCCTGGATTGGCCACTGTTGGAAACAGGATGCTGGGCTTGATGGACCCTTGGTCTGACCCAGTATGGCATGTTCTTATGTTCTTAGGTAAGAACCAATTTTCCTTTCCCTGTACATACCCGGATCAGTCAAGACAGTGGGATGTACCAAAGCTTCCCGAAATAGGGTGGGATCGAGACAGTCCCACTCAAATCACCTGCCGACCAAAGGAACCAAACACTGGCACCTGGACGTCGTCGATAATGACGAGCAAAGGTATGCAGAGACTTCCAAGTAGTCGCTCTGCGGATTTCTTGCGGAGAGACCGACTGACTCTCAGCCCAAGAAGTAGATTGTGCATGCAAAGAATGGGTCTTTAAGCCCTCTGAAACTGATCAGCCACGAAAAAGATAAGGCCTCCTTCAGCCAGCGAGCAATGGTAGCCTTGGAGGCCTTGTTTCCTTTATTTGGGCCGCTCCATAAGACAAAGATGATCAGAGATTCGAAATTCGTTTGTCACCTGTAAGTATTGGAGTATTACTCTCTTTACATCAAGATGCCGGAGGTCACCGTCCGGCGTGCTCACAATGTCTTCTGGAGAAAAGGCAGGGAGCTCCACTGATTGACTGACGTGAACGGAAGACACGACCTTTGGCAGGAAGGATGGTACTGTCTTGAGGGAAACACCTGAATCAGAAAAGCGAAGAAAAGGTTCCCTACAAGACAAGGCTTGGAGCTCAGACACTCTCCAGGCCGAGCAAATAGAGACCAGAAATACTGTCTTAAGAGCGAGGTCTTTAAGCGTGGCCTGCCGGAGGGGTTCAAAGGGCGCCTCGCAAAGGACTTGAAGCATCAAATTAAGGCTCCACGACGGACAAGTAGGCTAGACAGGTGGATTTAAATGTTTGGCTCCTTTGAGGAAGTGAACGACATCCGGATGGGCCGCCACCGCGTAACCATCGATACGCCCTAAGAGGGAACCGAGGGCCGAAACCTGTATCCGCAGTGAATTGAAAGACAAACCTTTGGAGAGGCCAGATTGCAGGAATGAGAGGACGTGGGACACCAGAGCCTTGTGTGCTGGGACTCCGGACTCGGCACACGCATTCTCAAACACTCTCCATACCCGGATGTAAGTGAGAGAGGTAGAAGGCTTCCGTGCCCGCAAGAGAGTGGACATAACTTCCTCCTTATACCCTTTTTTCCTTAGTCGCCGCCGCTCAAAAGCCAGGCCGCTAGACAAAAGCGATCCGCCTGATCAAAAAATACTGGTCCTTGGCGGAGCAGGTTTGGGAGGTGACTGAGGCAAAGAGGACCGTCTGTTGCGAGGTTCACCAGATCTGAGAACCACGGTCTCAGAGGTCACTCTGGTGCCACGAGAATAACCGGTCCCTTGTGGAGTTCTATCCTTCTGACAACCTTTCCCACCAGAGGCCAAGGTGAGAACACGTAGGGAAGAACAAGGGCATCCACTCCTTCCGAGCAGTGCTCCCTTCTGCAACTGAAGAACCTGGGAGCCTTTGCATTGTTCAGGGTAGCCATCAGGTCTAAGTGAGGAACCCCCCACTGTCACACCAGAAGATCCATTACCTCTTTGGACAACTCCCACTCTCCGGGGTCTAGGTGTTGACAGCTGAGGAAGTCCGCTTGAACATTCTCCTTCCCCACAATGTGGGAGGCTGCCAGACGACTCAGATGTCTCTCCGCCCAGGAGAGCAGCTTGCTGGCCTCCAGAGCCACCAGACGACTCTTGGTACCAACCTGGCGATTTATGTAAGCTAATGTGGTGGCACTGTCAGAGAGGACCCGCACAGCTTTGCGACAGAGCAAGGGTAAGAATGTCTTAAGTGCCAGTCAGACAGCTCGGGCCTCCAGACGATTGATGTGCCATGGGAAATGTACAGGAGACCATAGTCCTTGTGTAGACTTGTTCTGACACACCACTCCCCAGCCGGAGAGGCTGGCATCCGTCGTAACAATGATCCATTGGGGTGTCTCCAGAGGCATTCCCTTCAAGAGGTGAGTGAGTGAAAGCCACCACTGCATGCTGGCAATGGTAGAGTCTAAGAGCAGAAGGGGTGTTTGGAACTCCTCCGAGACCTGCTTCCAGCGGGAGAGCAAAGCTTTCTGTAGAGGACGCATATGCGCAAACATCCAAGGAACCAAATCTATAGTGGAGGCCATCAGTTCCCATGGCCTGAAGGTAGTCCCAGGCCGTGGGAACTGAGAGGGACAAGAGATGTTGAACTTGATCCATGAGCTTGAGCGCACGAGCCTCGGGTAACAAAACTTTGCCCACGCGGGTGTCGAAATGGGGTCCCAAGAATTCCAGGACCTGGGAGGCCTTGAAGTTGCTCTTAGAGAAGTTGACTATCCACCCAAGGGAGGTGAGAAATGTCAAGATTCTGTTGACTGCTGCGGTGCAGAATTTCTCTGACTTGGCCTGTATGAGTCAGTGGCCCAGGTAAGGCTAGACCAGGATTCCCTCCCGGCAGAGGGAGGCCGCCACTACTACCATGACCTTGGTGAATGTGCGCAGCGCAGTGGCCAAGCTGAATGGAAATGCCCGGAATTGGAAGTGCTGCCCCAGGATGGAGAAGTGGAGATACTTCTGATAGTCGTGGCGGATGGGGATATGCAGGAAGGCCTCCGTCAAGTCGAGAGAAGCCAGAAACTCGCCTGAGCGAACTACCGCTATGATCGCTCGCAGAGTCTCCATCAGGAAATGGGGAACCATGAGGGGCCGGTTGACACTCTTGAGGTCCAGGATTGGTCAGAAGGAGCCGACCTTCTTTGGAACGACGAAGTAGATGGAATAATGGCCAGACCCCTGTTCCTCCAATGGCACAGGGAGTATGGCACCGAGCTCTTGTAGACTGTCAAGAGTCTGCCACACCGCTGGACGCTTCAGACTCCCGCAAGGAGAGATTAGAAAGTGGTCGGGGATATCCCGAGCAAATTCTAAGGCGTAGCCTTTTTCGATCACCTCGAGGACCCACTGATCTGAAGTAATTTTGACCCACTCCTCGAGAAAAAGGGACAGACATCCACCTAAGGTG
Organism: Rhinatrema bivittatum; assembly: GCF_901001135.1. NCBI lineage: Eukaryota > Metazoa > Chordata > Amphibia > Gymnophiona > Rhinatrematidae > Rhinatrema > Rhinatrema bivittatum. The sequence continues at coordinate 291,890,073 of NC_042620.1, forward strand.
GAATGGAGGAATGGACCGGCCCCATCTCATTGGGAGGACTTCAAGGCGGAACCCTGAGGGTGAGCATCTCGGAACTGATGTCAGCCACGAAAGGAATGAGACCAAGATTGAAATCTAGAAGAGGTGGATGTGGGTCTTTGGGCCACCCCTCTCGACCTGTTGTATTTGTGCTGACCCTGGAACCGGGAGCATGAAGGAAAAAAGGACGGTCCTCCGGCAGCTTATGAATCTTATTGTCCCTCAGAGATTTAATAAGCTGCTCCAGGTCCTCCCCAAAGAGCAACTTACCATTGAATGGGAGAATGCCCAATTGTGCTTTAGAAGAGGAGTTCGCTGCCCAATTACAAAGCCAGAGAAGACGTCTAGCGGACACTGCCAAAACCATAGCTCTGGCCTGCACCCTGAGGAGATCATAGAGGGCATCCGCCCCATACGCAATGGCGCTTTCCAGCCGTTCTGCCTGTTCCGCCTCTGCAGATGGGAGGTTCTGGGTGCTGAGTAGTTGTTGAACGCACCTGAGGCTTGCCCACTGCATGAGACTGCTACACACTGTTGCCCGGACCCCGAGCACCAAAACTTCAAATATTCGTTTGAGGTAGACTTCCAACTTGCGGTCCTGAAGGTATTTTAAAACAGTTGATCCTACTACTGGAATCATAGTTCTCTTCGTGACAGCGGAGACCGAAGAGAACTATGGGAATCCGGAGCACATCCAGAGATGGATCTGGAAGAGGGTAGAGCTTATCCATGGCCCTACCCATGCGTAGACCAGCCTCCGGTGTTTCCCATTCCTGTAGCAGTATCTGCATCAGCATCAGATGTAAAGGGAAGGTGCGCAGGGGTGCCCTAAGGCCAGCCAGGACCGGGTCAACATTGCCAGGAGCCAAAGCAGTTGTGTTGTCCTCCGGGGGTGCATCTAAGCCCAACTCGGCCAAAACATGGGGTATAAGTGGGTCTAGCTCTTCACGCTGGAACAGGCATTAACACCCTGGGGTCGTCCTCCTCTATTGGTGGGTTCAGAGCGAGGACATCGGCATCAGGGTCGGGTCCGGTATCTGAGGGGGAGGATCAGCGGGGGCCAGGGGGACCGGGCCCCTGAGACCACCCCTTGAGAATCAGGGGTCCTGGGCCCCTGCGCAGCAGACGATCTGGGGACCTTAGCAGGCGGAGGGCAGGCAGGCAGTTGAGGATCTAATGGGTCATCCTGCTGTAAAAGGTGGGCAATATAAGCCTTATACATAAGTAAAACAAAATCGGCTGAAAACAGCCCCGGAGATTTCCCTGGCAGAGGAGGAGGGGGCTCAGCATGCAGGGGGTCAGGGCTGGCATCCGGGGAGTCCACGGGGCTTAAATCTGGGGGGAGGGAGAAGTGTGGAAAAATCGGGTTCCTTCCCCCATCAGGCTCATTTTGCTCAACGAGGTCTGGAGCCAAAATGGCCGCCGTTCCTGCAGTTTGCAGCGCGTCTGCCGGGCCGAGAGCGACCAGCTGATTTATCCGGCACAGAGGAGCCTTCCCTGCCAGTCAAACAACGCGAACAAACTCCCTCGCAAGAGGAGCCTCAAGGCAGGCTCCACACCCACTAAGGAGCAAGCCGATCGAAGCATGGAGGGAAAGGGGGGGGGGGGGGGGCAGATCTGCCACATGTAGAACGGCAAGAATTGCCGGTGTCTGCTGAGAGCAGGGAAGAGAAATAATCAGATACCCGCTCTTTCTGCTGAGTTTTAAGAAGCAGAGGAATTAACTTCTCTGTCAGCAGACCCGAGGAATGCTGCATCTCTGGGTCTGCGCGGGGGAGGGACTGGACCTCCAGTTTCACCCCTAGCCAGGCAGGCCACCGGGTAGGGTCCTAGGCTGAAGGTTTCAAAGGGCAAAGCCCCCCTAGGTACCCAGTAAGAGAAAGGGGCAAACACTGTTGTTCCCTAACAGTAAGCAAAAGTCCAAGCGTGGTTTTTTTTTTGTTTAAAAGAGAAATTAAGTATAATAAGTACTTGCTTGATCCAAGATAAGACAGAAAGAGGGAGAAATGAGACTTTCCCAAACCATATAACTGTCTAGAGGGGAACTGCAGGTTCTGCTATCTGCATCTGCTGGAGACAGAGAAATACTGAAGGGACACAGGGTGAGCACTGTCCTGATACAGGATACCCTTTCAGTTTTTCTCTGTCTCCATCTGCTGGACAGGAGGCTCAACCCACTGTCTGGACTGATCCGGGTACATACAGAGAAAATAACTTTGCTCTATGGATTAATGATGTCTTGCGGTTTTACATGCCAGCTCTCATGCTTCGCTCTGCTAACTCTTGCCTACTGCGAAGTGCATTTAGCTGAGGCTTCGAATCGTGCTTCTTCTGTTGTGGGCCCTTCATTATGGAACTCACTTCCTAAAAACATGAGAACCATGGCATGTACTTCTACATTTAAGAAAGCTTTTTTTTTTTAAATTTTTTCCCAGGCATGCCTTTGGGGAGGATGCAGTACCATAGTTACTCAGCAAGGAGTTTTACATACAATCAGACATTTACCATTTTAATAGTGTTTTAAGTAATGCTGCTTGTGCTTTGGTTCTGGCATGCTGTCCTGTTTTTTTAAAATTATGCATATATTTGATGCAATCGGCCTTGAACTGTTGGAGATGAGCAGACTATAAATCTTTAAAATAAGTCACTTAAGTTGCTCAGCATCACACAGTGATGGATGGATCTACTTGGTCTGCACCGTGCTGCCACCCCAGCAAAAAGAAAAAAAATTCCCCTGCCTTGGTAACTGAGCCCCGCTGTTTCCAGAGGAGGATCTCACAGTCCGTCAGTCCGAGTTCCCTGAAAGAGGCGGTTTCTTTGTCACTCTCCTGCAGAATCTGGAATTGAGATAAAGTCAAGGCGCCTGCCGCTTCTTCTCCGAAAGGTTTGTACACTGTGGCTGGGGCGAAGCATTGTCTCTTAGACACACACCTGCAAGCAAAGCAAATTCAGCTCATCAAATTCAAGAATTAAATCATGTAAACCATCTGACAGTTCCAAATAATTCTAGGCCACGGGAGATCCTGTCAATCAAAGCTGATCTTCCCAGTAGAAGGGAGTGTTGTGCTGCTGCAATTGCCAGGGGAGCTCCAGATGAGAAGAATTTCTAGACAAATGGAAAACAAACCATTGAAACCTAAGAAAATCTAGCTTTAACAAAATGGATACCACCACCAAGTACATAAGATATACTCCCCCACTAACAGATGTGGGAGCGGAATTCTTGCAGACCTGCCAGCATCTGCCCGACCAGCATGAAATGTGGCAATTGCAACAACAGCCGAAGGCAATGGGAAGGAAGACCTACCTGGCCTCGCCGAGACGCCCTTCCACTGGCACCAGGGGGAGGGGAGCGAGAGGGACGCGCTGAGGGGCGGATTTTAAGAGCCCTGCTCGCGTAAATCTACCCGGATTTACGCGAGCAGGGCCCTGCGCGCCGGTGTGCCTATGTTCAATAGGCCTACCGGCGCGCGCAGAGCCCCGGGACTCGCATAAGTCCCGGGGTTTTCCGAGGGGGGCGTGTCGGGGGCGGGGCCGAGCGGCGTGCCGTTTTCGGGGCGGGACGCGGCATTTCGGGGGCGGGCCCAGGGGCGTGGTTTCGGCCCGGGGTGGCCCAGGGGCATGGCCGCGCCCTCCGGAACCGCCCCTGGGTCTCGTCTAGGCGCGCCAGCAGCCCGCTGGCGCATGGGGATTTACTTCTCCCTCTGGGAGGCGTAAATCCCCCAACAAAGGTAGGGTGGGGGTTTAGACAGGGCCGGGGGGGTGGGTTAGGTAGAGGAAGGGAGGGGAAGGTGAGGGGAGGGCGTTAGCGAATTCCCTCCGAGGCCGCTCCGATTTCGGAGCGGCCTCGGAGGGAACGGAGGCAGGCTGCGCGGCTCGGCGCGCGCCGGCTACACGAAATCGGTAGCCTTGCGCGCGCCGATCCAGGATTTTAGCGGATACGCACGTATCTACTAAAATCCCGCGTACTTTTGTTTGCGCCTGGAGCGCCAACAAAAGTATGCCAACGCGCCGTTTTTGAAAATCTACCCCTGAGGGTGCCCGCCCCCTCCGAGGTGGTGAGGAGCGAGCTGCCGGTGCCGAGGAGTCCAGCCCGTCCAGAGCCTGCCTACTGCCTCCTACAAACCACCGCGGCGATGCCAAAGGTGCTTGCAATGTGAAGCGTGCGCATGAAGGAGCGCAACAAAGGAGCATGCCCCTGTGTGCGTGCTTTAAGGGAAGTGGATTACTTCATAGATCCCTGGATTTAAAACTACAGTCATGGACCAGAGGTGCTTCATTGAACCCATACTAGGATGTCTAATGTTTACTCTGCTACTATTGAATGTTCAGTCTATATAAAAAAACAAAAATCACTTTGATTAACCAACTGCTATAAGATTTACAATCAACTATATCAACTATATTCTGCATTACTGAAACCTGGCTGATTGACAAAGATAACGTTCTGCTAAACCAAATTTTCCACCCCAACTATGAGGTATTTCACTTTCCTAGACCTAAACGAAAAGGTGGAGGTTTATTAGTAATTTGTAAAAAAAAAAAAAAAAGAACTTAAGGGGTCACGTGGTGCAGTGAACCCGAACGGCTGCTTGACTTCGGGCTCTGGGGGTAAAAATAAGCAAGAACAACGCACCTAGCCAACTTACTCAAGATTAATTGCTGGCAGCTCATGGCAGATGGTATATGGACAGATTTATAAACACGTACAACAAAGGTAATGAGGACTAGATCTGCGAAAAAAGTAAAAGAAACACCGCAGATGTTCCAATCCAAAATGGCCACCACCAAAGAAAATCTGTGTGTAACATCGCTCAAGGAAGCAAATTTCGAAGTCCTAACAGAAGTGGTAGTAAGGGCATTGAGTGGACGCTTTGATGCGATTTCGACAAAGTTTGCGGGTGTACAAAACTTGATAGCCAACTTTAACTCATGTATAGAGATGACGGAAAGTAGAATTGGAGTTTTGGAAGATGATGCCAGTGCAACCGCCCGTACGATACAAAAGCTTGAAAAGTTAGTGGAAGACCAAGCGTCGAAGATAGACAATTTGGAAAATCGCTCTCGAGGTAATAACCTGCGAGCCTTCGGAGTCCCGGAGACAGTAGAGGAAAAGCAGCTAAAATCGTTCTTGGAGGCGGGCCTAGGTACAGGCCTTGGCCTCACAGATGATAGAGGGTCGATAATCATTGAACGTGCACAGACTGGGAGGCATAGTGGCAGGAAGAGCTAAGCTACGCGTGGTGATTTTTAAATTGCTAAACTATGCCCAAAAAGTGGACATATTACAGCTCTATCACAAGCAACGAGCACTGCATTCTCTTATTTAAGGCTTCTCGGCGGCTGTCTCAGCAAGGTGGAAAGAATTCACGCAGGTGTGCTCCAAACTAAGTGCTCTTCAAGTTAAATTTGCTCTTCTGTACCCAGCCCGATTTAAACTATGGTACCAATATAAATCACAGATTTTCGAGTTGGCAGCAGAAGCAACAAAATTTGTGGAGTCTCTGGCATCTCCAGGGGAATGAAATTCTCAGGTCGACTTTTTCAGGAGGCTGGGATAAGATGGACACAGTGCTCCAATTCTAGTATTCTTAGTATAATGGATACTTATGGGCAATCTACCCGCCCAGAGGAATTTTACAAGTTTTTGTTTTTCTTACAGAGTGTTATTGTCAGTGGTTTTCAGTTACACATTTGCTTACTACAGATTACAGGATTAACAGAGATACATTAATAGAATTAAGGGATAGAATATCCTGGAATTCAACGATGAGCTGGGAAAGCTTGAACACCCTGATGATGAAACAGCATCTAAACAAGGACATACTAGCAACTATCTCGGACAGTGCGAACGGCTTGAATCAGTTAACAGTGTTGCCAAGGTGGCAACCGCTCGCACCATAAAGACCCTCTCCCTTCATTTCAGAAGGGTGGGAGATATGGTGATGGGAAAGGATTCTGTGGGGCAAAGAAAGGGGAGGGACAATTATCGGAAGAAAAGGAACACCTATGAGACACCAGCATTAGTATTAAATATTCTGAGAGCAGGTAGAGAGGAAGAGGGGCTCAGCTTGGGGCACCTTTGCCCTCTTAAATTGGGTAGATCTCTGAATTTTTTCACATGCCTAAAGGTTACGGATAGAAACACTACTTGAATGTATATCCTGGAATGTTGCAGGACTAGGTACACTGGTAAAAAGATCAAAGGTTCTAGCACAATTAAAATGCCTAAAAGGTAATATCATATTTTTACAGGAAACTCATTTGATAGAAAAAGAATATAAAAAACTAAAAAAAACAACTGGATTTCGCAGGATTTTTCGGGCCCGGGGTCCTCCAAAAATGTGGGGTGGGAATATTAATTCACAAAAATGTCGCATTCCAAATGGAGAGTGAAAAGACCCCGAAGATAGATTCCTACTAGATAAGGGTAAATTATGTGATCAGGATGTAATACCAGCCTCAATTTATGCTCCTAATGTTTATAAGCATGAGTTTTATACTGATCATATCTGTCATTTACAGAACTTAGGACCGGCCCCTATCTTGATGGGAGTTGTTTTAATTTCGCTGCAGATTCAGAGATGGACAAAAGCCCTAGTATTAAGAGTGCAGCTACCCACAGAGATAAAGAGGTAAATTTATTGTGTGATGTATTAAATTTATTAGACATCTGGTGTATTCTCCATCCAGGGGAAAGAGAATTCTCCCACTCGGCAAGAGCTCACAAATCAAAATCTAGAATCGATTATATCTTAATAAGTGAGGAACTATTTCCCCGAACAAAAGCAGCCCAGGTAGGACCATTGGTTATAACAGATCACTGTCCTGTAACCTGCGCACTGGGTAAACAAAGATGCCTCTCAGACCCTTTATTTTGGCGTATGCCTATGACTCTAAAATAGTGATGCTGCATTCCGATCTTTTCTAGAAACGAAGTGGCAAGAGTATGAAACTCATAACGCGCAGCACAAATCCACACCGACATTATACTGGGAGGCTGCCAAAGCGGTCATGCGCGGGGAAATGATCAATTATTTCACTGTAAAGCATAAGAAACAGAATAGTTCAATTTTAGAGCTCACTAAATGATTAAACCTTTCCAAAAAACTTTACATAGATTCAGGTCAGAAGCAGAGAAAGGAGGAGTTAGTCATGATCCAAAAAAGCTTAAATGATCTGCTTCACCAGTGAGCTCAAAACTCCATATTTGCGATAAAACATAAGTTTTACTGTTATGGTAACAAACCAGGTAAAATGCTTGAAAATTTGATTAAAGCACAGAGGGGCTCAACCCAAGTCAAAGGCCTTAAAGATGCCCTGGTCATCTGGCATTCAGATAACAAAGGGATAGGGGAGGTATTTTGGGAATGTTGTAAGGAATTGTATGCGCAAGACCTTGAAGATTTGGAGCTTAGGGGAGAGTTTATGACTCAGGTACATTTACCCAGGATGGATGATGTTATGTTGGCAGCATTAAATAAACAAATTATGGTAGAAGAGATAGAGAGGGTCATAAAGGATCTCAAACTTTTCAAATCCATTGGACCGGATGGTCTACATGCACTTTTTTACAAAGTGCTGCAGGAATCCATGAGCATCCCACTTTTAGAGTATTTCAGTGACATGATTTATAGAGGAACAATGCCAGTCTCCTCAAAAACAGCAGTTATTGCTGTAATTCCTAAACCAGGGAAAGCCCCAGAATGCCCATCTTCATATCGGACAATATCGCCCCTTAATCTAGATATAAAAATCTATGCGAAAATTTTGGCCAATAGGTTCAAATTAGTGCTATCCACTTTAATCTCAAAAGAACAGGCTGGGTTTGCGGCTGGTCATCAGGCTAACATCAATATCAAGAAGATGCTGTTGTCCATAGAGAAGAGCAAATTTGGCAAGATTTTCCAACCTTTCATAGTCAGTTTCGATAGAGAAAAGGCCTTCGACAGGGTCTCATGATCTTTTTTACAGAATGTATTATTAACATTTGGTTTTCAGGGATACATCCTGAAGGCCATTCGGGTTTTATACTCCAACCTGGCTGCATATATTTATATATACAGATGAATGGGACTCTGTCGAGCGCATTTGCTTTATCTCAAGGCACAAGACAAGGTTGTCTGATGTCCCCACTCCTATTTATTTTGACACTTGAACCATTAATTTGATGAATAAAACAAGATGGGTAGTTAAATCACAAGCAGATTGTGATACATTACAGGAGGACCTTGCAAGACTAGAAGATTGGGCATACAAATGGCAGATGAAATTTAATGGGGACAAGTGCAAGGTGTTGCATATAGGGAAAAATAACCCTTGCTGTAGTTACACGATGTTAGGTTCCATGTTAGGAGCTACCACCCAGGAAAAAGATCTAGGCATCATAGTGGATAATACTTTAAAATCGTCGGCTCAGTGTGCTGCAGCAGTCAAAAAAGCAAACAGAATGTTAGGAATTATTAGGAAGGGAATGGTTAATAAAACGGAAAATGTCATAATGCCTCTGTATCGCTCCATGGTGAGACCGCACCTTGAATACTGTGTACAATTCTGGTCGCCGCATCTCAAAAAAGATATAGTTGTGATGGAGAAGGTACAGAGAAGGGCAACCAAAATGATAAAGGGGATGGAACAGCTCCCCTATGAGGAAAGGCTGAAGAGGTTAGGGCTGTTCAACTTGGAGAAAAGATGGCTGAGGGGGGATATGATAGAGGTCTTTAAGATCATGAGAGGTCTTGAACAAGTAGATGTGAAGCGGTTATTTACACTTTCGGATAATAGAAGGACTAGGGGGCATTCGATGAAGTTAGCAAGTAGCACATTTAAGACTAATCGGAGAAAACTCTTTTTCACTCAATGCACAATTAAGCTCTGGAATTTGTTGCCAGAGGATGTGGTTAATGCAGTTAGTGTAGCTGGGTTCAAAAAAGGTTTGGATAAGTTCTTGGAGAAGTCCATTAACTGCTATTAATCTTAGGGAATAGCCACTGCTATTAATTGCATCAGTAGCATGGGATCTTCTTGATGTTTGGGTAGGTGCCAGGTTCTTGTGGCCTGGTTTGGCCTCTGTTGGAAACAGGATGCTGAGCTTGATGAACCCTTGGTCTGACCCAGCATGGCAATTTCTTATGTAACTTATGCAGTGCAAATCGCATAAAGCACTGATTGAGAAATCCTCGGCAGAGGCACGGATCCCCGTTGAAATGGGGTGGAGCTGGAAGGGCCAATGATGCTCGCAGGGACAGGGTTTGAGCCAGACCCCCTGAATTGGCCATAACAAGATCCTGTAGTTGAGACTGTAGTCTTTCCACTGATGAAGCCAAAGCTTCTAGGGTTCGCTGTTGCTCTCGGACATGAGCAGCTATGCCAGGAATGGCCTGCACGGTGGAAGCCTCCGCCGAGTCCATGGCCTTGGCAACCTGTTGCGCTGGAGGTAGACCCTTGGCCTGGTGCAGGATTGGTACGGCCCTCGGGTCGGACCCGGAGAGCGCCTGCCACCAGGAGGCAGAGCACAGGAGGAGACAGAGGCTAGCAGGAGCTTCGCCAATAGAAACCCGGGGTTCCCTCAGGTTGAGCCCTTAGTTACCCGGGCCACCTGATCTTAGGTGGGCCTCGCAGGGGTGTGCTCACCATGAACAAGGGTGCGCGGTCGCTGTTCAGGTAGGAATGTCTAGAGGTTGCAGGAGGCCAGAAGAGAGTGTCCGAGTGGATAGCGAGCATCAAGGCCAAAGTATCAGTCCAACCGAAGCAGGGGTCAGTACCTGTAGTCAGTCCGGGAGTAGTCAGGCCAGGCAGCGATCAGGAGTAGTCAGAGAACAGGCAGAGGTCAGTACCATGAGATCAGTCCGAAGGGTACTACCAGGGATGGAGAGACGAAAGAACAGGAGACACAGGAGACGCTGGAAAAGGCAAACTAGAGAACACCAGAGTGTATGACCCAATTGCCAAGGCAGGGCTCATGGGTCTGATTCCTGCCTTATATATGGAGTCCCTGTGATGTCATCATTATGCGTCTCTCGGGGTTTCCCCGTGCTTGGCCCTTTAAAGGGCTGCAGGTCGGCCACATGTGTGCCTAGGGGCAGGGCCGAGGACGTCGAGCCCTGACGGGAGCTCCGCTGTGAGGCCTGCATCGGGGACTGAGAGCGGGGAAGCCGCTGCGAACGCTGCGGAGGAGGAGAGCCCGGAGCTCGTGGATGGGAGAGCGAGGTGAGCAGGGCCGGCCGCGGAGCGGACGTGGCCTGGATGCGCAACAGTTCAGTCCTTGTTGGTTGTTGTCTGAATATAAATCCTCTTTTCCACATTTCCCCCTGCCGTAGCAGAGAGCAGTACTGTATATGTATTCAAAGTGATGTATCAGGTTTAATTGGTTTAGGGTAGTAACCGCCGTAATAAGCAAGCTACCGCCACGCTTATTTGTTTACCCAGATTGTGAGTTCAGTCCTTGTTGGTTGTTATCTGAATGCAACTCCTCTTTTCCACATTTCCCTTTGCCGTTGAAGCAGAGAGCAATGTTGGAGTTGCATTAACCGTGCAAAGGCTCATCTCATTTATCTGTACCCCTTAGCCTTATGTACTAGATCAATTTAAAATACGCTAGAAAATTACACTTGATAATGCCTGCCAATGAATACCACTTTGTAAATAACAATGAATATCACTTTGTAAACCATTGTGATCTAAAGATGGAACGACGGTATATAAAATGTCTAAATAAATAAATAAAGCCACACCACGCTCTCAAAATGACAAAAAGCACATCATCCTACTTCCCATTGTTTTGCTTGTGCTAAGTCATAGACAGACCAACATGATCTTCCCAACAGCGTTCTTACTATATTTCATACAAGAATGCCTAAAGGCAACCTATAAAGCAACATTAGACTGAAAACAAGGGTGCAGGTATAAAAGTAGACAATCCTGTTGAAACAGAGAAAGAAGCACCACTCAACCTGTTCACAATGACCTACAGAAGCCAGGACTCTGCAGATCATGGGGCGCAACTCCATCCTATTCCAGATTGACATGGTTGATCACATTCTCTTGATTCAGCATCGAAGAAACAGCTTGAATCTTTCCTATCCAACAGAACTCAGTCATATGAGCAAATGAACAGTGCACCCAAAACTCCTCATATATGGAGTACTTCAAGGTTCAGTTCTTTCTCTGATTCACTTTGACATTTACACCTGTACTATCTGTGATCTGATTCTATCTTTCAGCATAGAATATCACCTGCTTGCTGAGGACATCCAACTTTGCATTAAATTTTGCTCTAACCAAGCCTCTCCCATCGCCAGTCTCAACAGCTGTCCGATGGCAGTAGCCCAATGGTTCAACAGCCACAAACTCAAACTTATCCCCTTCAAGTCTGAACTCCTTTGGCTAAGCTGCCGAGGTCAACCCCCTACAGTTTATAACCTCCCTATCAGGAACCACCCCTCCAGGCCAAAGAATCTACAAAAGGGCTAGGGATTCAACCTCACCGCTCGAAGGTAGTAACAGCTTCATTTATGTTCCTGTGCCAGAGTCACCAAATATGCAACTACCTCGACCATCATAATCTTATTTATTTATTTTATTCATGTATTGTTTTTTTGTATACCAGCATTCATGTAGACATATCACGTTGGTTTACATTAATGGGCAAATATCAGTTAAAACATTTGCAATTCAAAATTGGCAATCTAAGATATAAATACATAATTTCAACATGTCATAAAATCTCTTAAATAAGCAGCTAAAATCAATACTTACAATCAAAATCATAAAAACATATAGAAAAAGCAAATATATATATATATATATTGTATTGCATCAGTTATCCACATACCAGCCAGTTATATTATTTTAACTCTTTACCTAAATGGTTTCTCCTTGACCTGTTTGAACTCATGCAAAACACAGCAGCCGGAATCTTAGTAGGCGCCAAATCATCAGACTACATTAGGCCCATCTTTTACAAACTGTACTGGCTGCCAATTGAAACCAGGATTAAATGCAAAACCCTCTGCTTTGTGTTCAAATGTGTTAACAAACAGGCCCCGTAGTATCTTTCCCATCTCCTTCCCTGCTAGAGAACACCCATCCTCACAAAAGGCCCTTCCCTCCTCCCTATCCCTGACGCTGTCAAACTGATCCACACAAGACTGAGGGCTTTCAGCTGCCTTGTTCCCAATAAATGGAACGAGGTTGCACTATCTGTCTGCCTGGAATCTACCTATCTCGCTTTCCAGAAAAAAAGCTAAGGCATGTTATTAAACCAGGCTTTTCCCCTGTTAACTCATTCGAAAGAACAAAGTTCCCTCCCTGGACTCTATTTTATTAAAATGGCATCATTACTAATTGTTTCCATTAATGGGCTTGCTGATCCTCAAACTGAGTGCAATTCTGGTAAAAAGTGGAATATCAAATGTTTGTAAATAAAGCCATCAGGCAGGTAACCAGGCATGACAACTTATCCAGACTTTTGCATTTCACCCACCGATTGGCTGATATAGCAATTCTACCGGTTCTCGGTCATCACAGAAAATCTTTACACCAAATTAAGTGACAATTGCAAGCCTATACCCTGCCTAAGTTTTTTTTTCTCTTAGTCTCTGTGAAATACATACACATCCATCAATGATTTCACACATCATCTGTTTTATTTCTTATTGTGCCACAGAGAAAATGTTTAACCAACATCACTTGCCTACCAGCACAAACAATTAGCCCCAAGCTATGGCAGAGGGGATTTTTCACTTTGATTCATTGCCACCATGACAGCAGTAACAGGAGTCAGTGTATTGCAATAAGAAGTGCCTGGGTCCGTGAACATAGGGAGGGTAATTTTTCAAAGGAACTTCTGCAGGAAAAGTAGTGTTTTACCTGCCAAAATGGCCCTTTTAGAAAACTGCATGACCGATGTGTATAAAATTACACACATACCGGCTGTATGTGCATGCATTTACAAGCATCAGGGAGATATGTTCCAGGGGGGTGGAGTCTGGGTGGGATTGGGACTTGCATGCATACATTATTCATTTGAAAGAGTATGCAAACAAAATTCTCTAGGCAGAACTCCATGCAGCAAATAGCAGGTGTAACTGTGCGCACATAGTGTTGCCGGGATAACAACCTTTAAAGCAAAAGTATGCGTGTACATCTGGTTTGAAAATCAGTGTGATGTCTTTAGGCAAAAAAGTACCTGCAGGCTTTACACTGGCTGAACATTAACCCCGATAGTGAGAACATTTTCGAATCCAGTTACCTGAGTAAAACACCAATTAACCTGGGTCAACTGGCCTGGCTGAAAAGCACACATGAGCTTCTGTGGCAGATGTATTTTAATCCAGATAAAAAAAAGAGGTATTCCAATGGACGTATTTAGGTCAGAGGATGGGGGTAAAATCACAGGTATATTCGATTCCCAAATGAATGCATGCAATTTTGTCCCTGCTCAGCTGCTCACACAAATGACAAATGCAAAGTCTGCAACTGCTTTTAACACAAGCACTTTACAGCCTGTTAACTTTCAAAAGGAAACACAGGTAGCTTCCTTGAGAAAACTGACTGCATTGTATATAGGTAAGAGTGGCCACTTGCACTGCAAGCAACATGGGCTATTCAAACCTGCACCCACCGCTATCCTATAGTTCTAATACTTACTGTTCAAAAGAGACAGAGGTGTCTAGCTGATTGTGAAGGAGGGATTTCAGTTGCCTCTCCCCTTCGGTTTCTAGGTCCTCCAAGATAAGGTCATCAGTGGACAGGCTGCTAACCCTGAGGTTTGAGAATACAAAATACAGAAAAAAAAACCCAGGCATGTTCATTACAATCTTTATACTCACAAAAAAACACTAAAAGATACAGTAAACATATTTTACACAAAACTCTATTGAATAGTTCAGGCTCTTCTAATGAACAGCAAAGCTGTGTGTCTGCACTGTGCCTGAAACAGTCACATAGGCTTCAATTCTGCAACATTCTTAAGCCATAATACTAGCCATACATATGGAATTATTCAACCACCAGATGGGACAAGCAGGCCGGTCTCACACAACAATCTTTTCAGCCTTCCAAATTTCACAGAATAGAGGCAATAGTAAAACACAGTCCTAGAAACAAATAAACCAGCAAAGGGTAATGGACTCACTCTGCCGTCCCTCATTTTTATCTCATCAAAATATATACAAAGGGAGAAGAAATTATGAATTTTTAAATGCTCTGTTCTCAGATAGTATGACCTGGTGTTTGTATGTATGCTTACAAAGGTAACCCATTCTTTGCATATTTAATGAAGGCAAATATCTCGACAAAAATTTGACTAAAATCCCCTTTCAGCAAGTGTTTAGTAGATTAAAAATGAATCACAAAGATCCACTTATCACAGTCAGGGCATCTTCTCTGCATAAGTATTGAACTCTAGCAGAGCTCCCAGCCTTCCATTCCCCACCTAGCACCAGCGAGTGACAGACTATATATATTGCTAGAAGGTGGGTGCCCTCTCATAGTCCTTATTCAGGCAGAACCATTGTTACAACCAACAGTTTATGCATGTTTTACTCTCTCAAATCAAAACAGTTCCTAGCAGGCTAACCTGCTCACATTTTTTAAAAGTAAAAATTATAAACAAAGAGCCTCCAGCAGCGAGACCAATTTCACCCTGCTCTCTTGGGAGAGGCAGGAAATGGCTGAAGATTTCATCTCAACAGGGATTTCAAACTGCTGGTTGTCATAGCCTTGGGACAGGGGCTCTTACCTCCGCATCACTCTGGTCTCCTATTACACACACACAGCGGTGTTGTCAGATCTGAAATACAAAAGTTATCATATGGAAACCTTAAAATGATCATTTTATAAAAAGTAACTGTACAGCACAAAAACAGAAAAACATGCATTACAAACACACAGCAAGATGGAAAAATGGTTCAACAAGACCAGAATTGTGGGGTGACTTAGAGCACATTTTATGGGGAAAAAAAGTTCTTCTGATTGATATTATTCCTTGGTAGGGATGATGGCGAAGAGGGCCAGCATGAGGTAGCTTAGTGGCATGTGAACTGGGTTCTACTCCTATCCTCCCACTCTTGTTGTAGTCTTAAAAATTATTTTGTAAATTGTATAAAGTAAAACACTCTCTTTTACCATGCATTTCTGGATTTGTTTTGTTGTTTAATTTTGCTTTATTTTTCCTTTTATCTTTTCCCCTTCTTACAGATAATCTCCCTCTTCACTTCTTCCCTACCCCCCAGCTACTGGTGTCCACCATTTCAGTCAACCTCCCATGCTTTTTCTTGCTCTCCAACTAAACTTCAACAATTCTTCTCCTCCCTCTCCCCTAGTTGCTATCCCTTCAGCCTAACCTCTCTCCCCACTTCCAGCTTTTTCCTCCCTAAAGCTACTCCTTGCAGTGGTACAAGCGCAAAGTGAGGTCCTACCGCAGTTCTTTTGTCTCCTGGTTGGGATTAAGAAACAGCGTCTACAACCTCTTGTCCTTGACACAACACACATGGTAGCAACTGACTGCTGCCCTCCCCCATCTTCTGCCCCTAGCTTCAGCTAGCAGGACACTATCTGGTTCCAGTGTAGGAGGGAAGCTGTCACTGGGTGCGCAGACTGCTGTGTCTGAAACATCATATGGCAATGACAAGCTAAACAAAAAAAACAATCGTATACTTTATAAATAAAAAACATATCTGAATTGGGTTTATCTTGGTAGTAGCAGTGTTAAATCCAAGACGTTAACATACAATCATCATCAAGTTAGTTCCTCAATTTGTACCTTGAGGCAGGAGGCACCGAGATCAAATTCAAGCAGTAAGCTCTACGCCCCACCACTCCAGATAACTGGTGACAGGTAGCCACAGAAGAGGGAGAATTCAACTAATCAGCTACAAGCAGGGGTAGCAAGGAACCAAAAGTCAGCCTGAGCACGCATCAAGCCAACAGAAAAGGCTCCCTCTCTCACCCCCTTCTCAAGGTTGGCCCCAGAAAGAAAGATTCAATTGATTGGTTGCGGATGACAGCAGGCCCTACGAGAAGGTAGCCAATGAGAACGCTATCTCCGCTCCTCTCCCCGAGCAGAACTCAGTCGGGCTCAGCTGATTGGCTGCAGGTAACCAGGAAATGGAACTGGAATTGGCAGGCTCCTAGTCAGGCACTGCAGGCTAGTTATTTTGAAGGTAGCAAGCTCGGCTGCCTGTGCCGCTGCGCTGCCCCACAATGTTAGAAAGAATCAGTGAGAAAAAAATGATCCAACAGTTTTGCAGTTTTAAAATGTATTGATCCCACTTGTTAGGATGGGTCTAGTTATCGTACTTCAGATAACAGTGAGTGACAAAATACACATGCAGAATGCTGCTTCCGGCCAGATTAGGTCTTGGGTTTGTGCGCATGCTCTTCGTCTGAGGCGTCTGGGAGTTGTGGTGCATATGGTAATGTCACTGTTTTCAGATCGTAATCGTTTTAAAGCTTTTTTTTTTTCCTTTCACTTCATCTGAAGGTTATAAGTAGGATTTACGAAAAGCAACTAAAGAAAGTTTGCAGGGATCTTCTGGCGATGACTTTATTTTTGTTTTGATATATGTAGTACAATTTTAAAACGGTATTGTGCTGGTCCTAATGATCAAGCATATTGGTTTAAACTACTTTACACATGACTAGGGTATGGAACCGGACACTAAAATCCGGTCAAAAGCGGCAGGCAGGCGAGGACGAGCTATGCATGCTCAGAAAAGTTTTGTGCTTTGATCCTCCTCCTTTCCTACAGCTTGCTCCTGAAGGAAGTTAGGTCTTATAGACGTAACTTCTGCTGCCAGCAAGTTTAAAATACCTGCAGCTCAATGTGTTAACCCTTTTTACCGCCAGAATTTTCACTGACTGCTTGTCCCCGCTTCTGCTGGTAAAGGTTCTGTTGCTGACTTGCTGTCCAGTCTGTCGTCCTTTCACCTCCCCCTGGAGCAAAGCGGGAGCAGTCCTAGTGAATCTGCATGGGAACGGGGAATGCTTCTCCCTCCTCCCCGTGCAGTAAAAAAGCAGAGCCAAGCAGGGAGTCTCAGAGGGTGAGGAGAAAGCCTGACAGCCCGGTGTATCTCCCCTGTAATGTGTTGTCGGGAGGGACTACAGCTGTCCCTGTGACAGCACCACCTTCTCCAGAGAAAGTGGTGCTGGCAGTGTCACAGCTGCAGACTAGAGTGGGGACCTACAGCGTCAGAACCAGGCATGGAACTGAAAGATGCATGATGGGGAGGACTAAGAGAAGGAGAACTGGGGGGTGGGAGGATGTAGCTCATGACCAAGTCCAGCTCTTCCATTAGGCAGTCGCCATACTGCAGTAGTGTTTTTTTGCCTGCGTACACAAGACTCTACCCTGATGATTCTATTTGTCAGTGACCAGTCTTGGGTACCAGAGAACAGCCTTCTGCTTCCTGCTCCAGCCCCTCCTCTCCCTGTCAGCATGCAAGGAAGAGGAGGTAGAGGGGAGAGCACAGAGAAGAATGAAAAAAAGCCCCTCCTCCTCCTCCTGTCATTCAGGGAAAGGAGGGGAGGGGGTGAGCCTGGAGAAGTGCTACCCTGCTTTCTAATCTAGCCCCCCCCCTCCTCACCCCCCTCCTCCTGTTTTCTTCTTTCTTGCTGTCTGACAAGGAACAGGATGGGAGAGGAGTTAGGCTGGGGTGGACAAGATTTCCATTTTTATCTGTATATAGTTATCTGTTTATAGTTTGTGCTCGCTTACTCTGTGTTTGAGGATTTGTGTGTGTGTGTGTGTGTGTTTGTACTCCAGCTTGTTATGTTTTCCCATCAGGAGATGTACTGCTAACAATACATTTGGAATTTTAGGTCACCTTTCCAAATAATGTCCAAGGTGGCTTATAGCACTTTTAGAATTCAGATACAACAAGACTCTTCTCCAAAGAGCTTATGGTCTAACAGGTCAATTTTCAAATGATAAGAACATTAGAACATGCCATGCTGGGTCAGACCAAGGGTCCATCAAGCCCAGCATCCTGTTTCCAACAGTGGCCAATCCAGGCCATAAGAACCTGGCAAGTACCCAAAAACTAAGTCTATTCCATGTTACCATTGCTAATGGCAGTGGCTATTCTCTAAGTGAACTTAATAACAGGTAATGGACTTCTCCTCCAAGAACTTATCCAATCCTTTTTTAAACACAGCTATACTAACTGCACTAACCACATCCTCTGGCAACAAATTCCAGAGTTTAATTGTGCATTGAGTAAAAAAGAACTTTCTCCGATTAGTTTTAAATGTGCTACATGGTAACTTCATGGAGTGCCCCCTAGTCTTTCTATTATCCGAAAGAGTAAAAAACCGATTCACATCTACCCGTTCTAGACCTCTCATGATTTTAAACATCTCTATCATATCCCCCCCTCAGCTATCTCTTCTCCAAGCTGAAAAGTCCTAACCTCTTTAGTCTTTCCTCATAGGGGAGCTATTCCATTCCCCTTATCATTTTGGTAGCCCTTCTCTGTACCTTCTCCATCGCAATTATATCTTTTTTGAGATGCGGCGACCAGAATTGTACACAGTATTCAAGGTGCGGTCTCACCATGGAGCGATACAGAGGCATTATGACATTTTCCGTTTTATTCACCATTCCCTTTCTAATAATTCCCAACATTCTGTTTGCTTTTTTGACTGCTGCAGCACACTGAACCGACTATTTCAATGTGTTATCCACTATGACACCTAGATCTCTTTCTTGGGTTGTAGCACCTAATATGGAACCTAACATTGTGTAACTATAGCATGGGTTATTTTTCCCTATATGCATTACCTTGCACTTATCCACATTAAATTTCATCTGCCATTTGGATGCCCAGTTTTCCAGTCTCACAAGGTCTTCCTGAAATTTATCACAATCTGCGCACATAAAAAATAGCACGTGCGTGCAAAAAATAGCACATATGTGAGTGCACGCTATTATAAAAACCACTACATACGCATGTAAAATGGTGCCCGCACGTACATTTGCATATATAAAAAAAGGGGCAGGCCAGGGGGCATCAGCATGTACCCGTGTATGTTGCTATTTTAACAGCCGCCAGAGTGACGCGCGTCAGTCTTTTACTTGCATATATTTACCTTATTCTCACTATCTCATGTAAGTAATCATAAACATCTTGAAAGTACAAAAATGACTGGGTGAGGGTCTGGATGACTTGGGGGGGGACTTCAGGCTGAAAAATAAGGAGGGTGTCACCGAGCTCCAGACAGACTAAGCAAACTGGTGGACTAATTGATAAAACTGGTAATTTCCTTCTGGTGTGCATATTACAAAATGTGAGGATGTCCATGTGTAAAAGCCAACAATAGTTAAGAAAAACATGCGAGTTCAAACTTCTTGTGTAAACGATTAAAATCAGGAGCATAACTACGTATGTAGAGCAGATTTGCACCACTTATCCAGATACATTTTGACTTCTTTGGGTATGTGGCGGCTTTGCTGCCTCTTAAGCCAGATAAGTCTGAAAACCCACTATCCAGCTAACTAAGACAGGCGGATAAATGTTAAAATATTGACTTATCCAGCTATGCTCTACATTACATGCCGCATAAATTTAGATGCATGAACATATCGTTGGGTAGATTTATGCCTATTTTATATCATCTGTGCACAGTTGCACACACAGTATAAAATACATGGGCTTGTTTTAAAGTTTTCCTCTTTCTGGATACCTGAGGCAATACGAGATAAACAGGCCGATACCATATTGTGCGCTGAGCCTAGCACACAAGCTAACGAGCTCCTGTACGTGCGTTTTGGATGCACCAGGCTAACACCCGATGCAATAAGGGGATTAGTGCATCCAAAACATGTGCCCAAACCAGCGAGCAGCCAATAGTGCACATCACATGTAAATGCATGAGAGGAGGCTATTAGCTATTATCCCCGATACAAAAAATCACTGGGCACCGATGCACACGTTTTAACACAGAAAACAACGCCAGCCCCAGTCTTGTGCACTCCGAGCCATCTATAACCCCTCCACAAAGCCACAAAAAAGCCCAAAATACTGTTTTTCTGTGGTTCCTCCTACTTAGTATCATCCTGATTTTGCCGGGGTCAGGTTAGGGAAATAGACGCCTATTGAGCATCCGTTTTCCTAACTGGCGCACAGACACCTCTGGGCGCTCAATGCTATGGGCGCGCTAAGGACGGACAATTTATCCCTAGCGCTTCCTGTTTAGAGTGACCCCTCATTTAAATAATGCATGGCACGCCCAGGAGAGGTGGCTGGGAGCGCGTTGAGAGCGCCCGTTTTACGTGAGTCGATATTGCATCGGTCTGAAAGTGACTTGCTCAAGGTCACAAAGAATGTCAGAGGGGGTTCAGTGTTGAAAAGCAGGCACGAATTATCCATAACGCGTGGGTGACATCATCCAATGGTGCCGACACAAAGCCAGCTCTCAGAGCTCA
This sequence comes from Rhinatrema bivittatum, assembly GCF_901001135.1. Classification (NCBI taxonomy): domain Eukaryota; kingdom Metazoa; phylum Chordata; class Amphibia; order Gymnophiona; family Rhinatrematidae; genus Rhinatrema; species Rhinatrema bivittatum. The sequence goes on from NC_042620.1 coordinate 291,910,519, forward strand.
GTGAAGACTTAACCGACATGAGTGGGAGTTCTTGCGCACCACACTGCCTTGTGAGCCCCTCAGGCTTTCTTTGTCTGAGCTACTGCATGTACACATCCCATTCTCTCTTACAGTTCTTTCTTTTTTTTGTTTTTTTTTTTGTGCCCTTTAACGTCCTCGTCGCTTCTTCAAAATTTTCCGCCGCTGCCTTGGCAGCCTCTCAAACAGAGCATTTAAGTTCTAAAAATAAAGAATTAGAATGAGCAAGGAAAAGCCCAAGGCCAAAAAATCCATGGTCAGTAGCTTCTAGACCTGAATTTGTGATTGCTAGATGTCCACCACGGATACACACTCCATCTGCGATCGCTGCCATGACTTCTCCAACTCCTACAGCTGCACAGCAACATTCCTGAAAGATGGGAAGCCCTAAGAAAGGTGCTGGTGGGTAAGAGCCTGAAGCCTCAGCTGAGGGCTCTTACTCACCCTCCATGACACCCCGCTCCATGTCCAGGAGCGGGGTGTCATCAGATTCTTGGCACAAGAAATTGAGACTGGAATCTTCCTCCTTTTCCTCCCACGAGCACAGGAAAGCTCCCCATCCCTTCCACTCATGGTGCCAGTTCCCAGATCCATCTCAGGTCAGGGGTTGAGCACGGTGCAGAAGCCTTTGGCATGGTGTGAGGCACAAAGAAAAGCTCAGAGTGCAGCTTATACACGTAGCATGACATGACAAGCTGATCGTGTTAGAGTGGAGTGCCATTCAGTGGGACTTATTGACACTGGAGCGGGACTTTGGGCAGTCCCACCATGTGGAAAAATGTCCTCCATAGCGGGGCTGCCCAAAGAATGCACTTTTCCTTAAGAACTTCCAGTGTTGAGAGTAATTCTCCTACATGAGGGGTGGATACTCTTCCTCCAGGGGTGGCCCTTTTTGAACTGGAAGGGGAAGAAATGGGATCAGTTTATTCGAAGTTCCTACCAGTTGTTTCTCCCTTGGACCCGTGGAGATCTGCATAAACGAACAGGACGCCCTCCAAATCTGGTTTCCCATCTCCAAATCACCTATTTTCCAGGAATCCCAAACATATTGGTGGACCACCTCATCAGAGTGATGCAATCGCCCAAGTAGTCTTTGGATCAAAGAATTGCAGACAACTTGTTCAGTCATTGGGGAAAGCCAGTGATTGACCTGTTCATCTCAGAAACCAACAGAAAGGTTGAGAACTTCTGCTGCATGCATCTATGTCCAGCAGATTCTTCCCGACAAGGCAAGGATAATCCTCAGCTTGGCCATGATAAGTGTAGTGTCCATATCTCGTCCATTTGTCAATTCAGTCTCCTGATCCCTTGGCAATATCTCCAACTCTCATCACACAGAAGAATGGCAGACTGTCATCCAAACCTGCCATGACAAGCCCTAATTAGTGGATGTTCAGTGCTCCTTAGTCTCCTCCTTCCTAAAAAAGTGGGGAAAGTACTGATTCCCACCAGGAAACCTTCAACCAGAAAATCCTACAGTTTTAAAAGGAAGAGGTTTCAACTTGGTATAGGACCAGCCAGCTGGATCCCTTCCCCTGTGACTTAAGGGGCTTGGTTCAGTATCTGTTCTTCCTTTTGTCTTCAGGCCTTATTACCTCTTCAGTCAAAGATCATTCCAGTGCCATTGCAGATATCACCAGCAGATGGAAGTGGCTCCAGTCTCACTCCACCCTTTGGTATCCAAGTTCCTGAAAGGATTGTGATGCTCCAGGCCTTCAGTGGGTAAACTTCCAGTGTCTTGAGACGTGAGTGTAATCCTAGCCCACCTCCTTTGAAATCTCTCAAGTCCCTGGACTCGAAGTTTCACTGGAAAAAGATGTTTCTCGTGGCTGCCGCTTTGGCATGAGGAGTAAGGATCTGCTTTCATATTCACCATACCTGCAGTTTATTCATAATAGGGTGAGTTATGAACTTATTTATTTATTTATTTATGCATGCAATTTTTATATACCGTGAGTCAGAACACATGATTCTATCTTTACGGTTTACAATATAATTAAAATACTAGTAGGAAACAGAAAATACAATAAAATAGATAAAAATAAGAATAAATAATTAATATTACTTATGATAAGCTAAAAATCTAAAAGCTTTGTTAGAATTAAAATAGTTAAGAAATAAATAGATAAAATAGAAACAACATGTGGATTTCAGCTTTCAGTAGTCCTTTAAATCTCAATACCATAGGCTTGTTGGAAACACCATGTTTTCAAGTCTTTCTTGAATTGTTTTGGATCATCCTGCATTCTCAGGTCTGGCGGTAAACTGTTCCACAGTTTTGGTCCTGCAACCGAGATTGCCCTCTCTCTAACTTCACTTAGGTGCGCCGATTTAATATTAGGTATCGTTAACAGACCTTTATTAGAGGATCTGAGATCCCGTTGAGGCACATGCAGCTTGATGGAAGAATTCAGCCATTTATATTTGTCTTCATGTATAATCTTGTGGATCATACACAATGCTTTATGTTTAATTCTGTACTCTAGCGGTAACCAGTGTAGAGATTTCAATACTGGAGTAATGTGCTCCCTTTTCTTGGTGTTTGTTAACAGCCTTGCTGCGACATTCTGAATTACCTGGAGAGGTCTCAGAGTAGATTTAGGGAGTCCTAGCATGGTAGAATTACAATAGTCCAGACCAGTAAACACCAATGTTTGTAAAACATACCTAAAATTATTTAATGAAAGCAAAGGTTTAAGACGTTTCAATAACCTCAATTTATTAAAACCTTCTTTGACTTTTGTAGATACGTGTGCCTTAAAGTTTAACTCATGATCGATTATACTTACTACAAGTTCTTTCAAAAGTGGTATCTGTGTTCCACATTAATCAAGTTATGCTACCTACATAGCTTCACGTCTCACTACTGCCTGTTCAGCATATCCCGAGGACACAGTAACTTTGGACAAGCAGTTCTGTGCCTATTCACCCAGTAGTGAACTCTTTACTAGTGTGGGCTGGGTAATCTGTTTCTGGTTTTGCTCTGCAATACAGCCCTCAGTTTGGGACTCCCCATCTGTTATGGCTGATTCACAATGTGCTTGTTGACAGAGAAGTAGGTTTGTTGACTTGTAAATAGGGTTCTCTATAAACAACAAGATGAATTAGCCATAATTACTACCAGCCTTCCTCCCCGGAAAGTCGGCTACTTTACTAAAGCTTAAGCTCTGGGAGGCGATTATGAGGTAGCGTACTCATGTGGGAAGTCCTGCACATGCTCAGTAAAGATAAGCAAATTTGCTGAAGCATTGTCCTTGGGTTCTCAGCCGCTTGCTCTAACCACTCCTTTTCCCTTTTGGGAAGATTATTAATGCTGTTCTAGGGCCTGGTGTAATACTTGCATTGCTTTCTTTTGTTGCAGTTTGAGTTCTGGGAGTTAGTGATTTTTGGAGGTGGCAGGTTTGCTGTATAGGCTGTAAGTGACTTGTATAGGGTTTTATGCTACATCACAACGTGTCTGATAATGGAGGAAGTTTGTGTCACTGCTGCTGAGGTGATAAATGAAATTGAAATGTTTTTGAAGGATGAGTAGTAAGAGAATCATCCTAGTTCTGCCTAGCCAGCCAGGTTGGCCAATCACTTCAGAGACTACCTTCAGTCAAAGCAGCATGATTTTTTTTTTAATTTATAATTTATGTGCATGTACTGATTTTTTTTTTTTTTTTTTGCAGTCTACTTCCCAAAATCACAGATAACATTCATCAGCTACTATGGTATGATTTCTGAAACATATTTGTATTTTGTGTGTACATCTGATCTATCTATATATATAAAAGGCTTGTGTCAGTCGGTCAGTCACACTTTCTGTGAAGCCCTGTCTCTCATGTTCTCACACATAGAGGCAAGTAGGCATAGGCACACACACATAGGTGCACAAAAGCTCACACAAGCTTGCACTAGCACATAGAAGCACGCACAAGTTTGCAAAAGCTCCTACAGGCTTCCACACACACGCACACACTGGCTCACACATGCATACACACAGAGGCAGGCACAGGCAAACATACACACACAGGTAGACAAATACAAACACATAGTCACCCCCCCTCCCCACACACACACAGGTACACACACACACAGATACAGGCACTCACACAGACAAGTAGAGGCATTCACCCCCCCCCCCCTCCCCAGGTACAGGCCTTCCTGGTTTATAATAGGGCTATTATAAACCAGATTACCTGAGCAACACTGGGCATGTTTTGCTAGTGTGTCTATCCATTAAAAAAATAAAAAAATAAATAAATAAAATATATATATATGCAGTATCCACTGGTGCTATTACTGTAGGTTTTGCAACAGTTATCACATAAAAAAATGCATAGTTTTAGTGGGGGAATTTTGAAAAAGCTCTTTTACCTGGGTACATCGGTGTCTTTATAAATTCCACATTAACTATGGATTCTCATGTTAGTCAGCTGTCCAAAGTGTATTTCTTTAAGCTAAAGATATTAAGACCCCTCCGGCCATGGTTGCCAGCTTCTTTGTTTAGAGCTGGTCTGCAATGACGAGTCCTAGGACATTTGGATTATTGCGCCACCTCATTGTTAAGTTGTAAAAAGTTCTCCAGTTGTTACAGAATGTGGCCTGCCTGCTCATTGTGTGTGGAGCAAGCCACTATGAGCATGTAACCCCTTAGCTTCAACAATTATATTGGTTGCCTGTAAAAATGTGAATTATAGATTGGGGATGCTAGTGATTTTACACAATCTAATATATTGTGAAGAATGGTGTATCCTAAAAGATAAACTGAAGGGCTTTAGCCCCATATGGGCTTTATGATCATCCGGGGCAAAATTATTACAGGTTCCTCCACCTAAGAGTTACAGATTAAAACAGACTTGTTAGAGCTTTTTTCCATGGCAGCACCAGGGCTGTGGAATGTTATTCCGGAGCAGCTAAGAAATGTAATTTTAGATGTCAAGTGAAGCCTTCATTGTTTAAAGTGGCATATGGATGTGGATTGATTAACTATACATTTTATTTTGTTTTAAAGTATGTATTAGTCTTGTAATTGTTTTAACTACTGTTATTTTATGTGTTTTGTGATTGTTTGTTGTGATCCGCATTGGATAGATGTGGATTTTGGAAGTTGCGGGATACAAGATTTATAAATAAATAAATACCCACATAAATGACTTTTAAAAATTGTGTTCCTACGTCCAGTTATGTGTGTTTACAGGATTGTTCTGGGAGGGGGGGATGCTGGTGGGGGTGGTTATTATTGTTGAGTTTAATTATCAAAACCAGGTGTCCTATGGACTGAAGTTAATTGGGGGTGTGGGGAAGGGGTTAGGCTGAAGGTTCGCTTACGGTCTCTGGCCCCGTGCATTACTCAGCATTATTTGCCACAGGATAGTGCCAGGAGTTACTTTTTTTGAACCAGTTTGTCTTATATACAAGGTAAGTAGCACCACAATCTTGATCAGCTTTCTTTTTTTGTGGCACCCTCTCTCTCCTCTTCCTCCAAGTAATCTGCTAATTTCAGGGTAAGCAAAATCCAAATGTTCCCGGTTATATTGATCTCTCAAGTGTCCCAGTTTATCTTGTGTTTTCCCACATTAAAAGTCTAGTGAGTGTGAATTAGTTTTTGGTTGGTGCAGTTGGAACTGAAACTTCATGCCTTGCTGTGATGTTATTCTCACAGAATGAAAGCACTAAACACACAGGGGCTGATATTCAGCCACTATCCAGCTGCACAACATAGGTGGATAAACCTATCGGGCTAATTTGGCCAAGACATCCAACAGTGGGGCCGCGCCCCTGAATATGCCAGACTTTCTTACAATTAACTGGATAAGTTTATTCGGCTATGTTTAGAACAGCTCAATAGCAGTCCTACACTTATCTGGCTAACTAAGGGCCTCATGAAAGGCTGTTATCGCATAGTTGCACTATTAGCCCAATTTGGGCTACATTGCCTGTAAGAAAGAGAAAGAGAGAGAGAGAGAGAGAGATTTACCATAGTGCCTCCTCCCTAGACAGGTATTTGTATCCCTAGGGGAGGCCCACCTAGTAACTCGAGGTGAGGGTTAAGTATTAGTGTAGGGGGTTAGGGCCCACTTTCACATTCAACATGAGACATACGAACAGAACAGTGGTCTCTTGTGAAGATTTGATGACCTACGGAGTGAGGAAACTCACTCCAAGATGAGATTTGTGCAATGTTCTCTCCACCTAGCTTGATGGACTCTCTACCTGGGTAACAACAAGCTAGGTGGAGAGAACATTGCACAAATCTCATCTTGGAGTGAGTTTCCTCACTCCGAAGGCCAGCAAATCTTCACAAGAGACCACTGTTCTGTTCGTATGTCTCATGTTGAATGTGAAAGTGGGCCCTAACCCCCTACACTAATACTTAACCCTCACCTCGAGTTACTAGGTGGGCCTCCCCTAGGGATACAAATACCTGTCTAGGGAGGAGGCACTATGGTAAGTCTCTCTCTCTCTCTCTCTCTCTCTCTCTCTCTCTCTCTCTCTCTCTCTCTCTCTCTCTCCCTGCATCATACTGAAACAGGCCTGTCAGGAAACATTGTGAACCGCGATAAACCTTTACCGGCCTGTAGCGCACAACGTAACGCAAATGAAAGAGGTGTAGTTATTGGCTGCGTTAGGAGCCGCACTTTTCGCGGCATACGATAAATCCTCCCTACTTTACATTTACTCCGCCTCCTGAATACAAAATTAAAAATTTGCATTCGCAAATCGCGTTAACTGCTGTTAGCGCGATTTGCGGAATTATCACACGCGGTAACTCCTTGGAAAATGAGGCCCTAAGCCAGATAATGCTGGATATCTGTGTTTATCCAGCTAAGTAAGCCGGATAAGTGGTCTTGCCCCAGAATGCCCCTTTCCCCCTCCTCACTTATCTGGCTAACGTTTTAGTGAAATGAAGTTAGTCAGCTAAATGGCAGTTGCTCACTATGCCCAGATATTTATTTATTTAAAAACATTTATATACCGACGTTCATTTGCATATCACATCGGTTTACAGATAACGGGGGTAAATAAAACAATTTTGAACGTGGAAGGATAAAGTTACATGGTAACAGGGAGGTGAAGGAACAAGAAGGGAAATAGAGGAAGAGGAAAAGGTCCATAGTCATAGATTAGGGTACATGTTGCTTAGAAGAACTATTTACAAGGTTCTTTTTAAATTATTATAATCTAGAGTTAACTGAATGAAAACTAGATTTGGGGGTAAAGGTTTCCTTTACCCCCAAATTCAAACTTAACCGGTTAAGTGATGGTGAATATCAGGCCCATAGACCTCTTACATCAGGAGTCCCTCAGGGTTCGTCATTGTTGACAATGTTGTTTAATGTTTATATGTTGCCACTCTGTAAACTATTATCGGGCTTAGGCTTAACTTTTTACATTTATGCTGATGATGTGCAGATTCTTCTTCCCATAAATAACTCAATTGAAAATACTTGAAAACTCTGGGGTATGTATTTAGCTTCCATTCAGCAATTACTCACATACATGAAATTAGTACTAAATAATCAAAAAATGAAAATAATGTATTTAAGCAATAGACCAGTGACTAACGTAATTATTTCATACAATATTGACTCCTCAACCTTGACTATAGTGGAATCAGCCCGAGACCTAGGAGTGATTCTGGACTCTGAATTAAACATGAGAACAAATATTAGTAATATGATGAAAGACAGTTTCTATAAACTACATATCTTGAAAAAGACTGAGACCTCTTTTATATTTTAATGATTTTAGAACTGTTTTACAAGCCCTGCTTTTTTCTAAGTTGGATTATTGTAATGCCCTGCTTTTAGGTCTCCCCGATAATATACTGAGACCTCTGCAGTTGTTTCAAAATGCTGCCGCCAGAGTTTTAACCGGTGCAGAGAAATTTGATCATATTACTCCTAGCGATGTGCACAATTTTTTTTTTCGGTTTGTTTTTGTTTTCGGGTTCGGGATGGATCATTTTGGTCCACTCCCCGAACCCGGAAACTTTTGTTTTGTTTTCGGAAACGGACAGAAACACCCCCCCCCCCCCGCCCCAACACTTCAAATTTATTTAATTGCAACCCCCCACCATCCCGATTCCCCCCCCCTCTAAGACTTACTAAAAGCACTGGTGGTCCAGCGGGATCTTGGGAGTGATCTCTCCCTCTCGTGCTGTCAGCTGCCACTCTATCAAAATGGCGCCAGTGGCGCTTTGCCCTTACCATGTGACAGGGGCTACCGGTGCCATTGGTCAGCCCCTGTCACATGGAAGGAGCAATGAATGACCCGCAACATTTTCTAAGATGGCGCCGGCCATCCATTGCTCCTACCATGTGACAGGGGCTGACCAATGGCACCGTTAGCTCCTGTCACATGGTAAGGGCAAAGGGCCACCGGCACCATTTTGATTCCTGGCAGGCCCGACGGCCCGAGAGCAGAAGATCACTCCCAGGACCCCCGCTAGACTACCAGGGCTTTCGGTAAGTCTTGGGGGGGGGGGGGGTTGTATAAATTTGAAGGGTTGGGGTGGGTTTGGGTTTTTAAAAAAATAAATGTGCCCCTCCCCCCATGCTAACCCGAAAACACATTTTTCCCGAATTTCATTGAAATTTCCTAATTCGTTCTAAACGAATGCACATCCCTAATTACACCTACTTTAAAAGAGTTACACTGCTTACCCATAAAATATAGGCTTGATTACATAATTCTTTGCCTAATACATAAATCCATCAATAATGTTAACACAGAATGTTTAAATCTATCCTTATGAATTCATACCCCACAGAGAAATCTACGATCAACGAATAAGGGTCCGTTAACAATTCAATCGGTAAAATTTGCACATTTGATTAAAGTCAGAGAGAGAGCAGTGACTCTAGCTGGGCCAGGCTTATGGAACTCTCTTCCTAGTGAATTGAGACTAAAAACTAATTATCAGACTTTTAAAAAAGATTTAAAGACCTGTCTCTTTATAAAGGCCTTTGGAGATTATATTGAGTGTTTTAAATTGTAAATTTTAATCTAAAACTATGTTACTAACATATTGAGAGGCCATTATTTTTATTTTTTACTGATATTTCTTTTAACTTGACATATTTTTATTTTATGTTTTGTTTTTAATTTTAGATATCTTTGTACATTGTATATGATTTTATTTGTTTTGTTTTATTATTTTATATTGTATGGTATCAGATTTATTTTATTGAAATTGTGAACCAGTATGATTGATCACAGGATATCAGTATTTATTTATTTTATTTTATTTAAAAGTTTTTATATACCATCATTAAGTTATTCACCATCATAACGGTTTACAATAGGGCACCTATATCAAAGGAAAATTTATCTCATAATTTACATGGGTGGTGCCATTAGAATTTGGTAACAAACAAGAGTTTATATCAAAAGACATTACTTGTGGATGAGTGTTAAGTAGAGATTCATCCTGAAGGTTGACTATAGTTAAAAATAGGTTGAACTAATTCCATTAGGAGCTGGAATATAGTCATTGGGTGCTTTATGCCGCTTATCTTTAATTCATTTATTTAATTTATTTAATTGCCTGCTTCGTTCTCCTTCTTGAAGGCTTGTTTGAAAAGCCAGGTTTTGAGTTGCGTTTTGAAAAATTTATGATTGCTCTGTAGTCTGAGGTCAAGGGGCATGGAGTTCTATAATGTGGGTCCGGCTAGAGATAATGCGTGTTCCCTCACCTGGGTGAGTCTTGCTGTTTTTACAGATGGAATGGGTAGAAGTGCTCTGTTTGCTGATCTTAGATTTCTGTGTGGGACGTGTACTTTAAGTGCTGTGTTCAGCCATTCTGCTTTTTCGTCGTGGATGAGTTTGTATATTAAGCACAGTGCTTTGAATTGTATTCTTTGTTCTATAGGTAGCCAATGTAGAGTGGCAAGTGTATTGGATATGTGATCTCTTTTGCTTTTTCCAGTGAGAATTCTAGCTACAGCATTTTGTAAAATCTGCAGGGGTCTTATTGTAGTGTTGGGTAGGCCTAGTAGCAAAGCATTGCAGTAGTCTGTGCTGGCAAATATCAGAGATTGAAGAATAGTGCAAAAGTTTGGCAGGGACAGTAATGGCTTAAGTTTTCTGAGTATCATGAGTTTAGCATATCCTTCTTTTACCTTTAGAGATGTGTTGTTTGAGGTTTAGTTCATTGTCAATAATTACTCCGAGATTGCGCACTTTCTTAGTTAAGTCAATTTGTTTGCTGTTATTGATAAATATTGGAGTTTGTGTGATATTCTGGCTTTTCCTTCCTAAGTATACAAAATAATATAAATAAAATAAATAAAAGATGAACAATACAGGAGGATGCAGGGCTTTGAAAATGTTTCCTGGAAAGAGACAGATGAGAGGTTCTTGTGTGGTTTACAGGAAGACAGTACCAAAAAGGAACTCTGCTGTAAAGAAAAACTGGGAAATGAAGATTTTCAAGCATTAATGGAGCCTATTTTCTGGGACGTGCACATTCAATCTTCTGCATGGATGCAAAAAAACCCCTTCCTACCACGGTCAAGATCGCCTTAGACTCCCGATGTGCACTGAAAATTTAGTGTGTATAAGACTCTAAACATAAAAATTATTAGGGGAGGACTTTATCTAGTTATCCTTTATCTAGTTATTTTACCCCTGTTCGATGTAAACCGTCCTGATATGGTATTTTAACCATGAAGGTCGGTATAGAAAAATGTTAAATAAATAAATAAATAAATAAATGAACACTCACACGCAATGATCTCAAAAGCCTTCTTCCCTTCAGAAAGTAGGCTAAAAACTCAACAAAAATGATAGTCACCCAAAGATTGTAGCTAGAAAATAGGGTCGCCAGTAGTTGGCTAAAGGAGCCCTTGCATTCTCTGCCAGTATCGTCATCATTCCTCTACAGCAGCCATTTCATTTTCCACTGTGCCTCCGTGCCATACCTGGGAACTTTTGATTTCCAGTTACCCCAAGATAGTCACGGATTACCTTTGTTACTTTTTCCTCCTCTCTGATCTTGCCTGTCTTGACTCCTTTCTTGAGTCTCTCTCTTCCATTCTGTCTCACTTCTCCCTTTTCTTTCTCTTCTGCCCTTCCATGTCCAACATCCCTCCCTTTCATCTCTTTCCATTGCCTTTTTTTTTTTTATCTCTTTGCTCCATCACCACCCCTGTATTTCACTCTTCTGCACATTTTTTCCTTCAACTCCTCCTTTCTGACTCCCTTTCCCATCTCTCCATCTCCTCCTCAAATCCACAACTTCCACCATCCTCTATTTGCCATTGTCTCACACCTCCATCTCACTGTCCCTGCCTCCTGTCAGAGTGCTTCCTCTGTCCCTTCCTTATGTTGTTTGCTCTCTTTCCCCCATTTTCTCCCCTTCCTTTTCTATCTTGTCTTTCTCCTCACCTCTCACCCCAGCAGATCAATCAGGACCCAGAACAGGCTGTGAGCTGGAGAGGAGCAGAAATCCCTGGGTCCAAAGCGAAGTGCAGCTGCAAGCAGTATAATTGGCTTCTCAAGGCCAGGGGTGCGCAGGGTCAGGGAAGCAGCCAGCCTGTGCTCCTTTTTCAGGCCTTGCCTCCCACCAGCAGCGCCTAGAAACAGAGAGCACGCAGAGTCCTTCCCTGATCCCGTGCACCTCCTGTCCCCCCACCTTGAGAAGCTGCTACTGCTGCAGAAGCTAACAAGATTGCCTTCAGAGCAGTCCCTGGCTTGCTGCTGGCTGCCCATGCTCTTCCTCCTTGTAGCTGTGCAACCTGATGGACACCCTCCAGCTTCCTTCTGGCATAGGGGGCCCATGCTTCTCCTTCTGGCTGCCCCGACAGATCTCTTCCCAGCCACACACCCAGATGATATTTTTTTCCTTCCGGAGCCTGGTTCTGCAGCAGGACCCGGAGTTTTTCTGATGTTGGCCCGGAGACCTGGCGATTCCTTTCCAATTGCGGAGTCTCTGAAGAGTCCCCAGGTAAACTCGGTACCTTTGTTACCCTTCCCTCCAATTCGCTGCCTGCCACATTTCTGCGTATCTGATGATAAACAATAAAAGTGTGGCCTGATAATAAATAAAAAGTAGGTAAATAGCCGCACATCTTTGGCTCTTCTCCAGCCTGGAGTTGCACCATCGGGGCGCAGAAGTGAATATTTGTCCGATCGTCTTAGGGCTTCCACAAATGAATTAAAGGTGCAGATGCATTTTATATGAATGAATGTGGGCACGTCTGTGTTAGTGGACTGAATGCAGTGGGCCCCTCCTCTTGTATGCTGTGAAAGTTTTTGTTCGGGGCAGGAGACAGAGCTGTTGCCCAGAGCACCAAGCCAGAGGGGCGTTGAGAGAGAAGTGCAGCACGCCTCTGCCACGGCCGCCGTTCCCTACTATGACCAATGATTTGCTCAGCAGCTGTATGAACCATTCAGGGCGCCATAGATACCGAGCACCACCTGGGTCACCCAACTGATCAGTGAAACCATGCAGCTGCAGCAGAGGCACTGCAGCAAGAAGAGCAGCCGACTGGGGCACGAAGCGGGGGACTCCAAACACAGTTACTATTACTAGCAAGCTCTGAGACAGCTGCATTATTGAGGAGGGAGAGAGACCCACCCTCCCCTCAGTCAGCTACGACATCAGAGACGGACTCCTGCCTGGGGTCCTGTTTAGCTCAGCAATGGTTTGATGGTGGGGGTAGGGTGTGAGGCTTTGCTGTGCTATGCCAAATGCAGTTTCATGGTCAAATAGCTGCTTTTGTGGCATTCTACTCAGGTTATCTGCAAGGCCAAAAATAGTTTGAGGGAGTCGATCCTGCAGTAGTTGAACAGGGCAAATAACTTTGACACAGGAGTATTTTGCAATTGTGACATACAACACATGACATGGAAGATTTGATTCTCTTATTATCTGAACGCTAACGCCTACAATCTTTCCCTGTTATCCTCCCTGGAGGAGATAAAGCAGAAAATAAGTTCACTGAAAGTACAGAAGCATTTCAGAATGGCTATTCGCGGATAATTGCTGTAGGAATATTTTTCACCCTCATAATTTTAAGAACAGAAAAAGACACAAGCATTCCTGCAGGTTTGTGATACAGGGCATTTTTTAGAGTCGTAATACTAGCTTCCAGTCAGATTACTGCCACTCTGTTATAAACATAAACATTTTATTAGTTGATAATACACATGTATAAAAAAATAGAACGACACCGTGATAAAACCAATTTTGAAAAGCTTAAGGCAGAATTGCTATTCTCCACAGAATCCACCAGAGGGCACTGCTGGACAGCTTCGTGTTTCTCCAGGTGAAGAAGAGACCATAAAATGGTTCCATCACTGTCCATTATTAAGGGATACTGTAAAGACTGATTGTACCCATCATACTCTGACCAAAGTGTGAGTTCATTCCTGTCCTGTATGCAGAAAACAGAACCTATTTGGAGGTGCTACCCTAGGAGATCCTGTAACAAGCAGCAATGTGGAGTTTTTTTTTCCCTTTTCTTGCATAGAAACAATTAAACAGCACATGTACATCTCACCATCAGCAGTCATTCTAATGACGGTTCTTTAAAAATTATGTTTATACAGTGTTCACTGGTGTTGAGAAAGAGAGAAGGATAGAAAAGACAGAGGAATAAGAAGCAAGGAGAGGCAGGCACATCTTCTGAAGTGTTCTGTATATGGGCGGGTCAGACACTGTGGTTATTTGTTATAAACATTGACAGGGTACATGGGAAAAAACTGTTGCTGACCTCCAGCAGGATAATTTAGCATAGAGTTGCTTGTTTAGGGATAGATGTACAGTACTGTTGCCAAGTCTGCAATTGGATTTCCCTCATTAAAAAGTCCATAGGCAGCGCAGGGGGAAAGGGAGAAAGAATTCACTGGCTAAGTGGCAGGCAGAGGGCAGAATTTATGGCGATCGGTCTGAATATGCTGAGAATTCTCAGATCACCTTTCAAATTATCACTAAAAACTCTAGGCTAAATATAAACCAAAACTGCAGAGCAGTCAGAGAAGCAGCCACAGGCCAATAGCTTATCAATGGACTACTCTTTCAGCCATGATTTCTTCTCATCATCTTTGAAGATAGCTCATTTCCAGCTGGTTCTCCTGCCCTGCTCTACACATACTACACACACACGTACATGTACGTACAGCACACGTACACGTATGTACAGCAAGGACTTGCTTCATAGGCACACAAATGGGGGAAAAGTCCTTTTCTGAATCAACTCCATAGACTTCCCTTAAGCCAAAGTAAAGATGGCAAGAGATAAAGAAGGCAGTTTTGAAAAGACTTTACATAGTTGTCAAAAAACCAGTGTATATAAATAGGAAAAATATAAGAATAAAAAGATAAGCTTCATGTAGCTGAACCAAGCACTCAGGAAAATAATGTAGAAAAGGGAAGGCATTTAACATAACAGAAGCATAAAGGGCAGAGAAAGCCTTACTAAACTGCAAAGCATGTAAGAATAATCAAGCAGGCAAAATTTAATTGAAATAAATTTGGCTAAAGATAGTAAAATCAAAGGATGCTATTAGGTTCTTTTGTGGTTGAATTGTGAAACAATTACTTAAAGCAGTAATACGAAATGACTTTTTCTTTGGTATTTATGGTGGAAAGATGCTAGAGGAAGATAGAGGCCATTATTAAAAAAAAACAAAACAAAAAAAAAACAAACAAAACCTGAGCCCCTGAATTTGAGCATCTAAAGTAGGTGCCTATGTTCAGGCCTGCTATTCATTTGTCTAACTTTAGGACTCCTAAGTTAGAAGCCTAGCACTGGAAATCAGGCTGAATGCCTAACTTTGTTCCCTGACCTGACATGGGCTTAAATTTAGGTGCTTATATATGGCAAATTGAAAAATGCCCCTATCTAGGTGCCTAACTCCTTAAGCTAGCTGCCTAGATCTTTTGAATATTGGCCTCAGTGGGTCGTCTAGTGCCCTTATTGGTCAAACATTAAGCAAAATTAGGTTTGTATAACGCAGGAATGGGTAAAAATAAGATCTGAATAATGTGAAAATGTTACTAACATGGTAGAGGATGGCAAAAAACAAAAAACATAAAAAACAACCAGGTAGACTATCCAGTTTGCCCTGTTATTGCCAACCATAATGCACTGTTAAGATTTGTAAGACATCACTTCTTATCCAGGACAGTTTTTGTCACTGTAACATCTCAGGAGATGAGCATACAAAATCTCCCCACTTAGCTCACATCCAGCACCTTTCCCTTCCTATATCTAATCAAAAGCCTTTTTTTAATAGTTTTATTTATAAAGTTTTTAAAATATACAATCAAGAAACAGTAGAATCAGTACAAGATTAGAAAAAAAATACAATAAACAGATAACTATTAATCTGTCCCTTCTGTATATAGACCACAAATGGGAAGAACATTTCACACCCATAACTGACAAATAGAAACCCTTCCAGTGTTCAGGATCATAGAAAATATGTTAACATTGCTCAAAGAATTACAACATTTTTAGGGAAATTAAAGAAAAAAAGCAATAACCCCCTAAAGCAATAACCCACTGCCTATTCTCGAGAAATATTTTACTTCTATTCTGTGTAGATTTAGATATTTCAGGAAATATTGCAACTCTATTTCCAAGAATAAACTTCTGTTTGACTTAAAAAAAACTTCTGTAACAGTGCAGTTTTATCTACTGCAGTAGAAAAGACAACCAGCAAAGGAGCATTCATGGTATCAACACCTTGAGATTTGGGCAAGACAGCGTTAGTTCCACCCTCTTCAGCCAGCGAATATCCTTGAATGGAGAGTTTATAGTCTTTCTGTTTTACAGATACAAAGCAAAAATTACCTTGCACAAGGAAAATGAATAGCATCACAGCCAAAGGAAAAACTTACACCACAAAAGAAAACACCAAATATTAGAAACACAAGAAAATGAGTGCCATTGCTGTTAAGAAAACATAATAGGGGGCAGAACAAAATGAGACATTAGGCAACCTCTAAAACTGAGAAACTAACTTAACGTATATCAGACCATAACTATAATAACAGATCAAAACCATGGACCTATTGGGCTGCTGAAGGAGAGATCACCACACTTCTGGAATCCAAGAGATTTCACTTACTCTGGTAGGAAAAAACCCCATAACAGTCATTCTGATAGCAAACAACACATTTGCAGGGGTATCTTAATTCAAAAGATGGCCCTTTGTCTAAAAGCAAGAAGGTTCTTCCTTCTCACTTGGGCCTGGATTCACCATTCGATCACAGAATGGTGAATCCAGCGAAAACGGGGGGAGGGGTGGGCCTGCGAAGGCTGGCAGCCATTGCACCACCGCGGTGTTATCTCTGCCGGCTTTCGCACCCAATAGCGCCACCGTGAAAGGTGGCGCTATTGGGCGCGCTACTGGCGACGATAACGTGGCTTACCTTATCACTGCCAGAGAAGACATCGCGGAGTCCGCCTCCTCGCCACCCCGACTCCTCCCCTTCCTGCCACGACTCTGCCCCTAGCAAGTTATTGCACGCGAAAAGGGACTTTTCATGTGCATTAGCGGCTTATCGCACGTGATAAGCCTTACAAAATGACCCCCTTGGGTAGTACGAGCAAAATCAAGGAAGATACGAACCTATTGACCAATAAATAACAAATAAACATTTCTAAAATATCTTTTCATGACTTCACTTAGTTCTTACTCGGAAATAAAGGAAACAAGTACTGTAGAGCAGTCAATGATCTCTGGGCCTGAATTTTCTAAGTAGTCCATCGTTATCAAAATCAGGAAGCTGAGCACCTTAAGGTTGTGAATAATTTAATTGATTAACTCCTGGTAAGAAATAAGCTCTATTAATAGAAAGAACTTTATCTGGGTCAAAATGCAAAATCTCTAAAAAAAAAAAAAAAATAATATCTTTTTCGGGGTGAAATAAGGCATCTCTTCCATCAAATATCTAACATGGTTTTCTAAGGATTCAATCCTTCTAGACAAAGCATTTTGATCTTTGACGACTGATGAATTAAAATTCTATGTTTGCTTTATAATAGACTCCATAACCATGACTTTGGTTCTAATATCAGATATCTGACAATCACAATTCATCCCCATAATTTCAAGTTTAGTAGAGAGCACATCAATCTTCTTAGTACAATTATTCAAAGATTGCTCAAAACCCATCAGCAACTCCCAAATAAAGTCCTGGGTTATCAATGGTTTTTTTGTGGGGAAACTGGAAGACTCACCAGGAGAGATCCACTGCTCACCTCGTGGAATCCGAATTGACTCCAGTCCCAGCGAGACCACTTCTGCTGCCATCTCTCAAACTCCTTCGGCAGGAGAGGAGCTAGCCAGAATCACCCCAAGGTCTTCCCCCCCCTTAGAGACTTTCCACAGCGAGGCACCGAGCCACTGCATGTCCCCTCCTCTGCGGTCACTGGGAACATGCCATCAACCAGCACCATGGGTTGTTGCAGGACGAGGTGTCTCTCCACTGGCGGGAACCTTTGATCTAGGGTAGGCAGCTCGGCGCTCCTTCACCACAAGCAGCAACGGAAGCAACGGCCCCAAACTGCACAGTCGAGGAGGAAACAAAAGGTGTAATACTCTGCTGCCCAGGCAGAGGCGTACTGAGAAGGGGAGAGGCGAGGGGGGCATTCCACCCTGGGTGATAACAGGGGGAGGGGTGCCATTGCCACAGTCTCGTGACAATGAGGAGGAGGAGGAGTAACGTGCTGGCAGGGTTCCTACTGCCTGCAGGCAAATGTGAGGCCCTGCGGTGCCACTGGCCTTTCCCTGGAGCTGGTGGCAGAAGAAGAGGTCTAAAATGTGTGTGAGAGAGCAAGAAATTGACCCTGTGAGAGAGAGAGTGTGTGTGAGTGTGTGTGTGTGTATATATCAGAGGGTGCCCATGTGGGTTTCTGTGAGAGAGCGTGCCTGTATTTATGTGTGTGAGAGGGGTTACAGTTTGGGGCAGATTTTAAAAGCCCTATGCGAGCCGAGCCTATTTTGCAAAGGCCCGGCGACATGCGCAGGCCCCGGTACACACGTATGTCCCAGGGTTTTGTGAAAGGGGCGGGGGCGGGACTGAGGCTTCCGGCAGGCGCAACTTATGGAACAAAGGTTGGGGGGGGGGTTAGGTAGGGCTGGGGGGTGGGTTAGGTAGGGGAAGGGGGGGGTGGAGGGAACAGGAAAAGCCCTAGGACTCGGTGCGTTCTAGGTGCACAAGTGTGCACCCCCTTGAGCGCGCCGACCCCGGATTTTATAACATGCAATGTTCTCCCAAACTAGCTTGTTGTTGCCCAGGTAGAGTGTCCATCAACCTGATCCCTTTAATTGCCTTCAGCTGATTCCTATCCACAGGGCCAGAGGAAGTATAAAAGGAGACTTCCTCTGACCATTCCTTGACTTGGCAACGTCTCCTGTGAGAGTTGTTTGAGTCTGCTTGCTTCGGTGAGTTCCAGCGTCTTGATTCCTTGTTCCAGTTTGTTTTGGTTTCCCTGGTTCCTGACTTCGGATCGGCTAGCGGTGATTCCTGGTATTGACTTCGGACTGGCAAGTGGTGATCCCTCGGTGTGTGACCTCGGACTGGTAAGCGGCGACCCTCTGGCACTCGACCTTGGACTTCCTCCTGACCATCATCTCCAAGGGCCCACCTAAGTCCCAGCGGCCCGGGTCCCTATGGGCTCCTCCCGGGGGGACCGCAGGCTTCCAGGGGTGAAGCTCCAGTCAGCCCTTGCACCGTACGTTTGCTCCTTGACCTCTTAAAGGTCCACCTAAGTCCCAGCGGTCCGGGTCCCTACGGGCTCCTCCCGGGGGGACCGCGGACTTCCAGTGGCGAAGACACACCTCTGTTCTTCCACGTCCCGACTCTTCGTCCTCCTCCACAGTTGCGCCTGTCTACAGTGCCGAGGGTCCACTGGTCACATCTTCGGTTCCTGCCTCGCCACCCGACGGGAGAACCTACGGATCTTCCTCCTAAGGTATACCATCCTCCCGTCGGCCCAAGGGTTCACAAGCCTGAGCATAACATCAGTTTTCAAAATGGACTTATGTACATCAGTCTGCTTTGAAAATGACCCCTGCAGGACTCTGTGCACACAATTACACATGCGCATACTTTTGCCAAGAGAATTTATGCATCTACTTTTTGAAATCAAAATGTATGCATGTAAGACCCAACTCCGCCCAGACTCCACCCCCTGAAGTGCCTCTCCCCTATGCACAGAAATGAACACACGCACATAATTTTACAAGCTTATTGGTGACCTAGTTTTCTAAAGAGCCATTTCTGCAGGCAAAGCACCATTTTACCCACAGAATTCCCTTTGAAATTTATAATAAAAGATTTTTGTGCACAAAAATGTACACACAAATTATCACTTCTCAATGTCAGTCTTAAATTAATGAAGGCATTGGCTATTACATCCCAGTGCAGAGAGGTGTATGGTCTCAATTCAGGTTTTTAATGCTGGAAGCTTAACTCTTGGGTCTGAGGTAAAGTTAATGGGGCTAGTGTGCGGCTCTAGTGCTGAGTTCCAGTGTGTTCGTGGACTTGACATTTCTGTTCTGGGGTGCTGGACTCAGATTTTGTGTGCGCAACGTTTGTGAGCACAACCCGTGTTTTGTGTGTGTAACTCAGGAACTATGTGCTCAAAATGTGAGGTGCATGGTAAGATGTACTTGGCTAAGCGCACATTTGTTTGAACGCACTTTTTTTTTTAACTCGATGCATTTGCATACCATTAGCTTCAGGCGTAAATTCTTTTTCAGCGGGTTAGCAAAGATAATGTGTGCTGAAATTTGGCACACATCTTTTAGTCCCGTCTTATTACTGTGGGCCCAATTACAGGAAACGTAATCCTCTGTCAACTTCTGACCTGATTGTAGTTTCCCCTCTTCCATGAGGGGGGACGTGGAGGATTCTTTCAGAATTAATGTTGGCTGGAATGCAATTTCTGACTGCCGTGTTATGACGCAGACAAGGGCTATATCAGCCACCCTTTCTGGGGCCTATTTTCCTAACTTGGGAATCTTATGATTTGAATGTCTAATCTTTTGGCTTCAAACCAGGGACTCTAAAAGAGCAGCTTCCCTGGCTGAACTCGAAGGAGAACCCTATCTGCTTTAGCCAAGTTGCTCATATCCATTGCCTTTTTGCTACAGCGCTGTCGCAAGCATGTTGTAAGAGAGCACATGATTTCTCCAAATATCTGTATTGACTTTAAAAGTCCAAATGTGTGCTCAGTGACTTAGCGAGTAAATGAGGGGTACCTCTTCAGGGCTGGGCTCATTAGTTGAGCTACAAAAATAAGGAGCCAAGCTTAACGTTCATATTCTGCATTACCTAGGTAAGCACACATCCCAGAGATTAGGTAGGTTGCATGGTACATAGGGGTTTTGGAGGTACGTTAGATATATAGCAATGAGAGCAATCCTGGATATCGAGGCTTTTCCTGGTTGGGTGTCTGGCAGAAAAATGACTATTCTTTATGACTGATATTTCCTTGGCAGAATTTGCCTCTTCTGCTGGCACTGAGGTATCCCTAGTCTGTGCAGAAGAGTCAGTGTATGTCAGGAAGACAATTGCCCCAGCCATTTACTCCTGCAGTGTTCATTGAACTATTGGAAGAGGGTAGAGTGACACAGGGTAGAAGAGGCATGGCTAGATGCAGTGAATTTGGCCATCACGATCAGAATGAACATGTTGGTGTCACGAACTAGCTGCACATTTAGGGAATGATAGTACTTGTGGTTATAATACTTTTTCATTGGGTGGTATCAATGCCACATATGTGCAGTCATTTGCCCCCCCTTGTGTTAGTACATAGTTCATTTTTTCATGGCATATAGCACCTGACACAAGCATTTGGAAAAGGAGTTTTGCTGAATTCCACCAGCTACAGCCGTAGTGGTTTGAAAAGACCCCAGAGGCAAGACAATGTAATGAGCTCAGGAGTTGACAAGGCCAGATGCAGCATGAGACCTGCCTGGTAAGTGAGCCCAGATGATACCTTCAGATTATCTCTCCCTCCAAGGGCAATCCAAGATGTTACTATTCATGAGCATGGCTGCTTGCATGATTTCATCTGCCCAGCTCTATGGCCACCCCTGTTCTACTGCTGTACTCCGTAGGGTGCTCCTTTCCCTCGCTCCATTGCCTGCTTATCTCTCTCGGCCTTCAGCTTTTGGACATCCGCAGCTTCCTCCTGAAGGGCCAAGACCCACCTCCATGTCAGGGTAAACCAGCTTGCAGAAGCCACCTCACCTTTGTAGCTACATTGTTTAATGCCACCCCTTGAGTGGGAAAAAGTGATCTTTCTTTTGTAATGTGAGCCCATGAGATGGAGCAAAGAAAATGGGTGTTAAGCTGTGAATTATGCATTTTTATGCTTTTTAGTGATCAACATCAAATTGGTTTTTTGTGCTCTATCGGAGTCATTTGCATACTCGTTTCCATATTTTACTACTCAGGCATGCAAGCTTTTTGCGCGACCAGGATGTGCAGCATCAATGTGCAGATAAGATCGTGACCAGACCTTGATGATTACTGTGTGGTGTAGCATGCAAATACCAGTTTATGTGTATGCTAATACTTGTAGTATTTGGCAAATAGGCCTTTTAATCAATTCAAAAGTAAATTGAAGAAGTGTTTGGAGGAAGAACATATTGGTGGTTATGATGATATGACGACCCATTAGGAAAAAAATGCTAATCCATCGATTCTGAGTTGATTGCCATAGGCAGGGTTAGGAAACACAGTTTTCATTATTACAGAATAGACTACAGATGCTGTTTGTCTTTTCACCTTCCTCTGGATAACCATGTAGGGGAGAGCTGTTTGGTGTTGAGAAGAAAGCTGGAATCGATGGACCTCTGGTCGGCTTTTAAACTAAGCCAAATATTTAACTATGCAACTGTGACTAGATCTATTATTCTAAATTCTCAACTACCATGGATCCTCAGTCAAGAGAAGAGGGCTAAAAGGTTATATTTCTGAATCTAAAACACTTCAAGGAAATGGATTAAGTGAAAAAAAACAAAACAATTATGTGAAACAGTCCTCATCGTTCACTGACCCCTAGATAAATTGTTAGACTGTTTCTGAATCCCTGTCTGGTTGGGCATCTCTTTCAGCTCTAATACAGAGACGTGCTCACACAGAGAAGCCAACAGCTTTGTACGCTTCTGTCTGCTCTCGTTGCTAAGCTGTGCTGTCCTTCAATTTCTTGGTGGTAAATACATTTGTCCTTCATAACCTTCAGATTCTTCCCTTTTTTCACCTGCAGCACTGAGAAAAGCAAGTAAATCCATTCCAGCCTTGCTTCAGGCACTTGTTTACATGTTTACATTTTGTGGCTATTGTCCAGATTTATTTATTTATTTGTTTATGTGCGTTTATATTCCGCTTTTCACACTTTTTTTTCAGCCCTTCAAAGCGGATTACATTCAGGTACTGTAGGTACCTGACAGTAGGTGACAGTACCAATTACATGCAGAGGAACCCCCAGAAATTCTCCATCTCCTTCCACTCAGCATTGTGAGAGTTGGGGATATTAAAAGGAGAAGATGAGATGTGAACTAGCGAGATTTTCCCAAACACATTAGGTGCTTTAGGGACCTGTCATGGGATAGGCAGGCACACACACACACACAGCATGATGTGATCTGCAGGCATATTAAACATGGAAATATAGAATTATGATGGACGATAAGCACCAAAAAGCCTATCCAGTCTGCTCAATTTCCTTCATAGTGCAATGCCATAAACCCCAGTTGATCTCTGGCTTTTTCTTCACTTCTTTGGGTAACCCCACCTTGGGAGGTATGTCTCACTCTGATGGGTAAATGTATTTGTAATTCTTTGGAGTAGGGACACCTGACGAGCTTTTTTCACAGACTCCTTCCCCAGGGTGTGGGTCCTTTTTATTGGGGAAAGTTTTAACTTTTCTGCAGCACCACAGAATTCTTTTGGTTTCTTCTCTTACACTCTCTTTCCCTCTGTCTGTGCAGGATTCACATGCCAGAGCCAGAGAAACATCCACCTTTTAGGGCTTTGTTAAGTGGAGTTCCCAGTTGTGCCGGGTCCCTTTAAACTGGTTGAAAAACCCCTTCCAACCTGGCAAAAATAGTAAATAGTCTATGGCACACAAAATAAATCACTGTCTCTCCCCAGTGCTTTATGGTTTCTCTTATTTATGGTTTGCAGATCATCTGGATCTCTTTGGTTCTTCCCAATCTCTTCTTTATGGATCTGTAGGGAGAAGAGCTCTGAGTTCCAACCCCACCTCCCTTTATATGTGTAACTCTTATTTACCAGCAATTCTCCAGTTCATTTGCTTAGAAAAATTATCCAAACTGTCTGAAGGAAAAAACAAATATTCTTTATTTCTAACTTACACAGGGCTAAGCTTAACACTTCATTGGGAAACCCACAGGCAATTAGGAACACTGACCATAATAAAAACAAAAGTTACAAAAGCATATTTGATATCCAGTGCTTATCAGATTACAATTAATGCTAGCCTCACATCTCTCTAGCAGTGACTTGCAAGTATAGAATGCTAATGAGCTCTAACTTCTTTCCCCACATACTAAGGAATACCACATGGCATCTGCAGCTGAACCCTCTCTCTAGATATTCAGCAGGCTAGTCTCTCCATGACCGGGACGCAGGAGTCTGAGGTGGCAGGGTCTATTCCCCAGACCAAGATGTCCTGAGCTGAGAAGGGCTTCACCTTTTTACTTTCTAGCAGCAAGGTGCGCTCAGTTCCTCTATGCAGGGACTGGTCTTTTCTCTCCCAGCAGGTGTGGGGAGCTTGGCCAGGGTGAAGGCAACAGCACTCGGATGGACCGCCTCCTTCTTTTTGTTGGGTAACGATCGGATGTTGACGGTCATGAGTGCTTACAGCCTGCTCCTTTTCAAGGTCTCACCTATGCATAATTCAGCAGCTTCATGCATAGTCAGGTGAATGCATAATTAAGGCTTTTAATTAGCAGATTTTCCTGCTCTTTTGCCAGTCGTTTGTTTGCTGGCACAGTTTAGCAAGCAGTCAGTGTAACAAATGAAGATGTCTAGGTTTGAAAAGGCTCTGATAAACTCTGAACCTGGATAGAGACTTAGGACCATAAAGAGAGGCCCCGATGTTATTTCAGTACTGATTCAAACAGTACCAGATGGTCCTAAGTTTATTTTGGCCTCTTTTAGGTGCCACTTAGGCTAGAAAGGGCCAATAAATCCATTGAGCTTAGTCACATACACAGCACTGCAGAATCCCTTTTTTCTCTCTATATTTCGTTGTACAGAGCCCATATAGATCAATGTTCATTTTTGCTGAGGTCAGAGGGTACATCTTAGCTGCTTGTCCTTGTTAGCAGGAATTGGGATACTTCCTGCATTTTCCCTATTTTTAAACAGGGAGGTGCTGTCAAGGGAGCATGTCACTGTATAAAACCTAATTACTAAGCTAACTGCGCAAGTCTCAACAATGCCAATGTCCATTTTTGCTGACATCAGAGGGTCCATCTTAGCTGTTTGTCCTTATTAGCAAGAATTGGGATTTTCTTACAGATCCCTTATGGGAGGGATCCCCTCGAAGCAAGCAGCTCTCTTTGCTTCAAACATGAAGGAAGGGCAGCCAAAACATCCTCCTGGATCTTGAATTTAAAGTCTTGTTCCGTTCAACAGAAATTAACATTGGAGTTCCTCCTTGTAGTAGGTCAATGTCACCTCTGTCTTCATTGAGGGTAAAGAGGGCCCAGGTGGTGTATAGGCGCTGACAAGGCTCCTACCACTTAAAATCCTAACCAGCCAGGGAGTGGACTGGAAAAGGAAAACCTTCCCGACCCTGATCAATATCCCCAGGCAGGGTTTGCCTGGCTCCTCTGACTGGGCCTGAAAAGTAACTCAAGCAATAGCTCCTCTCTACCTCCTATCTCTGAGAAAACCATACAGGACTATATCCTGAGCTCCTCTAAAAGAAGACAGCCATTCCAGACTCCTCAAAAGGAGGGGCTGCATTTGAGTGGATCCTTCCTTCATTCACTAAACTATGTTAGCTTTGGTAAACTAAGGGTTCACCCAGGCCTTAATGATAACAGACACAGGAGTCTTTTACATTTACAAATAGGGATTCTCCCTATGCATTCTTAAATTCCTTTACTTCTTTTTTCTCACCACTTCTACTGAGAGGTAATTTTATACATCTACTACCTTTTCCATTTATTTTATGTATTTAAAAATATTCACCTATAGTGACAGTCATGCTAGGTGAATCACAATTCAAACTACATATTTTCTAATGTTGCTTCCATCTATCCCTTTGGAACTTTATCCTGTGAGCTCTAAAATTTTACAATTTCTTTCCACTAAAGGAGGTTTATTTTTTTTTACATTATGTATACCTTTGAGGTATTTGAAAGTCTCTGTCATATTCTCCCTAGCTTTTCTCTTCTTTCAGGTGTACATATTTAGGTCCTCTAATGGGCTCTGGAATGAGGTATTTGCCTTGCAGTCTGGATCACGCAAAACAAACTAAGAAAAATAATAACACAGCCTATGACAAACTAGGGTAAGCTATGTTTTCTGTATAATATATGCATAAAACCAAATGCTTATGAGAATGCTTATAAGAATATAAGAATTGCCATATTGAGTCAGACCAAAGGTCCATCAAGCCCAGCATCCTGTTTCCAACAGTGGCCAATCTAAGGGGCAAATCTTTAAACTTACGCGTATCTTACACATGCAACCCTTTGAAAATTTACTCCTAAGTCACAAGTACCTGACAATTTCTCAAACATTAAATACATCTCAAGCTACTATTGCTTATTAATTAATAGTAGTTTATTGATTTTTCCTCTAGGAACTTATCCCACCCTTTTTTAAACCCAGTTACACTAAGTGCTGTAACCACATCCTCTGGCAATGAATTCCAGAGCTTAACTATGCGCTGAATGAAAAAGGATTTTCTTCAATTTGTTTTAAATGAGCTACTTGCTAACTTCATGGTGTGCCCATTAGTCTTTCAATTATCTGAGAGAGTAAATAACCGATTTACATGAACTTTTTCAAGTCCTTTCATGATTGAATAGATCTTTATCATATTCCCCCTCAGTCGTCTCTTCTCTAAACTGATCAGCCCTAACTTCCTTAGCCTTACCTCATATGGCAGCCGTTCCATGCCACTTATCATTTTGATCGCCCTTCTCTGCATTTTCTCCAGTGCAACTATATCATTTTTGAGATGCGGCAAACAGAATTGCACACAGTATTCAAGATGCGGTCTCACCATGGAACAATACAGAGGTATTATGATATCCATCGTTTATTTGCCATTTCCTTCTTAATAATTCTTATTATTCTGTTTGCTTATTTGATCACTATTGCACACTGAGCCGACGATTTCAATGTATTATCTACTATGACGCCTAGATCTATTAACTGGATGGTAACTCCTAAGACAGAACCTAACACTGTGTATCTACAGCAAGGGTTATTTTTCCTTATATGCATCAGTTTGCATTTGCCCACGTTAAATTTCATCTGCCATTTGGAAGCCCAATCTTCCAGTCTCGCAAGGTCCTCCTGCAATTGATCACAGTCTGCTTGAGATATAATTCCTCTGCATAATTTAGTATCATCTGCAAATTTGATCATCTCACTCGTCGTATCCCTTTCCAGATCATTTAAAAATATATTTAAAAGCCCTGGTCCAAATACAGATCCCTGAGGCGCTCCACTGTTTACCTTTTTCCAATGTGAAAACTGACCATTTAATCCTACTCTCTGTTTCCTGTCTTTTAACCCATTTGCAATCCACAAAAGGATATTGCCTCCTATCCCATGATTTTTTAGTTTTCTTAGAAACTCTTGTGTGGGACTTTATCAAATGCCTTCTGAAAATCCAAATATACCACATCTACTGGTTCACCTTTGTCCACATGTTATTTACCCATTCCAAAAAATTTTAGGAGATTTGTGAGGCAAGACTTTCCTTGGGTAAATCCATGCTGGCTGTGTCCCGTCAAACCATATCTATCTAAATGTTTTGTGATTGTTTTCTTTATAACAGTTTTCACAATTTTTCCCGGCACTGAAGTCAGGTTCACCGGTCTATAATTTCCCGGAATATCCCTGGAGCCCTTTTTAAATATCAGGGTTACATTGGCCATCTTCCAATCTTCAGGAACAACGGATGAATTTAATGATAGGTTACAAATTAATTGAAATAGATCTGAAATTTCATTTTTTAGTTCTTTCAGAGCCTTGGGGTGTATGCCATCTAGTCCAGGTGATTTACTACTCTTCAGTTTGTCAATCTAGCCTACTACATCTTCCAGGTTCACCGTGATTTGGTTCAGTTCATCTGAATCATCACCCACGAAAACCGTCTCTGGAATGGGTATCTCCCCAACATCCTCTTCAGTAAACACCAAAGCAAAGAAATTGTTTAATTTTTCCATGATGGCCTGATCTTTCCTAAGTGCCCCTTTTACCCCATGATCATCTAATGATCCAACCAACTCCCTCACAGGCTTTCTGCTTTGGATATATTTTAAAAAGTTTTTATTGTGAGATTTTGCCTCTGTGGCTAATTTCTTTTCAAATTCTCTCTTAGCCTGTCTTATCAATGTCTTACATTTAACTTGCCAACGCTTATGCTTAATCCTATTTTCTTCTGATGGATCCTTCTTCCAATTTTTGAATGAAGATCTTTTGGCTAAAATAGCCTCTTTCACCTCACTTTTTAGCCATGCTGGCAATCGTTTGACCTTCCTTTCACCTTTCTTAATGCAAGGAATACATATGGACTGTGCTTCTAAGATGGTATTTTTTTAAACAATGTCCATGCCTGTTGCATACGTTTTACCTTTGTAGCTGCACCTTTCAATTTTTTTTTAACAATTTTTCTCATTTTATCAAAGTTTCCCTTTTGAACATTTAGTGCTATAGCCGTGGATTTACTTACTGTCCCCCTTCCAGTCATTAATTCAAATATGAACATATTATGATCACTATTGCCAAGCAGCCCCACCACCGTTACCTCTCTCACCAAATCCTGCATTCCACTGAGAATTAGATCTAAAATTGCTCTCTCTCTCATTGGTTCCTGAACCAATTGTTTCATAAAACTGTCATTTATTCCATCTAGGAACTTTATCTCTCTAGCATGTCCTGATGTTTCACTTACCCAGACAATATTGGGGTAATTGAAATCTCCCATTATTACTGCCCTACCAGTTTGGTTACCTTCTCTAATTTCTCTTAGCATTTCACTGTCCGTCTCACCATCTTGACCAGGTGGATGGTAGTATACTCCTGTCACTATACTCTTCCCTAACACACAAGGGATTTCTACCCATAAAGATTTGATTGTGCATTTAGTCTCATGCAGGATCTTTATCCTGTTGGACTCTATGCCATCCTGGACATAAAGCACCACCCTGCCACCAAGATGCTCCTCTCTGTTATTGTGAAATAATTTGTACCCTGGTATAGCACTATCCCATTGGTTATCCTCTTTCCACCATGTTTCTGCAATGCCAGTTAAGTCTGTATCATCATTGACTGCTATATGCTCTAATTCTCTCATCTTCTTAGACTTCTGGCATTAGCATACAAACATTTCAAACAAAACAAATATACAATACTGGAGAATCTGAATCTTTCTTCTCTCTCTGTTCAGCTCTGGTCAGGGGCATTGTCCATTCCACCTGGCATTAGTATATTATGTACTTGGCTGGAGCATGTTTAGAAAGGATCTCTTTGTCTACTAACTTTCCTGAAATATTATCAAATTACTGATAAGAAAAACTTAGTGTGTGTTCCCTAAAGATGGTAGACTTTTTGTCTTTGTCCATTGCTTTTAATTGCCTGTTGTGAACGTGGACCCTTGGACCAGCTAGAGTACTGGATGGATCCGCTGGAGGAAGACCTACAGCGGGACTTGTAGCTGGGAGGCGGAACTGGACCAGGAAACTGGACAGGACCTTCACCTATACCAGTCCTCGTTCCCCGCAGGTTGAGCCGTGGGTACTGGGGCCGGCAGGACTTAGGCGAGGGTGTCCTGGCAACGAAGAATCCAGTGAACAGTCCGGGTTGAGGCAGGCGGAAGCGTTGGAGAGACGGAGACGGTCCAGAGGTCGTGGCAGGCGGCAGCAGTGCAAGATGGAAAACCAGGCCAGAGGTCGGGGCAGGCTGAAGACTAGCGAAGCCAGAGGACTAGCCAAAGGTCAGGACAGGCAGCAGATAGAGAGTACCAGAAGCCAAGCCGAAGTCAAAACCAGGGAATCAAGCCGAAGCAGGGGCAGGAGCTGGACCAGGGACTCGGGAGCAAGAGCGGAGCAGGATCACGGAGGCAGCAACTAGAGCAGGATCACGGAATCAGGAACTGGAGTATGCAGGGAGAGCAACTAGTTACTTGGAGAGTCGACCTGTTGCCAAGGCAGGGAACACTGATCCAAGCTGGGCTTAAACAGCCCAGGCATCTGACGTCATCTTCGGGGGCAAAGATTTAACTCTTAATCTGCTAACTGGCTTCAAGTAAGAGGTGTTCTTGTGCTTTTTATTAAGTCCTGTTTCCATTTTGTCTATCTGCTTGTGACCTTGAAGCTTGCAAAATTAGAGAAAAAGGGAGGCCTCTGTAGGCTGTAGCAAAGGGGGAGGGGAGCTATGAAGGGGGCAATGGGCTGTGTGTGCATGCTGACCTTGTACATATTAATGGAGTCTAACTTGTATTTTCTCTACTATCCTCCTCCTCAATTTTAACTATCTCATACTAGAGGAGAAAAGGTAGTTGCTGGAGGGGGGCTGTGAAGCAAGAACTGTTTCTCAGTGAACTCAAACCTGCATGCAATAACTGTAACTCATTAAAAACAAATCCTAACCTTATGACAGCATTTCTCTCATGACATAGTAAATACAGGTCCTTAAGTCTCATCTCATGTGCCTTTTGGTGTAGACTCTGCACCATTTTGGTGGCCTTTCACTGGACAGTCCACACCCTGCCTATATCCTTTCAGAGATATGGCCTCCAAGACTGGACACAGTACTACAGGTGAGGTATCAGTAATGTCCTTTACAGATACATTATCTCCTCTTTTTTTTCCTACTGTTTATGCATCTCTCTAAGTTCTTGTGACCAAGATGGAAAAATTGCATTTTGTTATTTACTTACTGGTAGGGGGCAGCTATGCCCCTGAGCTGCTCCTTGTTAGTGCCATTCAGTGGTGTGCGCTCAGGGCCTTTCAGGCATTTTAGTGAATCCCCAAATCTACTGTTTCTGACCTGCCACTGCTGCCAGATGTTAAAAACTGATGTGGGACAGCATGGCTTAACGTAACATAGTAACATGGCAATGGCGGCAGGAAAAGACCAAATGGTCCATCCAGTCTGCCCAGCAAGTTTTTCTGGTAGTAATTGCTGCTTCATGCAGGCTACTCCCAAACTTCCAAAGGGTAATTTCTCATTCAGCTCTGCACAGGGGCCGAGCTGCCCCTGGAACCAAGGAAACCCATGCAAGGGGTAAGGAGCTGCAGGGCCTGCCCGAGCTCTGCCCCAGTACTGGATTTCTTTTCTATGACTGCTGCTGCTGGCCATAGCCACCGAAGCCCTGAGCAGCTATAAAAGGTGAGCGGGGAGAAAATGGAAAAGGACTGATGCTGCAGTGTGGGGAAAGAAGCCAGAAAAGTGTAAGACTGCTGGCCCTGCAAAGACAGAAATTAAACAGAGGCTAATGGGGAAGGGGGATTACGCAGGGGCAGGAAGGTCATTATGCCAGGGAGGTGTGTGGGGAGAGAGAAGTGAAAATGATTATGGCAGTGGGATGGGAGGGGAGAGGAAATGGTGATTATGGCAAGGGGGAAGCAAGGGAGATAAAAGGGAAGGTGATAATGCCAAGAGGGTAGAAGGTGAGGGAAGGTGATTGTGCCAGGCTGAGGGGGGCGGGGAGAGGACAGGGTAGGTGATGGTGTGCATTTACTGAATCCCTTACTTTTGAATGTCACCACACATCATTGGTGCTGTCGGTGCCCATTCCCATGGATAGGGATGATGGCTGGCACATAGCTGGATGCCATGCAGGCTGGCTGAAGGATGGGCTGTAATTGCCCAGGTTAGGAAAGGAGAGCTGAAGGGTCAGGGCTGCAGATCCAGAGCTACCCTGATCTTGGTATGAAAGCACGAAGGCTTATTTATTTATTTATTTATTTGTGGCCTGACGTCGAGGGTGCCAGTGACAGGAGAGGCAGAAGCAGCATGAAGTTGGCAGTGGGAAGGCATCGGTTTGAAGTTTGCTGACTGCCCGTTGCCATGAAGACAGCATTGGATCAGCAGTGGGAGGCAGTGGGAGTGTAGACAAGGCTCCCGCTGCCATGGCTGCTGCTGCAAGTGGTAGACTGGGGCCAGACAGCATGAGTGCAGTTACAAAGCTTCCCCCTGCTGAAAAAAGGAGTTCAAGCTGGGCAAGTGGTGAGACCACTAGCCTGGAAGTAGGCACTAGGTTTTGGTGCTGCTGAGCCACTGTAATTCCAAGCTGCCATATAGGGGAAACAATAAGTATCAGGAAGTCTTAGGCAAGTTTCCACTCCACTTAAAATGCCCGGGAGTTTTAGTCTGTGGCAAGCCCCAAAAGCATTGGGCTGCTGCAAGGGTGCTACCATATACGGGGCCCCATAGGTTATGGGGGCAAATGCAAGGGTTCCACATCTTCTCCAGATAGCTAATTACATATGTAAAACGAAACACCATTTTGGCACAACGGGAATCCCATGGCCAACTGTTTTCAATAAGCTGAGGCATAAGAACAACAAGGGAGCACTGAAACTTGCTCCTACAGAGATTTTAAATGGATCTGGTTCTTTTCCAAAGGGCCCAAATATTTTATTAATTGAGATTACCTTGAAAAGTATATTTAGAGAATATAAAGAAGATTTTTTTAGCATTCAGACAGGTTAATCCACAACCAGTGGGTTATGCATGTCTACCAGCAGATGGAGACAGTGCAACGCTGACATCACAGTACATATTGTTATGAATCCCCTGCCCGCAGGTTTCCCCGCGAGCAGGCACTTACCCCATGCTGCTGCTGCTTCCCCGACGTGGCATGGACGCCGCCGTTGGGGCCTTCTCCATGCAGCTGGAGCCGCAGACTTGTTTCACCACGCAGCCCGGAGGCCGCCCCGGATGTCCCTCTTCACCGCGGCCGGTGCCGCAGACTTCCCAGCGTCCTCTTCGTGGCCGGAGCCGCCACCGACGTCAGCTCTTCTTCGCGGTGCGAAGGCCACATCCCCGGGCCGGAGTGGTGGCTGGAGCCGCTGCCTACGTCGGGCCTGCGTCTCAGGCCAGCCTGCCTCTTCTGCACGCTGTGCGTCAGTGCAGGCCACTGTCCGCGGTCCTGCACAGCTCTTCCTGTTCCTTGGGCGCCGGCGCGCGCCTCTCTGTAAGATTTAAAGGGCCAGGCACAGGAAGTGTGCTGGCCCCACCTAGGGAGTGGACTTCCTGCTCCAGCCCTATAAAGAGCTGCTCCGTCAGTCAGTCTTGGCCTTGCATCAGAGTTACTTCACTCTGGAGGCTCCTGCCTGCCAGAGCTCCGTCAGGTCTTCTTCGTCTTCTCCATGGAATTCTTGTTGTCACGCCACGTCATGCCATGTCTTCGTTGCCTGAGGTCCCCATCCAGGTGTTCTGGTGTCTCGTCTTGATCGTCTACTTCCTGATGTCCCAGGTTCCTTGATGTTCTGCTCCTGCGTCTTCGTCTTCAGCGCTCTTGAGCCTTCTGGTACCAGTTAGGCTGGGGGTCCCTCAGATGATGTATGCCCAAGCGTGGACTAGCCTACAGGTGGACTTGTGTCCTGTGCTCCTGAGCCATCATGCCCTGCCAGCCGTTGGTGGAGCTTTGGACGACATCGGCTCCGTCGTTGGAGTTCTGCTTTGACTGGATCCTTCCCTGCGCTTGTCCCGCTCCCAGTGTGGTCCGTGACCAGCCTCCTTGGGCTGTGTAGGGCGTGCAGTGGGACAGGGTGGTCCATGACTCAGTCCCGCGGGTGGGCTGAGTAGGGCGCCCTGAGAGACCGTGCCAATGTACTTCCGCCCAGCTTCTCGTCTTGTCTGGATTTTGTCAGTTCCTCGTCTCATCTTGGATGCCGTTGCATCATCTTGGTATCATGTCATGTTCCTGATGTCGTCGCATCGACCCTGGTCTGGGATGCCATCGCATTGGCCACTGGTCTGTGATGTTTGGGAGTAGCTTTGGTACATCCCACTGGTTGTGGATTAAACTAGCTGTATGTTAAGAAAGGAAAAATTAATACTTACTCTGATCATTTGCCTTTTCTTTGGTGAAGATAGGTTAATTCACCTTCCCGCCTTTGGCTGCCAGATGGTAGTGCTTTGTCCACCTGAGTGTTTCTGGGAATTAATGGTAAGTGTCAGATCCAATCCCTAGATTAGTGATATTATACTTATTGTCTGAACTCAATGTTTTTCTGTTAACCGAGTGCTTGAATTAATAGTTATAATCATGTATTGTTTAGTTGTCCACAGTTGGCTTTTGCAGAGAATATTGGCAGGCTGGTATCAGTGCTGGGGTATAAATACTGTGATGTCAGCTTTGCTCCATTTGCCGATAGAGGTGCATAACACACTGGTTTTGGATTAACCTTTCTTCATTAAAGAAAAGGAAATTATCAGATAAGTAGTAATTTTTCCTTTCTGTAGTTTTAATATTGGGACTATTTTCTGTTTATGTCACCATGTGTAAGAATCTAATATGAAGTTGGGTGAGGAATAGCTGAGAAAAGGTTGGGAACGAGAAGGAAGCCTGTGAGACTGTAATCTCTCACAGAACAGCAGAAATGGCTATTTCTAAGGAAAAGTGCCTATTGAAAGCAGTTACTGTATAAGCACCTGAGCACACACATTTGGCCAATACTGTTTTGGAAATTTTCATCAATTTTACTTGAAGCAAATGTGACATATGAGTGAATTTTGACTTAAAGTACTTTTGGAAAACAAGAAAAATTCCCTTTCACGGTAAGAGGGAGAGTAATTTATAAATGAAGCAGAAATGCAGGATGTTTAATAAAAAAAATGGCTTTTTTTTTTTTTTTTGGAGAAGCAACTATTGGAAAGCATACAAACTGATATTGGTAATAGTGAATTCAAAGAAGGCACCCTGAAAAGGTGAAGTTCTCCATTCTCTTTTAAAGAAAAAAGAAACCTTGTCCCATACTAACAGCTGTTCTTACTCTTAAACCATCTTTTGGGTGAAGGAAAGAAAGTATGCAAGCCCCAGTCCTGGCTCCTAATCCATCTCCTTCTTCAAAAAATTCCAGCCCTCAGAGTCCAGTCTTCCATCCCTGGACCCCTACCAACTCACAAAAGTCACATTGGTGATCCAGTGGGGGCCTGAAGCACCCCCTAGGATCCGGACCCAGCGGCTGTCATTTTTCAAAATGGCACCATCTGGCCTTTGCACCATTTCGAAAAATAGCCATAGCCTCTGAGGGCTGGAATTTTTTTATTGAAGTGGAGGGGTTGGGGGCTGGGGGGGGGGTGGCAGGACTTGCATCATACTTAAAACTTGCTCAAAATTGTTTTTAAAACTATGGCTGCCTCCAGGAATGGTGGGAAGGGTGGGGGGGATAGGGGATCTAAGCAGACGCCTTGGGTTTTTGAGTACCTGGGGGAGGGGGGCTTATTCAGGGCCATCGGTCTGTTTAAAACAAGGCCCCGGGAACTTCAGGACATGCTTTAACATCCTGAAGCTCCCGGGGAAAGCTAACTACAACTGTTGAGTTGTTGCTAACTTCAAATCAAATAACGTGACTTGCGATTTTATTTCTGTAAGCTGCGTTATTTGATTTGCATTATTTAGGGTATTTAGAAGGTCAGTAGCATGCATTTGTATGCTAAGGAGTTCACTGAAGTATGCATGGTGCCAGGGCTCAAATATCTCACATTACTCCCATGTGAAGGAGTATACCTCCTTAACCAGTGCTGGAGCTGGCATCTAGCCTGGTCCACCTTAAAAGCTAGAGACACAATTAACTTGATGGGCATATCCCAGGGAGCTGCTGGGAAAGGGCAGGCCCTGGATATGCAGGAGTGGGAAACTTCTGTAAGAAGGTGAATACTGAAAGTAAATGCTAAGAGTAAATGTGGATGAAAGCAAGCCATTTGTACTGGATAAAGTGCTTGTGGAGAATAACGTTTTTGCAAAGAAGAGTTGGAGTCCAGTGTGTCTGTCCTCTGGGGAATTACAGACCACTTATGCTATTTAACACCCCACATTAGGCCATTTAATGAGCATAAAACTGCATTTTTCGCATGGTTCATGTCCTAATGTGGCTTAGTGACCGAGCCCCTTAGTTTCCCCAGAAATAGCTTAGAAATCCAGTGAATGAGAAACATACTGACAGACTTGAAGAAGAGGGGTGCAAGAGAACAGTCAGCTTTTGTTAAAAATGATTTTGGAAAGATAGAGTAGTAATGCCAGAGAAGGAAGTCAGATTGAAACACCGACAGAGATCCAGTTTGAGACCAGAAGATTACTTTCCCCATGTACCCGAGTTATGAACTTGTGAGCTATATCTGCACACATACAATTCTGGCCAGCAACCTTAAAAGGGACTCATTACTTGTACTGACTGAACCGACAACACTAAAGGGGGGGGGGGGGGGGGGAAAGGACTTTCTATACTTATCTGAACCTCTGCGAAAATAGTAACTGTAAGCAGAGAAGAGAAGCATTTTGTTTAGGAAAGAATCTAATTCTCATATTCAGAACATTATTTGAAAAAGTAATAGATGAGGACTGGAAGACTCATCTGCATACTGCTTCCAGCATCCCCTGGGAGAGGAGTCCAGTGGTCACCGCACGCGATCCAGAGATTGAATTCCACAGCCACAGTTTCAGAGGCCCCGCACCCTTTGCAGTAAAAGGCGTCCGGAAGTCTCATCTGCATACTGCTCCCAGCATTCCCTGGGAGAGGAGTCCAGAGGTTACCACAAGCGATCCAGGGATTGAATTCCACAGTTTCCAGAGGCAGTAGAAGAGGACCTGAAAGCTCATCCTTGTACTGCTCCCAGCATCTTCCGGGAGAGGAGTCCAGAGGTCACCACAAGCGATCTAGGGATTGAATTGGTGTTTGGGTACTTGCCAGGTTCTTGTGGCCTGATTTGGCCTCTATTGGAAATAGGGTGCTGGGCTTGATAGACCCTTGGTCTAACCCAGCATGACAATTTCTTATGTTTTAATGGTAAAAAGAACTTTTAAAATAAAAGCGCTATATTTATTTTATATCCAATGTAGAGTTGATGGTATTGAGTAATCTGTAAGCATACATAGGGAAAAATAGTTAAGATCTGAAGAATCTTTCTTTGTGTTAACTAAATGTAAATGATTTAGTGGTAACCAACTCAAATTTGAACTGTTAGTTTAAAATTAAGCACGCCCATTCATTTTTGTTTCATAATGGAGGCAATTTTCATAGAAGTTACACATGTAAATGTAACATACTAATGTATCAATTTTCAAAAGCCATTTACTCAAATAAAGTACACTTATGTGGATAAATCTTATGGACAATTCAATAGCATATATTGCAGCAATTTTCAAAAGCCCACTTACATAGGTAAAGTGCATTTACATGTGGAAAAACCCAATTTTAAGCATGTAAGTGCTTTTTAAAATCTGGCCCTTTGTGTCTATTAGTATGCACTAAGAAGGTAATTTTCAAAAGGAGGTAATTTTCAAAAGAAGTTAATTGCGTAAAACTGGATTCTTCATGCATAAATGCACTTTACACATGTAAATGGGCTTTTGAAAATTGCTACTCTTGTGCGTATAACTCCTTTGAAAATGATCTCTTTATTATTTTAGCATGCACTAAAGAAATTGGTGTCTAATACATTGAAATAGTGCCCAATAAGTGGAATTTAGTATACACCATAAAATTTTAGTGCGGACTGAAATGAAATGAAACAAAATTAACAAAATGGGGGAAAGAAACAAAACAAATGTTTTGGCTGTACATCCCTGTTTCAAATGTGAGAAATGGTTGTGCCATAATACAACATTTAGTTTTATTAAAGAAAATATATTATTGAAGAACTCAGCACATTTTGTTTTTTTAATACTTACCTGTTATTCCATATTGTCAACTAAATAAGGAAAAGACAGACATTTTTTTTCATAAAGTAAAGGGATAGGATTTTGTTTTTTAATTTTATTTTTTAATTTTAACAAATACACATAAGTATTTTACAAAAAGAAACTTTGATAAGCATTAACTATAAACTTAAACCATGCCAGTTTACATAATAAATTCCATTATTCTTAATGCCTTATTCATAATCCCAATTTATAATTACTAGTGGGGGATGAAATTTTGAGGAGTTAAATCAGAAAAACTTATGAAGAATTGGTATAACCCCAAAAACTACGGTGCTTACTACATTTGAGGCTCTGTGGTTCCAACTATTACAGGAAAAGAATCAATAAAGGATCTAAGTTGTTCAGGGGCAAAAAATATGTAGCAGTCATTCCCCCTCTTTACAACACACTTACATGGATAACGGAGCAAAAAAGTAGCACCTAAAGAAACAGTTTCCTGTTTCATGGCAAGAAAGCCCCTGCGTCTCTCCTGGGTTATTTTAGATATATCAGGAAACATGCGGACTAATGACCCATGAAAGGGAGAGTAAATGACGAAAATACCTAGTCATTATTTTACTAACATCATTCTCGGTTACTAAAGAAACAATCAACGTGGAACAATCAATGACTTCAAGTACAGATGATTCCAAAAACATGGTCAAATTGAAATTATTTAAATCTAATGCATTTTGCTCTTGTTCCCTATTTCCTTCCCTTTCAGCTGATGATCCAGGAATAAAGTATACTTTATTTGATATTGGTATGCCATTATCAGTCATTTGAAGAATCTCTCAGAGGTACCTTTAAAAGTCAGAATGGGCAATTCCCCCATAATCCTAGAAAATTTTATTAGCCTAATATTTAACCTCCAGTTCCAATTTTCCAAAAGTTCCAGTCTTCGTGACAGTGCCATTCTGTCCTTAATAGTAGCTTGATTGAAGTCTTATATTTATTTAGAGGTCGTTATTGAGCAAACTGGGTAGTGGGAAAGTTACCCAATTAAGTTTACCTGGGGAGGAAGTGACATCAGCCACCTGATATGGCCGCTTGAATCTTCAGCTCTGCATTGTCTCAGCATTAAAATGTGGCTTTTTTATTTGCCCATGTACTCTCTGTGCCCTGATTTTTGGGTGCCCTTGCTCCCTACACTATAGCAGCTCGATGCAAAACTGTGAACCTGAAAGAAATATCCTTTACTGGTGCTGTGATGCACTTGAAGAAAGTCAATCTCGCTGAGGCACACGAAATGGAAGCAGGTACTGCAAATGCAGAGGTAAACAATGGCTCAACAGGACCATCAAGAGCCGAATTTTTGGCCTGGATTAAAGATTTAAAAAACAATATTGCGGCCATCAAGAAGGAAATTCATGAAGCTGTCGTGGAATTGTGCCATGATGTTGATGATTTGGGCCTGAGAGTAGTGGAACTTGAGCACAAGATGGAGGAGCATTCAGAGGCTGTGACCCAGTATTCTAAAACCAATCAGCAGATAAAGCAACTGTTGGAGGAGCTTACCAATAAAATAGAAGATCTGGAAAATAGATCACGCAGGAATAACATTTGAATCAGGGGGGTCCCTGAAGAAGAGGGAACTACTGATTATGAAGATTAAGGATGGGCAGGGTGCAGTATTTTATGATAATGCCTGCAAATGAGACAGGTTTGTTCAATTTTATAAAGAGTTGTAAACATGTGAGAGTTCTATATTAGATTCTGACATTGATGCATATTTGGAGGAGGTTCAATTGCCAGTTTTATCACAGGAAATATCTCAGAAGTTGGATAGGGAGATTTCTAGGGTGGAAATATTTGTTGAAATATCGTCTCTTAAAACAAACAAAGACCCTGGCATGGATGGTTATTCTGGTCTTTTTTTATAAGAAATTTAGAGACATTGATTCCCTCCCTTACAGCATCTCTGTAATGAATTGTTGACAAATCCTTTGCTGCATCCATCTTTGGAGTTGGCAGAAAACACGGTTTTGCCCAAGCCTGGGAAAGATAGTTCTATATATGACTCCTATAGGCCTATTTCACTTTTGAATTTGGATTTGAAGATTTTGGTGAAAATTCTGGCGGGGAGGTTGAACACCAATTTGCTTGATTTGGTACATGTGGATCAATCAGGTTTTATACCTGGCAGGCAAGCGGTGGACAATATCTGTAAAATTTTGAATTTGATTTAGAATGCCAGAGTGGGAAAGATTCCAACAGTTCTTTTGGCCATAAATGCGGAAAAGGCCTTTGACTATGTCCATTGGGCATTTATGTTTAAAGTTTTCCAGAAGATTGGATTAGGCCAACATTTTTTGACTTGGTTGAGAGCTATTTATTCTTCTCACAAGCCCTGTATAAAGGTAAATGGGTCTTATTTGAATGTCTTTGATTTGGGTAGGGGTACCTGGCAGGGATGCCTGCTCTCACCATTATTATTTGCCTTGGTTATGGAATCTCTAGCGGGGATGATTCAACAGAATGGGGACATTTGGAGTATTCCAGTTGGCCATGCTCAGTTTAAAATATTGCTATTTATGGTTGATATTTGTTTACTATCGCACAACTCCAGCTCTCCCTGCCTGTCTTAGTTCATGAATTGAATAGAATCAGTAAACTTTCTGGCTTCAAGGTTAATATGAGTAAGTCGGAATTACTAAATATCTCTCTTGATAATTTTCAAATGGGTCATTTGCAGACAAATTTTCCTTTTAAGTGGGTGAAGCACAGTATTCATTATTTAGGGATATGGGTGGGTGCAGACTGGAAGCAATTATTTACTGTAAATTATTGTCCACTACCTGAGCAGGCCATTAAAGATTTGGATATTTGGTTTCCCAATAATTTTTCATGGCTGGGCCGTATATCTGTGATCAAAATGACGATCTTGCCCAAGTGGCTTTATTTTTTTCAAACCCTCCCTATTAAGGTTCCCTATGCTTTTATTGAATCACTTCATAGGAAAGTTTTCCATTTTATTTGGAAAAGGTGGCTACCTAGGGTGGCAAAGGAGGGTACTATTTCTTTCTAAATCTAAGGGTGAGCTCGCTGTCCCTGATTTTACAAAATACTATGTAGCAGCCCATTTGAAAGCTGTCTATGAGTGGTCCTCTCAGTCTGTCCACAAGCAATGGGCTTATATATAGTAAGCAAATTTACAGCAGAGCTCTTTATATTTTCAAATCTGGGGGCTGCAAGATAAGGGACAGGGCTCCACTAGTCCCAATCCTTTTTCTATATTCACTTTGAAGATATGGAGGCAATGGAGGAGGCAGTTGATGGGTAATTACCATTTTTCTCCACTATCACCCTTGGGCCTCTATAAGGGGGTGTGCTACCTATCCAATTCTATATCTGTTTTTTCATGGTGGGCCCACAAGGGGATTTGGTGTTGAGGACAACTATTTCTTCATTTTAAATTGATATCTTTTGTGGACTTGCAATTGCAATTTGGACTTTTGGATTCGGAATATTATTGCTATATACAATTAGTACACTGCTTCTCTCAACTGCCTCTTCGGGATCAAGTGTCTAGATGATTTTGAGGACCTTTGTTTCTCACAACATGTTTGCAAGTGGCTGATTTCCAAGTTCTATCTTATGCTTTTTCCTAAACAGTCCTCCATTTAAACATGTGTTGGGTTGTGAATTGGATTGGGGTAGTCGGTGGTCTCCTGAGTAGTGGGAAAAGTGTATTTCTGCTATAGCTAAGAGCTCTCCCTCATTTGCAATGATAGAAACTAATTACAAAATTTTATATCGATGGTACCTTACTCCCCTTAAGTTACATAAGCTCTTTCCTACTTATCTGATCAGTGCTGGAGACTTTGTGGGATGGTGGGATCCTTTTACCATGTCTGGTGGACTTGCCCACAATTAATTCCTTTCTGGAAATGGATTGCGTCCATATTAAGTGAAATGACTTCATTGACTGTCATATTTGATTCTAAAATCTACCTTCTTTCACAGTTTCTACCTGGGTGGTCCTTTGCAGAAATAAGTTTACTGAATCATATGTTGTGTGTAGCTTGACAGGATCTGGCAGCGCATTGGAAGCAGACGGCGGTGCCTACTCCTACGACATTCCTTCGCAGGATGTGGACTCTGCACTACCTGTCCTATCTTTTCGCAGTTGGGAAAGATAAGGTGCCTACACATGTCTTGATTTGGGAATCTTTTCCCCGGTGGACCCAGCGGTTCACTTAATGGAGTTATTTCTCTTTATCTTTGATGACAGTGTTAATTTCAGTTATGCATTTTTATAGTGTATAACACTTTTTATTTGTGTGCTGCTCACTCCTACCTTGACTGGGGCTCGAGTGATTTTTATTTTTACTTCACTCATTTATATATTGTGCCAATCTCACTGGCTATTGTGATCTAGCTGTTAATCTTGCTTGCTTTAGGACGGTAAAAGTTGGGGAATTACACTTTATAAAAATATTTCTCGTAGCAGTTTTGTAATGTTTTGTATTTGTAGAATTCTGGTCCTTGTTTTTGGTGATTATAGCCATAAGAAGTGATTGCAGATGTTTGTCTATTACTGCTGTGGATCTTAATAAAACTTAAATTTAAAAAAAAAACGTTTACCTGGGTAAGGTTACTCAGATAGTCAGTGAAACATACCTGGGTAAGAGTACCAGGGTAAGCTTACCACAGCACGCTCTTCAACCAGACTCACCCAAGTAAATTTATCCAGCTAGTGCTATATATGGGGGCTAAGCAGATAAATTATAGCTCTGTCCCCGAGCCCTCCCC
Source organism: Rhinatrema bivittatum (assembly GCF_901001135.1). Classification (NCBI taxonomy): domain Eukaryota; kingdom Metazoa; phylum Chordata; class Amphibia; order Gymnophiona; family Rhinatrematidae; genus Rhinatrema; species Rhinatrema bivittatum. The sequence goes on from NC_042620.1 coordinate 291,952,383, forward strand.
CCACCCTTGCCCTTCCTATTTTATTCTCTGGTTAAATTTTAGCTAAAATGTGTCCACTTGGCAAGGTTGGAAATGTAAAACTTGGGATTTGTCTGGGTAACTTAAAAAAATATCCAGACAAACCCTTTTTTGCATATCAGCCTCATAGCTGCTTGCTATTTATTGTTTTGCGCATAAATCATATTGTGTGTGTCTGTATAAACCATGTTTTCTGTGCATAAAATAGGATTTATGAACCTAAACCATATTTTTCTGTGTGCTAAGTAATTTCTTTGTGCACAGTTTCTGGTTTATGCGCATTTCTACTCTCCTGTTGCATTAGCATACCATTAGCTTCCTGCATCGGGAATTAAAAAAAAAAAAATTAGCTTGTGCATTAAAAATGATGCCACACAATTTTTTTTTTAAACTAGTAACTTATTGTATTATTAAATCCATTAAATGTAGCAAACGTGTCAATCAGCAAAAAAAACCAGTCACATATTGCATAGTTAACGCTTATACAATCTGTCAATCTTACAGCCTTGGCATTATCAAGATGTCGTAACATTTGGAAATTTCTTAATAAAGTTCTTGAGATTAATGATGCCTTGTTATATTTATAACTCGTCTAAACACTGTGGTTACCATCATCAAAAACCTCAAAACAGCATTTATCCATCCGATCAAAAGGTAATAATATGATGGACGCATTGAAAATTTAATAAATCTTCCCTAGTAAACTATTCCTCTTTCACCCCCCCTCCAAACTCTTTAGTCTATACCTAAGTTACAGATGGCATAGGCAGATTCCTCCCCTCCCCCCTTACTGCCTATACATTTACTTGGTGCAGTTTTCCTGCCAGCGAATGTAAGGATGCCACAGCCTTTCAAATTTGACTGTCCATTTATGCCTTGTTGCTGTGAGATGGTTCAAGTATTAAACTTTATGCAGTATCCGAATCACTTTTTGTAGTGATGGTAATTGGGTATCTTTCCAAGCGAATGCCATTTCTCCTCTGGCAGCTGTGATTATTTGCTGCGCCAAGAATGTCACATTTTGATCCACGTCGTGGAGAGGTATACTTAAAAGAAGAAAAGCAGGATCATTTGGTATCTTTTCTCCCAATATTTCCATAATCAGATCCGCTACCGTTTCCCAATATAAGATTGCCTTTGGGCACTCCCACCACATGTGGTATAAGGACCCTACCATACTGCATCCCCGCCAACAAAATTTGATGAAACTGGGATAAAACTTTGCCAACCTCACCAGTGGAAGATACCATCTATATAACATGTTATAGCCCTGCTGTACAATAGCAGTTTATATGGAGCTCTTTGCTATATTAAGGTTGCAGATATCCCAAAGCCTTTCTCCTAATCCTCTATTCAAGTCACTTTCCCATTTCACCACATGTGGAGGAGGCTGGGCCAGATCTTTGTTCAGCAGGGAATAAAGCTTGGATATCCCCTTAGTAACATATTAGTGGGGATGTGCAGAGGGACGCCATACGTTGCATTCGGGATTCATATTTGTCGGGGGGCAGATACATTGCATTCGGCAAGTGGGGCCCCGATACGTTTATATGTTAATTTTTATTCATTTTCCAGCTAAAATTAAATTAACTACAATCCCCCACCCTCCTGACCCCCAAGACTTATAAAAACTCCTTGGTGGTCCAGCGGGGGGTCCGGGAGCCATCTCCTGCATTCACACCCTCAGCTGCTGGTTTCAAAATGGCGCCGATAGCCTTTGACCTACTATGGTATGTGCGCCATCTTGTGTTCCTACCATGTGACAGGGGCTGACCAATGGCACCGGTAGCCCCTGTGACATAGTGAGGGCAAAGGCTATCGGCGCCATTTTGAATACTGGCAACCGATGGCCCGAGTGCAGGAGGTCTCTCCCGGACCCCCGCTGGACTTTTGGCGTCTTGTTGGGGTCAGGAGGGTCCCCCAAGACTTGCCAAAAGTCCCTGTGGTCCAGCAGGGGTCCAGGAGCGATCTCCTGCACTCGGGCCGTCGGCTGCCAGTAATCAAAATGGCGTCAATAGCCTTTGCCCTTACTATGTCACAGGGGCTACCGGTGCCATTGGTCAGCCCCTGTCACATAGTAGGAGCAATGGATGGCCGGCGCCATCTTGTGCTCCTACTATATATAGCAACCTGTTCAGGAGGGAGTGTGATGTTCAAGAATTCTCAGCATTCAGTTGGTATCCTGATATTTTACCAAAACAAATTAACTCCTTCATTACAGGGCATAGATTCCACTGGATGAGCTACTGTACACAGAACATCATCTGCAAACATGGAGAGTTTGTGATCTGATTAATTTGTATATGTTATTTACCGGCAAGCCAGACTTAGTAGGGCTCTATAGGGATTAGAGCTGAGAACACTTGCTTTAGTCCCGTTGCCTGTCTCCCTCACTATCTTGCCTTTTTAATCTCCCATCTTCCTCGCAGTTGCTACTAGCATTTTTTACATCCATGACAGCAGCTTCTACATGAAAGTGTTGCTGAGTATTCGAAAAGAGGAATTTTAAAAGCCCGACATGCGCATTAATTAGGGGATGTGCGAAAATGTCGGGCTTTTGTGTGCTGAGCGGATTTTAAAAGTTGCTGGGATACACACCTGTCTACCACAGTGCGCACATCTTGGAAGTTTTCAGAAAGGGGCAAGGCGTGGCCATGATCTGGGGGGGTGGGGTGGGGGGGGGCATGGTCGTTTTGGGCCATGAACCTGAGATGTAAATACTCACGCCATCTGGCACGTGCTGAGGCCCACTGCTGCATAACTTTACATAACTTTACTTCTGCTATGGAGGAGGTGTAAGTTAAAAAATAACAGCGAGAGAAGGAATAGCCTAGTGGTTAGAGCAGTGGGCTATGAACCAGGAGACCAGGGTTTGAGTCCTGTTGTCGCTCCTTGTGACCTTGGGCAAGTCACTTTACCCTCCATTGCCTCAGATACAGCAACTTAGATTGTAAGCCCTCTGGGGATAGGGAAATACCTACAGTACCTGAATGTAAACCGATGTGATATCTCAGATCAAATGTCGGTAAATAATAAATAAAGGAAAATAGGCAGATCTATGGGGTTTTAAGGATCAGGACTGAGTGAAGGCTATTAAACTAGGGGGGTTTGAAGGACCTACCTCTTAACTGGGTGAATGGGGGGGGGGGGGGGCGAACTGGGAATAGAGTCAGTGTGTGCCCCTGTTAAAATCCCCCGATTTATGCAATAGAAGTGGCATTTGCACACACTTGCATGCGCCCACTAAAAATTTGGTGCGCATGGTGATATGTGTACCTGAGCTTGAGACCAACATGGAAACGACAACTGACCCACAATCTTAGCCTTTCTGGCTAGGTGACCTTTAAATGCCCAACTGACCCTGACCTGGAGGAATTCCGTGGACAGCAGTTGAAGCTGGCGACAATTTGTGATGCCTAATTATAGGGTCACAAGAGCAGAAGGCAACGGTCAGAACCTCAGGCTAGAATGTAGATTACAGGGGCATCTGTAAACACAGCCTAAGATATGAAGATTGCCCTGAGCAGCAAGATTTTAACAGAATAAAGGATTATCTAAAGAGTGATGCTAAGTGGGCCCCAACTTGGACAACTGGTCAGGGTAGTTTAGGGATACTGTATCATGTTGTTGACATGACAACCTATGTAAATGATACTCCAAATGGTCACACAACTTAAGGATTTCTGACCTAGTACTGTATTGTATTTTAACTATAAAAGAAGGATCAATTCATATACACGACGAGATGCTGGTGGTCAGTTTGTCAGAGAAATGGCATCCAGCAGTTCCCAAGAATACTTATATTGCTCAATAAAAAATTATGCTTTCTACAAAATCTAAGTACAGTGTTCTTGTATCCATGGAGAAGCGTCATATGCGTGTTTGGAGCATAACAGTGGCCAGGCTATTTCATAACATGTACGCATATGCATGCTTATGTCATAAAATGGCCGCGTTCCTGGGCACTGGCCGATGTATGCGGGCAATTGTGTGCCCACATGCCGGCTTGAAAGTTACTGTCTGAGTAGGCTCTAGTCTAGTATACTCTGGTAGATTTTATGTGTAATTGTGTTAAGCTTAAGTGTTTTGACCTCTTTCTCATCATGTCCCCTTCTCATCTCGCCTTGTCTCTCCTTTTCATTCGTGCTAATAGATTTGACTTTCACTGTCTTGCAGGCAGCTCTTCCTGTGGGGAAACTGAGTCACATCCAGCAACAGTGTAACCTGCCAGCTTGTAAGAAGAGTCAGCCACCCACAGGGTAAAGTGCTTCCTTGAAAACAAAGGTTAGCAGATGTACCTGCATTCAGCTCCGCTTGACGCTATTCTGTCAGTGACTGTTTCATTCATTTATTCTCAGCACTTACTGGGGAAGAGAATTTTTATTTCTTGACACAGCATAAATTGAAGAGAGGTGGTGAAAATGTGCCCCTCTCACAACCCCTCCTCCTTCTCTTCCTAAAGATAGAAGTTCTATTAGAACCCTTTTCTGTGCCCTGATTTTGGTTTGGCAGATAAATAGTAATGTGATATGATGGAAGATAACACAGGTGGGCATAGTATCATTAATGTGCAGTGTTCCCTGTGCACCATCAAACGAAATAACAATGTGGGCCATGCACCGCCATTCATGGAGAACGCTGGGGGTGGATCTTCAGCAGGCACCACTGCCCAGCCACCCTCAACAAAACACTTAGTACTCCTACATGTGCTGAAGGCAGAGACATGGCAGCTACAGTGAGACCACTGGGGCCAATTGCATGCAACCAAGGAACGCTGCCTGCCCAGAGCCTGCCAGAGTATTGTTTGAAGCGAGACACGCCCCCCCCCCCCCCCCCCCCCCCCCCGGTTGGCTGGTTATGTTGCTCGAAGTGCCTTCGGCAGGGGGCAAGCTTGACTTTCTAGGCCCTGGCATAGACATGGTCCATGGTTGCTAACAGCCTTTTTGATCTCACTACTTTTCTGAATTGCCAAGGGTGAGGCTGGAGGGAGTCAAAAGACACAGTATAATAAAAGTCTTTGAGTCCACTTGGTATTCAAAACAAAATTTTAGTTTGTAAATCAGAAGTCAAGATGGTGAATATTAAAAATAACATGAGGAAAATAAGTGTCAAAAATGCCATAGTCCCTTTATCCATGCTTTTCCTCCTTATAACTCTTTGCTTTATTGCACCATCATCCACATCAAGTAATCCTTCCCCTTTCAGGGTATGATACCCCCATTACAACTCCAGCATCAAAAAACTCGGAAAAGGTGCAAAAAATGCCCTCAGTCCAAAAACTAGTCTCTCAAATCTCCAGCCACTCCTTCTGGAATGTGCAAACAATCTCAACTCTTGTTTTACTCCTTCAGCAAAGGCAAACAGAATACAATCCAGTCCACCCAGATCCAGGGGGAATCCCTTCTGTAGCAACCGGTTGTACTCCAACTCTGAAAAGTAACCCCACCCGGCGTGCCTCTCCTGCACAGGTGAGTACACAAACTTATTTGTTACTCTTTAGGGCTGGAACCTCTCCCTGGCCAGCTGTTCTGTCTCCCTCACTCTCCCAGGTGGGGAAGAAATTAGATATGGCAGATGAAAGTTGTAAGTATGGAGGGAGGCAAGGGCGGCTCAAGGCAATCTGATGCCTGAGGTGAGGGAAAAAAAATGCCATGCCCCCTCAAGGCGTGGTGCAGGTCAAATCACAGAGAGCGTGAGGAGGAGGTTATTTCACTTGGAGTCTAGCCATCATTAGGGATGTGAATCGTGTCCTCGATCGTCTTAACGATCGATTTCGGCTGGGAGGGGGAGGGAATCGTATTGTTGCCGTTTGGGGGGGTAAAATATCGTGAAAAATCGTGAAAAATCGAAAAATCGAAAAATCGCAAAACCGGCACATTAAAACCCCCTAAAACCCACCCCCGACCCTTTAAATTAAATCCCCCACCCTCCCGAACCCCCCCCAAATGACTTAAATAACCTGCGGGTCCAGCGGCGATCCGGAACGGCAGCGGTCCGGAACGGGCTCCTGCTCCTGAATCTTGTTGTCTTCAGCCGGCGCCATTTTCCAAAATGGCGCCGAAAAATGGCGGCGGCCATAGACGAACACGATTGGACGGCAGGAGGTCCTTCCGGACCCCCGCTGGACTTTTGGCAAGTCTCGTGGGGGTCAGGAGGCCCCCCACAAGCTGGCCAAAAGTTCCTGGAGGTCCAGCGGGGGTCAGGGAGCGATTTCCCGCCGCGAATCGTTTTCATACGGAAAATGGCGCCGGCAGGAGATCGACTGCAGGATGTCATTCAGAGAGGGTTCCGGCGCCTCGCTGAACAACCTCCTGCAGTCGATCTCCTGCCGGCGCCATTTTCCGTATGAAAACGATTCGCGGCGGGAAATCGCTCCCTGACCCCCGCTGGACCTCCAGGAACTTTTGGCCAGCTTGTGGGGGGCCTCCTGACCCCCACGAGACTTGCCAAAAGTCCAGCGGGGGTCCGGAAGGACCTCCTGCCGTCCAATCTTTTTCGTCTATGGCCGCCGCCATTTTTCGGCGCCATTTTGGAAAATGGCGCCGGCTGAAGACGACAAGATTCAGAGCAGGAGCCCGTTCCGGACCGCTGCCGTTCCGGACCGCCGCTGGACCCGCAGGTTATTTAAGTCATTTGGGGGGGGTTCGGGAGGGTGAGGGATTTAATTTAAAGGGTCGGGGGTGGGTTTTAGGGGGTTTTAGTGTGCCGGCTCACGATTCTAACGATTTATAACGATAAATCGTTAGAATCTCTATTGTATTGTGTTCCATAACGGTTTAAGACGATATTAAAATTATCGGACGATAATTTTAATCGTCCTAAAACGATTCACATCCCTAGCCATCATGGTGATTTGAAATGCTGGGGAAGGGGGGATGTGAGGGTTAGGGATCCAGAGGAGTGGCAGATAGAGTGCTAGAGATATTCCAGGAAAAATCCCGCAAAAAAGAAAGATACTTGCAACCCATTTGGTATTAGGCCTATTATAAAGTGCATTAGGTGTGAGCTTAGCCCTCAGAAAACTATGAATAAACTGAATTACAAATTACAATACAGTAAACCTCCCATACCAAAACAGCACTAACTGCCATGAAAAAAAAGCAGCACTGCAAATATTACATCAGGCCCTAAAATCCCAATACACCTCCTATTAGGAAAGCAGAACAAGCCAGGAACATAAGAAAAACATAAGAAGTTGCCATTCTGGGTCAGACCAAGTCCAGCAGTGGCCAATCCAGGATACAAGTACTTGTCAATTACCCAAATATTAAATAGATCCCATGCTACTAATGCTGGTAATAAGCAGTGGCTATAACCTAAGTCAGCTTGTCCAAACCTTTTTTAAGCCCAGCTATGCTAACTGCCTTAATCACTTTCTCTGGCAACGAATTCCAGAGCTTAATTTTGCGTTGAGTGAAAAAGCATTTTCTTCAATTTGTTTTAATTCTGCTACTTGCTAACTTCACAGAATGCCCCCTAGTCCTTGTATTATCTGAAAGAGTAAACAACTGATTCACATTTACCCGTTGAAGTCCTCATGAGTTTGTAAACCTCCATCAGATCCCCCCTCAGCCGTCTCTTGTCCAAGCTGAACAACCCTAACCTTTTTAGCCTTTCCTGATAGGGGAGCTGTTCCATCCCCCTTCTCTGTACTTTCTCAAGTGCAATTATATTGACAAACCATAGAATACATATTGTGGGACAAGTACAATATGGATTATAACAGTATAACTGCATTGTAAATTGTAACATAGAGTCGTTAAGCACCAATACACTTTTAAACACACTACAGATCTGACTACATTGGCTTATTCAGATGTCGATCCATAATTTTTCCTCGTTTACTCCCCCCCCCCCCCCCTTAGCTTGGGTCGAGTGAATCTGCATACAAACTATGGCCCCTAAGACTGGATCCATTCTCCTAACAATATAGTCCACCCTTCCTATGCCCTCTCTCCCAACAGGGGCATAATACTAGTTCACACTCCGTAGCCCTGGAGATCAAAAGCTAGCATTAATGTTCTGATGCCATTCTACGTATGGTTGCCACAACTTCTCAAACTTTGGGAGTCAGTTATATCATTTTTTGAGATGCGGCAACCAAACCTGAACACAGTACTCAAGGTGCAGTCTCACAATTGTGCGATACTGAGCCATTATGACATTCTCTGTTTTATTCACCATTCCCTTCCTAATAATTCCTAACATTCTGTTTGCTTTTTTGACCACCACAGCACACTGAGCCGACGATTTTAATGTATTGTCCACCTTGACACCTTCATCTGTTTCCTGAGTGGTAACTCCTAACATAAAACCCCAAATCGTGTAATTACAGCATGAGTTACGTTTCCCTATATGCATTACTTTGCACTTATTCACATTAAATTTCATCTGTCATTTGGATGCCCAGTCACCCAGTCTCGCAAGGTTCTACTGCAATTTTCCACAATCTGCTTGTGATTTAACTACCTTGAATAATTTTGTGTCATCTGCAAATTTGATCACGTCACTCATCGTTCCCCTTTCTAGATCATTTATAAATATATAGATCTCTACACAGAAAGTACACGCTAGCAGAATACTTCACCTCAGTCACACATGCAGAACATAGACAAACCCTCACCAGATACAGAATAGGGAGGTCATAAACTATAAATAGAAATATGCAGACAAAACTGAACTGGAAACTGCAACAAAGCCAGACAAGCAAAACAACAATGGAAAAACAAAAACATCACCATTCTTTATAAAACACAGAACAATAAAAACAATAAATAGAAATATGCAGACAAAACTGAACTGGAAACTGCAACAAAGCCAGACAAGCAGAACAACAATGGAAAAAGAAAAATATCACTATTCTTTACAAAACACAGAACAATAAAAACATAAAATATAAATTATAATACTAAAACCATACTAATAAAAAAAATATTTCAAAACAGCTGATGAATAGAAAAAATTGAATCAAAAATTGAAAAAGTGAATCAAAAATTGAAAACATTTTACAAATTTCCCTAATACCTATAAAATATTTTAAAACAGCAGACACATGAAATGCCATCCAATAATTAAAAAGAATAAAGGATTTAAAAAAATTATCCTGCTCTCCATACCTAGGATCTGTTGATTCCAATCACCCCGAGATTGTTGTGAATTAGTCAGAGGTGGTGATCTGCACAAACTTTCTTCTATTTCATATACAGACACTCTGTAACACATATGTTCATTCTTATACACACTCTCTCATATGCTCACTCACAAATGGTCCCTGACACTCACACATGCTGAATCACTGACTTGTTCACACATCAAACACTCACTGCTCACACACATGCTCTCACGCCCATACACATACATGCTCACTTTTACATATGCTCTCTCTCTCATACTCACATATTGACTCACACTCTCTCTTATCCTCACCCACACACTAAGTTGTTCACTGACACTCACGTGCTGTCCTGCTCACAATCATGCTCACAGTTGGACATGCTCATTGACTCATACATTCTCACAGCACTCACTGACACACACACACACACACACACACACACACACTTTCAGTCAAAAACACACATTCATTGACTCAGGTGCTTTCTCTCTCTCTTCTCCCCTCTGAATACATTTTAAAAATTAGTTTTTACTTACATTGGTGGTCAGGGGGACCCAGGCAGGGCTCCAAGAATAGGATTTGGATGGCTGCCTGTTGCTGCTTCATTTCCCCCCTTGGTTTGGGAAGGGGCAAGTTGGAAGGACCCGATGAAAATGTTTGTTTTTTGTTTTTCAATTACTTTTATATCATGGCCCAGTGGCTGAGAGTAGGGTTGGCCTGCTCACTGCCTCCCATCGGCTGCCGGCAGAAGCACGTGAGGGAAGCAGCCAGGAGTGCGGCAATGGTGGAAAAAAGGGGCCTGAGCAGAGCAGCGGCAACGGCAACAGGTGCATGAAGCAGCCGCTGCTGTTACTGCTGCCATCACTGCTGTGTCAGTAAAAAAAAAAAATAGATGGCAGTGAGTGCAGAACCTTCGGGAGTGCTCCCGCTCTATGATAAAAGATTGCGTGGGGCATGATGTTAGTTGTGGCGGCTCAAAGGGCACATGGCCGCAACGACCAACGCAAACCCCTTGATCCTCCCACCTGGATTACCATGAGGTCCCTCTTTCTTTCTTGCTTCACGTGGGGACTGAGGACCCTGCGGTCTTGTCGGCAGAGCTGCGCCTTGATGGGCCTGAATGCAAGGTGAGGTGGCCATGGATGGAGAGTTTTGAAAGATAATTTCTGCCGCCTCAAAATTTTGCCGCCTGAGGCCACCGCCTCACCCTGCCTCATGATCGAACCGCCCCTGGAAGGGAGGGGATTAGACTTTTGAACTTCCTCCCCAGTTTCTTGTAAATTGCTTTTTATTATACTCCACACCTTGCATCCATAGAAAATATGAGGTTTACAAGCATGTTTCATTGTTTAAGCCGCTGTTCTTATGAAAGAAGACTTTATTGTCAAATGTTGAAAGTTAGACATCCGAGTCAAAGGGAAGAGCATCCAATGAGTAGACAAAGGTATCCATAAGATAAAGCCCACTGCCAGGGTATTTCTGTTAGAAAATGGAAACTATTTCTGTTAAAAAAAAAAAAAAAAAAAAAAAAAAGGAATTTGGCTAACAGAGGTTATGGTGCTGTGGAGACAGTGTTTCCGGAGCTGGGGAATGGGTGGAGGGAGTGGCGTTTAAACCATTGCTCAACAGTGATATAGGCTAGCTCCTGCTGATAGCTTGACAGCTGTCCTGCAATATCAGCAGTTTTACAGAAGCAACCTGAGAATATAAGGTGTCTGGGAAGCAACCTCGGATTTTAGGCAACCTTTTTAAAAATTGCATAATGCAGATACATTCATTCACTTTGACCCAGTATGAGAAACAGGAGGAAAAATCTCATGACATGATATGCAAGATACAATTGACATTGTGGTAGAAAGGGAGTGCTGCCCTTCAAGAGGCTCAGCTTGCAGTATGCTGTTCACAGAAACACTAAGCATAAAACATTAAACCTCTCAAAGTCAGCCCAGATCATGAAAAGTAGGCCATAGGTACATTTCTCACAGCTATACAAGCCCTAAACACTAACATCACATTGGGATTTGTATACTAAGCCCAAGTTAAAATCTGTGCTAATGAGATGCAGACCACAGCAGTGTTAAAATGGCCACATGAAAGACAGTGTAGTCATGATACCTGTTGCGTTCGCAGCTCAGGTTTACCAACTCTAACTAGCAGAAAGTGAAAAGGTTGGTCAGTGTGACACATTTCCCCCATTCCCCACATTCAAATGAGGTCCACAACCCTAACAACCCCTGTATAAACTCCAACCTCCCCCCCCCCAAAAAAAAGACATAATTGGGCCTCTGTGGCTCCCAAAGATTGTCCCGTGGCTGATAAGAGCCCCTTGAGTTGAAAATCTCTACCCCTCTTCCTGATGCTGCTCTCTAGACAAATAAACCTATCCAGATAGATGAATCCCCACAGGCTAAAACCCTCCAACCCCCAGAACAAAGTCACTTCCAAAAGGTTTCCCACTTTTGACCATAGCTCCAAAATAAAAATATCACTGCTGACACTGATATGCATATACTGCGTAAAGCTCAGACTGTCAATATGCCATTTTGATTTTGGGGCCATGGCCTGCAGGACCGAAACTAGGTAGTTTCCTCCTGCTGGTGAAGATTTTTGAAGACTTTGGTGAGTATAGTCTGGAGTAGTGGAGCTCTTTGGCCTATGGGTGCTCTAATCTGCCTGGGGGTAGGCAAAGGCCCTTATCTGCTGAGAGGAGGGGATTAGCATGATCTGCAGGCCTGGATGCCCTTATCAGTTTGGCAGGGCTGTGGAGGAGTTGGTTCTGCGGACCCAAGGGGTCCATTGTCTGGGTTGGGTAGGGTGGAGGTTTTTAGGCCTGGAGATCTGACTTAACACAGTGTAAGGCCACTAAGGTTAAATATACTGCAGTGATGTGTAGCTAACTTTTATGGCATTAATAGGCCATGTAAACCTCTTAGGTATTAATACTGGATAATACATTCAGTGGTAAAATTGTATTACCTCATTAAATATTATTTTAAATTGTGTCATTGGTATAGGCATTAGCATTACCGCCAGGGAACTGGTGGTAATGATAGTGCACCTATTAACACACTTTGTACATGGGCATTAGATAAGACCTATTAGTACATAGCCTCCTTTATAATTATACATATACCCAAACAAAGAGACTGAAAGATCTGACATAAAAATGGATATAAATGTAGTTGAGAAAGGAAGCCTAGACATAACGAAAAGTCTGATGGACTAATTGATAAAGACTCAGAAGCAAGTCATCCCAAACTGGTCACAGTGTCCATTGGAGCATCACTAAGGTATGATAACAATAAGAAAACTTGTCGTGCTTTCAATTCTGTTGTAACTTAGGGGCCCTTTTACTAAGCATTTTTCCCATAGACACAAAATGGGAGAAAACCTTTAATAAACAGGCCCCTTAGTTTGTAAGTCTTATCTAAGACTGCTAATAAAAGGCATATTATTGGTACTTAGTAGTTCTCTACTATCATGATTTATGTTATGTTTTTCTGGTACTGGGACATATGAACCTAGTGGTAAAAACATCTAGACAGAGATCTAGTAAGAGGTTGACGGGCATAATTGAAGGAAACCATGGGCCATGCCTCTTCAGCCAGGCTAAAAGACAATACCCAGCAAATGCACCTGCATTCAGTTTCTCTTCGTTTAGTCCCAGTAGTTATTGGAGAGGAGGATTCTTGTTCTTAAGAACATAAATGCCATGTTGGATCAAACCAGGGTCCATCGAGCCCAGCATTCTGCCTCCAATCTGGGTCACAAGTACTCAACAATTCCCCAAAAAGTAGATCCTACTTCTTGTTACTTACTCACAGGGATAGCAATGGCTTTCCACAGTCTCCCTGATTAATTCGGTTTTATGGACTTTTCCCTCCAGGAATTGTCTAAACCTCATTTAAACCGCACTGTGCTAGTCATCTTGACTACATCTTCTGGCAACAGATTTCACAGCTTGATTGTGCGCTGAATAAAAAAAAAAGTACTTCCTACAATTTGTTTTAAATCTGTTGATTGCTAGTTTTATGGAATGTTCCCTTCTTTTATTATTATTTAAAAGGGTAAATAATTGTTCTTTATTAACCATGCGTGATTTTATAGACATTTATCAAGTCTCCTTTCAGTCATCTCCTTTCCAAGCTGAAGAGCCCTAACCTGTGTAGCCTCTCATCATAGGGGAGATGGTCCATCCCTTTTGCCTTCCGCTAAACCCAGACCGGCTAAGAGGGGGCGTAAGAGGGGAGGTGGCACTTCTGGAACTCAGCTCCTCCATGACATCCTTGAAGGGCTGCGGGATTTTTAACGGCTGACTCATGACTAACCAATCATGATGCCCTAGGGGATTCTGCACACCTGTGCCTATTAAATCAGAAAGTTCATGAAGGGGTGTCTGCAGCTCCACTGACCTCTGCAGCATCATAAAGATGGAATTCCACTGGGTGGAAATGTCTTGAATGAGACGCTTGTGAGGCATCTCCAAATCAGTCTGCTTTTGTTGGAGAACATGCCCCACTTTCACACTTCTGTGGAAGTGCGCTGCTATGTTCCTGCACTTGTGTTTAAGTCCTACAGGTATTCATTCTCTTGGTGCTTGGACTCCAACCCCAGTTCTGACTTCATTACCAGGTGCAGAGTATGTGCAAAACATCGGATGTTCTGAAAGCGCCCGTCGCATATTTCCTTTACCATGTTTGCACCATTATCTGTGACAAAGAACCCTGCCTGAAGATTCCTGTCTCACTGGTGCAGCTGCCAGCCCACCAGCATCTTTCTGATGCATGCTAGAATATTGGCTGAGGTATGGGCCTCATCCATCAGGTGGGTGTGCAGTAAAGCCCACCTCCTCCCTGATACTTGTTCACTAATAGAGCTGCTGCCTGCTCCTGCCTCAGCCAGGTCCCACCAGTGTGCTGTCAGGGAGAGGTAAGAGTGTGCAGCATTCATGGTGGTCCAGATATTGCAGGTGAAATGCACACTCCCCTGTGCCTTAGCTAGCAGCGCTTGAATGTGACTGCGACACTGGTTGTACAGGCTGGGGATGACTTTTCTGCTAAATGTGGTTCTGGAGGGGACTTTGTAATTTGGAACTAAGACCTTCAGCAAATGCTTGAAACCCACATTCTCCACTACCTGCAAGGGCTGGTCATCAAGGGCAATCATTTCCCTGTTGCTCCTGGTTACAACTTTTGAGGCTGCCTGCCTCCTTCCCTGGGATAGTGTTAACACCATCCCATTTCCTCCATGGTGGGTTGTCGCTTCTGACACATGGTAGGGGGTTGCTGGCCTGCCACCTGACTGCTAGAAGGGGCTGAGGGCATGGGGTGACTCTGCTCCTTTTCAACCACTTTACATTGCCTGGAAAAAGGGTTCCCCTGACTGGTACTACCACCATCCCCAGATGGCAGTACTGTTGGGTGTTGCTTCTGCATATGATGCATCATGCCAAAATTATTTACATGTCCCATTTGCTTGCATCTGCTAATAGCCCTGGCACAGTAATTACACTGAGCAAAATGCGGGTCCTCCGTCACTTTAAAGTGGCTCCAGACCGCAGATTTCTTTTGTGATCCCTTCTCTATTGCCTTTGGGGTGGATGCTGGCACTGGAGTTGAAGTAGTGGGTGCACCCTGAGAAGCAATGCCAGGGGCATCTGTCACACTCTGTGCCTGCGCTGACTGCTCTTCCTCCTCATCATCATCAGTTTCATCTCTCCCCTACAGCACTGAAATGGAGGCTAAGACAGAACTAACTAATCCTCCTAAACCTTCTTTAGCTATTACTTCTTCCATTTCTGATGATGAGAATCCCACACAAGATGATTCTTCATCAGAATTAGAAGCAAACAGTGCCTGTGCTACATTTTCAACTGTAAGTCGAGTCTACTGTCACACTGCTGCTTTTGGGTCTCGCCCTTTTGTCTTGCATGACTCAGCCTCCCCTTCCCTCACCTCCAAAACTACAGGGTCAGAAACAGGTGGTGGCGGTGCATCATCTTTAAATTTCAGTTTTTTCTGGATGGAACTACCTGCCCCTCCAGAGAGTTTAGATTGGAACAGCTCCCTTTTTAACTTTAATGGGGGACCGGCACTGCCTTTTGAAGTGCTTCCTCTGCCAGTCCCAATCAATCGACCACGTCTACCTTTCCCTGACATCATAGATTTAATGTCACTGCCTACTAGGGATTTCAATTAAAAGAATTAGTTCTTTATTGGTGAATGAACACCTGGGTCCCAATATATGTGAGTGTGGAAAACTGCCCACAGTGCCTGGATGTACACTACAACTGACTCCGCTGTATGTGCACACACCAAACTTGTAACTACAAAAGAGGTCTACTGGGGATTTGGCTTAAAAGAGCGCCACTGTCCCAATATATGTGAGTCTGCAAAACTGCCCACAGATGCACGATGCAGTGCCTTGATGTACACTACAACTGAGACTGCTGTATGTCCACACACACCAAATTTGTAACTACAAAAGAGGCCTACTGGGGATTTGGCTTAAAAAAGCACTGCTGTCCCCATATATGTGAAGAAACAAAAGCAAGACCGATGCCTTGGAAAAGAATTTTATTCAGATGGATTTGATATGCCCGATTCTGGCCAAAGTTTCACTCTATGGCTGCATCAGGGGCTCTATAAAAAATACATTAAGAATAAATTTTAATAATAATCATAAAATGAATTTAAATAACCTAACAAAAAGTAAAAAAAGTAAAAAAGTCTTTTTACAGTATCAACATCAACATATATATACAAGTTCTATAGTATCTGAGGAAACGAGGCGACTAATAAAGTGAAAGGACAGAGAAAAATTAATAAGTACTTGTCTCCATTTTACCTTAGGATTGAAGTGCATGTAGAATATGTACTCAATTGCAATCCGTATACTCTGGAATTGTTCGCTAAAATTAGAGATAAACATGTTTAAAATAATGGCATGGGTTATAAAGTTATAAAATTAACTTAAAAGGAAGTTAAAATTATGGGATATGGCTTACAAGAGCACTGCTGTCCCAATATATATAAGTCTGCAAAACTTCCCACAGATGCACTATTCAGTGCCTTGATGTACACTACAACTGAGACTGCTCTGTGTGCACAAAAATATGAAACAGCAGAGAAAAGACTTGACTGGAAGCCTGAGCAAGCACAATTCCTAGTGATGCTGCTTCTTGTTTGAAAATACCAACTCACACTATCTGCCACCCACACCCTGCCTGTGCCTGCAACTACCTACCCCAGGGGGGTAAGATAAGCAGCAAAATGCCAATTCTAGCAGCTTGTCTCAGAGGGAGAGATAGAGAGATCATATGAGTTCAATAAAAAAAAGTGCGGTCAAAAAAAGCCTGGCTGGCTGGCACTGCAGCAAAAATGAACAAATATCTTTTTCAATGGAAAATTCTATCAAAGTAGCTAGCAACTGAATACAGATCTGATACACTCAGACTAGCTCTGAGTAAAGCCACCTCCCCCGACAACCCCTGTAAAGAAAGCATGGCATGCCGCATGCTTAAAGTATAAATAGTACAGCGTCATCAGGATCAGCGTCACAGAGCAATGAGTAAGAGCGGTGATTGGCTGCATTAGAAAAATGCTTAGCTCTGATAGGTTGCATTCTCGTCTCCTTGCCAACCTGTCTGACCCACTCTATGACAGGGCTGTGAGGTCACTTATGACTCACAGGAAAGGGCTGGTTTTTCTTATGGATACTCCCATATTGCCTTCTCCTATTTCAAACAGCCGCTAAGAAATCACTGCGAACCAAAAGAATGAAACTAATATGATATGTTTTATTCGTGGGGGATCGCCATGCGTTTCGCAAACCGACGCATCAAACTAACAGGGACTGATGCGTTGCGGATTGCACATTCATTGAAAACGAATGCACATTCCTAGCTTCTACCATTTTGCTTGGCACCAATGTCAGGCTCACTAGTTTATAGTTTCCGAGATTACTCTGGAGCCTTTTTAAAAAATCTGTGTTACATTGGTCACTCTCTAGCCTTCAGATATTGTGGCTGGTTTAAAGGATAAATTACAGATTATAGTAACAGGTTTGCAATTTTATGTTTTCAATTATTTTTGGACTCCAGAGTGGATGACATCCAGTCCTAGTGATTTGCTACTTTCTAGTTTATCAATTTGATTTATTACAACCTCCATTCTATCACAGAGATTTATTTGAGTTGCTCAGAATCATCATCATTGATGAATGTTTTCAGGTATGACTATGATCCCAATGTCCTCAGTAAAGACTAAGGCAAAGAATTATTCAGTTTTTCTGCTATTTCCATATCCTCTCTGACAAACTTTTTATCCTTCAGTCATCTAGCAGCCCAATTGACTGCCTTACTGGAACTGTGCTTTGCATGTACTTGAAAAAGATATTAGGTTTTGCCTCTCTGGCAAGCTTCCTCTCAAATTCTGTCGTAACCTGTCTTATTACTTTTTTTTTTTTTTTAACAATTAACTTTCCAGTACTTATGCTCTTGCCTATTTTCTTCATTTAGGTCTGCTTACCTTTTGGCTTTAACTGCCTCTTTCACCTTATTTATTTATTTGTTTGTTTAAAATTTCATATATTCCATTAATTTCCAAAAAATTCATCCAGTGTGTTTTACATACAGACAGGACATGAAAGTTCAGCAATGTCCATAGAGTTCAAATACAATTTTTTTTATAAGTTGCAAGTTTAAAGCCCCAATCACCCTCATAAAGATTCCATAGTGCAGTGCATTTTGTTTCCTGCAGGATTGTTTTCATGCTTGACTCTATGTCATCTTTTACATATAGTGCCACCCCTCTACCAATTTGATCTGCCCTGTCATGTCTATGTAATTTATACCCTGATATTGCAGGGTCCCCTTGGTTATCCTCCTTTCACCATGTCTCTGATACCCATAATGTCTGTATTATCATATGATTCTAACTGTCCAACCTTACTATATAGATTTCAGGCAATCACATACAGAACTTTTAAAGTTTGTTTTCTATTTTAGTTTTATTTCTATTTGTACTTAAAACTTGTTTATCAACAGTATAAAATCATTCATATCTGTGTACTTTTTATCTACATCTATTTGGGCCACTTCAGTCTTAACCACAATCTCTCTAAGGAGATAGTCTAATTTCTCTGTTTTGCAAGTATCCTTGGGAGATACCTCTCTCAAAGCCATATGCTTCTGAGTGACTACAGGCTTTCCTTCCATCATTTAAAAGCTGCTTTATCTCCTTTTTAAATTCCACTTTTTGGCACTTTAAAGTGGATTATATTTAGGTACTGTAACTATTGCTCTGTCCCCAGCAGGCTCACAATCTAAGTTTGCACCTAAGGCAATGGAGGGTAAAGTGAGTTGCTCAAGGTCACAAGGATTTGAACCCTGGGCTTGGTGGTTCAAAGCCCCCTGCTCTAACCACTAGACTATAGGGATGTGAATCGTTTTTCAACGATTAAAATTATCGTCCGATAATGTTTATATCGTCTTAAATCGTTATAGAACACGATACAATAGAAATTCTAACGATTTATCGTTAAAAATCGTTAAATCGTGTTAGTGCGCACTAACTCGAGTTAGTGCGCACTAACTCGATTTAGTGCGCACTAACTGAAAATGATACAAATAAACACTTTCCAGGTCACTGAAGGTCAGTTAGGAATGAATATGTGTTCCTATTGGCTGGCTGCCCTCTTATCTATTGATATTACCAAGGTTACCACTGAGGTGATGGTTGGGGGGATGGGAAATGGAACTGGAAACTAACGAACACCAATAGAAAATGAAACAAAGTGTTCACACTTCCCAGGTCAGTAAGGTCACTTAGGAATGAATATGTATGTATGTATTCCTATTGGCTGGCTGTGCTCTTATCTATTGATGTTACCAATATGGTTGGGGGGATGTGAAATGGAAACAGTTGGAAGCTTGACAAAAAAAGTAATGTAATGATCAGCACTCACGTGACTAGAACTTGTTTGTTTATTATTTTTGTTAGCAGGCACCTGAAATGCTAGTGCATGTTGAATTTGCCAATCACTGTGCATTTTAGAAAGGTGGTCCTGGCTGGAACTGTACACAGTTCAAATATATGTAATTGATTGTTGGTAAGTGTATTTTTTAAGTAGCCACACTGGCACCAGTATGTTTACTTTTCCTCCTACTTAACTCACTAGCTCAGCTTTGTAAGAAGGGCTTCTCTGCTTGTGTGTTGTTTTTGTTTGGTGTGAGGAGAGCAGAAACATCAGATCTTTATTCAATCTACTACAGTCATCTCTTACAGTGCCCTATCCCTATTAATACCAGGAGTGTTGTGATCTTCCTGCACACAGTGCCCTAACCCTGATACCAGTCTGAGACAGCTCCCTCCCTGCATTACTAGTGAGAGGCTGGCTTCACAGACAGGGGGGAGCTGCCTGACCCTCACTCCTGACTTCCCCCATGTCCCAGCTAGTGAATGGTGTGTGGGTGAGGGGGGGGGGGAGGACGGGGAAGTCTGAGACAGCTCCCTCCCTGCATTACTAGTGAGAGGCTGGCTTCACAGACAGGGGGGAGCTGCCTGACCCTCACTCCTGACTTCCCCCATGTCCCAGCTAGTGAATGGTGTGTGGGTGAGGGGGGGGGGGGGGGAGGATGGTGAAGTCTGAGACAGCTCCCTCCCTGCATTACTAGTGAGAGGCTGGCTTCACAGACAGGGGGGAGCTGCCTGACCCTCACTCCTGACTTCCCCCATGTCCCAGCTAGTGAATGGTGTGTGGGTGAGGGGGGGGGGGGGGGGGAGGATGGTGAAGTCTGAGACAGCTCCCTCCCTGCATTACTAGTGAGAGGCTGGCTTCACAGACAGGGGGGAGCTGCGTGACCCTCACTCCTGACTTCCCCCATGTCCCAGCTAGTGAATGGTGTGTGGGTGAGGGGTGGGGGGAGGATGGTGAAGTCTGAGACAGCTCCCTCCCTGCATTACTAGTGAGAGGCTGGCTTCACAGACAGGGGGGAGCTGCCTGACCCTCACTCCTGACTTCCCCCATGTCCCAGCTAGTGAATGGTGTGTGGGTGGGGGGGGGGGGGGGGAGGATGGTGAAGTCTGAGACAGCTCCCTCCCTGCATTACTAGTGAGAGGCTGGCTTCACAGACAGGGGGGAGCTGCCTGACCCTCACTCCTGACTTCCCCCATGTCCCAGCTAGTGAATGGTGTGTGGGTGAGGGGGGGGGGGGGAGGATGGTGAAGTCTGAGACAGCTCCCTCCCTGCATTACTAGTGAGAGGCTGGCTTCACAGACAGGGGGAGCTGCCTGACCCTCACTCCTGACTTCCCCCATGTCCCAGCTAGTGAATGGTGTGTGGGTGAGGGGGGGGGGAGGATGGTGAAGTCTGAGACAGCTCCCTCCCTGCATTACTAGTGAGAGGCTGGCTTCACAGACAGGGGGGAGCTGCCTGACCCTCACTCCTGACTTCCCCCATGTCCCAGCTAGTGAATGGTGTGTGGGTGAGGGGGGGGAGGATGGTGAAGTCTGAGACAGCTCCCTCCCTGCATTACTAGTGAGAGGCTGGCTTCGCAGACAGGGGGGAGCTGCCTGACCCTCACTCCTGACTTCCCCCATGTCCCAGCTAGTGAATGGTGTGTGGGTGAGGGGGGGGGGGGGAGGATGGTGAAGTCTGAGACAGCTCCCTCCCTGCATTACTAGTGAGAGGCTGGCTTCACAGACAGGGGGGAGCTGCCTGACCCTCACTCCTGACTTCCCCCATGTCCCAGCTAGTGAATGGTGTGTGGGTGAGGGGGGGGGGGAGGATGGTGAAGTCTGAGACAGCTCCCTCCCTGCATTACTAGTGAGAGGCTGGCTTCACAGACAGGGGGGAGCTGCCTGTCCCTCACTCCTGACTTCCCCCATGTCCCAGCTAGTGAATGGTGTGTGGGTGAGGGGGGGGGGGTGGATGGTGAAGTCTGAGACAGCTCCCTCCCTGCATTACTAGTGAGAGGCTGGCTTCACAGACAGGGGGGAGCTGCCTGACCCTCACTCCTGACTTCCCCCATGTCCCAGCTAGTGAATGGTGTGTGGGTGAGGGGGGGGGGAGGATGGTGAAGTCTGAGACAGCTCCCTCCCTGCATTACTAGTGAGAGGCTGGCTTCGCAGACAGGGGGGAGCTGCCTGACCCTCACTCCTGACTTCCCCCATGTCCCAGCTAGTGAATGGTGTGTGGGTGAGGGGGGGGGGGGAGGATGGTGAAGTCTGAGACAGCTCCCTCCCTGCATTACTAGTGAGAGGCTGGCTTCACAGACAGGGGGGAGCTGCCTGACCCTCACTCCTGACTTCCCCCATGTCCCAGCTAGTGAATGGTGTGTGGGTGAGGGGGGGGGGGGAGGATGGTGAAGTCTGAGACAGCTCCCTCCCTGCATTACTAGTGAGAGGCTGGCTTCACAGACAGGGGGGAGCTGCCTGTCCCTCACTCCTGACTTCCCCCATGTCCCAGCTAGTGAATGGTGTGTGGGTGAGGGGGGGGGGGGTGGATGGTGAAGTCTGAGACAGCTCCCTCCCTGCATTACTAGTGAGAGGCTGGCTTCACAGACAGGGGGGAGCTGCCTGACCCTCACTCCTGACTTCCCCCATGTCCCAGCTAGTGAATGGTGTGTGGGTAAGGGGGGGGGGAGGATGGTGAAGTCTGAGACAGCTCCCTCCCTGCATTACTAGTGAGAGGCTGGCTTCACAGACAGGGGGGAGCTGCCTGACCCTCACTCCTCCGGGGTATTGTGATCTTCCTGCACACAGTGCCCTATCCCTGATACCAGGGGTGTTGTGATCTTCCTGCATGCAGTGCCCTATCCCTATTAATACCAGGAGTGTTGTGATCTTCCTGCATGCAGTGCCCTATCCCTATTAATACCAGGAGTGTTGTGATCTTCCTGCACGCAGTGCCCTATCCCTGATATCGGGATGTGTGCAAGAAGATCACAACACCCCCGGTATCAGGAATAGGGCACTGTGTGCAGGAAGATCACAACACCCCCAGTATCAGGAATAGGGCACTGTGTGCAGGAAGATCACAACACCCCTGGTATTAGGGATAGGGCACTGTGTGCAGGAAGATCACAACACTCCTGGTATTAATAGGGATAGGGCACTGTGTGCAGGAAGATCACAATACCCCTGGTATCAGGGTTAGGGCACAAGTTCTAGTCACATTGACTGATCACATTACTTGTTTTGTCAAGCTACCAACTGTTTCCATTTCCCATCCCCCATATACTGTCAGTAGGAAACTTGGTAACATGAATAAATAAGAGGGCAGCCAATAGGAATACATATTCATTCCTAAACTGACCTTAACTGACCTGAAAAGTGTCAAATTGTATCATTTTCAGTTAGTGCGCACTAACTCCCAGTTAGTGCGCACTAACTCCTGTTAGTGCGCACTAACTCGAGTTAGTGCGCACTAATCGGAAAAAACGATTTTTAACGATTTTTTAACTAAAAAATCGTGCCTAAGACGATTTTCTTGCCCTGCCACACGATTTCTATCGTTAAGACGATATGGAAAACGATTCACATCCCTACTAGACTACTCCTCCACATCAGGGAGCCTTCCTGGTTAATGTGGAGTTCATCCTGTAAAAGTAGGCTTCCCCTTCCCCCCAAAAAATGTTCCCCAATTCCTAGCAAATCTAAAACCCTCTTCCTGTAACATTGTCTCATTCCTATACATTGAAACTCTGGAACTTAGCCTGCCTCTGGGGTCTTGCACTTGGATCAGGGATCATTTCTGAGAATGCTACCCTGGAGGTTCCGGATTTCAATTTCCTCCCCAAAAATCCCTAATTTAGCCTCCAGAACCTTCTTTCTGCTCCTTCCTATATCATTTGTACCCACATGTACCACGACAGGTACCAACAGCATAAATTAAAAAGAGATGGTCAAAATGGGCACCACTCACAAGCCTTCCTTCTAGAAGGATGAAGAACTAGAAATGGGAAAACCCTAGGTAGCCATGCCCTTGGGGCATCTACTCTGTTTCTTCACACTTCTTAACTTGCTGTGGAGCTTGTTCCTTATATTTGTCTTATTTAATATTATGGGCACTGAAAAGGGGAAGTGAGACTATTGCTACATATAGTCTCATATAGAAAGTTAAATTAATATTGAATGAGAAGATGACCTATTAGCATCTTCCTGAGATTTTCACTGGGGCCTGAACACAAACAGAGTATAGAAGTTTGTGATTGTGTCTCTGATCTTGATTAGTAGTTAATTCAAGAAATAATAAGCAGTATATGCAGAGTCTATGTTTGTTTCTTTGTTTTTATTTTTGACCTGGCAGTTTATTTCTTTCTGCTCTCCTGGGCCTCCAGCTCATTTGGAACTTGGACTATGATTCTTTTGCCATGAGCTTTCACTCATAACTACTGGGCATTTTTCCCCATTTTATATTTCTCCTCCTGTCCCCAGCAGCAATGGCTTCTGGTCCTGGGCCATGCACAAGATCTCCTCCTTGAACCTGTAATCAATGACCCTAAATGTGGCCATCAGGTGTCACCCTTAACCATAGCTCCCTCCCACCATGACTGGGCTGGATTAAGACAGGCCAAGACCTAAACTATGTCAAGTTTAAGAGGCCCCCCCCCCCCCCCACCATAAAATTACAAAAAAAAAAAAGTAAACCTTGAAATGTGTTTGTGTTTAGAGGCCCCAGTGTGTAAATCTAATACTACACCAGTGGATGTAAATACTGCCTCTGCAGAAGCCCCAGCACCAGCTGACCTGAGCCAACTCAAGGATCAAACCAGGGACCTGCTCAATGGCAATGCATAATACTCTCACTGAGCCACCAGACTGGACAGATATCCATATTTCTATTACATTTATTGAATTTTGTATGGTTTAATAGCTTTCAGAGGGTTAGCCGTACTGTAATAAATCTGCTTATAATATCTGTGCAGAGTCAATGTTCCTAGTTCCATGGTCAACTTGATGTGACCTTTTGTCCTTCTTAGATGAAATGAGTTTCCCTTAGTAGCTGGGCAATAATAATTGTGCAATCTGTACAATAATTGTGTGCCCTGCCAGAGGCAGGGAGGGGAGTCCCCTTGCTCACCCTGGGTCTTGCAATGGTTAGAAATTGTCACATCTCTTTCCCTTCGTGTATGTGTTTTTTCTATCTTTGCTTAGCTAAATCCTCCATGTTCTTTTGTAAATCCCCTCTGACAGATTCTAGTACTATGAGCCAGAGGTTGTCAAGCAAATCAGTTTTCAAATTTGCCCTTGTGTGTTATACTACAGTAATGCCTGGATCTCAGGGTGAAAATGAGCTGCAGCTGGTGGATGCTATAGATTTAAGTATTACATTGGGTTGCCAACTGGCTCTGGATTTTTCAGGGAAGGATGATCCAGTCCTGGCTTTGCCCCACTGCATGCAGGGACTTGTAATCTGGTTTTTCTTAGGGAATGCAATAGGCAGGGCCGGAGGAACCACTAGGCGAGCTAGGCCTGTGCCTAGGGCGCCGAGATTTAGGGGGCACCGCCGCCGCTCGCGGCCACTTCAAGCAGCAGAATTTTGAAAGGGCAAAAAGTGCCCGTTCAAAATTCTGCCCAGCCCCTGCCTCACCCTGCTTCCCCCCCCCTCCCCGTCGTGCCACCCTCCCGACGCCCCCTTGGTGGTCCAGCGGAGGGCCCAGGAGCGATCTGCCGCTCTCGGGGCCTCAGCTGCCACTAACCAAAATGGTGCTGTGGCCTTTAGCCCCTACCATGTGACAGGGGCCAACCAATGGCACTGGTAGCCTCTGTCACATGGTAGGGGCTGAAGGCCACCGGCGCCATTTTGATTAGTGGCAGCTGATGAACCAGCATTGGTGGAGCACTCCCGGGCTCCCCGCTGGACCAGGTGTTTTGTGAGGTTTTTTTGGGGTGGAGGGGGAGGTTGGGAGGGTGGGGCAGTGGCGGCATGTGGTCCCTGCCCCTGGAGTCGGGGCTGTGACCGGGGGCGGGGCTGGGGGTGGTGCAAGGCTGAAGGTGCCTAGGGCACTCAATCCCCTTGCACCGGCCCTGGCAATAGGGACCCCAGAACTACAAATCCCTGCAAGTAGGGGGACTAGATCATCTTGTTCTAAAAATTTAGAACCAGTTGGTAACCCTAACTGAAATCCACCTTGAGTATCATATGTAAAGGTGGGCTACAAATAATATTAATAATAAAGAAAACTATGTAAGCCTGAATAAATTTCAGACTTGCTAGCGAGCTGGGTCAGGTTTCTCAGATTTTGTATTGAATCTTTGGCAATTCAGTTTGGATCACTGGAAAATCAGAAATGGATTTCACTGGATATTTCACATTTGCTCTGGATTTTTATTCTTTTCTTGCTGGTGTGCTTTGAACTTTCCGGGTGAATATGGGAAAATGAAGTTTTTTGTTTTTGGGGGGCTTTTTTTGCAGTTGAATTGAAAGCAGGTTGAAATCTGCCTGGTTTGAGTTTGAATGTGAATTATTCACACAACTCTGTTGCGAGCACAGGGGTGCGGTCACTTGTTCTAGAGGGATGTGAGCCCTTGGAGCACAGCACGGCTCAGGGAGAAGCCCCAAGCACGGGCAGGAGCTGGAACAAGGCTGGACCAGGATCGAGATGTGGAACATCGAGGAACTGGAACAAGGCAGGCTCAGACCTTCACTGGACCTGCACATACAGGCGAGACCCAGCAATGCAATGCTGGTCTCAAGAGTAGCCCTCCGGCCACTTGGTAGCCCTTCCAGACCCGCCACTAGGGAATGACGAGTACATGAGGCCAGACGGAGGCTGAGGGCAGGAACAAAATGAGACATGGAACTCAGGAACATGGAAGACTCAGACGAGGACTCGAGGAACTTGGAAGATGAGGATTCAGGATTCAGGCACTAGTACAGGGTGAGCACTACATCACAGCGCACCCTACACAGCCACCCATGGCTGGTCGCGGACTACACTGGAAGTGAAGCAGATTTCAGATGAGAAGACGAAGACTTGGAACTGGAAACATGACGAAGATTCAGGAGAGGCCTGCACGGAGGCACGCCCTACACAGCTTCCTATGGCTGGTCGCGGACCACGATGAAGTGGAGCAGGCTCTGGCTTGAGTCTAGGGCATGGAAGCAGGAACAAGGAACTCTGAAGACAGGGAACAGGATTCAAGAATCTGGATTCAAGGATTCAGAACTCGGATTCAGAAACAGACCTCAGCATTAAAAGCAAGGGCCTTCTGGATACTTGCGCTGCAGACATGAAGATAGGCCTTGTGCCACAAAGCACCCTACATAGCCCCTCTATGGTCTAGTTATGAACCATGATGATGGCACGCCAGGAAAGGTGGACGAGCAGGAAACCTAGAAGCAGGACGAAGAGCCGGAGACAGGAACATCAAGACCAGGACTGGAACATCAGGAACTCGGAACATCAGGAACATGGAACAGGCGACGAAGGAGCTCCGACGAGGAATGAGACCAGGAACATCCAACGAAGGAGACCAGGAACATAAGGAACATCAGGAACATCTAACGAAGAGCCATCTAGACACAAGGAGACCACGAAGGACCTTGACTGGTGAAGAGACCACAGGCAACTGTGAAGACCCAATGCAAAGGCCCCGAGGAATGGAAGCTGAGTCCTTTTATAGGGCTGGTGGAGGAACAGGCTGATGACATCATCTGTTGGGGCTGCAGAGCTTTTCCCGCTGCTGGCCCTTTAAATATTGACCAGAGGTGCGTGTGCGCGCCTATGCAGGAGCCAGGGACAGGCAGCAAAATTGGCGGCGTTCCTGCCGCATAGCTGGAGGCAACGATGGTGGCACTCCCACCGCGAGATGAACAAATGGCGGTGGCACCAGGGCCGCGAAGAGGAGTGTCGACGGAGGCTTCCTAGCCACAGCGAAGTGGAGACAGTGGCTTCCCCTGCTGCGCAGGGACGATCCCAGCAGTGGCTCCCTGCCGCAGGCAGCGGTGACGACGGCAGCTCCAAGCCGCTTGGGGAGATCGGAGCGGCCTGCATCGGTGTCATGCCGGGGTGGTTCCGGGAAGGTGAGGGAGCTGTTCGTGGGCCTGTCCCGTGTCAGCGAGCGCACTACCTCTCATTCCAAGTTCCTGTACTGCAGAGGTTCTCAAATCTGTCCTGGAAGATAGCATGCACATTTTATCTCATGCATATTCATTGTGATATCCTGAAAACCTGACTAGCTGGGGGTCCGCCAGGACTGGTTTGGGAACCACTGCTGTACTGTATTGTCATAGAGTGATTGTCCAGTGGGACATGTTTTGTACTTCAGCTTCAGGACATCTTGTCAGAGTCCCACTCTTTTCTGTCCTGCAGCCTCACCCAGAAACTAACACTGTAAAGATCTCAGAATGGCCACATAAGGAACATACTTGACTATGTACTCCCAGTCTAATAAAGTAGCTGTGAAGTACTATGGTGGTTATGTCCGGGTCATCAATGACTTTCTCTCTGGAACTGATCAGCAGCTAAAGAGAATGATTTGTGTTCTTATTCCAGTTTTCATAGGACAGGTGTATAAACATCACCAAATGAAACACCATTATAGGCAGCACTAATTTGCAGGCTCAGCAGTGAGGTAAATGAATACATCAGAATGGAAATATATTCTTGCTCTTTAGAGATGACTACATTCAGAATAAAATTGTCACATCGGTGGGGTAGTAGAGAGCATTTTATACTGCAAGTACTATTCTATGGATAAAAGTCTGTGGCAGAATGGTCAAGCTATAAAAGGAATTTTGGAAAACGTTTTGAAATATTTGTGGTAAGAATATGTTATAAATCCCCAATGAAAAGCATTAGACTGAATAGTTTTTGTTTTGGTTTTTTTTTGTAGGAAGTGAGAAAAATAACTACTTTCTAATTGTATATTTTATTACCATTTATCTTATAAGTAGTACTATAGAAGGTATGCACAAACAATGGGGAATTAGATGGAATTGTATGACACCAGGAAGACAGCCTCACATTTAAATATAAAATGACTTCTTAATCCAACATTATGGGGAAACATCTCAATCTAGCTACACTATAAACTGAGTGGCTTGGCTGAGGTACTCTTTAATGGCTTCCATGTACAATGACAGTGCAATAGTGCAGGTAAAAGTCCATTTGCCACTGTTGTTAGATTGTTAGTGCAGGGGTTCTCAACCCAGTCTTCGGGACACACCTAGCCAGTCAGGTTTTCTGGATATCCACAATGAACATGCACGAGATAGATCTGCATGCACTGTCTCCATTGTTTGCAAATCTGTCTCGTGCATATTCATTGAAAACCTGACTAGGTAGGTGTGTTCAGAGGACTGGGTTAAGAAAAACTGGTGTATTGTATGATGTTAAATCTGCTAAATGAATGATTGCACATGACTCCCAGAGAAGAAGCATAATTCAATTATATTATATAGTGTAGTGATGCTCCATCGTATATTCAGGTAATATGAATCCTGGTTACCAATAAGAAAAGTTTAAATGGTTATAAATTAAAGTACTACAGCTTATACACTACATCTTATAGGGAAGTAACGTGTCTTTAGTGGGTTACAAGCAGAAGGAAAAAGGAGAGTGCCGGGAGATAATAGCCAATGCTCAAATTTGCTAAGATAGTTAATAGATATTCATATAGTCATTATTCATTAACAGGCAAAATCTTTCAGTAGTGCTTGCATTCCAGCAGTAGTAGGTACTTATCCATTCCTCTAGGTTCTTAATGTATTATTTCTATTCATACCCTGCTGACCCCATGACCAATTACAAATATGTCATTACTAGGGATGTGCATTGGTTTGAAATGAATAAGGAATTCAGAAAAGTTCATTTTCAGTTTGGATGTGAAACAAATCCCACCTGCTTACATAAACCCCAAATATCTTTTAGTGTGTTCATTTTGGCAAATAGCGTGTACTATTAGCAAAAATAGCACACATTATTTACTGCGAAACCCCCCCTCCCAAAAAAAAAAATAAATAAAAAAAACCCAAAACCCATACAAAATATACGGCTGCTGTCACTAACTCAGGTCCATTGCCTGTTTGGCAATGGACCTGAGCCAAACTCATCTGAGGTCTCCCCAGGCCCCTCTGTCCTCCCACCCCCTGCCAATAAGATGAGGATCTAGACTTAAAGGTTATGATTGATTATGTGCTATCAATGGCAACTCAGGTGGCTGTGGGGACAAAAACAACTTTCCTAAACTTACATTTTAGTAAGGCAGCTGAGGCCCTATCTGCATGGATTGGTCCTTAGAACCGTGATGCAGACAGTGCCAAGGTGAATACTGCAATATAGTATACTTAGGCATTTTGAAAAAGATCATAGGGGTTATCTGCAGTTGGTGCAGAGGCGTAGGCCAAAATTATTACTGGAGGCCGAAGGTAGGACACCATTATTAGTATTGATACATTGGTTTCTGATCAAATGTAGAATCCATTTTAAAGATTCTTTGGGCCTACAAGGCTATGAGGAGCAAGGCCTGAAGTACATTAATTTTTTTATTTTATTTATTTTTGATTTTTATATACCGAGGTTCTTGTATGAAATACAAATCACTCCGGTTTACATAAAACAGTGAAACGCCCAAAAAGGGGGGCTTTTCATAGAACAATAAAACAAAGAACAAGTTGAACATAGTACAGATTACAAGAAACATTTGAACCCAGTATCGTAGTATAGTTACAAAAAACAATTGAGCACAGTATCTTTAATAGGGGAACAAAGGAACAGGTCAAGATGAATGACTACGGAAAATATGGTATGTGAGTACAAAAACTTGAATAGATCAACTCCGAGCTGAGATCTGTTATAGGCATTAATACCAGGAGCTGCCTAAAAGAGTTTTCAAATTAGAAGAAGGGGCAGGGAAGACTGACAAGGAGCAGCGACCGAACAAGAGAGTCAGAATAAGAAACTCAACGAGGAAGCCTATGATTGAGTTTATTATAGCATCTAAGCAGCATTAAGTGTCAGGGAAAGCTTGGCGGAAGAGCCAGATAGACTCCAATCTAATGGTACTGTCCACCCTATCCTCTTTGTTCAAGTCAAGCTACCAGACTTGCTCCATCAATTAATAAGATTTGCAGACCAGTCAAAATCTGAGAAAGATCATTTATCATGAGGGATCCATTATAATGGAACAGTTAAGAACATAAGAACATGCCATACTGGGTCAGACCAAGGGTCCACCAAGCCCAGCATCCTGTTTCCAACAGTGGCCAATCCAGGCCATAAGAACCTGGCAAGTACCCAGAAACTAAGTCTATCCCTTGTTACTGTTGCTAGTAATAGCAGTCGCTATTTTCTAAGTCAACTTAATTAATAGCAGGCAATGGACTTCTCCTCCAAGAACTTATCCAATCCTTTTTTAAACACAGCTATACTAACTGCACTAACCACATCCCCTGGCAACAAATTCCAGAGTTTAATTGTGCGTTGAGTGAAAAAGAACATTCTCCGATTAGTTGTAAATGTACAGAACTTTCTCCGATTTGTTTTAAATGTGCGCTCCCATTAGTTTTAACACCCTTCCCTAAGACTTCAAATGAACTGCCTCTCTTTACACAAAGACTCAAATAAAAATACTTCTATCACAAATATCACTCACCCTTAACCACTCCAAAACTGAAATCCTACATGGAATATCCATGGAATATCCAAGATCTCACTTCCTCCCAAAGCCAATTTGTCGCAACCGTAAGAGATCTAGGCATCACACTAGACTCCGAGCTCAACCTGCAAACCTTCATAAACACAATAATAAAGGAGGGCTATTTCAAACTACAAGTCCTCAAAAAAATCAAACCCCTACTACACACACAAGACTACCGGTCAATACTCCAGGCCCTCATCCTATCTAAACTTGATTATTATAACTCCATTCTCCTCGGACTCCCTGCCTCCACCCTCAAGCCACTCCAGCTACTGTAAAATGTGACAGCCAGATCCCTCACAAATAGCAAGCATTCCACTCACATCACCTCCATACTGAAAGACCTCCACTGGCTCCCCATAACCCACTGAATTCAATATAAAACCCTCACTCTCATGCACAAATCCCTCAACAACGAAAAGACTTACTGGTTAAAGAACACCCTTCATCCATACAACTCTCAAAGAAACCTACGTTCTAAAAACACTGGACTTCTAGCTGTCCCTTCTATCAAACAGGCACACCTCACCTCTACACAAAAACGCACAATTTCTATAGCAGGCCCCACATTGTG
The DNA here is from genome assembly GCF_901001135.1 of Rhinatrema bivittatum. Classification (NCBI taxonomy): domain Eukaryota; kingdom Metazoa; phylum Chordata; class Amphibia; order Gymnophiona; family Rhinatrematidae; genus Rhinatrema; species Rhinatrema bivittatum. The sequence goes on from NC_042620.1 coordinate 291,983,737, forward strand.
GAACAAACTATCAGCAAAACTCAGAATGGAACCCTCTTCACAGAACTTCAAGAAAGCCTTAAAAACCTGGCTATTCCGCAAAGCTTATCCTGACAACAATTAACCCACACTACTAGGCTCCTACCCCAAGCAACCAGCCCTCTATCCCCCTCACTTAACCCACCAAGATAACCCCTTAACACCACCAACAAAGGTTTCCTCAATCTTGAAAACGTCAGCTATTACAATAATACCAAGAAACTAAATAGCGTGTCAGTCAATGTTTTGTTAAAATGTTATAACTGTTAAACCTTTCACTTAAATGTAAGTTTCACAATGTTACCATGTTACAATGTAAAGATAATTTGACCGCTGTCACATTATCACTCAAGTTCTCATGTAAACCGACGTGATCCCCATGTTTGAATGTCGGTATATAAAAATAAATAAATAAAGGTTTCAACTCCTGACTGTTTGACCGGATTTGAACATTACTATAATGGGCCACTTGCTTCATTAGAGTTGGATTCTTGTTTCTGGTTTTGACTAGATGGGTTTTCTTGTGAACAGGCATTATGGCCATTGTGCTATGGTCTAGCAGACTAATGACGTCACTTGCACACGTTCTCTTTCCATGGTAAAGATTAGGTTGATTAGATTATTGCTAGGAGTCAGATGTTATTTGCTTTTCATCATTGCTCGCACGGTGTAGAACGAAGGCAATCGGGGCTTTAAACTCGCAGCTTATAATAAAACCTGTGCCCTTTCCACATGAGCCATGCAAGAGGGAAAGCACTGGAAATTCCCCTGGTCACAGTGGCTAGGCTAAGGAAAGAAGTTACTAATTTTAGAATTGCCAATAATTTTGCTAATGATTCCTCAGCAGGGCAGATTTACATAAATAACTCTGCAGGTGTAATTTGAAAATGGACATAGGAAATACACAAACACATGTAATGCTTTGGCCAGAGTAGAGAAAATTACTACTACAAATGATGAAAACAAAACAATACATTCACTTTTATATTACATATTTAGACTCACGCTCTATAGGGGATAAAAACACCTGTTTAGTAAAAGAAATATTTGTTATCATTGGAACAGACAGAAAAGCTAGCTTTTTGCAATTTATAAAAAGAAAACCATTGACCATCTTTTGTTCCTAGTCCAATCAAATTAAAAGTCTGTCCCTTAAGTCCGCAGTGAAATTCAATCTTGTGTGCTTGCTGAATGCTTTAGATTAATTTCTCTGCAGTCCTTGGGTGATAGGGATATGCTTTTGTTTGAAACAAAAAAAATGTCCCATTTCATTTTAATTTGTTTTTAAAATGAAATGAAAGAAAAACAAATAAAATTGTATTTGTTTTAGTTCATGTTGTTTAAAAACATGTTTTCATTTGATGGAAATTGATGAAATGTTTAATAAAGTGTAACCCTTAGTAGGGTTTTAACCCCAAGGGCACACATATTTTCCTTCGGGGGCTGCTCCGGCTAGCAAATTCCATCCCATGCTTGATTCTAAATCCTGGGGGGATTCCTCTTATGGGAGAACGCTCTTGCTTGTGGCCCGGATCATGGTGTTTTGATTCAGTGTGTTTAAATAATGTAGATGCATCCCATGAGATGAGAGGCTTGATAAATCAGAGAGGACCAGGGTCTGGGTGTAAAGATAAGAGTTTACTGATTTGTAATCATAAATTAAAGTCCATTAGTCAATAATGTTGAAGTTAGGGATGTGAATCGGGCTTCGGACGCCATCTTGTGCTCCTACCATGTGACAGGGGCTGACCAATGGCAACGGTAGCTCCTGTGACATAGTAAGGGCAAAGGCTATCGGTGCCATTTTGAATACTGGCAGCCGATGGTCCGAGTGCAGGAGGTCGCTCCCGGACCCCCGCTGGACTTTTGGCAAGTCTTGTGGGGGTCAGGAGGGTCCCCCAAGACTTGCCAAAAGCCCCTGGTGGTCCAGCGGGGGTCCGGGAGTGATCTCCTGCACTCGGGCCATCGGCTGCCAGTAATCAAAATGGTGCCGATAGCCTTTGCCCTTACTATGTCACAGGGGCTACCGGTGCCATTGGTCAGCCCCTGTCACATGGTAGGAGCACAAGATGGCGCGGGCCATCCAGTGCTCCTACCATGTGACAGGGTCCGGCCAATGGCACAGATACCCTGTCACATGGTAAGGGCAAAGGGCCATCGGCGCCATTTTGATTAGTGGCAGCCGACGGCCCGGGAGTGGGAGATCGCTCCAGGGACCCCCACTGGACCACCAGGTACCTGTAAAAAGTGTTTGGGGGGTCAGGAGGGTGGGGGAAGCTAAGGTATTAGTTTTAAAGGGTTGGGGTGGGTTTTTTGTTTATCGGCTCGGGCGCAGCCAATAAACAAAACCGCGATCGGGCCCAATGAAAAAAAAACCACATGTGAATCGGAACCGGAATCCGAACCAATTCCGGTTCCGATTCACATCTCTAGTTGAAGTTACATCTCTCATACTTGTACAAGTGTAGTTCTGGGTAGGTAGGTGTCTTTTTATTCAGGCATCTGGGTAGAGCTCCCATGGTGTTATTTACTGTGCCAAGCTCACTCAGCAGCTATCCTAATGGAATCATAGAGGAGGGGTCCCTAATTTCATAGCAAAAATCCTACCTTAGGTCATCTCCTCGGACACCCAACCCATGCTGGTCCTATAGTGTGGCGATCTAGTTGGGGGACTTCAAATCTTGTTTTTCCATCCTTACTTGTTGTTTCTGGGGGGGACTTCTCATGGGGGAAAAAGAGGGGATTAGGCTATTTCATCACTGCAGTCCCAGTGGGAAGGTGGCATCCAAAACCTCCCCATGCTGATCAGGTCCAAAAAATACTTCTTAAAGTTAAACTGGATCCATTTTCTGCCCTCACTGTCTCTCGCAGCAGGATCAATCACTGCTGCTTGCCTACCTAGAATATAAAGTAGGCTCACAGGTCTTTGATCCTCTGGTGAGAGCACTTTTTCCCCAAAAGGATATCGGCTATAAAAATCTCTCTTCTGTAAATAAGATGGAGAAGTGTTGAGATGATGATCTGTAGAGGAAGTTGAGTCACAGGCCAGGGTTCCAGGCAGGTAGATACAGTCGAAGTCAGAGTCAGGCAGCGGTTGGGACTGGTAGTGATTAGCAGAGTCAGTGTTCAGGCAATGGTCATTGGAAGATGGAGTTCAATCAGACTGAATTCAGGCAGTGGTCAGTGGCAGGCGGAGTTCAATCAGACTCTGAATTCAGGCAGTGGTCAGTGGCAGGCGGAGTTCAATCAGACTCTGAATTCAGGCAGTGGTCAGTGGAAGGCACAGTTCAGTCAGAGTCAAGGTTCCAACCTGGGGTCAAGCCAGAGATCCATCTGAGGGAAAGGCAGGCAGGGAGGTGAGGAACAGCACAGGCAGAGGAAGACACTGAAGACAAGAGTCTGAAGACTGACCACAAGAAGACAATAAAGAACTGAAGACTGATCATGAGGGAACAAGAGCAACTGAAGATGAAGAACTCAGGAGCATGGACAAGCACTGACAAGAATAGACCAGGAGCACAGGAACACCCCGAGGCAACTAGCACTACCAGCAAGTAGTCAACCTATTGTTGAGGCATAGGTGGCTGGGAGCGAGGCCCTTTTAAGGGCTGTTGGCAGTGACATCAGAATTGGGTTCTGCCGGTCTTTCCCACTGCGGGCCCTTTAAGTCCCAGTCATATGCACGCACGCATGTGCACCTAGGGGAGGTGCAGAGTGTAGTCTGCAGCATCTTGCAGGCTGCGTCATGCCTGGAGGAGCATGGTGGTCGGCTGCATCACAGCTTGGAGGGTTTTCCTTGGCCTCGGGACTGGAGGTAAGAATGGTGGTTGCGGTCTTGCCCTGTGGACTGCTGAATGCAACATTTTGTATTTATAAAATGGTGTAAGCCAGGTCCAGGCTGGTGCCATTTTGAATGCAAGAAATAAAAAATGGCATCAGCATTGGTCTGCTGGTAGCATCTCTAAGCATGCTACCAGAGTGCAGGAATGACTAGAGACTGCTGCTGCCATATGAGGAAAGAAAAATAAACTAAGAGGGTTCAACTGGAGGAGAATCAGAGGCAGGGAGCCTGGGAGGGGTTATTTTTCTCTAAGGGGAGGGGTTATTTTTTTCTTTTGTTTTTTTTATTGTTTAGTGTTTTTTTTATTGTAAATATTTGAAAAGAAATGAAACAAACAAGAAAATGAAAAAAAGATACAAAATTAAATAAAAAAAAAATGTGTGTGTAACTGTGTACCCCTATTGGGTCATGAGCTATTGCTTGACATTTGGAGAAGTCACAATGATTTCTGTGTATGCCACATTGACCAGGAAATCACCTTGATTCACGGAGAGTTGAAGCCTATATGCATAAAATATCTGCAATGAGCTTTCGAGAGTTATCTTCTCTTCATAAAGTCAGTGAAAAAGTGCAACACAAAGTGGGTTTAAACAGTACAGAGTCGTGTAGATCTTAGGCTACCTACATCTGCCTTTACAGCTTAGTAAAGGGAAGGATGAGGGGGAATGCTAGAGGTAATGATATATAGTACTACAAGTGGTACCTGCTACCTGGATTTTCACTTCTTGTATTATAGTGGGATTTCCCTGGGTGTTTTGAATGAGGATGTAATTTTCATGGTGATAGCCCAAAATCATCTCCAAGAAAATTGCATCATCACTCAAATCGCCCAGGGAAAACCTATTACAATACAAGGAAAGGAAAACTATGCATCAGGTACCACTAATAGCAACATACAATCCAGAACTAATACATCTAAGGAAAATCATGAAAAACCTACAACCACTACTACTGGAGGATGAGTTACTGAAAAAAATATTCCCTGCTTCCACAGTTCTAGCCTTCTGGAATACATTTAACCTAAAACAAAAACTTTTAGGAAGGAGTAAACTCCAAATAGAGGAAAATGTACACAGTGGGGCGGATTTTAAATGCCCTGCGCGCGCAAATCCGGCTGGATTTACGCACGCAGGGCCCTCACGCGCCGGTGCACCTATTTTGCATAGGCCGCCGGCGAGCGCAGAGCCCCGGGACGCGTGTAAGTCCCGGGGTTTTTTAAAAGGGGCGGGAGGGGGCATGTCGGGGGGCGTGGCAGAATGACGCGGCGTTTTGGGGGCTTGACGCGGCGTTTTGGGGGCGGCGACGCGGGCGTGGTTTTGGCCCGGGGGCATGGCTGCGGCCTCCAGACCAGCCCCCGGGACCAGAACACGGAGCGGGGCAGCCGGCCGGCGCGCGCAGATTTACGCCTGCTTTTTGCAGGCGTAAATCGTGGAATAAAGGTAACGGGGGGGGTTAGATAGGGCCGGGGGGTGGGTTAGGTAGGGGAAGGGAGGGGAAGGTGGGGGGAGAGCGAAGGAAAGTTCCCTCCGAGGCCGCTCCGAAATCGGAGCGGCCTCGGAGGGAACAGGCAGCGCGCGCTGGGCTCGGCGCGCGCAGGTTGCACAAATGTGCACCCCCTTGCGTGTGCCGACCTCGGATTTTATAAGATACGCGCGGCTATGCGTACTTTTGTTTGTGCCTGGTGCGCGAACAAAAGTACGCGATCGCGCAATTTTTTAAAATCTACCCTAAAGTCTTGCAAGATACTATGATGCAAATTGTGCCAGCACATATCACAGCACTTTACAGCTACTCACATAAGGGCAGATTTTAAAAGCCCTGCACGCGTAAATCTGGCTGGATTTACGCTCACGGGGGTTACGCGCGCCAAACCTATTTTGCATAGGCTTGGCGATGCGTGCAAGCCCTGGGACGCGCGTATGTCCCGGGGCTTGAAAAAAAGGGCAGAGTGTGGGCGGTGGGGGCATGGCCAGAGGCCTCTGAAGGCCCACTAGGCCGGGGGATTGCGCGCCGGCACTTGGCCGGTGCGCGCAACCTATGCCTGCCCGGAGGCAGGCGCAACTTAAATAATAATAATAAAGGTAGGGAGGGGGGTTTAGGTAGGGCCGGGGGGCGGGTTAGATAGGGGAAGGGAGGTGAAGGTGGGAGGGGCGAAAGGAAAGAACGGGGAAAGCCATTGGGGCTCCCCTAGGGCTTGGCGTGCGCAAGGTGCACAAGTGTGCACCCCCTTGCATGCGCCAAGCCCGGATTTTATAACATGCAAGCGGCAGCGTGCGCATGTTATAAAATTGGATGTAGATTTGTGCGCGCCGGGTAGCGCGCACAAATCTACGCCTGCGCATAGGTTCGAAAATCTGGCCCACAGTAAAGACATTGGGGCCGATTTTAAATTTTATGTGCGCGGGGTACATTTATGCGCGCTACCCGGCGCACACAAATGTACACCCGATTTTATAACATGCGCAAGCTGCCGCACGCATGTTATACAATCCAGGGTCAGCGTGTGCAAGTGGGTGCACACTTGTGCACGCTGAGCCCAAAGGGAGCCCCGATGGTTTCCCCATTCCCTCCAAGGCTGCTCCGAAATCGGAGCGGCCTTGGAGGGAACTTTTTTTTAGTTCCCCCCACCTTTCCCTCCTTTTCCCTATCTAACCCACCCCCCAGCCCTACCTAAATCCCCCCCTACCTTGTTTTGCTGAGTTATGCCTGCCGGCCGGCTGCCAGCACACAAACCTCCGGCACGGCCGCTGTGCCGGAGGACTCGGGAACGTGTCCCAGGGCTTGTGCGTACCACTGAGCCTATGCAAAATAGGCTTGGCGCACGCAGGGGTAGGTTTTCAGGGGTTACACGCATATCTTACGCGCGCAACCCTTTGAAAATCTACCCCATTCAGCATAAAAAGCTCACATTCATGCTTCTCTATGAATATTATGTACATGATCCAGTGCATAAAATGTGAAGAAGAATGCTATCCACCGCTGAGCAAATTCCATCTTCAGGGTGTACAGGCCAGTTCAATCCTTGAGATCTGAAGGAAATAACCTACCTGAAGTTCCATCTGAATAATTTTGTATCATCCGCAAATTTGATAACCTCACTCTTCGTATTCCTTTCCAGATCATTTATATATATATTGAAAAGCATCGGTCACCACCCAGGAAAAGGATCTTGGAATCATTGTGAACAATTCTTTGACATCCTTGGCCCAGTGTGTGGTGATGGTAAAAAAAAAAAAAAAAAATTGTTTAATATTATTAGGAAAGGAATGGAGAATACAGAGGATATCATAATGTCTCTGCATTGATCCATAGTAGAACTGCACCTCAAGTATTGTGTACATTTCTGATTGCCCCATCTCAGAAAAGATACAGTTGAACTAGAAAAAGTACAGAGAAAGGCGACCAAAATGATAAAAGGAATGGAACAACTCCCTTGTGAGGAAAGGCTAGGGCTCTTCAGCCTGGAAGAGAGTTGGCTGAGAGGAGGGATGATAGATGTCTATGAAATCTTGAGTGAGATGGAATGGGTAAACAGGGGACAGTTGTTTACACTTTGCAACGTAAAACTAAAAGACAGCACATTTAAAACAAATTGGAGAAAGTATTTTTTTTTACTGGGCACACCATTAAACTGTGGAATTTGTTTCCAGAAAAATGTGGTGAAAGCAGTTAGCGTAGCATTGTTTAAAAAGGATTTAGATTAGTTCTTAGAAGAAAAGTCCATAAATTATCATTAGCCATTTGGACATGGGAAAACCACTGCTTATCTCTGGTTATGAGCAAGAAGAATAAGGATCTATTTTGGGGGGGATCCTGCCGGGTACATGTATAACCCGGATTGGATACAGTCAGAGATGGGATGCTGGGCTGCTTAGGAGATATTTGAGTTAGTCAAAATATATACTCAGAGTATACAGGAGGCAGAGTTACCATAGACATCCACTGGCTGCATTTTCTTGTGGCACTTTTTTTTAAAGAGAAAGTGCCACTTGCTCTGCTGCAGACTTTGACACTCGCCAAATACAAAAGTCTATGACATTTCCTTTCTGTCTTCTGTACAGTTTGTCTTTATTTTTTTTTTATTGTTTTGATTTCAGCTTTTTTGCCCTACTTATGTTTTATCCACTACCTATTTTCTTTCTTCTTTTTCTTAATTTTTGTTTCATTCCAACTCTGCTTCTCTTTTGTTCCGCTTTATTCTTTAATTTCATTTGTGCTTCTCTATACTACTTATTTCTGTTTGGGTTGCTGGATGTAGACAATGCTTCTCCCCCGATCTCTCAATTAATTCTATCTTCTTCATCTCATTTCCCTGCCAAATTTCATTTCCAGTTGTCCTTCTATTTCAGCCATTCCTGGCCCTCCCTTTCTCTCATCCACTCCACTTTAATAATAAATGTGTCACTTGTAGTTTAAACAGGAATTTTAAAATTTCCAGATATTAGAAAACAATAATAAAACATTAATATTATAAAGAAGAAAAGAACAGTTTTTTTTTTTAAGTTAATTACTTCTGTGTTTGTTTTTAGATGCTGTTAAGCATCTTTTGAAATCAGCAACTCCCAAATAAGGGCTAATTGAAGTCCTATCACCAGCTTTCTTGCTTTGAGGCAGTCACTCTATTAACTTGCTTGCATCTCATCCTTGCTTGTAATGAAAGTTTGTGGCAATTGACCTTCACTAAATGCACTACCTGACCCTAGGTAAATTAACAGAGCTTCACAGGACTCTACATGACCTTCGTTTAGTGTATACCTCTTCCTTCTTCCATCTGTATAGGCTTTCAGAACGCGCTAGATGAGAAATTGCAGACACGAGGAACATCAGTGCATCAACGATGGCAGGACACATTTGCACGTTGCATTTGTTTTGAATCAGCTCTGTTATTTCCCAAGGGATTTTATGATGATGACATGGGCATATCTGTTTTTTCCTGGAGAGGAGAAGATTAAGAATTAAGTGCACATGTGTATCACAAGGAACAAAGGGACCTTGGCAAGCTGCACACCAAGGTGCAGGTCAGAATATTTTCTCTTCATGTAAATTGATTGCAATAGTAGATTCTGACATATCCATAAGGAGTTGCCAAAATAAAATATGGACATAAAGACATGTGGTGGTTAGCTTAAAATAAGAAAGTCAGTCCTAATAAGGAAAATCTATTATCTAAACCTAAAAAGCTAAGGGGTCGATTTTAAGAACCCTGCGTGTGCGTCCATGTGCGTGCAGTTCCCGGCACACGCACATGGACGCGCCGATTTTATAACATGCATACGTCACTGCTCACATGCTATATAAAATACGATATGTGCACCTTATTTTATAATTGACGTGCGCATGTGAGGGCGGGTGTTGTCTAATGCGTGAAAGTGGTGGATTTAAAAAAAATTTGCGAAGCAACGCAGGTAGGCCTTTCCCAGTTCCCTAAGTAACCTTCCTACCTTTTCCCTTCCCCACCCTCTCCATCCCGACCCCTAACCCCTACCCTACTTTTTTGGGGGTTTTAACTTACCTGCTCCTTTGGAGCAGAGGTGCCAGCGCGTGCTTCCCCGGGACAAGGCCTAATGGTCACTGTCCCGGCCGGCCCCCACTCCATCCCTCCCTGCCCAGACCACACCCCTCGGCCTGCCCCTTTTGGCTAGCCTGGCACTTCTCCGCATATCAGGAGATATGCGCATGGCTGGACCCTTTCAAAAATGCACTCGGTGCACGCCGGGCCTGGCCATGCTCATATCCTCTGGTATTTGCACACATGCACGTTTTAAAATTCGCCCATAAATATTTAGGTAAGGGGAGCCTGTTGCGGGGAGAGTGGCACCGGCGAGTGCAGGGACAGAGGACGCAGACCCGGAAGGGAGCCAACGGAGATCTTGGCTCCACCCCCAACACCATCGGGGAGACGCTGTGTGCTATTTAAAGCACAGCACAGCGGTGCACAGCCGCCGGCTCGCAGCCGAAGCCGCGCGCCAAAGGGTGAGATTCTGGCAGACAAGTTATCCTACCACAGCAAATGGGGAGAAAGAGAAAGGTAAACACATCTATACCCATGGCGAAGGAAGTCTGAGGCCCCATGGATGACCATCTTCAGAGAAGGGTGAGTTACACCTCATGAGAAACAGCCCCCGATATATCTTTTTCGTCGGGTGCTACGGGAAGTCCAGCCCAGATCCAAATATCTACATCACCCCTTGGTAGTGGTGGGGTTAATGATGTATTAATTGACCCCACCTGGTTAGAAATAACATCAGCTAACGTTAAAGGGGATAATGAGAAGGTTCAGACTATTGCTGTGGGAGGAGTGAGTGAAAACATCTCAGAAGTGGGTAGAAGTATACCTCATCTTGAAATGGAATCAAGCATGCCTGAACCTGAAAATATTACTTTGATGGATGTGTGGAGGGCTGTAACCAATATGGATAGGAGATTAGTCCAGTCTATGACTCAAGCCACAAATTTGGCTTCTGAAACAAAGATTGCCCTGGAAAATCATGAGAAGAGACTGAAAGATTTAGAGTCAACTAATGCAAACTGCTACACAAGTTACTTCTTTGCAGGCATCGGGATCTTTGTTTATAAAGGACACTTTAATTATATATAAACAGCTAGAAAAGTTGGAAAATGTTACAAGAAAAAAGAATCTTCGTATATTGAACTTCCCTGTTACTAGATTATTATCTGCCCATGAGCTATTTAAAAAATATGTAAAAGAAGTTTTATGTATTTCAGAAGAACTACTATTTTCAAACTTGTATTATATATCAAATGTAAAGAAATATTTAGCAAAGAATGATGGAGATATGGATGTTTTATAGCCTGAAAGTCCTAACAACATCATTTTTAGAGGCATCAGTGGACAATATCTAAATGAGATCTACTTTAAAAGTGGTGTTTGCTTTGGAATGTCAGAAACATTTGGTCCTACAGAAGTACTTTAAGAATAAAAGCTTTACCTTTTGTGGACAATTAGTGCAAATATTTCCTGATGTGTCCAAAGGTACTCAACTCAGGAGAAAACAATTCTTATCGATGAGGCAGAGGGTTTTGGCCTTGGGGACCACCTTCTTCCTTAAATTTCCCTGTAAATGTTTAATTTCCTTTCAAAAGAATAAGTTGGTTTTCACAGACCCAGGGCATTTAGAAAATTTTTTTCAGGATAAAGGTGGTTAGAGTTGGTTGCAGCCTCCTTGATAGATAGATATTGGTAGACTCTCCTTGGTTTATGAAGATACATAGTTACTTATTTTTTTTTCTTTTCTTATTTAAATGGCTTCCCATGATAATGTGGTCTGTACTCTTGATAATACAAATAGAAGATTTCTTGTGAGTTAAAGTGTTAAATTGTTTTCTTATGTAATACATAATTTTACTTTTTTCTTATTTCATATTAAAATGTATTAAGAAATCTAATAAACTATAAATAAAAAAAATATTTAGGTAAGACACCATCAAGTGCGTTCATAACTGCTGGCATGTCTCACCTTTCGGGGGGAGAATTATCAAAAGGATTTATGTGCATAAAAAGTGGTTTCATGCATGCAGATGGGGATTTTGAAAATTGCCCAGGGGTTATGTATGTAAACATATGCACAGAAGCAAGTTCACATGTGCTTATACATATACTGGAAAGAAATGTTTCAGGATTGAGTGCAGGGAAATCTATTGATGTGCATACTTTCGATTTTCAAAAGTATTTACCGTACCTAAATCTATTCACACACATTTACATCTGCTAGTAAGCAGGTATAATAAATGTGTGCCCATATGCCATGCTGGGTTCCGAGTACATCCATTAATTTTCAATATAGACTTATATGCATAAGTCTGCTTTGAAAATTTGGGCTAAAGTCTGCATGTACTTGTGTATGCAAACATCAGGCCTACATGTGTCACAGAAAATTACTGTCTTAATATTTCAACAAATATTGTAACAGCAGGTGCAGTCAGCAGGCTTTGATCAATGATCATCACACATGATGAATTTGCAATGATGCAGGTTAGGACTGTGTGCATATTTCACAAAGGAACAGTTCAAATTGCTAAATGAAGCAAAACTCTTTTCTTCATTTTGCAGAACTTATTTGTACAACTTAAGAATATAGGAACATAATGCTCCATGCTGGGTCAGACTAAGGTCCCTCAAGAACAAAAGAACATAAGAAATTGCCATGCTGAGTCTGACCAAGGGTCCATCAAGTCCAGCATCCTGGGCCTGATTTTAAAAAGCATTTACTCGAGTAAAAACCAGGTTTACTGGGGTAAATTCACTTTACTTGAGTAAGTGGGTTTTTGAAAATTGCTACAATATATGCCATTGACTTGTCTATAGGATTTACTCACATAAGTGCACTTTACTTGAGTAAATGGCTTTTGAAAATTGCTACAATAGTAGCTACATTTACGCATGTAACTGCTTTTGAAAATTAACCCCCCTGTTTCTAACAGGGGCCAATCTAGGCCACAAGAACCTGGCAAGTACCCAAGCATCCTGTCTCTAACAGAACCCTAGCTTGTGTAGTATCTCATCATAGGAGAGATGATCCATCCCCTTGATCATTTTTGTCAGCTTCCTCAACATCTTTTCTAGTTCCACTGTCTTTCTTGAGATGGGGTCGATCAGAACTGCAGACAGTACTCAAGGTGCAGTCAGAACATGGCTCGATGCAGAGGTAATATATTTTCCATTTTATTCTCCATTCCTTTTCGGTTCATTCCTAACATTCTATTTGCTTTTTGACTGCTGCTGCATACTGAGCAGAGAATTTCATCCTATTGTCCACAAGGATTCCAAGGTTTATCCCCTGGATAGTACAGAACCTGGGTAGTGACTCCTAGTACAGAACCTATCATCGATTACCTATAGTTGGGAATATTTTTCTCTATGAGCATTACTTAGCACTTTTCTACATTACATTTCATCTGCCATTCAGTTCCCCAGTCTTCTAGTCTTACAAGATTCTTCTGCAGTTTCTCACAATCCATGGACATTTGAATACTTTGGTGTCATCTGCAAATTTGATCACCTCACTTGTTGTTCCCTTTTCCAGATCATTTATTAATATATAAAACAGCACAAGTCCCAGTACCAATCCCCTGCACTAATGACATTTTCCCCATTTGGAAAACTGGCCATTTATTCCTACTTTCTGTTTCTGGCCTTTTAACCAGCAACCAATCCACAATAGAACACTGCCTCCTATCTCAGGTCTTTGTAACTTCTTGAGGAGGTCCCTTGCATAAAAGGTAAAGTGGAACATTTACCTGATCCTGAAATTTAGTCCTTAGAGGCCAGTTTCCAACAGGACTTGTCACCTATGTTTTTTGCTTGCACAATTTTACCTGGGGAATTTTGAATGGCAGGAAACGAAAGTCTTGTGAGGATGATGCATTATTTCAAAATTACTAAAGCTAATATGACTTGCAAGATCTTTTTTTTTTTTTGCAAGTTTTTGTCCTATATTTTGCCCAGTCCTTAAACCTGGCCCAAGGTGATTTTGAAAATGTATTTTTTTGGCTGATGGCTCAGCAGTAGTGTTTCCTGCTGTCCTGTGAAAGACCTGAGTTTGGCTTCCAAACCTAGTTTTTTGCTTCTCAGGCCAACCAGATCTTGCATTCTCGGCAGAGGAAGAGCTCAGTGCACCTGGCCGTGGAGACTCCAAGCCAGTTGTACAACAGTGACACCTTATAGGTAGGGACCTTCATTTTCAGTTTTTATTTTATTTTGCTTGGGAATTTCAATATTATCCGTGGAAAAATGACTTTTCCACTTATTTTTTCCTGTATGTTATATCAAAGCCATTTTACCACTGACTCTTTTTGTTATAAAACAGCACCGTACCCTGATCTGGTGTGACGTAAAGACCAAGTGATTACAGCCGTGATACAAGGGGCAGGACAAGAAGTCATGAGCTTAAACTGCAGCAGCGGAGATTTCTATTAGGCAGCAGGAAAAACTTTGCAACTGCAAGGGAAAACACTGAAACAAGTTGTGTAGAAAGATGGTGGAATCTCATGAGGTTTCTCAGAGCAGAGGATGGACTGCATGGCCTTCTTCATGTCCCTTGAGGCCCTACATGAGTCTGTAATATATTCACTGTAGCTGAAATTTCATTTTAGAAAACAAATTAAATTAAAAAAAAACAGTTGCAAGCAATTTTTTCCAATGAAGGTTTTAGGACTTTGCCACACCCTAGGCACTGCTGGTGCTGTGGGACTTCCCCTCCCCGCACTCTCCCTGAAAGGTCAGACAGTGAGGAGTAGAGCCCCACAGTTTCCTGTGACCAATCAAGGGTAGGTTCTGTGGTAAAAATCTGAAAACTCTGAAGCACATTGGAAAAAAATGTCTATCTTTTATTTTGCATTATGAAAAGAAAGAGGTCAGTATTCAAAACTTTCAAGTTACACAGATAAACCCTGATGTTTAAATATTCCTCCCCTCTAAGGGGCTAAATTTTACCTCTCCATTATCTCTCCAAACCTACTAAAACATCGCAAAATGCACTAACATCTTACCACCCTGTAACACAAGCTATCGCACAGCTTAACACTACTGAAAAAGGTGTAATTAAAAGCAGCATTAAGTCTGGGCGATAGCACTTCACAGACTGGCAAACCCAGCCCATTCCCACCCCTAACTCCTCCTCTTTTTCAGATTTGCATCGCACCATGCGTTAAGGGCCTATCGCATGCATTAACAGGGCTTTTCACATGCGATAAGCCCTTAAAGCATGCGAAAACGCCTTAGCGCATTATGATAAATGACCCCCTTAGACAGATATCACAAAATCTCTGAATATTCTTCTGATATTCAGAATTATCCAAGTAAATCTGCTCATAATCGAGAATGGTCCTAAAGTTATTTAGGTACATGTACCTGGATATCCCTAAATGTAAGCAGCTCTTTTTAACGTATAGCCAATTAGGGTAAAAAAATTAAAAACAACCAAGTCAGTGGGGTTGATCCCTCGACCCACAAAATAATGTAAAAAAATATCAGGGCATAGTGCCCAATCCCCCCGAACCCCTCAAAATCAAATTTGGAAAATCGTAGGCTTGAGGTCAATGCCATTTTGATGTTCAAGCTGGTAGGGCAGGGGTGACTGAGATTGTTCTTGTCCCCCATGGACCAGGTAAGGTGGCAGGGGATAGTAGGGGTGGAACATGGTTGGCTCCTAAGTGCATGGTATTTGCATGTAGCACAATACGTGCATTTGACTAATAAGGGGCATTAAATACATATAGTGCTCACTATTGATTAATAGCTTACCTAAACTAAAACGGGCAGGAGTCTGTCCCAAGACCATCGCCATTCACTGGTGGGGCAGGAATGGCTGGGTAATCACTCTTGTCCCTTTCAGATTGGGTAAATTGGAGGTGTGAGGCAAACCCAGGAGATGGAGATTTTTTAAAAGCTGGGAGGAACAGGTTAATTGGTGGTAGTGGTGAAGGGGTGGGGGATTCTTTCTTTTTATTGCCTGCTATTTGCAATACTGCACACTAAAACAAAACAAACAAAATGAAATTGTGTTTTGTTGCGTCCGTCGGTGCTAGATGGCTTCGCCCCATTTGCCTCACCTTGATCATGGCTCCTCCTGCATCCCTAGGGAAAATGGCTGCCGCCGCGTCTACAAGCTGACCTCTCCGGCGTCCCCAGAATGGCTATGGTGCTGCCTCCTGTCATGCTCCTCCCAAGGGCCTACTAGGGTGCGCGCATACCTCCCACGTCTTTATTCCAGCTATGGCGGGAACCTCGAGGGCGTTCCCCTCTACTGACGTCACGCCATCCGGGTATATAGCCTGTACTTTGTTGCTAGCTCGTTGAGTTAGCAAAGACTGGATCAGGATTGGTCTCGGCCGGTCTAAGCTACTCTGCCGCTTCCGTGCTGTCACTGGAAGCTCTCTCTCTGCCCTTCGGGGTATTGCTAACCTGGGTACCTGCTCCTCGGGGCCCTCTGCTTTATTTCAGGTGCCTTACGAGGGCCTGCTCTCCCTGCCTCAGTGCCGCTACCAACTTCTTCAACCTAGTTGAATCGCATACTAACAGTAACCATCTTGTGAGTAATCTAACTCTCAGTCTATCTCATCTACAGTAATGTCTTGCTGGGAAATCCACATCGGAATTCCCCTTTACCAATGGGGTGAGAAGGGTTCCATCTGCTGATGGTCCTGAGACTGCTACTTCCAGACTACCTCACTACTGCCACCTCTGGTGGTACATCTTAAGCTGTCTAATAAAAGAACTAACTCTGTGTTCGTGCGTCTGCATTTAGCCCAGTACTGCGGCGCCTCACGAGGCTCCTCCCCGTGGGCGTGGTCATCAGCCTCAGTACACAGGAATCCACCCAAACACCGCTTAACCATAACATGTTTCCTATTTCATATTATTTCATTTAGAAACAATACAAAGCAACATAAGAACTAAGGTTAATATTTCTTATGTCATTTAGAATGACTACACATTCCTAACATGGAGTAGTGAGAAAACAGCCAGGATGAAAGAATGTGGATATTAAGGTAATTTTCCAGGTGTAAAAATGAACATAACTTAAGAACACGAGGGCCAGACCGAGGGGCCATCAAGCCCAGCATCCTGTTTACATCAGTGGCCGATCCAGGTCACACATACCTGGCAAGTACCCAAATATTAAATAGATCACAGGCTACTAATGCCAGTAATAGCAATGGCTACTCCCTAACTCAACTTGATTAATAGCAGTTTATGGACTTCTCCTCCAGGAACTTATTCAAACATTTTTAAATCCAGCTACACTGATTACCCTAACCACATCCTCTGGCATCGAATTCCAGAGCTTAATAGTGCACTGAGTAAAAAGATTTTTCTCTGATTTGTTTTAAACGTGCTACTTGCTAACTTCATGGAGTGCCCCCCTAGTTCTTCAGTTATTTGAAAGAGTAAATAACTGATTCACATTTACCCATTCTAGTCCTCTCATGATTTTATAGACCTCTATCATATTCACCATCAGCCAACTCTTCTCCAAGCTGAACATCCCTAATCTTTTTAGCCTTTCCTCATAGGGGAGCAATTTCATCCCCTTTATTAGGCATGTGAATCATTTTTATAACCAATAGAAATATCATACAATATTTCTTAATTCGTTATATATTGGGGAAAACTAGAAACAAACACTTTTTCCCCCGAATTTTCGTGAAAATTGTTTTTTGGGTTAGCGCGTGCTAACAGGAGTTAGCGCGCACTAACTCCTAAGAGCGTGCGCTAACAAAAAGCATTTATTTTTGTTCCTTTTTGTTATTTTTTGTTAGTTCGCACTAACTCAGGTTAGTGCGCATTAATCCCGTTAGTGCGCACTAACCTGAAAAATGATTTTTTACTAAAAAAAAACTCAGATCCGCAGAAAGATGAGATTTTCCCGCGGCCACATGAACCCGAAAGTGCAAACGATCGGGCACCCGATGCACATCCCTACCCTTTATCAAGTTTGGTTTACCTTCTCTGTATTGGTTTACCTTCTCTGTATCTTCTCCAGTGCAACTATATCTTTTTTGAGATGGAGGGTCCAGAACTGCACACAGTACTCATGGTGCAGTCTCACCATGGAGTATGACATTTTCTATTTTATTAATCATTCCCTTCCTAATATTTCCTGTCATTCTGTTTACTTTTTTGTCCACTGCAGAACACTGAGCTGACAATTTCAATGTATTGTCTATTATGACGCCTAGATCTTTTTCTTGGGTGGTAACTCCTAATATGGAATCTAACATTGTGTAATTACAGCGTCGGTTATTTTTCATATATGCATCACCTTGCACTTATAAGAACTTAAGAACATAAGATATGCCATACTGGGTCAGACCAAGGGTCAATCAAGCGCAGCATCCTGTTTCCAACAGTGGCCAATCCAGGCTATAAGTACCTAGCAAGTATCCAAAAACTAAGTCTATCCCATGCTACTGATGCTAGTAATAGTGGCTATTTTCTAAGTCAACTTGATTGATAGCAGGTAATGGACTTCTCCACCAAGAACTTATCCAAACCTTTTTTAAACCCAGCTACACTAACTGTACTAACCACATCTCCTGGCAACAAAAAAAGAACTTTCTCTGATTAGTTTTAAATGTGCTACATGCTAACTTCATAGAGTGCCCCTAGTCCTATTATCCAAAAGAGTAAATAATCGATTCACATTTACCTGTTCTAGACCTCTCATGATTTTAAACACCTCTATCATATCCCCCCTCAATTGTCTCTTCTCCAAGCTGAACAGTCCTAACCTCTGTAGTCTTTCCTCATAGGGGAACTGTTCCATCCCCTTATTATGGGTATGCTCCCCCAGAGGGGAGGAGTTAGCAATCTGTTATGAGCGAGCTCCCCTGGGGGGAGGAGCTAGCAATCTGTTATGGGTTT
Source organism: Rhinatrema bivittatum (assembly GCF_901001135.1). Taxonomy (NCBI): domain Eukaryota; kingdom Metazoa; phylum Chordata; class Amphibia; order Gymnophiona; family Rhinatrematidae; genus Rhinatrema; species Rhinatrema bivittatum. The sequence goes on from NC_042620.1 coordinate 292,001,982, forward strand.
GCTCCTCCAGAGGGAAGAAGTTAGCACTCTTATAATCTCTGTGTTGAGTTGCAATCTGTTATGGTTCTGATGTCTGATGGGCGGAGACATCAGATGAGAGCTAGCACTCTGCTACGCTCAGCTCCTAAAGTGGGAGGAGTGAGCACACTGTAGTAAATAGGTGAATCCTTGGGCCGATGGCAGATGACAGCGCTCCCAGGAGGATATCCTGAGAGGGACCACCGGCTAGGCTTGAGTATGGAGACAGATACAGATAGTTCTTTTATTAAACAGGTTAGTAGAACCACCAGAGGTGGCAGTAGTGAGTTGGTATGCCCGGCAGGGCTGAAGTCCCTCAGATACTGGAACTGCGATCCCAGGTTTGCTGAGCTGTAGAGAGACTATAGGTAATGAGTAGACAGGGTATGCTGTATACATAGCCAGTAGTAGATGACCATCTCACATAGAATCTCAAGAAGGCTCAGTAGCTGGAAAGAGTTAGGCCCTTGAGGAGTGAGTACCTGGTTCCAGGGAAACCTCTGAGAGAGCAATGGTAACTCACAAATGTCTGTATCTATAATAGCTTCTAGGCAGTAGAGAATCTTCAGAGTCTTCAGGAACTTGGGCCCTCGAGGAGTGAGTACCGGTTCCTATCTGCAATCTGAAATAAAGAAAAGAGAGCGAGGCCCCTGAGGAGCGGGTACCCCTGGGAAGTCCATAGAGGCAGAGTAGCTTAGAGAGAAGCGGGTCCAAATGAATCCCCACAATCAATCCTTGCTAACTTGAATAGTAAGCGCAAATGAAGACGTTTTATGTTGGAAGCGGATGACGTCAATACAGGGGGACGCCCCTGAGGTTCGCGCCCTTGCTAGTACATATTTCGGAGCGCATGCGCACACCCTACGTCATCAGGAACATGGTGGATCCGCAGCATTGAGCCGGTCCGGGGATGCCAGGGAGAAGCGGCACGGAGACGCCGCGGCAGCAAGCCGTCCATCAGACCTGGAGGGAGTCGCCAAAGAGGTAGCTAGGGTAGAGCGAGGGCGAAGAGCAGGCCCGAACGCAACACCCCTTTTGGTCACCCTTCTCTGTACCTTTCTCCATCACAACCATATCTTTTTTGAGATGTGGTGACCAGAATTGTACATAATATTCAAGGTGTGATCTCACCATGGATCGATACAGAGGCATTATGACATTTTCTGTTTTATTCACCATTCCCTTCCTAATAATTCCTAACATTCTGTTTGCTTTTTTGACTGTCTGTCGCAGCACATTGAGCCGATGATTTCAATGTATTATCCACCATGATACATATATCTCTTTCCTGGGTGGTAGCTCCTAATATGGAACCTAACATCGTGTAACTTTAGATGGATTATTTTTCCCTATATGCATTACCTTGCACCTATCCACATTAAATTTCATCTGCCATTTCGATGCCCAATTTTCCAGTCTCACAAGGTCCTCCTGCAATTTATCACAATCTGTTTGTGATTTAATTACTGTGAATAATTTTGTATCATCTGCAAATTTGATTACCTCACTCATCGTATTCCTTTCCAGATCATTTATAAATATATTGAAAAGCATGGGGCCCAGTAGAGATCCCTGAGGCACTCCACTGCCCACCCCCCTCCATTGGAGAAAATTGTCCATTTTAATCCTACTCTCTGTTTCCTATCTTTTAACCAGTTTGTAATCCATGAAAGGACATCGCCACCAATCCAAATACACTACATCTACCTGTTCACCTTTATCTACATGTTTATTAACTTCTTCAAAAACGTGAAGCAGATTTGTGAGGTAAGACTTGCTTTGGATAAAGCCATGCTGACTTTGTTCCATTCAACCATGCCTTTCTATATGTTCTGTGATTTTGATCTTTAGAACACTTCCCACTATTTTTCCTGGCACTGAAGTCAGGCTAACTGGTCTGTAGTTTCCCAGATCACCCCTGGAGCCCTTTTTAAATATTGGGGTTACATTAGCCACCCTCCAGTCTTCAGATCCAATGGATGATTTTAATGACAGGTTACAAATTTTTACTAATAGATCTGAAATTTCATTTTTGAGTTCCTTCAGAACCCTGGGGTGTATACTATCTGATCTAGGTAATTTACTACTCTTCAGTTTGTCAATCAGACCTACCACATCATCTAGGTTTACCGTGATTTGGTTCAGTCCATCTGAATCATTACTCATGAAAACCTTCTCCAGAATGGGTATGTCTCCAGCATCCTCTTCAGTAAACACCGAAGCAAAGAAATCGTTTAATCTTTCTGCGATGGCCTTATCTTCTCTAAGTGCCCCTTTAACCCCTCGATCATCTAATGGTCCAATTGACTCCCTCGCAGGCTTTCTGCTTCGGATATATTTTAAAAAGTTTTTACTGTGAGTTTTTGCCTCTACAGCCAACTTCTTTTCAAATTCTCTCTTAGCCTGTCTTATCAATGTCTTACATTTAACTTGCCAATGCTTATGCTTTATCCTATTTTACACCTGGGGGAATTTTGCGCTACTGTGGAATGCAGAATTTGCGCACAATTCCTCCTTCGTGCAGAATTCCTCCCTCACATTGCAGATTTCATTGCCGCCGCGCAGATTTCAATGCCGCCGCGCAGATTTCCTCCCTCGCGATTTCCTCCCTTGCTGCCCTCGTGATTTCCTCCCACGCCGGAAAAGGATTTAAAAAACTCCGGAAGCATGCTGCGCACAGACAGCGGCCAATCCGGGACAGTGACGTCAGGTGGCGCACTGAGAGTGGAGGCATCACATCGCAGCACGACACCGGCGGCTTGAGGAGCAAGCAGCAAGGAGGAGAAGAGGGGGAGAGAGAGAAGGGAGGGGGAAAGAAAGAGAGAAGAAGGAAGAGAGAAAGAAGGTGGAAAAAGAGAGGAGGAGAAGGAAGGGGAACAGAGGGGAGGGGGAAAGAGAAAGAAGGGGAAGAGAAGAGGGGAAAAAGAGAGGAGGAGAAGAGGGAGGGAGAGAGAGAGAGAGAAGGCAGGGGAAGTCAGGTGGCGCATGGAGAGTGGGGGCATCACAGCATGGCACCGGCGGCTCGAGGTAAACAAGCAAGGAGGAGAAGAGGGAGAGAGAGAAGGGAGACGAACAGAGGGGAAGGGGACAGAGAAAGAGAGAAGGGAGAAAGAGAGAAAGAAGGGGGAGGGGGAGGGGGAGAGGGGCTAAAGAAGAGGCCCTGGCCCTGAGAGTGTATGTTTGAGCCAGTGGGTAGGTGTCCACCTGGGAGTCTGTATGGGGGGGGGGGGGGGGAGTGTATATGTGTGTGTGAGAGAGAGAGTTGTATGTGGGGAGACAGAACATGTATGTGACAGATGGCATGTGAGAGAACGCATATGTCTGATATCATGTAAGAGAGACAGTGAGCAGGGATACAAAGGTGGAGAGGTTAGCAACAACTGCAGCAGTCCCTGCCAGCTTGGCTCATCTGCCAGCTGCAGCAATTGACACTGCTGGCAGGTGAGCCAAGTTGCCAGGACGCTCATTGCACTGAAATGCAGAATAATTAGCAAAAAATATTGTGTTATTTTGAAAAATAGATGTGCAGAGTTTTGCAGAATTTAGAAAATGTGTGCACAGAATTTTCAATTTTTTGTTGCATAAATTTTAATTTTTTTGAGCAGAATTCCCCCAGGAGTACTATTTTCTTCTGTTGGATCCTTCTTTCAATTTTTGAATGAAGATTTTTTGGCTAAAATAGCTTCTTTCACCTCCCCTTTTAACCATGCCGGTAATCGTTTTGCCTTCTTTCCACCTTTCTTAATGTGTGGAATACATCTGGACTGTGCTTCCAGGATGGTATTTTTTTAACAATGTCCACGCCTCTTGCACACCTTTTACCTTTGTAGCTGCTCCTTTCAGTTTTTTTCTAACTACTTTTCTCATTTTATCAAAGTTTCCATTTTGAAAGTTTAGCACTAGGGCTGTGGATTTATTTACTGTCCCCCTTCTAATCATTAATTCAAATTTGATCATATTATGATCACTATTGTCAAGCGGCTCCACCACCGTTACCTCTCTCACCAAATCCTGTGCTCCACTGAGAATTAGATCTAAAATTGCTCCCTCTCTCGTCGGTTCCTGAACCAATTGCTCCATAAAACTGTCATTTATTCCATCCAGGAACTTTATCTCTCTAGCATGCCCCAATGTTACATTTACCCAGTCAATATTGGGGTAATTGAAATCTCCAATCAAAAGAATGGGAACTATAATCAATTTATAATTATAGCCTACTTGGGTAACTATTTGACTCCATTGATATTGATTTTGTGTGGTAATTGAAATCTCCCATTATTACTGCACTACCAATTTGGTTAGCTTCCCTAATTTCTCTTAGCATTTCACTGTCTGACTCACCATTTTGGCCAGGTGGACAATAGTATACTCCTATCACTATTCTCTTACTCAACACACACAGATTTTTACCCATAAAGATTCTTATATGCATTTGGTCTTGTTGGACTCTATGCCCTTCAGTACATAAAGCAGCTCCCCCCCACCATCACCACCAAGCTGATCCTTCTTATCATTGCGATATATTTTGTACCCTGGTATAGCACTGTCCCATTGGTAATTCTCCTTCCACCAGGTCTTTGAGATGCCAATTATGTCTTTCTCATCATTCACTGCTATATATAACTCTCCCATCTTACTTTAGGGATCTGCATTTGTTTAACATGAAAGTGCAAATTACAATGAATAAGGCTAACTTGTTTAATTTGGGGGAGCCCTGAACTGAATTGGGGCCCCCCAAATGAAACAAACCATATTTGTTCATTTCATTTTAAACTATTGCATTGGGCCTAGACCTAGGCCTGAAGCTGGGGCCTCACCTAGGGCATAGGCTGAGACCCAAAGTAGGGGGCCATGGCTAGGCCTAGGTGTGATGCCAGGGTTCAGTGGAAGCACATGCTGATGCAGGGGCCTCAGCCAAGGACCCCCCCCCCCAAAAAAAAAAAAAAGGTTAGTTGATTCATTGGGTAACTGACAAAGGGTGGGTCCTGGTGCTGAGACCTAAGCCTGGACCCAGGCCCAATGCCATGACCCAACCCCGGAGGCCAGGTCACGACACCTGGGCCTCAGCCTAAGCTGGAGCCTGAGCTGAGTTTCAACACCACGACCTGACCCGGAGGCCGAATCCCGATGTGGAGGCCTCAGCCAGAGGGCTGGATCTCTTCGAGTGGGCCTCAGTCCAAGGTCAGGCCCAAGCCTCAGAGTCCAGGCCTGGGAGCTCCTCTTTGGAACCCTTTCTTTCTTCAGCTCTTCAATAACAAATGAGGCGTCCGCTGGGATCTCGCCAGAGTTAATTAACTCCAGCAAATTCACACCAGCTGATGGCGTCATTTTGATGTACGGCACCGTACAGGGGACTTCAAATCTTAAGCATGAGCTTACCCTGTAAATCAAAGAAAATACATTTTCTTGTCAAACATCTGGTTTTCAGCATTTCTCTGACACTGCTGAATTGCTGGAAATGAGAAGAATTTAAGAGAAACCTGCTAACATCCTCGAGGCTCTATTAATAAAGATGAAAGCCACAAGATATAGAAAGGATTAATGTCTAATTTAGTGAAGTGTGTGCCAGAAAAGGTTGGTGCTAGCTAGAATTTGCTGCATTTTGGCTGCTTCAGTCAATCTAGCTGTTCCTGAGATGTGGTGCTGAAGGGCTAATTTAAATACAACAAAATCAAAGAACCTAAATCAGGTAACATATTATAACTCAAAAACAAAGGATTATATTGGTGATATTGACATAATAAGCTGATCATTAGCTAAAGTGCCTGTTCTATGTATGAAGGTCTCCTGATATCTAATAAAATTTGTGCTTTGTGCATTGAGGAGGATTTTTTGATAGAACGTTTTGTTTTTGGCTAATTAAAGTGACATTTGTTTGTTTTTTTTTTCAATTGGCCCTTTAGAATTAAGACCCCTGAGATTTGCTTTTATGCTGAATAGTCTTTTTATGATATTCTTTTATATTTTAGTGATTCTGTATGATATTTTCTTGTGCTTGAATAGTTTTTATGTTATCTATTTGTATTCTATTCATGCACACCAAAATGGCCATATATGCGTGTAAGTGGGCCACACGGGATCTACGTGAATTTTAAACAGCAAGGAAGGAATTGCGTACATTTATGTATGCGTGTCCAGAAAAAATAGGCAGAACTAGCATGTAACTGTTAATTTTCCTCAGCCAGTGTGTGTGTGTGAGAGAGAGAGAGAGAGAGAGACAAACTCTCTAGAAGGCTGAGCCTGATACTCTATATATGTGCCATTGTAAGGGGGCACTTTGATTTGTGGTGAGTTTTCTGGAGGAGTGTTGGGTTTGGGGGGGGGGGGGGGGTTACAGACACATTCAGAGGTATTGATTGTAAAATTGACATCATTAAAGATGATCCAGTCTCCAGCAGCACTCACCCAGTCTCCAGCAGCACTCATCCAGTCTCCAGCAGCACGCATCCAATCTCCAGCAGCACTCACCCAGTCTCCAGCAGCACTCACCCAGCCTCCAGAAGCTCTCATCCAGTCTCAAGAGGCACTCATTCAATCTCCAGAGACATTCATTCAGTCCTATCTCCAGAGGCACTCATTCAGTCCTGTCTCCAGAGGCATTCATTCAGTCTTCAGCAGCATTCATCCAATCTCCAACGACACTCATTCAATCTCCATCAGCACTCATCCAATCTCTAGCAGCACTTCCAGTTCAACAGCTCTCATCCAGCACCGATCCAACCTTTAACAATAATGCAATACCGCCCACGCACCTACAAATCACTCATCCCAATCATGATTTCCCCCACTACACAGTTCCTAGGTCTATCCCTATTCACCTTAATCCTATTCAACGCCCAATCGCTCACCAACAAATCTCTGATACTCAACGACATACTACAGGACACAACCCCAGACTTTTGCGCCATAACAGAAACATGGCTCAAATCCACAGACATCGCACTCATTAACCAACTACCAACACAGACTTACGATTTCTTCTCCATCCCAAGACAAAAAAAAAGAGGAGGGGGTATCTTCCTAGCTGCTAAAAAATCCTTAAGGTTCACATACCACCCAATCAGTACAGCTACTAAACTAGAACTAGGATTGTTCAAATCAGAACATCTCCAAATCCTGCTAGTCTATGCCCCTCCAGGCTTACTAGAGTCAGACTCCTCACCTATTATCGAAACTATAACTTTGCATCTCAATCTGGACTCCCCTGCTATAATCCTGGGCGACTTTAACTTACATGTTGACAAAGTCCCCCTTTCAACAAACTGTGAAGCTCTCCTCACTGCACTGTCAGCGATGGGTTTCAGCCAACAAATCAACAAACCCACTCATAAAGCAGGCCACATGCTCGATCTCCTATTTACAAACTCTGGTATTTCTCTTACAAAACAACCAAATTGCAAAAAAGTCCCATGGTCAGACCACTCTCTAATCTCCACCAGCTTTTCTTTACCTCGATCAGACTCTAACCTCAACTCAAGACCTGCTTTCCTATACAGAAAACCTTGCACCTCGGAACAACTCAGCAAACTTCTAACCTCGGAGCTACCACTCATTGATGTCTCTACACCCAACTCTGCCCTCCAATCCTGGTCCAAAATAACAAAATCTATAGCAAACACTTACTGCCCACTGACAACCAAAGTAAGGTCTTCTAATACATCTAAACAACAACCCTGGTTTAATGATGAACTACGAAAGCTCAAACAACTACTTCGGCAAAAAGAAAGAAAATGGCGCAAAGCCCCTTCACCGGCCTCTCTCTCTGATTACAAACGATCACTCCATCTATACAAAAGTACCACGTTGAAAACCAAAAGAGACTATTATGCCCGGAAGGTTCATCATCTCATCTTTGACTCAAAAGCCCTATTCGCCTTTGTTTCAAGCCTAACCAAACCCATCACTCCAGATATCCCACCCGAACAAGCCCAGACTAAAGCAGACGAACTGGCCCTTCATTTCAACAAAAAAATATCGGATCTCCTCAATCAACAAATTCCAAACTCTACTTCTCCAGATAACACATTTTTCCCCCAAAACAAAGACATCCAGCTAAATGCTTTCGAACCCATAACAATCACAGAGATACAAACGACGTTAAGGAGAATGAAACCGTCATCTCACCCATTTGATCAAATCCCTTCTAAAATGCTTCTTCTCATCCCTGACACAATAGCAAAAACCCTAGCAGATATCATAAACTGCTCTCTAGCACATGGTATCTACCCAGATGACCTAAAAACTGCCTCAATCAAGCCACTACTAAAAAAACCAAATCTAAATGCATGTGATCCCAACAACTTCCGCCCTATTTCCAACCTCCCTTTCATAGCCAAAATCATGGAAAAATTGGTAAACACCCAACTATCCAACTACTTAGAAGACCACAGTATTCTGTCCCCAAACCAATATGGTTTTCGCAAAGCCGCAAGCACAGAAACGCTACTACTTTCACTCACGGACTTCCTCCTCTCTGGTATTGATAAAGGCCAAGCATATTTACTAATCCTCCTCGACTTCTTGGCGGCCTTCGACACCGTCAACCACTCCCTCCTTCTAAAACAACTGGCAAACATTGGTTTAACAGGTGCCACATTAAACTGGTTCAAAACATTTCTAGGAAACAGAGGATATAGAGTCAAAATTCACAATAAAGAATCCCAATACCACCCATCTAATAGAGGGGTGCCGCAAGGTTCATCACTTTCACCCACACTCTTCAATGTCTACCTGCTACCACTATGTCAATTACTTACAAAATTAAGCCTTAAACACTTCCTTTTCGCAGACGACGTACAGATCGTGATCCCCATAAAAGAATCAATCTCAAAAACAATGGAATACTGGGACACTTGCTTATTAGAAATTAAACTTCTCCTCAACAGTCTAAATCTTGTGCTCAATGCTTCAAAAACAGAATTCCTGCTCATATCACCGGAAAACAATAACATACTTCCAAAACCACCCACACTCCTTCAAACAGCCCATGTAAGAGACCTAGGAGCCATACTAGACAATCGTCTCAACCTCAAACCATTCATTAATCAAACCACAAAGGATTGCTTCTACAAATTGCATATTCTGAAAAGAATTAAACCACTCTTCCACGCTCAGGACTTTAGAACAATCTTGCAAGCAATAATCTTTTCCAAACTAGATTATTGCAACTCGTTACTACTAGGCCTCCCAGCTTCTTATACTAAACCTCTACAAATGGTTCAGAACTCTGCAGCCAGAGTCCTCACAAATTCCAGGAAAATCGACCACATTTCCCCTATCCTCAAAAACCTCCATTGGCTACCAATCCATTATAGAATCATGTACAAAACCATCAACATCATATACAAAACTATCAACCAACACACGCAAATCGACCTACAAATACCACTTAAAAAATACACTTCCGTCAGACCCATCAGGGAATACTACAAAGAGTCACTCCAAATTCCAAAGGCCAAAACCTTCCAACATAAATCTTTGAGTCTCAGAGCCTTCTCTTCAGCAGGTCCAGCTCTCTGGAACTCTATCCCACCAGATTTGAGACAGGAGCCATGCTCTCTAACATTTAGGAAAAGACTAAAAACTTGGCTTTTCAAAAAAGCATTTCCAAGCCCTGAATAAAACTTCACGCAACAGCACAATTGGATCCAAATTCTGTGTCATATTTATTCATATTCTGTGTCATACTTAGCCTTCTGGTTACGTATGTTCCATCTCACAGTGATGTACCGCCACATTTATTCGCATAGTCTTATTTACTCATCTTGCTAATTTTTTACATTAATTGGCTGAAATGTAAATATCGCTCTGTTCTTTTCTCTCCCCCCTTCCAGTTCCAAGTTAATTTTTCCCTGTTTTATTGTAACTTTCTCACATCCTTTTTCTGATTCCCTGTATTTAAAGTTCAAGGTTTTTATTGAGAATATTGTTTACTACGCTACGTTATGCTTTTCACACTTTGTTAATTGTAAACCGGGTTGATGTGATGCCTGTCATGAAACTCGGTATAACAAAAACAATAAATAAATAAATCTTATAAGCGATGAAAATTCTAACAAGAGGAGTTGATTTGTACACTGCAGTCTCTGCTAGCTGCAGTGTACAAATCAACTCCTTTTCATCACTTTTAAAGTCTAAAATTCTTTAATGATGTCAATTTTACAATCAATACCTCTGAATGTGTCTGTAACAACACCCTCTTAACCCCAACCCACCTCCCAAAAACTCACCACAAATCAAAGTGCCCCCTTGCATGAGACTGAACCTTATAAAGAGTCTCTCTCTCTCTCTCCCCCCCCCCCCCCCCAGTGCACATAAGATATGTCTGTAAAGGCTGCAGACATAATTTCTGAAGAGTATTTTAAAACTGGTGTGCATACTTTATAAAATAGCGTGTATGTTTATGGGTGCACGTGCAACCCTTTTAAAGTCTACCCGATATTGTTTATTTTTGTTGTTTTATTGAAATAATATATCTTATTCTTTCTCATTGCTGTTGTACCTTGTCTTGAATTCTTAGGCGGGCCAAAATCTGATAAATATATAAATAATACCTGCATGGAACTGTAGGAGGCAATTGGGTGAACAGGCTGACACTCTTCTTCCTGCTGCTGGAGAATAATGGGAGGCAGAAACAGGTGGGAAATGCCTTTCAGCCTGTCAGGCTGATACAGTAAAGTCCGCCAGTGCACGTGATTTAGTATTTAAATTAGGCCTGGCAGTAAAAATGGGCAAAAGGAGGCGCTAGGGACACTAGCGCGTCCCTAGCGCCTCCTTTTGGACCGGAGTGGCAGCTGTCAGCGGGTTTGACAGCCGATGCTCAATTTTGCCGGTGTCGGTTCTCGAGCCCGCTGACAGCCACGGGCTCGGAAACCGGACGCCGGCAAACTTGAGCGTCTGGTTTTCGGCCCGACAGCCGCGGACAGACCCGGACAGACCTCCGACTTAATATCGCCATGATATTAAGTCGGAGGGTGCACAGAAAAGCAGTTTTTACTGCTTTTCTGTGCACTTTCCCGGTGCCCGAAGAAATTAGTGCCTACCTTTGAGTAGACGCTAATTTCTGAAAGTAAAATGTGCGGCTTGGCTGCACATTTTGTTTTCTGAATCGTGCGGGAATACCTAATAGGGCCATCAACATGCATTTGCATGTTGCGGGCGCTAGTAGGTTCGGGGGATTGGACGCGCATTTTCGGCCCCTTACTGAATAAGGGGTAACGCTAGCGCGTTGAAAACGTCGTCCAAGGGTGGGTTAACAGTGCGCTCCGTCGGAGCGCACTGTACTGTATCGGCCCGACTGTGAGTTGCTGCGGCTCTAATACAATCCTGGTAAAAGTGCTCCAGTGAAGCTTGTTCCGCCGACAATTTGGGCCCCCCCCCCCGAAGATGTCGAGAGCCAGAGACAAAGGGGATGGCATTTGTTTCCCAGATGGCTCTCATTTCCATTTTGTGTGCCTGTGTGGGGTGGGAGGGATGAGAAGAGGGGCAGGGATTATAATGTGAATGCACGCGATAATATATTTGCTTCTAGGCAGAGCAGGGAGGCCCTTCTGGCTTGTGCCTAAAGGACAGCGTTGTTTTACGCAGTGGCTGACAATTAGAAAGCGGAAACGGGGGAACTGCTCTCCAAAAAATGAGGGCGAGAAGCTGTAAAGAAGGGATATTTAATTTATTGCAGAACTTTTCCAAAGGGACGTTTTCCGGGCAGATGGTGGCAGGAAGAGCAGCATTAATCTCTCTGACCTTGGTGTAGACGGAGCCTTTAGTAAGATAAGGATAAATAACACTGCAGTCCTGTGAGAAGGCAACCATGCGCTTTCAGCAAGCCAAGCACTCGGGGAAGAGAACGCCGTCTGCGTTAACCTCTGACACGATGTAAGACTGGAGCCAGCAATAAGGCAGCTGAGGGACTCCTCGCTTTTCAATGAGTCCTGGTACGGACGTCTACAACGCCATCGTGGCACAGGGCAATGGGGGAGAAGGAAGGGAAATGGGCACTTCAAATCCCAGACCCTATCAGACTTGGATGAAAGCGGGGATAAATGACGGCTGCCTGAGGCATTCAGCATGGCAGAGATGATCTGTTAATGTCCCTGCAGTCCTTATCCAAGGCCCTTCAGTAACCCGCTCCATCGAATTCAGCTGCGCTGAGTTAACAAACTTCAAGCTCTTAATCTCACACAGGCCCATTCAGTATGTAATAGGGTACAAACAGCAGGTACAAACAGAAGACTTAAGGCACCTGGTCCGAGAAGGAAAAGTTTTTATTCTTTTTGCCAGCAAAAATAGATGCAGCTGAAATGGTTTTCAGTAAAATTGCACCCCCTCCCAAGCAGGGAGAAACTTTTATACATTCCACATTTCTTACCTTACACGCATGCGTTCTACACACTGCTGAGCAAGCATATCCCAGCTGAGGGGCAACTGACCCCCCTCCTTAGGCAACCTGGAACTTTCTTGAAACTTCTCCTGTGTTCTGCAGGAGAGGCTGCCGGGACTTGCAGTTCTAGAAAGGAATTTGTGAGTCTGTAGCAATACTGCCCTATACATAATACATTCATTGTTCTAATCATAGCTGTATGCTCAGCAAGGTTACAGACTTGGCAGGCAAGCACTGAAAGCTTATCAGACAATATTGTAGGCAGCAGATCCTTTGTGAAGCGGGTGATTCTGGTACATGAAGTCCCCTGTCAGAGTGAAGTCTCCACCCACTACAAGTACAGTGCGCTCAGGCCAAGCGCACCGTTAGCCCCCGTTTGGACGCGCGTTTTCGACGCGCTATTATTACCCCTTATACAGGTAAGGGGTAATAGCGCGAGGAAAACGCGTGTCCAAGCCCCCCGAAACTAATAGTGCCCGCAACATGCAAATGCATGTTGATGAGCCTATTAGTTATTCCCATGCCATACAGAAAGTAAAATGTGCAGCCAAGCTGCACATTTTACTCTCAGAAATTAACGCCTGCCCCAAAGACAGGAGTTAATTTCGGCCCGCACCAGGAAAGTGTACAGAAAAGCAGAAGAAACTGCTTTTCTGTACACCCTCCGACTTAATATCATAGCGATATTAAGTCGGAGGCCCCAAAAATTTAAAAAATTTAAAAATCGAAAAAAAAAAAAAAAATCAGTTCACGGGTTGGAAGACGGACGCTCAATTTTGCCGGCGTCCGTTTTCCGAACCAGTGGCTGTCAGTGGGTTTGACGACCAACGCCGATAAAATTAAGCGTCTGCTGTCAAACCTGCTGACAGCCACCGCTTCCACCAATAAGGAGGCGCTAGGGACGCGCTAGTGTCCCTAACGCCTCCTTATTACTGCGGGCCCTCATTTGAATACAAAACCGCGCGGCCAGGAGACTGATGTGGGCGCTCGTCGGGAGAGTGGACACTCACCTCGGAGTGCCGGCTCTCCCGCGCATTTTACTGAATCAGCCGGACAGAGCATAAAACAAAACAAAGCCAAGACCATCCCTGGGAAGAGAATTAGTCAAAAAAGATCACACGTAGCAAAGTGATGGCGAACTCCAGTCCTCGAGTGCCACAACAGGCCAGGTTTTCAGGATATCCGCAATGAATAGGCATGAGAAAGATTTGCATCTCAAGGAGACTCAGCATATGCAAATTTATCTCATGCGTATTCATTGCAAATATCCTGAAAATGCGACTGGTTGAGGGATCCCCAGGACAGGTTTGGGAAGCCCTGATATAGCCGCTTTCACACAAACTGCGTATTCTCTGAGGACACTTTTCAAAGCCAATTCCCCCAATAAATTGGGTTGGTTGACAGTTGCCCTCTTTTGCCCAGCTAAAAGCATGTTTGGTCTTTCATGGTGTGTTCACTTTTAGCAGGACTGCAAGGAGGCAATGTCAGAGTTTTGTGTAGGTTGGGGAAAGAAAAAGCGAACATGGCATTTTCAGACGTGCACGTGCTGTACTACTACTGTTCTCGACTATGCACACAAAAGAGCAGAAGCAAAGTATGTGTGTGTACTTCTATTCCCCATTACCCACACCGGGCCTGGGGAGAAGAGAGGGAGGGAATGGCTGATGGGGAGAATCGGGAGATCTGAAATGGGAGAAGGGGAGGGAGGGAGAGAAGGGACAGAATCCAGGATAATGGGGACATTCAGATTAAGGGGAGGAAGGCTGGTGTTCCTACCCCAACTTCTCCCTCTCACATCCCTCCTTCTCTTTAGCCTCTTTCTCTTCCACTCCCCCCCCCCCCCCCCCTGGTCCTGCATGTCCTCTCTCTCACATTCACAGCCAGCCTGCAAGTTTAGCCCCCTAGTCAGCCAACCTCCCCCAGCAGGACAGAATTCTTGCCTGCCTGCCTCACCCCCCTCCTTCAGCTCTCCAACAAGCCTGCCTATCTCTACTCCCCACCAAGCAGATTTGCTTCCAAACAGCTGACCAGCTGATGGCAGCACTACATGGCTCTCTTTGGTTTGAGCTGCATGGCTGCCTGTACTGTCATTGCTGACCCTCACAAGACTGAGACTGCAAGATCAGCGCAAAAGTACAGAGAGCCATACAGCTGCAGCGCAGAGATAACGCGGGAGACATCTGGAAGATGGTCAGGCAAGGGCCCACACGGCCTACTCTTAACATAGAAACGTGACAGCAGAAAAAGACCATACAGCCCTATTCACTCTGCTCATCCACACCAACTAATTCAGCGTTAAAAACGCTACCCCTGTGTTTATCCCATGGTTTCTTGAATTCAGATACTGTTCCTGTTTTCACCATCTCCACTGGCAATAGGCATCACAGTGGATAATAGTTTGAAATCATCGGCTCAGTGTTCTGCGGCAGTAAAAAACCAAACAGAATGTTAGGAATTATTAGGAAGGGAATGGTTAATAAAATGGAAAATGTCATAATGCCTCTGTATCGCACCTTGAATACTGTGTACAATTCTGGTCGCCGCATCTCAAAAAAGATATAGTTACGATGGAGAAGGTACAGAGAAGGACAACCAAAATGATAAAGGGGATGGAACAGCTTCCCTATGAGGAAAGACTAAAGAAGTTAGGACTGTTCAGCTTGGAGAAGAGACTGCTGAGGAGGGATATGATAGAGGTCTTTAAAATCATGAGAGGTCTTGAACAAGTAGATGTTAATCTGTTATTTTCTCCTTCAGATAATAGAAGGACCAGGGGGCACGCCATGAAGTTAGCAAGTGGCACATTTAAGACTTATCAGAGAAAATTCTTTTTCACTCACGCATAATTAAGCTCTGGAATTTGTTGCCAGAGGATGTGGTTAGTGCAGTTAGTATACCTGGGTTTAAAAAAAGCTTTGGATAAGTTCTTGCAGGAGAAGTCCATTAACTGCTATTAATAAAGTTGTCTTAGAGAACAGCCACTGCTATTACTGGCATCAGTAGCATGGGATCTTCTTGGTGTTTGGGTAATTGCCAGGTTCTTGTGGCTTGGTTTGGCCTCTGTTGGAAACAGGATGCTGGGCTTGATGGACCCTTGGTCTGACCCAGCATGGCAATTTCTTATGTTCTTATGTACAAGACAGGTTTTATCCCTTCCCAAAGTGCACACTCTTGCAGAAAATAAAAGGTTTGCCTCCTCTCAGTCTCCTTATTCCTAACCCTCCTAACAAAACATGCTCTGGCATCTTTCTCCAAATTCAGGACTGTACCATTGTGATCAGTCCTAGAGGGAAGTGCAATAGCTAATAGTATAGTGCATGGGCTACTCTACCAGTCTCAATATGTCCTCTGCTGGGAGGAGCATAGATCTAGCGAAACAACCTTAGATCCCTTTACACTTAATTTGCTCCATGAACTGACAACCGCGGTCCTAATGTCCTGCCAGCTCAAATTCTCTCTGGCACCTGTCCTATCCCCACAACCCCTACT
Source organism: Rhinatrema bivittatum (assembly GCF_901001135.1). Classification (NCBI taxonomy): domain Eukaryota; kingdom Metazoa; phylum Chordata; class Amphibia; order Gymnophiona; family Rhinatrematidae; genus Rhinatrema; species Rhinatrema bivittatum. Next base: position 292,017,868 of record NC_042620.1, read on the forward strand.
CTCCATCCCCCCCCCCCCCCCAAAAAAAATACCTGATTTGTAGTCTACTGCCTCTTTACTCTCCCTATGTATCTCTGAAAGCAAAAAAAAAAAAAAAAAAGCCAATTAGTTAGTGTAAACAATAAAAAAGGAAAGTATGTTATTCTGGAATAGAAATTGAATCACTTATCTAATGTGCACAGAATGAATTCAGAGAACATTTTCAGCATGATTTGGGATGTTATAGCGCTAGCTTTGATCTAAAAAGAAAAAAAAAAAAAGCAGAAAGCCCCAAAGCAGGAATGAGTGTGGGGAATTAGATTTCCATCAGGTTATTTCAGAACTTTGGAAAGTTGTGTTTTCAAGCATACCACAGCTGTTTCACAGAGATATTTCATTAATGCTTAATTAAATTATGCACAGGGCTCCAGGGCTCCACCATCACCATTTTCCCTCACGTCGTCTGAAATCAGGCTTTGCACCAGTCTTCCAGAAGTTTCCCCTACAGGCCCCGCGGAGACCTAATTGTGATTCCAAGTCATGAAGTTCCACTGCATATCTTCCTGGCAATCGGGCAGCTGAAGTCTCCAAAGACATGTCCAGCCTCACCTCAGTTTAGAATATGGCAGCCTTACAGCTAGTTGATTTCCATTAAGCATGCACAGTAAGCCCTACGTGCCTGGGCTCTGAGGTGATGTAGCCAAGGCTGGCTGTAGGCTTAACTGGTGCACCGTGCAAAAATCAGCATTTGTGGGCCCCTCCATGGCTCATAGCCAGGAAACAGGTGGGGGGTGTCTCTCTCTATGAAAGTGAGGGGTAGAGGGCATTCCCTCCAATGATCCAGTTCTTCTCAACATTCGGAGCCAGCCTGTGAACCCTGATTCTGTAAGGGTATAAGCGACTGGTGGGCTGACTCAAGAACTGAGACATTTGTGTGCCAGTGCCTAGTAATGCCACTGGTCCTATTCCTATGGCCCCTTAATGGGTCGTCCCCCTCCTCCTCTGTCCCCACTGCTCCTTCCTGATTTCTCCTTTTTCCTCTTCCATCTTCATTCTCTCCTACCACACTCTCCCCCATAGCCTCTTCTTGGGTCTATCCTTAATCTCCAACTCTCCCCTTCCCCTTGACCTACCAGATTATTTGGCTGCTCCTGGGCATGGCATCAGCGGAGATCATCAGGGCCTGGCAGCAATAGGAGGAAAAATCGGCATGAGGCCTGTGAGCTGGTGTGCTCATAGGCCCTGCAGCAACTCTGCCCCTTTCACTGATTTTGTTGATAATAGCAAACCCATGCAGAAGGAAAAGTTAGGGTGATATGAGGCCTGTAGGTGCATCCTGGTGCACAGACATTGTGCTGGTTTTAACTCCCCTTCTAAACCGTCTAAACATTGCTGCAGCTGCACTGACGAAGATTTCTGATGTCCTCAATCAGCCATTCCAGGGTGATGGACCACAAGGCCCTCTTGGGGTAGAGATACACCAGTGAGAAATGGGGGAGGCAATGCGGAGTTCCGAGGCTGGAGAGAGGCAGCGGAGTAGTCAGGCGATGCAGAGGTCCGGGGTTGGAGAGAGGCAACGGAGTAGTCAGGTAATGCAGAGGTCAAACCAGGTTAGCAATCCGAAGGAGAGACGAAGAAACAGGAACAAGGAAACAGGAACGAAGGCAACCAGGATCGGGAACCAGGAACAGAAGAGGCAACGAGTAGTGAGGGGACCTGTTGCAAAGGCAATTTGAGAGAGCGGAGCCCGGGCTTATAAACCGGAGCTCTGCCGACATCATCATCTGGGGCTGCAGCAAGGTTTCCGCCGCGGGCCCTATTTAAGGACTAGATGTGAGCGTGTGCGCCTAGGGAGGGGCGCAGCGCTGGTCGGGATGGCGTCTCTCCGCGGGCCACGTGGAGAGGCCCGACATGGAACATCAGGGGCTGCAGCAGAGCAGGAGGCCCCAGGGGCGGCCCAAGGATGGAGCCGGCGGCCCACAGCCGCCAGAGACGAGGGACCAGGTGCTGGATCACTTTGAAAGAGGTGAGGGGGCCGAGCTGCGGGTCTGCCACGGCCAGCGTGCATAGCACTTACTACCCAATCACTAAGCCTGATACTTCTGATGCAGCTCCATCATTGCTCTCTGCTTTCACAGCAACAGTTAAGGGAAACTGGATTCGAACAGCATCCGAGGGCCCTGACGTTTACGGTCTGGTAAACTGATAAGCATGGGGGTAACCTGCACATTGCAGCAGATACTGGCATAAGCTTGCTGGGCAGACTGGTGGATCATTTGGTCCTTTTTCTGCCATCGTTTCTATGTTTCTATGAATGGTTTCAAATTCACAATCTGGAACTGGGTTTAAATTGGTGCAATGGAACAGAGATTCAATCACACCTATTAAAACCCTCCCAATCCAATCCAAATATTGGAAATGAGGAGACCAAAATCTTTTGCTCTTCTTTTTTTTTTTTTTAATGTCTTACTGCCCAGGCTGCATAGATATTGTATTATCTTTCCATGGGTATATTTAATTGTCTGACTGAGATGCATCAATATGTAGGTAACATAATTGCTGATTAACCATATTAGAATAACTTAGTTTTCCTTGCTCTCTCAAAACGAGAAGCGGGATGGCTTGACTGGTTTGGGTATTACTCTGCATGTATTTGAATACATATCCCACCTTTATAACCCATTATTACTATCACAGAATTTTTTTTATTCTAAAATACGTTCATTAAAAAATACCTTCCAAATTGAGGTTAACTGACACCCTGCACATGTGCTAACTGGGAATTATGTATCTTGGTCATGATTTATTTGCAAAACTAAGTGCACATTTCCATGACAGATGCATAGGTTTATATACAACTGTCAACTTCAGATTTTAAACCTTTTCTATTATTTTGTGTTATGATATTCTAACTACATGTCTTTTATAGTTATTGAATTATACATTGTTTAATAACTGCAAATCATTTTAGCACACTTTCATATGAAGAATGGATTGTATTATACATTTGTGCTCTGCTTTGGGATGTTTATGGAAAGCTTAATACCACGTTTGAATAAATATATTTTTAGAAAAAAAATGTTTTTCCTCCAGTGTATCACAATCATAAGAACAGTATGCCAGATACACAACACTTTTTCTGCTTAGTATAAATGTAGAATAGTCGAGCGTTTATAGCATTTTATAAGCCTGTTCCTCTACAGCGAGAGCATCTACTGGGAAAGGTGCAGCCGTCTGTCTGTCTGTCTGTACAAGTGTGCGTTTGTGTGTGCGTGCATTAGCCATGCACACCACACGTCAGTCACAGAAGTTGGGACCAGATTGCGAGCAGCAGCAGGAGTCTGCGCTGCCGCTCCTACCAAGCAGGGATGCCAATTTCCCTCTGCCGTCTTCAGAGAGTCGGAGGAGCAGCTGAAGTTTTCTGCCAATGTAAATTTCATCCAGTGCCACTGAGCTTTTAACAGCAGTAATAGTGGTGGTGGTGGTGGTGGTTGTGGTGATGAGGGGGGGAGGGGGGCAGGCAAGATAAGCGAGGTAAAAAAAAAATGTGGCTCTGTGCCAAAATGGGCAAAGCTGGGGGGGTTTCCCTCTTGCCTAGATCTGAACTTTTACAAGCGGCTGAAAACTGATGCTCCAGGAGCTCGTGATGCACATGGCCAAGAACCAATCCAATGTTCCGTTGCTCTCGTGCTGCCCCAGCCTGCCCACAACCAGTGAGGAGGGCTGATTTGTGTGTAGGATCCAGGGCTCATGTCAGCACGGCAGGCACATGGTTCAAAATGACCAGAAATCTTTTCGGTCCTCCAACCAATTTGTTTCTGTTTGTTGAGTTTGGTTTGGTGGCTGATCAGCTGAGGGGCATGAGTTAGGAGTTGAAAAGAATAAATGGCAGCCTGGGAAGCCGGAAAATTTGGGAGCTCCGCACAGAGAAAGAGAGATGGCAGCATCTAAGCAGCAGCATCAGAGAGACAGAGCGAGAGAAACAGAGAGAGAGAGAGAGGACTTGGTATGATAGTGCTCCTCAAACCCAGCCACTCAGATTTTCAAGATATCCACGATGAATATGCATGAGAGACATTTTCATAGCGCGTGCAAATCTCTCTCATGCATATTCATTGTGGATATTCTGGAAAGCTGACTGGCTAGGTGTGCCCCGAGGACTGGGTTGAGAAGCACCAGAGTATGTGATTCATGGAAGTAGGAAGCATCATCTCTGCTGTTTAAAACGTTAGTAGGGAAGGCAGAATGGAAAAGAAAAGTCTTCTCACCCCTAAAATACTGCTGCTCCTGTCTGTTAAGGTTCCTTTCAAAGGAAACTGTGGCCAAATGTCCCTTCTTTCTTGGGGGGAGGGGGGGCAGTCAGTCATCAAATCGCGATGTGGCCTTATCACATCGCAACGATAAAATTTAAATTAGGGGAAGGGGTGGAGTTAGGGAGGAGTTTGGGCGGAGTTAAGGGTAATGAGGCAGCGGCACCGGTGCAGGCGATAATGTTTTGGACGTTATCGCTGGCAGTGGCGCGGGAAATAGCACCACCTTTTGCAGTGGCGCCATGGGGGGGGGCCATAGTGACAGGTGCAGCCGCACACATGATGGGTGAAACCGCACCGCCGTGATGCGGCCGGCTGCACGCTCTTATCCCCTGTCCCTTTTTTTCACCACATCTCATCATTCCTCTTTATTATTTATAGCAGAATGATGAATCTAGGCCTTAGTGAGCGAGCCAGTAGGACTGTGAGGAGGAGGAGAGCGTCAGAGGGGCCATGCCTGGAAAAGGAGGTCTGACTGGAAGGTCATCCAGCTATTTACAAGTCCAGTGCCAGGCTCGTCATGTCGAGAAAGGTTTGGCTAGCAAGTCGGCCAGTGGAAAGAAGGGGGCAAATCAACCCGCAGTACTTCTGGGCTGTTCCCTTCCGTGAGCCTCTTAAAGCACACAGTCAGAAGCCTCTGACTTAAGGGGGAAGCGATGATTTCATGCCAAATGTCGGAAGCAGTTGTTTACTTTATTACCTTGTTTGTTCGTTAATGTGAGGGTTTATTGCTGCTCTAATATTTATGTCTAGAAAGATTCTGTAAATAAAATCCCATCTCTGAGCTGACCCGTGTGTCAAGCTGTTCTCTTGTTTGCTGTCTGGACCTCATAAAAATAATTAATTGTAGTGGATTGTAATTGGCCGCTTTTGACTTTTGTGTTACATTATTTACAGAGCTGGTGAGATACTCTACAATGTGCTGTACTGAGGACATCAAAACCAGGGATGGTAATTCTAGCTTTCTTTACTATACTGCATTTATTCCTTGGGCAATTAATGCAATTTTCTAGCAAACAGACCATGAAGCAGATTATTCATGTTAAAAGAAGATTGTTACTCTAAAACAGGCATTTTGCTTCATTGAAATATATTGGAAGGAAATAGGAACTTCAGGGACTACTCCTTGTATCAGGACATTTAACACTAACCCTACAGTATAGTGCCACTCTGTGTCTTTCACTGGACCTGCTGTTGATCTAATTGGGATATGCAAGATGTGTGATCCTGGATGCATCGATTAGGGGGCACTCCGCGCACACCCTTCCTTAAGTTGTGGTGCCTTAGCATGGGCCTGCTAGTGCCATCTATGGGTGGCACCATAGCAAACCTCTGCCAGCAGTGGTTTTTTTTCTTACTGGTTATTTCTCTCTCTATGCAGCCCAGCATTCTTCTGGCTTTTGCTCTCAACTTGTCACATTGCTTTGCCATCTTCAGATCATTAGGCACTATCACACCAAGGTCCCTCTCCCTGTCCATGCGCATTAGTCTTTCACCGCCCATCACATACAGCTCTACTGGATTGCCGCACCCCAGATACACGACTCTGCATTTCTTGGTATTCAGACACCATGGAGTCCATTTTCAGTCTCTGGGTGCTGGAAAAGGTATCTGATTAATTTGGCTGGTATATTTTAGTGGAATGGATATGTGGCTGAATATACTCGGCTATCTAAAAGTTAGCTGGATACTTTTATCTAGATAATTTTAGGATTATTCTTTGGCAGTCCTAAAGTTATGTGTCTACTTAGCTGGATAATGCTGGAATGCCAGATAAATGCTTCTCTGGCTATGCCAGGTGTGGTGAAACTGGTGGGATTTTTAAATCTTGCAGTTAGTCCAGTTAAATCCAAACTTACGGGCTGATACAGTAAAGTCCGCGGGAGAGCGGACGAACGCCCGCTCTCCCGGCACACGCACCGGCCCTTCGCTGGTGTGCGTGATTTTCTATTTAAATTAGGTGACGCAGTAGATCCGGGTAAAAGGAGGCGCTAGGGACACTAGCACGTCCCTAGCACCTCCTTTTTGACAGGAGCGGCGGGTGTCAGCAGGTTTGACAGCCGATGCTCAATTTTGCCGGCGTCGGTACTCGAGCCCGCTGACAGCCACGGGCTCGGACACCGGACGCTGGCAAAATTGAGCGTCCGGTTTTCGGCCCGACAGCCGTGGGCCGAATTCAAAATTTTTTTTTTTTTACTTTTCGGGACCTCCGACTTAATATCACTATGATATTAAGTCGGAGGGTGCACAGAAAAGTGCCTTTGGATTGGCGCTAATTTCTGTAAGTAAAATGTGCGGCTTGGCTGCACATTTTACTTTCTGTATTCCGCGCGCATACCTAATAGGGCCATCAACATGCATTTGCATGTTGAGGGCGCTATTAGGTGCCGCGGGTTGGACGCGCGTTTTCCTCCCCTTTCTAAATAAGGGGTAAGGGAAAACGCGCGTCCCAGAGCAGGCTAACAGTGCGCTCCATCGGCCTGTTAGTGAGAAGAATACTAGAATGTATCAGGGCAGTCAAAACAGGCCAGAAAGATAATGGTCACATATATTAGAGCTTCTATTTTTTTATAATGTAAATAATGTAGCTGTTTATTTTCCTACCCATTCGAGGTTCTTTGAGGGTACAAAAAAAATCTGTGTTTCCATGGTTCATGTACCATTATTTTTGCCAGTTGAATGAAATACATACATTTCCATTACATAAATGTACTGCCATAAAGGAACAATACTCACAATCACCCCAGAAACCAGCACCACCATTCACATTCCTCCAACCACAGCATATACCCTGTCCTCCCACACTCTTCCTCCCCACAACCCCAACCCTCTCTCTCTCTCCCCCCACCAGCCTATCCTTAACTCTCGCCCCTCCCCCAATACTCTCAAACTCCCCACTCTTACACACACCGTCCTCTTATCAGCAGCTCCACTGCTTGCCGTTGGGAAGAGCTGTTCATTAAAGTTGGTAGGAGGAAGAGGAGAATAGCGGCCCATCTACAGATTACAATTCATGAGTGCAGAAAAGGCACAAAAACAAAGTGGAGGATCCAAAGCAGGAAAAGGGTGGGGAAGAGAGTACTAATGGTATTTTTTTCCAGTGTTTATCCAATAATACATTTTTTTTTCTATTGAGAGTGCTTTAGTGGCTAAAACCTAAAAACAGAATCCCTACCTATAATGCCCCTCCAGTTTCCAAAGCCTGTTGATTGGTGACTGACTAAAGGATAGGATACAGAGGAGGACTGAATGGTCATTTCTTTCAGTGGAGAAAAATAATCAGTGGAGTGCCCCAGGGATCTGTACTGGGATTGGGGCTTTTTTAATATATTCATAATTGTTCTGGAAAAGGGAGTAAGGAGTGAGTTGATCAAATTCTCAGATGACACAAAATTATTCAAAGAAGTTGTTTATTTATAAGCCTTTGATGTTCTGCCTTTTTCTAAGAATGGTCTCAAGGCAGATAACAACAAACTTGGATCATGATCAAATTTTGAGGAACTGCAGAAGGGCCTTGAGAGACTGGGGAATTGGGCATCGGTGGCAGATGCAGTTTAATCTGGACAATTGCAAAGTGGTGCAATCAAGAAAGAATAATCCAAGCCTTAGGTACACAATGTAGGGTTCCATATTGGGCATCTCCACCCAGGAAAAGGAATCATTATGGGCAATATTTTGAAATCCTCAGCCCAGTGTGTAGCGGCAGTCAAAAAAGTAAATAGAATGTTATGTTTTATTAGGAATAGAAAGGAAAATAAAACTGAGGATATGATAATGCAGGTGTGGCCAACTCCGGTCCTCGAGAGCCACAAATGAGAAAGATTTGGATATAATGGAGGCAGTGCATGAAAACCTATCTCATCATATTCATTATGCATATACTGAAAACCAGGCCTGTTTGTGACTTTTGAGGACCGGAGTTGGCCACTCCTGTCATAATGCCTATGTATTGCTCTAATGATCTATGGTGTGACCAAACCTTGAATATTGTATGCATTTCTGGTTACTTCATTTCAAAAATGTAATAGTGGAACTAGAAAGGTACAGAGAAGGACAATCAAACGATAAAAGACATAACATAGCTCCCCTAAGAGGAAAGGCTAAACAGGTAGGGACGATAACTTTTAAACAGGCGTGTGGGTGCACATGTGCTCACATTCATCGGCCCATGCCCAGGGAGGCGGCCATTTTAAAACATATACACTTATATGCACTCATGTTATAAAATATGTGCATGCAATTTTAAGTGGATGTGCGCTTATGCATGAAAATGCCGCTTCTACAGCGTAAATGGGGGGATTTTAAAATAATTGGGCGCCGATGCCATACCATTTCATTCCCAGTTCACCCACGTAAGTAATAGGACTTCCAGCCCCCCCTAGCTTAATAGCCTCCCTTCGCCCCTGTTAGCCCTGACCCTTAAAACCCCGATTTGTCTTTATTTTACAACTTGTACATCATCAAACGTAACAGACGTAAAGTTACCTGGCAGGGGACCCGGGTGTGCGCCTGTGCGCGTATGTATTTATGTGCAGATTTCAATGTGAAATTCAGGAATGCCCATGCCCCACTCCTTTTTTAACTTTTCATTTATGTGCACAGCGGTAAGTATGTGCGTATCCCAGCGGACTTTAAGATCCGCTCGGCATGCACCAGCCCAACTGATGCGCATATCTCCTGGTTTTGGTTCGCGCCAGGCTTTTAAAATTCACCTTTAAGAGAAGAGATGGCTGAGAGGAGATATGATAGAGGTCTACATAATTGTGAATGGGATGTAATGGATAAACAGGGAATGGTTATTTACCCTTTCAAATAGTACTAGAACTAGGGGACACTCCCCGTGGCTAATCGGTAGCACATTTACGAAGCACCTAAGTAAGTACTCTTTATTTTTCAGTATAAAGGAACATAAACCTTAACTTAGTGGCCCTGGCTATGTCAGGAAATAAATCAATCTTATCTCAAAACTAACGATCTCTTGGAGATAAGATTGCCTTATTTTCTGATCATGCCATGTTCAGGGACAAGCAACGGTCAAGCATAGCGGAGGTCCAAAGCTGAGGTCAGCCAAACCAGGTATCAGCCAAGGGAAGACAGGAGGGATGAATAAGCAAGGCAGGCGAGGATAGGAAGAAGTGGGGACGTGGAAGGAGACAACTGAAGAAGAACTGAAAACAAGCAGGACTGGAACTGAAGCAGAGACTTAACTGAGTGGCCCCACTACGTCAGGAAATAAAGCAATCTTATCTCAAAACTTAACGTTTTTCTTGGAGATAAGATTGCCTTATTTTCTGATGTAGCCAGGGTCTTTTATATTGAAAAAATAAAGTGTGGATCTTTTATATTGAAAAAATAAAGAGTACTTACTCAGGTCCCTTGTAAATGTCAAGTTAAATTGAGTGGTGCCAGATATGTTTGTTTTTTTTTTTTTTAATCCAGATCAATCAGATTTCCTACAAAATAGGATGCTACCAGATGTGTCTATATCATTGTTACATTTGGCAGTCCGTAGGCTTCCCCCACAGACTGCAACACTCACCCTCATTGCCAGAACATCTCAGTTGGCTCCCAACCCAACCACATGCCTTCGGGCCTCCTTGTGGTGGGACACCGCGGTCCAACATGGCAAAGTGACGCCAGTGCTCCTCATGGCAGGATGTCACGGATGCCTCCGAGCTGTGTTCCTCCTTAGGTGCACATGCACGCCACCTCTTCACATATAAAGGACCCATGGTGGGAAAAGCCCCAGTGTGCCTCTTGATGACATCAGATCATCAGGCCTTTAAAAGGCCCTTGCTATCTTCCCCTCACTGCCTCGGCAACAGTTCCAGCTACACTTGTAGTGCGTGTTGCTTCCCAGCGTCTAGTCTCTGCTTCAGTTCCAGTCCTGCTTGTCTTCAGTTCCAGTCCTGCTTGTTTTCGGTTCTTCTTCAGTTGTCTCCCTCTATGTGCCCGCTTGTTCCTTTCCTCGCCTGCTCTGCTTATTCATCTCTCCCGTCTTCCCGCGGACGGATACCTGGTTTTGATCTCAGCTTTTGACCTCAGCTATGCTTGACCGTTGCTTGTCCTTGATCACTGCTTGGACCCCGAACACCTCTGACTGCCACCTACCTTCGAACCAGCTTGCTTTGGACTCCTTCTACCACCAGCAGAGACCCCACCTAAGTCCTGCTGGCCCCAGCACCCAAAGGCTCAACCCGAAGGGAAAGAGGGCTGGTATAGTTGAAGGTCTTGACGGGTCTCTGTTCCGTCTGGGTCCACCTGCCAATGGCAGAAACCTGTAGGTCTCCTCCCTGCAGGTAGAGCCTGCCTTGGCCCAAGGGCTTTCGGATACAATGGTCATCACAAATAGTTAATATGCAGTCGTAGACTATTTTCAGTACTTGCTATAATCTGTATTTTCACCTATATTGAATCTTCCTTAATTTTTTTTGCCTTGATTTTCCCTCCTTTGCTTTTTGGTTAAATGTTCTTCTTATAAGCTATTGTTTCGTTATCCAGTGTATTTCTGCACTTTTATTTATTTATTTATACATGTATGTAGTACCATCGTTCCATGTCACAATGGTTTACAAAGTGACATTCATAATTATAATTTAACATACAATCAAACAAAGCTTGGTTGTGCTCTTGACTTAAATTTTCTAAATAAAGAAATATATGTAAAAATAAAGTACTGGAGAAAGTATTTTTTTCACTCAGCACACAAGTAAACTGTGGAATTTGTGGCCGGAGGAGGTGATAAAAGCAGTAAGTGTAGGTCAGTTTAAAAATGGTTTAGACAAGTTCCTGAAGGAAGATTCATAAACCATTATTAGCCATGTAGACTTGGAAAAGCAACCGCTTATCCCTGGGTATGAGCAAGGACTGGATCTATTCCTTGGGATCCTTCCAGGTATTTCTGCCCTGGATTGGCCATCATTGGAGAAAGGATGCTGGGCTTGATTGACCTTTGGTTTGACCCAGTATGACATGTTTCCTTAATCCCCATATCAGGGAGAAAGAGCTGAAAATATCTCTGAATCCCTATTTTCTTATTAATTTTCTTGTGCTTAACCCCTGTTGTTTTTTGTCAACATAAATTCAATATTATTTCCTCTGACATTTGCATATTTAGTTCAGTTTAAGACGTGTGTAAATATTTCCCATGTTGGTTTTCACCTATCAACTGAACATTACACTTAATAGATTTTCTTTTCCTGAGAGCTGGGTCAGCTCTCAAGCTCACAGTCATTTCCTGAAGACTTGAATTTTACAACATTATCCACACTGGAACCAGATTTAGGTGAGTTTTCTACCACTTCCAGAATTTCAAGGGCACATCAACTGTGCCAGCTAATCTGGATCATAAATCATGTAAACCCCATGTTTTTTTACATTTCAATACCATTTCATATGGACACAAAAACTTAAACATGTCCTGGCGTTTAGTGTCTTTTCTCTGCCTGTCTCGGCCTGATTCCTGGTTCTGACATCTGCTACAGATACGGACTTTATTTCTGGATTGCCACTTGCCCTGACTACAGCTTGCACTTTGATACTGCTTGCTCACTGCCTGCTCCGACCTTGGCCTGGACCCGAGTACTGTCTGCTCATTGCCGCCCGCACCTTGACATTCGCTGACTGTTCCCTAGGGGAATTTTGCCTGGAACCCTGGAACCCAAAGGCTCAACCTGTGGGGAGCAGGGCTGGTATAGGTGAAGCCTCAGTTCCAGTACTAGTAAGGTCGCATCCACGAGCTGTCAGCGTGGGCTTAGCAGGTTCACCTGCTGGGCTGCTTCGACCACGCCACAGCCCAAGGGCTCACATTCGTGACAGTCCAGAATACCTTTGTATGGGTGTGGAAAACAAATCTTTTTAAATAAATAAATAGTGATTTTCATTTTGCTGTTCATGAGTTTTGCCACCCTAGCCTGGATTTTGAATGTAAGTTAGAGCAAATGTTTTCAGTTGAACACCACCATTTGACTCCGTGCTTTTCGAGAGTGCTTCTGATTCAAGACAATTCATCCGCTGGGAGTATCTTCTAACCAGTGAGAAAGTGAGTTGGGATGAGAGTTATGGACTGAGATACCCACTATTATACCGGGGGGCCCAGGAGATTGAACCTCCCCCTGCTGGATGAAACCTGGCATTTCCAGAGGCTATTGTGACTCATTTCTGATAGAAAGAGGCCCGGAACGGTAAAGAGAGATCCTAGGAGCTGTCTGGCCCTGTTTATTCGATACACCGATGAAGAGGAAGGTTACATTTATTCATGAAAGACCCACACCAGCTTTACCAATTACACAGGCAGATAAGCAGAGATGCCTACCTCACCTTTCTGAAACGAAAACACAGTAAGAAAGAAATGCTATTTTTTTTCTAATTAGCATGGAACATCACTTTTTTATGAATGTATTTCGATGTAATGCTACTGAGCAATAAACACACATCTACCACGCAGTAACGGTAGCTTTCTGGAAAGATGCTATAATCCCCAGGCCTTCTGCTGCTCGTACATTTTTTTAGCATTTTGTTTTCTTTTCTTACCCTTTTTCACTTACAAATACTTTTGTGGCCTAATTTCTTGCATCTTTGATTGGGAACCACAGCTCAGTTCTGGAAGCTTTATTCTATCAGCTTTACCATCAAAGCATTTCCTTCTTCCAGTTTAACAGGGAATTGGATTTCCTCAGCATATGGTATCTCAACCATCTCCTCCACTTTTCCTCCTCTGCCTTATTTTAATTCTCTGCAGCAGTGTGTTTGGTTCCCTGTGCATGCACTGCAAGGACTTGAGAGCAGAATGCAAACCAACCTGCACCTCAGAGGATTCTTCTACCCTTGAAATATTGTTTTCAACTGACTTCCCAGCTTCACACTCCTTCCCTGTTTCAGGCTTCAAGAATCTCTTATTATTTCATGTTGTGCCTGATCCTCTGGCCTCAATGTGTCTACAGTTATTTTTAATATTAGATGGAAGGATGTGTCTATGCTCCATGCACTAAATTGAAGAGACTTATATGTTCACACAAAGGCACTGTTACGGTGCACTGTCTCCGATATCTATGATACACTCTGCTGAAATGTAGAGTGCGAGTTAAGTGATATTGGAAACATGGGATGGGGGCAGGAAGAAGTGGAGGAGAAAGAGAGCTGAGTGCAGGAGTTTGACAGTAAGAACACTGTACATGCCTAAAAAGTAAGTTGGTTTTACATAAAATATCAGTTAACCCAATCTAGCACAGAATTCTTTTTAAGTTCTTTAAGCAGCAGAGGACATAATTCATTTGCATTATTTCCATTCTTCAAAATGTCAGCTTGCCAGTTTCTTAACTCTGTTGCTTAATGTCTATCCTTTGGGATTATTCTTAGGCTTCATTTCTTAAGTTTCCCAATATTGTTTTTGGATGGTTTTAAAGCTTTTTTTTTTTTTTAAAGGTATTCATTTTTTAATATGGCCACAGACCATGGGCTCGATGCAATCCTGGACGTTTGGACCTCCATAATGCAAATATTGGGTTTTCCTGAATATCTAGTCATATTCAGCCACTAATCATGTTGTTTTGAAAAACAAAAGTATTCAGAAGGGCCAGAAAACTGATATTCCGAGCCTGCGGAGCACGCCTAGAGCCTCTTTTCTGCCTCCAGTCCCACCCACCTAATTATGCAGATTGTATTCATCTCTCTGGTCTCTATCTTGAATACATCTATTCCTCCTAAGAGCATATACAGTAAATCATACATCTGTATTTTCTTTTACACCATCCAGTTCCATTGGATTGGAATCAGAAAGGAAAAGATTGGAAAAAACCTGTTTCAGAGCTGTTTCTTGCTGCTATTAAAGAGACAGAACAGAACTACTGTCACTGCTGCACCTGCACCCATAGCAGTACTGCTCTGAGGGGACAGCTGGGAGAAAGGTGGGCGGTCACTTGGCACAGGTGAAACGCAGCTCACAAGTAACAGCAAAAGGATTACGAAGAGTGCTGTGCTTTTCTTTACATCTGGTCTAAGACGGATATGTATTTGAGGTACATCTCAATATCTCTATGAGCGAATCTACTCTTTTATGCAAACTGCGGGAGACACTGAGCTTCTGCAGTAGAATACTTGATCCCAAGAAATGTTTAGAGAAGAGAGAGAGAGAGAGAGAACCTGATTAGATTTAGGCTGCATGATCATCTTGCTTTCAGTATATACCAGCTGTACATCTTGTCTGTTGAGGTGACAATGATATCTGTCTTATCTGGCTCTGAGTTATCTAGCTACTAGTTACTCTGACAAGTTGGCAGAAGACTCGACCTGCATCAGTCACCTCTCTCTTTTCCAGATGCGTTAACTCTTTTGGAGACTATGCCTGTCTACATACTTGAATATATATCCAGTATCCTTGTGCTGGGAATAAGAGTGTCACCAAAAGGTCCCTTGCTGTCTGCATCGGATTCTTCACAGGTGCTGGATGTATGATGTCAGAGAGAGTAGGAGTGTGTAGTGTTCCTTGGCCCTCGCCAGTGGGAGGTGTCACGTCAGAGAGTGTAATTTCACAAAACTCATGAACCCACTTTGGTTCGCATTCTCTTTTTGTCCAGTCTTCCATCCTGGGAAGGTGGCGGAAGTTCAAGGTCAGGGAGATTTTATTTGGGGGTCCAAGGAGGATCCTGAAATTGAGAGCACCAAAAGAAGTGAAGAATAGTGAAAGGAATGGGCATAGACTTGGTTTATCCAGTTTGATGTATTAAATTGGGATGGCACATATGGGCATTTGATTTTGGCTGCTTGGGAAAGTGGGACTTGAAATGCCATATCTGGGGCACTGGAGGACAGCTCTTCACAGCATAAAATTATGGTGAAAATAGGTTTACACTGATTTTCTCCTTTGGAAAAATCTGGGAATTTATGGGTGAAAATTGGTTTAAACCGAAAAAGAAGAATCCTAGCTATGTTAAACACCAGGAATATTCCAGCAGTGGGAGGTTGAAGGGGTGTTAGTGGCTATTATGATTGACAGGAGAGGCCATCCTCCAAAGGGTGGATCCACAGGATGGCTATTAAAGTCCCTTAGCAGAAGTGTAAACAAGAGAGCTGGAGAAAGGCAGCAAGAGGCAGTATGCGCTCTGGGGCTATAGGAGTGGGCAAGTGACCTCTGCAGGCCATTGAGAGGACATACAGTTCTTTCTGATTTGGTTGGAGGAGGTAATACCTCTCAATGTTTTCTCTTTCTAATTTCCACAGGAGATTGGAAACTAGTCTGGAAGACTGAGAATACAACCAAGTATCTGCAATATTTAAAGAGAGAGAAGAGGATTCCTAAGTTCTGGGAAGTATCTGAGTATGAGGAGACCTTTTGGGAACCAAGGGAAGCCCAAGTTTTCTTATTATCTTTTACTCAAGGAGCATGAGGAGTATATTTTGAAATTTGTGGGATGTCTAAAAAGCTGTTTTCTATTATTATTTTTTTCTATTTCAGACTGTGTCTATTTTTTTGTACTGCTGAATTGCTTTGTTCTTTTATCCAGTAAACTTCATTCTGTTTTGGAACACAGCACTTGGTGTGAGGACTGTGACTTTCTTTGATGTGACTGAGTGTGATCCCCTGGGTCTCACAGGTTATCCTGTTGCCCATAGAACAAATCCATGGTTGGTTTTTTTTCTAGTGATCAGCAGTTTCTGAAACGTGGCTTCCTGTGGAAAGGGCTGGGGTGGGGAGGTTACACTTGCTTGCTAAATTAAATACATTCTCCTCTGTGTTTGCCTGCTTGAAGTAATTCAAATATGCATATAGAGCTTCATTTACTCAAAACCTGTGACCACTGGAGGGCGAGTATTGGAAAAACCTGAATAGCAACTATTCTTAAAGCACATACAGGCCGATACAGTACCTGCCATTGGATGCGCGTTTTCCCTTACCCCTTATTCAGTAAGGGGCGGAAAACGCGCGTCCAACCCGCTGAACCTAATAGCGCCCTCAACATGCAAATGCACGTTGATGGCCCTATTAGGTATTCGCGCGCGATTCAGAAAGTAAAATGTGCAGCCAAGCCGCACATTTTACTTTCAGAAATTAGCGCCTACCCAAAGGTAGGCGCTAGTTTCTGCCGGCACCGGGAAAGTGCACAGAAAAGCAGTAAAAACTGCTTTCCTGTGCACCCTCCGACTTAATATCATGGCGATATTAAGTCAGAGGTCCCGAAGAGTAAAAAAAGTTAAAAAAACAAAAGAAAAAAAAATTGGAAGTCGGCCGGCGGCTGTTGGGTCGAAAACAGGATGCTCAATTTTGACGGCGTCCGGTTTCCGAGCCCGTGGCTGTCAGCGGGCTCAAGAACCGACGCCGGCAAAATTGAGCGTCGGCTGTCACACCCGCTGACAGCCGCTGCTCCTGTCAAAAAGGAGGCGCTAGGGACGCGCTAGTGTCCCTAGCGCCTCCTTTTGCCCGTTTCTACCGCCAGGCCTCATTTAAATACTGTATCGCCTGCACAGGCGAGTGGCCTGTGCGTGCGCCGGGAGAGCGGGCGTTCGCCTGCTCTCCTGCGGACTTTACTGAATTGGCCTGACATTTAGATTTTCAGCAAAGAAAATGAAAACATTCATCATAGTTTAAAAACAAATATTTCCAAACAGCAGTTGTAAAAGATAGAGAACATATTACTAAAAGACTGGAGAGTCTCGAAAACAATTCCAAACGCCTAAATTTAAGATTTCTTAACTTCCCCAGAGTAATTGGGGAAGCTCCAATAATTTCCCTAAAAAAATTTCTAATTGAAGCATTGGGGTTTGTATTGGAAGACTCTCCAGTAATTATCAACTGTTTTTTCTTACCTAAACCCAGAAATCAAATACCCTTAACAGAAGATCAAATGTTTCAGGGTGATCTCACTAATTTCTTAGAAAATTCCCAGGCACAGGTAATTGAGAGAGGAACATTGATGGCAATGTTTTCATCAATTAATGATGTTAACATAGTAATGAAAAAATACTTTATTAAGTTTCCCATAAATTACCTGGGGAAAGAAATGAAAGTCTTCCCCGACTTAGCTGCATCAACCCAACAGAAACGGAAGGCTTTGGGTTACAAGTTTATATTGAGATTTCATGTAAATGCCTTATCTCAAAGCAAGATGAAATTTGTTTTTCTTTTACCCGACCACTTAAAAATTTTTTTGGATCAACGCAAATTAGCAACATCATCCCCAAGTAAATAAATATGTATATCCAGTATATATTGCCCTTACTGCACTACTATATAATAGGTTAAAGTTGCTCCCAAAGGGTCATTTTCCCCACATCTCTTTCAAGTTTGATTTGTTAAAAGATTGGTTTAAGGATATGCTTGAGAGTGTACATTATAATTATGTTTTTCCTTGATTTAATTTGTTCCTTAAACCAAATTTTGGTATACATTTGTATTGTTCAAATCTTTATTGATCTGAACTTTTTGTGAATGTAAATTCTTAAAATGATAAATAAAATATTAAAAAAAAAAAAACCCAAATATTCAGAATCATCCTAGATACTCTATTTATGCCCTTCCTTCTACAAATATGGCCCCAAACATATGTGTTCACCCAAATACGTATGTGTCATATATTCACTTTCTGAAGCCCTCAGACCTAAATATACTGTATTTACTCTTGCTTAGGGCTGGCATAAACCTGGGCCAGGATACAGCTGCAGTCTTTTCAGCTCTGTGAGTGAGAGTAATACTTTTTAGCCTCAGCTCCATGAAAACAGAGGTTTATCAGATGATTGGGAGGGTACGTGTGTGTTCCCTTCTTTCAAAATCTAACCAGCTAGATTGAGGTAAACCAAATTTTGTATGGAGGTAGGCCATGGGGAGCGGGGATGGGACGACACATCCAACTTTTTTGCCTTTCAAAGTTTAGGAGTGATTTACGTTTCTGTATGTGTGTGCATGTATAGGGGATGGGCTGCGGTACAGGAACGGAGCAAAATTGACAATTTCCCCCTAGGAAATGCATAGGTGGCAAAATCAACTCAGCATATCTCAAGAACCATTGGATCAATTGCAACAAAACTTGATATTCGGACAGAGGACATAAGTAACTTTAGTTTGTCAGAATGACATTTTGGTTGGTCTTTGGTTACTGACTGTTTAAATGCAGACCTGGGAACTTTTGAGCAGGGGTCGCCCTGCGGTTGCCGTTGATTAGCAGGGAGGAAGGTATAATGCATAGCAACATTTTCTGTTCAACCCCTTCCCCTCCTCCCCCACTAACATTTAGTAGCAGTAGTAGTAGTGAAACTGTGAGGGGAGAGAACAGCTGGAGAATGAGAGTGCTGAGGCTATTGCAGACCTGAAAAATGTTTATATCTTTGTTCCGGTAAATTGCTGAATAGGCATTATTTACAGTGGCAGCTGCTGAGTCACCCTGTGAAACTGCAGGCCATAGCATCTTGCCTCTTATTTAAAAGTACATCAATTTTGGCTTATGATGTGCACCGAGTAACTGGACCTCTGCCATTGCCTTCACAGCTCATAGTTGCCAAAGGCAAGAAAAGGTCATGTGGTCCAGAGTTTATTCTATTCTTGTCAAAGACTTTATCACTAACTCTTTCTTATCATAGCTCCCAGTTTTCCTGTAGTAGCTTAAGGATATATTCTGTAATACGAGTTTGAAAAATCTGTGGCAAAGTTTGTCAAATTCTGTGGTGATATATTTGCATACATTTGCATAATAAATGTGTGTTTTTTTACTTTATAAAGATATTTTTGGACATTTCTTGTGTGTCTTGTTAATGTATTTGGTTGTTTTTGGGGAACAAGGGATCAGCAATTGATGCTGGAAAGAAAGGAGGAGACAGAGAATGCAGATGGGAGGTGATCTCAGAGGAAGGAGATGCAGAAGGGATCTCAGGGAGGAAGGGTAGAGGAGAAGAGGGATAGGAGATAGAGGGGATCTTGGTGATGGAGGGGGGATTGAGGCACATAAGGAGAGGAGAATCAAGGATAGGGAGGAAAGATCATGAAGAGACAGAGGGGGATGAGGGAAAGGGAGGAGAAAGGGAGGATCAGGGAGAAGGAGATTCAGGATGAGAAGAGGGAGGGAGGGAGGATAATATCTTATACACTTCCTCCTGACGCCTATCCCTTCTCTCACTCATACTTGACAGTCTCTCTGATCCTCTCACTCACACTCCTTCATACCTCACACCCCTCTCATCCCTTTGTTCACTCTCTACACTCACTTAGATCCTCTAATCCCACACCCACTCCAATCTCTTTACCCACTCTCCCATGCTACCCCAATCTCACTCAATCCACCCATCTCTTGCACTCTCTACAATTTTCCTACTCTCTCTTGGTCCTCACTCAACCTCCCAACCTGTCTTGAGGCTAGGAGAGGACAGTGGCAATGTGATAATTTGGGTTGTGTCCTTCTCCTCCGCTTCTCAGGCTGGTGTCACACTTTGAACCACACAGATGTTGTGACACTAGTCCCCAGCAACACTGGCTCCATCTCCCATGGCTTTTGGTGTAGACCCTGCACTGTTTTGGTAGCCTCTCTCTAGACTGCCACCAGCTTGTCTATATCTTTTGAAAAGTACAGCCTCCAGAATTTGACACAATATTCAAGGTGAGGTCTCACCAATGACCTATAAGGAAGCATTTTTACCTCCTTTACTAGTAATGCTTCTCCTTATCCCTCTAGCTCTGGTTCCCACTTTTATCACACTGCTTCACTATTTTGAGGTCATTGGATATGATTATCCTGAGGCCTTATTCCTGGTTGGTGCTTATCAATATCTCTCTACTTCTACCCCCTCCCCCACCATTGTGTACTACTTTCATTGATTTCTGCAACCAGCTTGCATAATTATGCACATTTTTTGCCTTGAATATTAAGTACCAAGCACTTTGCTGCTCCTCAAGTTTTCTTAGATCACTTCTCATTCAGTCTACTTCCTCAAGGATATTGAACAGAGCCAGCCCCAGAACCAGTCCATGAGGCACTCCACTAAGCTCCCTAATCCCCTTCTTTCCTCTGAGTAAATTCCAATTCCAATTCCATTCTGTTGTGTGTCACTCAACCAGCTTCTAATCCAGTCCACCACCTTGGGTCCCATTCTAAGGCCACTCCGTTTATTTATGTGCCTCCTAAGGACAGTATCAAAAGCTTTGCTGAAATCCAAGTATACCTAATCCACTGTATGCTCTTGATCTAATTCTATTTCTCTAATCACCCAACCATAGAAACTGATCAGACTTGCTTTACAAGATTTCCAGCTGGTAAAAACCATGGTGCGTTTTAGATACTTCACTATCATTTACTTCAGTAAAATCATTGATTTCCCACCACAGAGGTAAGATTAACCAGTGTCTAGCTTCCAATCTCTGTTATCTCTTTTATGAAGGGAGATAACATCTGTCCTCTAGTTCCATGGAACCACCCCTGTCTCCAAAGATCTATTGAACAGATTATTCAGTAGACCCACTAGAAGTATGTATTAAGAATTCACGTGTGACATAGTCTACACTTCCCCATAACAAACACAGGTAATACCTCTAATTCCCTTGCCTACAGCCATAGACCCTCTTGTGATTTCACAAACTCCTCCTTTACTATGCTCTCTTGGCTCCTCCTAGCCAGGTCCTTAATGCCCAAATGGACTATTGACTACAATCTCCAGTCTTCTTCCTTCTTTCCCAGCAATCCTACCAATGTGGTTTGTTTTCTGGCTAGCCAATGATCTCTGTAGGCATTTGAACTTCTTGTCTATTTTCAGTCCTGTCCCTAAGTCAGTTCCTTTGATTATCAAATGCCCCACCAGAAGGATTCTGATCCTGTTTTGGAATTTTATGTCACTTTGCCTAGAATTCCTTTATGGTGGGTTTCCTCCTTCAGCTTTGTGTCCACCTCAGATATTTGTGTGGATGGATTTTCTACATCTAATACCATAAAGTTGCTATGAACTGGTATCATATGATAACGGCTTGCATATGTTATAAAATCGACGTGTCCACGTGCATGCGTGCCAGGAAGCACATGGACGCGTGTGCGCTTCTTTTAAAATCTGCCCCCATATCACAACATTCATACAGCATCCTCACACATACATACATATACACATACATATACACATTATAAAAACATAATTCATAAAAGTACAATTCTCAATAGATACAATTCCCAAACATTGGCTTGGTTTATGAGAAAAGACCACGTCTCAAGAAAAACTGGCAATATATGTATATTTTTCAATGTGGTCAATATCTGTAACATTCCTAATGTCTTCCAGTTCTCAACGCTCGGTTCCCTTGACAGTCACACATATCTTTATGTACTTGCAATTTACTTGAGACGTTACCACTGAATTTATTCAAAATCTTCTCCAATATATTCACACAGTTTTGTATTGTGCTCAGTTTCTTCAAGATGTTCCCCTTTCAATTCCCCTCTAGTTTGGGATAGCCTGAGCAGAGAACAGCTAAGTCAGGGAGGGTCAGCAAAATCGCAATAGGCTGCCAGTTTCCGTAAAAGGAGCCATAGGGGGATTTCCAGTGATGATGCAGAGCTGAGCGGTTGTCGGCACTATTGGCTCCTCGGATCTCTGTGAGGCTTTTCCTTTTTTGCCTGCAATAACCTGCGATTTATTACCAGCAGGGTCATATAGTAAAGTAAACTAGGTATATGAACGTTTATGGTGTAAATATACCTATCGATATGTCTAACAGACAGAAAAAAAACAGCGGCAGAAGAGCTTCGTTGCAGGAGGACAAAAGGGGGCTGATAGACATGCGCTAGCAGACAGAGTATTCGAGACCCTGCTAAAAGAGCTGACTAAGGCAGTGTCAGTGGAGCTGAATGACCAGCTACAAAAACTGCAGTCCTCTCAAGATGAACTACGTGATAAGCTGACAAAACGTGCTAAATGCCATGGATGCCAGAGTAAGTCGGCAGGCGGGCAAAATGGGAGACATGGTGGTCTCATTAGTGCTGCTACAAAATAAAAACCATGAATTGGAGACCAAGTTAGATGAACTAGAGAACTGCAGCAGGCGAAATAACATACAGATATTGGGCCTGCCTGAGTATCTCCAGAATGAAGCCCTACTGCAGAGGTTTGAGCACTGGTTGCTGTAGGCCTTGGGGTAGGCAAACACGAATCATGAAATAATCGTGGAGCATGCACACCGGCTGGGGCCCAATACAACCACTAATTCTAAGCCACGGCAAGCAATCGCGAAGTACCTTAACTTTATTGATAAAGCCAAGATCCTGGAGGAATCCAGGAAGAAAAAAAAGTGTTGCTCTATGATTTTGCTCCGGATTTCTCAGCACGTGTTTTGGCGGTATGCAAGGAGATCACGCCATATTGCATACAGCTCTACAATAAAGGAATCGGGTTTGCTTCACTGTATCCTGCTCACCTGCGGGTGTTCCATCAAGGTTCTTCTCATCTTAACTCCAAGGATGAAATCAAGCAATTTCTTGATGGGTTTTAAAGTTTATGCCCGGGCAATTCTTCAGAGGACACTTGGTTACAATTGGTGGCTATTTATTCCAGCTTCTGTTTTTGGCTTACCTCGTCTGCTGTGGGACCGAAGCGGAGATCCCATTCTTTGTTATTCTGACTAATGCTGGTGCGGACATTCCGTAGAAGACGATTTTGGGATGCAGTGACCTTTCTTTTTTTTTTTTTCCACAATGCTTTTTCTCTTCTCTCTCTTTTCTGGTACTTTAAAATGTTCTGAATTCAAGATAAGCAGGTTAAAAGCACTCTGTTATTTGTCTCGCAGTTATCTGGAGCCTCAAGCTTTCTGTTCTGCTTCCACAACGTTCGGCGCACACAGGGGTTTCCATCTGAAGAAAAGCCTCAGGGGGCTCGAGCAGGACTTTGGGTTTGAGAGTTGTCGGGATTTAACATCTGTCTTTTGTGAGGGAGGGTGCTGTGAACGAGAGTTATGTATGTGGCTGATTTTGATTTAGTTCCGTACGGGTCTGGAATGGAAATATAGGAACCTGTATGGGGCAAGAGCTAGGGGACCTCTCCTTTTCAAAATGCGTACTCTTTGTGGCAAAGCTGGCCTGGGATAAGTTTCTGAATGGCTAATGTTATTGTGAGTTCTCTTAACATTGCTGGCTTGCAATCTCCTGTAAAGAGGGAAAAAACTGCTGACTTAGCTAAAAAGAAAGAAAAAAAAAAGCCATGGCTCTTTTGCAGGAAACGCACTTAAATGACCTGGAGCCAGAGGTGTACCGAAAGTATTTGGCACCCAAGGCAGATACTTCTTTGGCACCACTCCCCGCCAATATATAATTTAAAATTTTTCTAAACATCGATAAAATATTTCAAAACAGCAGATACATCAAATAATATCCAATAATTAAAACGAATAAGGTTTTCAAAAACCTCCCGCTCTCCATATCTGTCATTTTAAGATTGTTGTAGACTGGGGGCACACAGCACACCCACCCCTCTCATACGCTGGCACTTACTCTCACAGGGCCAATCTCTCACTTCTTCAGCCGCTGGCTGCACAGCAGGGCCTCTTCTTCTGCTGTCGGCTCTGAGAAATGCCGGTGGCACCACTAGGCCTCTTTTTCTGCCGCTAATCCAGGAGATGCCGGTGGCACTGCTGGGCCTCTTCTTCTCCCGCTAGCCTCTTCCACAGGATCTTGCTTTTGCTGGTGGGGAGTGGAAACCCTGCCATCAGTCTCAGACGGCTTCGACCCTTGTGCCTCACCTTTTTCTCTGCTCTCCCCGCTGGCCTTGGGAAGATGGCCACCGCCGCGTCTGCAAGCCGCTCTCTCCGGCGTCCCCGGAACGGCTATGGTGTTGCCTTCCGCCATGTTCCTCCCAAGGGGCTCCTAGGGTGCGTGCACCCGTGCTACCCACGTCTTTATTCCAGCTACGGCGCGAACCTCGGGGGCGTCCCCCTCGAGTGACGTCACAACATCCGGGTATTTAGCCTTCGCTTGTTTGCTAGCTCGTTAGCAAAGATTGGATTCATCCGGTCTACGCTGCTCTGCTGCTTCCTTGCTGCCGCTGGAAGCTCTCTCTCTGCCCTTCGGGGTAACTGCTAACCTGGGTACCCGCTCCTCGGGGACCCTTCCTTTTCTTTCAGGTGGCTTACTGGGATCAGGTACTCGCTCCTCGAGGGCCTGCTCTCCCTGCCTGGTGCCTGGAACCATCCGCTTCTGCCTGGTGGAAACCTTCAACATTACAGCTACCAGCTAGTGAGTAATCTAATTCTCAGTCTGTCTCATCTACAGCTTTGTCGTGCTGGGGAACCTACACCGGAACCTCCCTATATCATCTTGGTGAGACGGATCCCCCTCTGCCGAGGGACCCTGGACTACTACTTCAGGGCCTGCTCACTATTGCCACCTCTGGTGGCTTACATTTGCTGTATAATAAAAGACAATTCAGTGTTTGTGCGTCCTGAGTCTAGCCCAGTACTGTGGCTCCTCACAGGGCTCCTCCCTGTGGGCGTGGTCATCATCCACAGTACCCAAGAATCCACTCAAACACCTCAAAACCATAACAGCATGTCACTGCTCCGCGCCGCCTCAGGACCTTCCTGCTGTCTGCAATGGCACTCCTCCCTCTGTTGTCACCGGCGGCGGACGGCCCCTCTGCGGCCTTATTATGCCTTTGCCTGGAGAATCAAAAACTAAAAAAAGACTGGGTTCGCTGTTGTTGTTACTTCTCCCATATGACTAGCCAAAGCGGGGTAGCGACATTGATCAGAAAGAAACTAAGGAAAGTGTGGTAACTGACCCTGAAGGAAGATTTGTGATAGTATGAGGGGTGCTCTATGGAATGAAAGTATTTACGCTCCTAACAAATGCTCTCATGTTTTTTTTTTCACTCAGTTAATCTCTAAACTTTTAGAGTGGGAAAATTATGCTGTCATCATGGGAGGGGACTTTAACAACATGGACAATCCTGGAGCAGACTGCAAACCACCGAAAACCCTGAGAAAAAAACAATCCAATATTGGAATAAAAATTTCTTGTGCAAAGAATTACAGTAGATTGATTCTTGGAGTAGATTGCATATGGAGGATGTGAAATTAACGTGCTATTCTCATGTGCATAATCTTTTCACTAGACTAGATTATATCCTGATTGCAGAAACTTTGCTACATTTGAATTCCAGCAGCATTGATATCGTTCCTTTCTCAGGTCATGATGTGGTTGTCTCCTCGCTAGCATGGAATACAGGGGAAGGCAGACTGAAGCAATGGAAGATGTCTCCCTAGCCTTTCTAAAATAAACAATTTGGAAATGTTTCTAAAAAAAAAAAATAAAATGGGAGAAGTATATAGAATTTAATAGCACAGCAGACACAAATCACATCGTATGTTGGAATGCTGCCAAGGCAGTAATGTGGGGCACATTTTGGCATATCAGGTGAGCCAAAAAAGGAACGGGACCAAAAGATCTTGAACTTCACAAGAAAGCTGCACATTCTAAAAAGACAGCATGTGGACAATCTCTCACCATCTGCAAAGGAAGAATTACTAGCTGTAAAAAGGGAACTTAATGAAATATCGACTATTAAGATGTAACAGAATATCATTTCCTATAAATATAAATTCTATCAAAGGGGAATTAATCAGGAAAACTATTAGCAAGGTTAGTTAAGAATGACAAGGGGTCCAGGAGGCTGGTAACTCAGCTTAACTATGCTCCAATAAATACTCTCATGTTTGCTCTTTTATACACCCCCCCCCCCTAGATATACTGTCAGCTTTTGTACAGTATTATGAGAGAGTATGTGCGGCAGGTAATGTTGCAGAGCAGGGAAAGGGCACCTCCTTTGAAGGCCTCGATTTTCCTAAATTGTCTGAGGCTGTTTGGACCAGCCTGGAGGCTCCTATCCTGGATTCTGAAACCCTTATAGTTATAAAGCAGTTTAAAATTGACCAAAGCACCTGGACTGGATGGGCTGGGCCCAGAATTTTATAAACTTTTAGGGGGCTGAGGGGGGTGCATCCTAAGGGCCTTTGAGATGCATGTTTCATGATAACAGGAGAGGAGATTCTTTGTTGTGGAACAAACCGGGATCTTTGCCCAAATTGAGCAAAGATCCCTGCTGCCCTGAGTCATATAGGCCCATATCATTATTGAAACAAGGTATCAAAATTTTGGCAGCAGTACTGATTGCTTGACTGAATAATGTTGGTGTCTCCAGACCAGGCTGGATTTATCAAAGACAGACTCTCTAACAATAATGTATTGAAAGCGATTTTGGCGCTTCAGCCCTCTGCAACAGGATGGGATGTTGGTTAACTTAGATGCAGTCAAGGCCTTTGACTGTGTGGAATGGCCATATTTATTGGGGGTGCTGCAAAACTTTGGATTCAGCTTTTATATCATCAACCCCAAATTCAGTGAATTAATGTCTACTGCCTTTGCCTTTGGCAGGGGTACTAGACAGGGCTGCTCTCTGTCTCTTTTGCTTTTCATCCTTTCACTGAACCCTTGCCATAAAACTACTCACCCAGGAGAATTTTCACGGCATACATATTAAATATAAAGCTGTGAAACTAAGTTTGTTTGCGGACAGCATGATGTTGTTTGTGGACAACCTGGGGATTGTTTGGGAGATATTTTAAGGACTTTTGATGCCTTTGTATCATTTGCTGGACTACAGATCAATTACGATCTCAAGCCCTTCCCTAAGATTGTTCCCTGTCTGCTAAAATGGGAGGGTAGGTTCCCTGTGGCTTGGGCGGAGGACAGATTACGTTATCTGGGGATTATGTTGGCATGTAATGAGTCTGACATGTATGAACATATTTTATGTCTAATTTAGACAAGGTTAAGATGGAGAGATCTGCCTCTGTCACTAATGGCATAATCACATAATAATCAGAGGAGATGTAAGAAATATAACCACTCCCTATCTTTTAGTCTGTTTATTAACAATGGCGGGTAATGTATGTCATCGTTAATACAATGTTATGATACTTACGAGTTTGAAATTTGATACTGTATGGGGCATAAAGTGGATGTAATATCTGATATTGATAGTGTTGTTAATATGTGATTGATGTATTCAGAGGGACTGCACATGTATTTGTTTTTTGCCTGACTTGGTTACCTGTCACTAATAGGGCAGTGTGCCTTGGTGAAGACGGTTATCCTCCTCAAGTTCCTTTATTGTCTACAGATGATTCTGCTTTGGGTTAAAAATAAAGATATACAGGCTTTCTGGTTTATCTTTGGGGGGGGGGGGGGGGGGGGGGGGGGGGGTAAATGTGCCCTCATTAGGTATGATGTGCTCAGATTGGGTAAACAACAAGGTGGATTGGCAGTGCCAGATTTGCATGTGTACAATGTCTCATGCCTCCTGTGCCACATTCAGGATTGGGTTTCCAGCCATAAGAGATTTGATGTTGGTGGTCTGCTGAAGGATCGGTCATCTCCATATCACCCCCTTGATTTGCTTCATATGAGTGGGGTGAAATTGACCTTAGTATCACATCCACCTTTTTGGGTAAAAGCCTTGCGAAAAGCTTGGGTACGGTGGAGGAAATGTATTGGATGTAGTTTCACAGACATAGTTTCACAGTACCTTAGAGGGTAATTATGAATTTTCACCAGAAAGAGACTATAAGTTGTTCAAAGAATAGTCAAGTTTGGGCTTTCAATCAGTGACACAATGGGCGGATGTTGATTCCACTTCCATTATACTCTTTTCAACAGTTAAAAGAGATGGTGGGAATTGTTGAACAAGCAATTCTTTGCATGACCTGTAAGAAAGTCATTATTGTTTACAACTGTGTAAGGGAGATGTATCTTATTTATTTATTCATTTTAGATTTTTATATTCCACTTTTTGGCACTTCAAAGCAGATTACATCCAGGTACTGTAGGCATTTCCCTATCCCCACAGGTCTTACAATCTAATTTTGTAGCTGACCTTATTGTTCCTTTCTGAGGAGGAAGAGACATTTTTTGGAAACTATTCCTAAGGTTAATAAAATTGCTATTTGGGCGGATCATGTAAAAGTTAAATTGTCTGAATCTCATTTGGAGCAGCTAGCAGTACAGTGTAGTGAGGATCTAGGCGCAACGATGGGGCAAGAGGACTTGAAGCTTGCTTTCACTTGGGTATATAAACATTTTCTTTTGGCTAACTTAATTGAGATCCAGTTTAAACTACTACATGGGATTTATATCACAAAAGTTTTGGACTGCACTATGCATCTTTAGGAGTCAGATTTATGTACAAAATATAATAAATATATAATAAATAAATATAAAACATAACAAAATATAATAAATATAACTATGTCACATGTTCATGGGCTGTGTCAAAATGCAAAACTATTGGAAGCAGATCTGTGTGGGTTGTTAGATCAAACCATGGTTGGGACCACTTTTTTATTTGTATCATATAGATAGAGGTTTACAACTCCCTCAGCGGGGGAAGCAATTTATCATTGTTGCTGTTGTGCTAGCAAAAAAGCATATATTGTTACATGGGAAATCTGATGTGTTGCCAACAGTGGGGGCATGAGTTGATGTGGCAGATGGCTCAGATGGAACTTTTGTGGAAAAAAAAGTGTTCAACAACCTAAACAGATAATGATGGAAGAAAATTAATATTTTAAACAATATTAATATTTTAAACAATATTAAGAAGATGGAATCAGTTGAGGATGTTTGTGTGAGTGGGTGTTGAGTGTGAGTGTGGGATGGGGTGAGGACTGATGGGGGGGGAGAGGCTTTTGCACACTACTCTCTGAGAGGTGGGTTAATATATTTCAAAAAGGAGAAAAGTTGCAGAGAATCATTATTTGTATCTGTTTTTTATTTAGTTATGTTGTCACTTTAAATTGGTTAGAACAAGTTGTCTAGGTCATGGCTTCTGAAAAGGCCTTGTTGTCCTCCTTATTTTTGTATTCTCTGTGATTTGAATAAAACAGATTCCCATAGGGGAACAGCAAAGGGAGGAGGTGGAGAGAAGGAGCACACTGCTCACTCATGCAGTCTGATGTTGAGGAGGAAGATGCCCGATCTGGATGGATAGTCTTCTTTATCTTTAACTGAATTTATAAATCGCCTACACCAGTTCTCTAGGCGATGTACAAATGAAACAGACAAAAAATATAAATAACAAACAATAACAAGAATAAAATCAAGAAGTTCACTGGAGAACCATAGCAGTCAGGAGCATAAGTAGAGAAAATACTTAATTCAGCGTCCCATAAAGCTAGTAATGGAGAAATTACTTACCTGATAATTTAGTTTTGCTTAGTGTAGACAGCTGGACTCAGGACCAGTGGGTTATATGCGCTTCTGCTAGCAGATGGGAGATGGAGTCAGATTTCAAGGCTGACGTCACTCTAGATATACCCCTGCAGTAACCTCAGCTCCAGTATTCTCTTCGAAAAGCCATTGTGGAGATATCTTTGCTTAAATAACTTGATTAAACTTGATTAAAACTTGATTGAACTGGTTCAACTGATTTCAAAACTGGAGACTGCCAGTGCACTCAACTAATTAATGCCGACACCGGACAAACTGTGGGTGTCTTGAACTAGGGGTAGGCAACGGCTTATCCGTATTTGCTTAGTCTTGAGGTTCGCTTTCCGAGGTCCTCCTTCTCTGGGGCAGCCGTGGGCGGGATGCTGAGTCCATCTGTCTATACTAAGGAAAACAAAATTATCAGGTAAGTAATTTCTCCATTTCCTAGCGTGTAGCCAGATGGACTCAGGACCAGTGGGATGTACAAAAGCTACTCCCAGACAGGGTGAGAGGCTGCCCATGGCCTACTTAGTACTGCCCTTGCGAAGGCTGTGTCTTCTCGGGCCTGAACATCCAGGTGGTAGAACCTGGAGAAGGTGTGTAGGGAGGACCACGTCGCCCCCCGATAGATCTCGGCGGGCGACAGCAGCTTGGTTTCTGCCCAAGAAACTGCCTGGAACCTAGTAGAATGAGCCTTAACCTGTAGTGGTATGAGCTTTCCTGCCTCTATGTAGGCTGCCTTGATTACTTCTTTGATCCAGTGGGCTATGGTCACCCACAAGGTCGCTTCTCCTTGCTTCTTCCTGCTGTGAAGAATGAACAAGCGATCCGTTTTGCGCACTGGTTCCGATCTTTCCAGGTATTGCACCAGGAGTCTGGCGAAGAAGGCGTGAGTCTTCAGAGACCTTATGTTCATCTGGAGATGGTAGGGAGATGGCCTGGTTCAAATGAAACTCGGAAACAACTTTTGGTAGGAAGGAGAGGACGGTGTGCAGCTGTATG
Organism: Rhinatrema bivittatum; assembly: GCF_901001135.1. NCBI lineage: Eukaryota > Metazoa > Chordata > Amphibia > Gymnophiona > Rhinatrematidae > Rhinatrema > Rhinatrema bivittatum. The sequence goes on from NC_042620.1 coordinate 292,048,370, forward strand.
GTTCCAGGAACGAACCTAAGGAACGGTTCCCGACAGGATAGTGCCTGTAGTTTGGAGATGCGACGAGCTGAACATATTGCAACCGGGAATACCGTCTTCAATGTTAAGAGGCGTAGTGACAGACCGCATGTTGATCTGAAGGAAGCCCCTGCTAGGAAGTCTAATACCAGATTGAGATTCCATAGGGGCACCCGACACTTTAGGGGTGGCCAGAATTATTTAACCCCTTTTAGGAAACGGGTCAAATCTGGATGAGCTGATAGCCGGATACCATCCACTTCGGCTCTGAAGCAGAAGAGTGCGGCTACTTGGACCTTGAGGAAGTTGAGTGACAATCCCTTCTTCATACCGTCCTGTAGGAATTCCAGAATCATGGGGATCTTGGTCATCCGTGGGAGTATCCCACGGTCCTTGCACCAGGCTTCGAATACTCTCTAGATCTGTATGTATGACAGAGATGTTGAAAACTTGCGCACCCAGAGTAGGGTGTCAATCACAGCCTTCGAGTAACCGTGCTTTTTCAGGCAAGTCCTCTCAAGGGCCAGATTGTAAGAGAGAATCAAGATGGATCTTCGTGAAGAACCGGGCCCTGCCAAAGAAGGTCCCTGTGTTGAGGTAGGCAGAGAGGGCTCCCCGCAAGGAGTCTTTGCATGTCTGCATAACATGGGCATCTTGGCCAATCCGGGGCCACTAGTAGTCCCTTGTGATGTCCCTTGTGATGTTCCATCTTGCGGATGACCTTGCCCAGTAGTGGCCATGGGGGGGAAGGCATACAGTAAGTCCTCCTCTGGCCAAGCCTGGACAAGAGCGTCAATCCCTTGGGAGTGTAGCTCTCAACTGCGGCTGAAGAACCTGGGGACTTGGGCACTGAGATATGTGGCCAGTAGATCCATGGCTGGGAGGCCCCAGCGATTTACTATCAGTTGGAAGGCTGTAGTCAACAGCGTCCATTCCCACGGGTCCAGGCTCTCTCTGCTGAGGAAGTCTGCTGAGACATTGTCTTTTCCTGTGATGTGGAAGGCTGAGATCCCTTATAGGTTTATCTCCGCCCATGCCATGAAAGAGTCTATCTCCAGAGACACCTGCTGGCTCCTGGTTCCTCCCTGGCAGTTGATGTAAGCAACCGTTGTAGCATTTTCCGACATTACTCAAATCGCTTTGCCTCGGAGTCCGTGGCTGAATTGCAGGATCGCTAGTCTGACTGCTCGGTTTATGTTCCATTCCGACTCTTCCTTGTTCCATTGTCCCTGGGCCATCAGTTCCTGACAGTGGGCTCCCCACCCTCTCAGGCTCGCATCCGTGGTGAGCAAGATCCAGTTTGGTGGAGATAGGCTTACTCCTCTGCTTAGGTGGTCTTCCTGTAGCCACCACTGAAGCTGAGAACATACCTCTGCTGGTAGTTGGAGGCGAATTGAGTAGTCCTGGGACAGTGGGTTCCATCATGACAATAAGGAGCGCTGGAGCGGTCACATGTGGGCCCTTGCCCACGGGACGACCTCCAGTGTTGATGCCATGAGGCCGAGGACTTTGTTGTGTTTGAGGCATTGCAGTGATGACTCCACCCATGGGGATGAGCCCCGCGGGGAACTGCAGTGATAGGCTGGAGTTAAGGAACACACACAGTATGGATGGAGGCTGTATTGTTCTGCTGTAATAATGATGTAGGCAGGTAGGCACCGAGGTCCGCGAAGTGCCAATACGTTCGACAGGCCCCGGATGTAGAATCTCACCTAGATGATATGATAGGCAGTAGCCCGCAGTCCAGCAATGCCGTTGCTGGTAGGTGAAGTTGGAGTACCGGATTGTAGAGGTATTCACTGGAAGAGGTGTCCTCCTGGTGATGGTAGAAAGGGACCGAAGATCCGAGGTGCAGGATACTAGCAGATAGGCCCTCAAGCGAGTGCCCAATGTCTGATATCCTGTAAGGTAGAAAGAGAGAAAGACTCCCGAGGAGCGGTTGTCTTTGTTAGTAAACCCTGAAGGGAAGATGGAAGCGAGAGACCCCCGAGGAGCGGGTGTCTAGAGCTTCTGAGGAGTGAGGCCCTTGGAGTGAAGCAGCGCCTAAGCGAGCAGCTTAGAGCGGTCAGAGCAGCATAAACCGAAGTCTTTGCTAACTCAATTTGGTATCGGAAGTGGAGGCAAGATATACCCGGAGGTACTGACGTCATGCGGTGGGGACGCCCCCGAGGTTCCCGCCATGACGTGTATTTGAGCGCAGGAGTTGTGCGCGCGCGTGCCCTAGGAGGCCACGGAAGTGAGCATGGCGGACTGGGATGCCCATACTCATTTGGAGATGCCGAGGCCCTTGGCACTCGGCACCGGAGGCAACCATCTTGCCCAAGGAGGAGGAGAAAGGAATAAAGGAGGTAAGACAGAGCGGTCACAGCCATCTGCGACCAACGGGCGCAACAGACTTTAACATAGTCCCATACCTTGGGGCGTGCATTGGTTATCAATCGTAATTGTTCCATCAGTTTCCTTCTCCTCGGGGGAAGGAGGAAGACTTTGTTCTGTTTGGTGTTGAAACGGGCCCCCAGGTACTCTAGAGATCACTGCTCTTGCCCATGATCCCGACCCAACCAAGTTCCTGCAGTAGGTTCTTGACTCTGCTGGTCACCTTCCGGCTCTCTTCCAAAGACTTTGCCCTGATCAGCCAGTCGTTCAGGTAAGGGTGTATCAAAATTCCTTCCTTCCTCAGAGTTGCTGCCAAGACCACCATAATTTTGGAGAATGTTGTGGAGGTGGTTGCTAGGCCAAAAGGTAGCGCTCGGAACTGGTAATGGTGACCCATTATCGCAAAGTGTAGAAAACGCTGGTGATCTTGATGGACTAGAATGTGAAGGTAGGCTTCGCAGAGGTCCAGGGGGGTTAGAAACTGTCCTGGTTGTACTGCCATTATTACAGAGCAAAGAGTCTCCATGCGTAAATATAGAATCTACAGATGACAGTTGACGTTCTTCAGATCCAAGATGGGTCGAAATGATCCTTCCTTCTTGGGAACGATAAAATAGATGGAATAGTGACCCATATTTCGTTGGGGCCTAGGAACTGGAGTTATTGCCTTCAGACTGAGTAGTCTAGTCAGAGTGGCTTCCACTGCCAGTCTCTTGGTGTGGGAGTGGCAGGGTGACATCATAAATTTGTCTCGAGGGATGCTGCGGAACTCCAGAGAGTAACCTTCTCGAATGATGTTTAGTACCCATTTGTCCGATGTGATCTCGACCCATCTTTGGTAGAAGAGGGCAAGTCAACCCCCATTTCATTTTCCTGTGGATGGGTCAGCCCATTCTCATTGGGGAGCACGGCTGGAGCCTGCCCCGATGCCTGTTCCTCTCTGTCTGTCGGTTCCGAAAGGGCTGGGACCTTCTGGAGGGACGAGGTGCCTGGAACTGCAAGTTCCTGAAGGGTCTAAAGTGTTGTGAGCCTCTGCCCTTGGTTCTTCTGGGGGAGGGGCGCTGAGATCTTTTACTCCTGTCTTTTGGTAGTCGAGGTACTGGGGATTCGCTCCAATTCGCTTCCGAACAAGAGAGATCATTTAAAGGGCATTCTTGTGAGATTCGCTTTAGAAGTCACGTCAGCAGACCAGTTCCACAGCCATAGCTGTCTTCTGGCTGCCACTACCGAGGCTACTCCTCTGGCTGAAGTACTCACCAGATCTGAACTTGTGTCCATCAGGAAGGCTGCTGCAGGTTCCATCATCTCACCGGTATACGTTCCAGAGTTATTTGTCTCTAGAGAGAGGAGCAAGCAGGAACGTGTCACCAGTGCGCAGCAGGAAGCAATCTGCAGTGCCATTGCTGTTGCGTCGAAGGCCTGCTTAAGAATGGATTCCAATCGTATCCAATCCTGCATATCCTTCAATGCAGCCCCTCCCTCAATGGGAATGGTTGTTCACTTTGAGACGGCACAGTCCATGGCGTCCACTTTTGGTAAACGCAGGCATTCCTTGGTCGCTGGTTCCAGAGGGTATAGGGCTTCGAAGGCCCGACCCCCTTTGAAGCTGGCCTCTGGGTCATCCCACTCCAGGTCAATCAGTTCCTGGATGGCTTCCATCATTGGGAAGTATCATGAGGCTTTACGAAGGGACACCAGGATGGGGTTCTTCTTTGGTTCCACCATAGGATCCATGCCTGGAACACCCAGAGTCTTCAGAGTCTGGGAAACAAGGACTAGTAATTCATCCTTGTGGAAGAAGAGAAGTATGGTTCCAGGCCTGGAGGGATTTCTCCTTTGTCCAGGGAGCCGCAATCATCATCTGAGGTGTCTGGGACCCTGTCAGGGAAATTCTTGGTTAGGCGAGGTATGTCGTGAGGCATCCGAGCAGGGCCGGGAGGATCTTGTGCTTCTGGCAGGGGTTGAGTCTGGGGCGCAACCGGGGCTGATTGCGCCTGAATGAAGGCTTACAGCCCTTGGAAAAATTCTAACCAGAAGGTCCCTGGGTCCATGTTAATCCCGGGGGAGTCAGAGTAGGGGCCCCTGAGGTGCCCTCTTGTGGAGAAGTCATCTCAGCGATGCATAGATCCGGGGTGCTATCATCTGTAGCAGTTCCAGACCCATCCCCAGACAGTGAGGGACCAGGCTTTGGTTCCCCCTGGGCTTCTTCATAATGCAGACACAGGCAGGACTCCAGTTCAGGCTGCGCGACTCTTATGTGGCAGGCTGTGCAAAGAGAGTGCCTTCTGGCCTTCTTGAATGCTGGTGCCATAGCCTCTATGTCTAGGCGCACAGGTAATGAGCTTCAATGTGCGTGTGTGGTTGTAAGCGCGGCTGTGCGTGTAGTTCTGCGCTCAGTTGTGTGCGCGGCTCAGTTGTGAGTGCGGTTATGTGTGCCGCTGCGCGTGCATCTGTATTGGACGTGCACAAGTTAGGAGCATCGGCCGCCCGGCCTGCCCCGTACCGCCGGTCGAGAAGGGGAAGATGGCGCCAATACCCCCTGCGTGTAAGATGGCGCCCCCGAGGGTCTCCTCATGGAACCCTGCACCAGATTGGGGCCTAGCCCAACCAGGGCTGCTCAACCCGATCGGTGCTCCCTTTTTACCTCGCCGGAAGAAAAAACAGGATCGGTACGGCAATCCGAGCCTCGGAGACCTGAATTTAAGGTTTTCTGCTTACCTGGTCTCGCGCTTACCGATCGCATGCCAGGACGGTCTCCAGCTGCGGGGGGGGGGGGGAGAGAGGGCTCTGCCTTCACAGCCGCGCTAGGATGTGCACCCTCTGCCTTTCAGCCACTCTGGGGGCTAACTCCATGCCGGGAACAGGCTACCGGACCAAGGCACACCTCTGAGGGATATCGGAATCACCTCAGGAATTCTCAACTGGGGGAGGGACCCTTAGGTTTCACTGCAGGAGAGCAGGGCTCGATCTTCTTTAAAGTAAAATTTGTTTCTTTTTTCTTCTTTGCTTTAATTCTTAACACTATTCTAGTGTGTGGGATAGTGTCCGCATCTGCTAAGAGATGGAGAGATATTGAAGAGCTGAGGTTACTGCAGGGGTATATCTAGAGTGACGTCAGCCTTGAAATCTTTCCGTCTCTCATCTGCTAGCAGAAGAGCACATAACCCACTGGTCCTGAGTCCATCTGGCTACACACTAGGAAATATGACTGTTTAAATAACCAGGTTTTCAGCAAAGATTTAAAAGCTTTGACTCCATTAGCCAGGTGCAGTGCCTCTGGAAAGAAGTTCCAGAGAATAGCAGGGCCGGTGCAAGGGTATTAGGCACCCTAGGCAAACCTTCTGCCTTGCACCGCACCCCGGTCTCGGCCCCAACTTCCACCTCATTCATGGCTCGCTGAATCTCTACTCTTTTTCGCGAACAGGATATGATCCACTCGCAGCCCCACACAACTGATCTTCAACGCCCCCTAATGGTCAGTGCCATAGGCGACCCTCTAGTTCACCTAATAGGTGCCACAACAGAGAAGGCACAGTCTCTAGTACTGCGCAGTCTGGCGTGGTGCAAAGTTGGTACATCCAAGAGTCCCCTTTGTGATCAACGCAAATGGTGTGTCGGCATTGCACTATGGTGTGACAGAGGAGGAAATTAATTTAAATACAATGACTGCAGTTTTGTACTGAATGCATTCAGTAATTGGAAGCCAAAGGAGATCTATTAGCAGGGGTATAATATGGTCAATTCTTTTACAACCTGAGATGAGATGGGTGGCCACATATACCAAAAATTGGAGAGGTTTTAAAGTCACAGCAAATAAACCAATGAAAATGGAATTACAGTAATCGACTACTGGCAGCTTTGAGGGACAGTCCAGTTCACAAGTTAAGTCCCTGTTCTTAGATGTTAAAGAGGAAATGCTGCTTTACTGAAAAAGATTTGGGAGAACTATGTTTAGGGAATGGAATATTTTAAAAGATTGTAAGAATTTAAAGCAGGCACTTGGGAAGGCTGAAATGGTCACAGCAAAGTTCGTGTGAGAGGGAGCGAAACACCTGGGAATGGTATCCTCAGAAGCCCTGAACTCCAGGGAAGCATGCAGTCAAGGCTAATGAGAGAGGGGTTTTTTTCCCTCCATTAGTTAATGTTTAGGGACTGATACTCTGTTTCTGGGAGGAATAAAACACACACGTAAGAAGAGCTTGAAATTGTCCTAGGTTGTGTTGCTGTTTGAATGTTTGTTAATTGGATAATTTGTGTTTTCAGAAATGGTAACACTGCTACTGCTGAGCTTTGGAAGATACGCTACTGAACTTAGTTGCTGCAGTTTAACAGAGATGGTATGTATTTAAAACACAGAACTGCAATGTTAGTAATTAGATTGAACTAATGTTTTAGAAACTGGGTTACAGAAACGGCTGAAAGCTAACAGAGACTGTGCTTAAGAACCCAGAGCGCACAATGCTAATAATCAACCTTAACCTGTTACTATGGAATTTATAACACTGCTAAAGTTATGTATTTAGAGCTTAAAGTTTGCATTTTTGACTAATTAGACTTAAGTAATGATTTGGAATGCTATAATGGCAGAAGTCACACATGTAAAATCCAGAGCTAGACTTGTTGCTAGATCAGTTCTAACTGGGGCTTTGGAAACTCCTCTCACTGTACATTTAAGCCCAGAGTTGGGAATTTTAATGATCTGTTTTGCTTTGTGCTTTGAAGACTGTGCGATTGCAATTGTTCTAGTTTATGTAAGAAATTGTGTGGGAGAAAAACACCAAAAGTGGAGCTATTTCTTGAGCAGTCTTAATGCAGGCTTTAAAACTGGTATCACTGTTATGACTGAAGGCTAAGTGACAATCATGGAATAAAAAGGATTTTGTAACTGAATTGTAGGTTTATTTTAAAAGGAGAGATCCTGGGATTGGTACCAGAAGCTTAGGTAGGGTGTACCCTGAAATTCTCTGCTCCATAGAGTCTTAGTTACTGACTCGGAGAAGGTTTAATTTCTTCACACAGAAAGCAGAAGTGGGCTAAGTGTGTTGGGCCTCAAGTATACCCCCTAGTGAGGCAGAAGGGGGCTTGTATTAATTAGAACCTCTCTGAAAGGGTAAATATTAGCTTCATATATATCCTGCTACCTCAAATGTTTGAGGTCTTAGGATACAGGAGAAGGGAAAAGTATGGAAACTGGAAACTCACTGATCTAAGAGATACAACACCTCCTTAAAACCATAGGACACCAGAGCGTGAAACAGCCAGACCTGACTGCCAATACTGGTTTACGGAGACGTGATCTCGCCTCCACAAGGCTTGGCCCGTTACAGGGTTGAAGGTCTCTCTGATTCTACTCTGACCTGAGCTAATTCCATTCTTGGTTCAGAAAGCCGGACACAGATAAGGAAACACTGAAACCTTCTGGAAGTCTCTCTAAAGATCAAAGTCAAACAGTTATTGCACTGCGGATTTATTCTGTTATTTCTGTTTTGATGGTTTAAATTATAAAGCTTTTTGAAACGTCCTTGCTAACTGGCCCTAGACATCTCTGTAAGGGCCTGTTCAGTCATAATAAAAGAATAATAGGTCATACATAAAAGTGGAATAGGCCAATAGAACACCCTTAACCACCCCAATACTGTTCACCCTCTTGAGGGGGTAGTACATGGGTTCTGTCAGAGGAAGTTCAGAGACCTTTTTAGGAACTGTTCAGTTTTGAGCATGTCTTAGAAGAAGGTTCAAGAGATGTGTTTTCCAATTAGTTCTGAAAGGGTGGTGACAGAATGAGTGTGTGTATGTGAGCGCGTGTGCACATAAGTGTTTGTGTGAGACAGAAGAGCTGGGGGATGGAGAGGAGACAGGAAGGGGCCATGGGGAATTGTTGGTAGGATGTAAAGCCAGGAAACAGAGCTGGCATGAATGTCACTGTGGCACTCCAGAATGATCACCTCCCTTTCAGATTTCTTCTCCTCCTTCTGCCCTGGCTCCATTCCTATTATTTATGTAGCAGGGGGTGCTCTAGTTGCATGGAATTTTCAGGTTCTGTGCTAGACTTTCTTGTTCCTATCGTAACTTCCCCACCAGGTGCTGTGGGGAGAAACCTCTGCCAACAGCTGGAGGTGGGCTGCAGCAAAAGACCCCCTCCAGCCCTCGAGTAATAGGGCCAGATGGGGGTTGTGAGTTCTTTAGATACTGGGGAAATGACCCAGGCACCCCCAGATTCAATGTGGTTATTGCCCCTGTTCCTGAGCAGGTGAGCCAGGATACCTCACGAGACACTGAAACTTTCAACACAACTTTACTCTTGGTCAAAGATGAAGAGACATAAATGCAATGGCAATCAAAACAACAGCAGAATAATGCCCCTCAGTAAGAGACAGGAGTATATATATATTTTATATGCATGTTTGGTCATTGAACATATGTTGTACATTTGAAAAATACAAATAACACCCCCCCTCCAAAAAAAACCCCAAACATTCAGGTTGACAAGATGTTACAATGCCAAATATGTGAAAACAACAGTAGCACATTTCTAAAATGCTATTAGAAAAATTAACAAGTACTGCAGCATATCAAAAGTATAATGCTTTATAACAAGATCAATATAACCTAATAAAAATGTAGAAAGTACCTCATAAGTTATGTTTACGAGCTACGATAAAATGTAACTACTCATGAGCCAGTGTGATGCATTTGCAGGGTATGATGTAAAATCCCCGACAAGACCCTTGCTTCATTGATAATGGCTTCCTCAGAGGGGACCCTTGACAAAAATGACACCGTGGAATCTGGAAACCAAATAGTCAAAAAATGATCTAAATTCAAAGAATCAAAACATGGTAATTGAGGAATATAGATGACTTAAAAAATGTTTCAATGAAGGGACATGCAGCCCCTGAATTAGGAGAATGTCTTGAAAATGAGACTTACATAATCCTTCTCAGCAGCCCCTTCCGATCAAAACGAGCAGAGAAGCCAACCTGCCATAGGTGATAAACAGCAGTGAAAGTCCAAAGTAGCAGAGACTTAAAATTAAAAACAAAAAGAGATTATTTATAGCCAACCTGAGTAATGAGGAGCCTTGGACTTACTTACATATTTGTACAAACATGAATGTTTTGTCCTATTCCACAGCCAAAAGCTTGCTATAAGTGTCTCTAACAATAGCAGGAGGTCTCTTTTGATGACAACGGCAACCCCAGAAACAGCAAAGGCATGCAAACAGCCCACACAAATCCAGTGTTAGCTGCTAGAAATAAAAAAAAAAAAAAAAAAGTTTTCCCAGTCCTGGTGGTGCATGCACAAGTTAAAAGGCCAAAATCATTGTGGTGGCCCCTGATTTCCTGAATAAATCAAATGTCCACACAAGGCTACTGTGGCAGGTTGATATGGATCCTCCTGCGAAAACGGGTTTAGTCCATACCTTGTGTTTGTTTGAGCAGGCAGCCTCTGCTGGTCACAAATCGTTTCTCAGGATTGAAACCCCCCTGCAGGCCGTCCCTCCTGTAGTATTTATTTGCAAGTATAAAGCAAACCCCTAGCACAGTATGAGTGTTGCAGAGGTGGCTCTTGTTCATATAACTATGAACATCCAGTGCAGGAATATGCCTTCAGGGAAACCCTCTGGTTCTCACTATTAGAGTCAAGATATAGCTTGTTTTCTTTGTTCTTTACTTATGTTTGTTGGCTCCTTAAGCAGAGGAACGGCACCCCCCTCCATAGAAACTTCAGCCAGTATCTGCTGAGAGATTATGTTCCTTTCCACTGGTGTTCAGCAGTGCTCCTCATGTTATAACAGACAGAGTATCCTCCATGAGGGTATATTTTTTGCATGGGAATCACACACAAGCCATTTCCTTGTCTCCTTTCACTCCCAGGCAGCTCCCCATTGCTTCTATGTTTTTTTCTTTCAGCGGAGCCCATGTCTTTAGTTTTCCTCTCTCCCCATTGGTCAGAACCCTCCTTGCTTCCCAGGTAGTGCTGAGGCTCCCATTGGTCCAACACACTTCCTGCAGCATCATAGCTTGGCTGTGCTCAGGAGGGGGGGGGGGAACGACTTTGAAGATCAGTGGACATTTTTTCTGCATTCATTGTCAGTTCTCTACATTTTTTTTTTGCTATTAACCCTATTTATCTCAATAAAGGGTTGTCATAGTTGATGGATATTTTCCCTGCATGGAACGTAAAAGAATCTTATTAATATTAAGCCACTTAAAGTCCTTGTGCTGCTCAATCCAGAGACATATACACACTCAGGGGGACAGGCACTCTTGTCACACTGCCTTTTATCTTTTTATGGCTGTGCAGCTCCCATCTAGGTGGGTGCTGGTGTATTTAATAAAAGTTGGTTAATATCTGCTGACTCTAATATTCTACACCCATTTTCTGGTGATGAGGATAAGATCCTACTCTGTTAATGTGCACGGGTAGCAGATGTGTGTATTTCTTGATCAGTGAGTCCATTTGTTTCAAAATTACCTACCCAGATCTGAGATTCTTCTGACATGGTTATTTTTCTGGAACAATTGCAGATTGACACCACAGATTTAATGTTGCTCACTTTAGATGTTGAAGCTTTGTATACATCTATACCACAAGCTGAGGCTATTTCGGTGGCCGCTAACCAATGTTCCCTCTAATTTCTGACATGCTACGTGCGCAAAATGTTTGTTGTGTGCAGCTTTTCCAAAACTTCATTTAATGTTGTGCGTCCAAACTTACAACTCAGCCTACTGGAGTGGGAGCACGGAGAGGAGAGGATCACCTTGCTGGTGGCTGAAAGGAATCAGTACGTTTTTGCTTGGGACTTTGTCTTTTTTAAAAGTATTAGGGCAAAGTTAACTATTTGGGAATATTTAGTGTGTTTGTGTATTTGTGCTTTTAATAGTCAGTAAGGCAGCGAATAAACAGAAGTTAGACTGTTTGTATTTTTAAATAGTCAATAAGGCAGCTAATAAGCAGTAGTTAGTGTGTTTATTTTTAAAAGTCTGTAAGGCAGCAGAAGTTAGAGTGTTTGTATATTAAACAAAACAAAAAAAAGAGAAAAGTAGCCAGAAGCTAGAAATAAGCTAGGAGCAGTGTATACCTAAGTAAAAAGGTTGAAAAGTTCAGTTCATTTACTCACCTTGAAAAGGTGTTGAGGTAGTGTGATTTGGTTTGATTAGGTGCCAACATTTGTTAATCAAGAGAGCAGTGAGTCACTCTGGCTGACTAACTGAAGTTAGTGTGCACTAAACCGAAAATTGGGGCCTCCAAAAAAAAAAACCCGAACCACGGGAAAAACTAAATTCCCGCAGGGGGGCCTTGAAACGAAGCCAGACATGAAATTATAACCCGAAGCACATATCTACTCAATTCAGTAATGAGTAATGAGACTGTTGTGCGCGCCGGCCACGGCAGACCCATGGCTCGGCCCCCTCACCTCTTTCAAAGTGATCCAGGACCTTGTCCCTCGTCTCTGACGGCTATGGACCACTGGCTCCGTCCTCGGGCCGTCCCTGGGGCCTCCGGCTCTGCTACAGTTCCTGATGTTCCGCGTTGGGCCTCTCCGCATAGTCCGCGGAGAGACCATGGTCCGCGGAGAGCCATCCCAACCAGTGCTGCGCCCCTCTCTAGGCGCGCGCTCACAGCTGATCCTTTAATAGGGCCTGCGGCGGGAACCTGGCCACAGCCCCGGATGATGATGTCGGCTAAGCTCTGGTATATAAGCCAAGGCTCCGCTCTCTCAAATTGCCTTTGCAACAGGTCCCCTCGCTAGTCGAATACTCGTTGCCTCTTCAGTTCCTGGTTCCCGATCCAGATTGCCTTCATTCCTGTTTCCTGTTTCCTTGTTCCGGTGTTCCTGTTTCTTCATCTCTCCTTTGGATTGCTAACAAGGTTTGACCTCTGCATTCCTGACGACTCCGTTGTCTCTCTCCAGCCCCAGACCTCTGCATTGCCTGACTAATCTGTTGCCTCTCTCCAGCCCCAGACCTCTGCATCGCCTGAACATGCCATAGCTTTTCTCCAGCCCTGGACTTCTGCTTCGTCTGACCATCCTTTGACTCTCCTTGTCTAGACCTCAGCCTTGCTTGCTACTGCTTCCAGACTGCCAACAGCCCTGAACCCGACTTGCTTAAAGACGCCTCTTCAGCCTTTGTCCTGGATGTGGTTCATTCAGGCTTTGGCCTGCTCTTGCTCGGGCGCCCTCTGTCAGACTGTGTTCCTATTGGCGCCCGGGTCTCCGGGACTTCGCCTTGTCCAGTACAGACTGATACCTACACTAATTGCTGCCTCTGGGCTGACCTAGATCCACCCATTGATGACCACTGACAGAGGCCACCTAAGTCCAGCTGGCCCCAGCACCCAAAGGCTCAACCTGCGGAGAATGAGGGCTGGTATTGGTGAAGCGCCAGCCGGTCTTCGTCCGTCAGCCCTCTCTGTCTGCCAATGGTAGGAACCCGTAGGATCCCTCCAATGGGTAGCGTCAATCCCACCTCGGCCCAAGGGTCCACCTCTGACGCAACAGAGACTGAGAAACTATATCATTGATTTGTCCAACCTATGGCCTGGGAGCCAGAATGTGGCCTGTCAAATGTTTCTGTGCTGCTCACCAGTCATGGAAGATGAATGGCTGACTGTCAGCATGAGCAAATATTTTTAAAATTTGCAGGTTGGCTCTGTTAATCTCATGATGCATGAGGTTGGCAGAGTCAACCCTCAAATTTCCATGTTCAAGTGAGGAGCTCCTAAGAATGGGCCAGAAGCAACAAGTACATTTTCCCATCCTCCCACTCAAAAGCAGGATAAAGAGCAGGCTAATTGGGGCAAAGACCTCTCCTCCCATAGAAGCAGGAGGAAGAGCTGACCAATTGATGCAAGGGACACTTCTGCCCTTGAGAGCGGAGAAAAAGTGAGCCAATTGGGGCAAGGAGACACCCCCTCCCTGAGGCAGGAAGAAGAGTGGGTGATGGCAGAATGGACCTTTCCCTCTTTTCTTCCCCCCTCACCCTGAGCCAGGATGAAGAATGGCCCAATGGTGGCAAAGACCCTGCTCCCCTCAAGGATGAAGGAAGTGTGCATGATCATGGCAAGGTTGCATACCATTCAAAGCATACTGTTGGGGCATACCACCTTACCTGTTTTTGGTACCCTATTGTTACGCTGACAGATGAGAGTGGACCCCTTGCCTGAGGGGGAGTTGGGGATACCTGAGAGGGCGAACCCCTGCAGGTCCCCACTTTTGGGAGGCTAGGCTGAGCTGGTGTAGGGGCCGACTGGAGCTTCGCCAATACCAACCCCATTCCCCATGGGTTGAGCCTTTGGATGCCGGGGCTGGCTGGTCTTAGGTGGGGCCCCTGTGAAGGCAGCTGGGTAACTGCCAGGAGAATTGCCGATATCCAGTCCAAGGTCAGAAGCTAGAGAATCGCCAACAGCCAGTGCAAGATCAGGAGCCAGAGGGTCGCCGATAGCCAGTCCAGGGTCAGAAGCCAGAGAATCACCGAGAGCCAGTCTGAGGTCGAAGCCAGAAGAGTCACCGAAAGCCAGTCCGAGGTCGAAGCCAGAAGAGTCACCAAAAGCCAGTCCGAGGTTGAAGCCAGAAGATCCATCCGCAGGAATCAACAGATGGGAGCAGGAACAGGAATAGGATTCGGAAGGCAGGAACAGGGCACTAACGAAGCACAGAGGACTCCACCGAAGCAAAGCAGATGCGTTGCCAAGTCAGAGAGTATTTGGGGAAGCCTCCTTATAAACGCAGAGAATCCTGACATCAGCTAGGGGGCGGGCTAGATTTTCCCACTGCGGCCCCTTTAAGAGGTGGGCTTCCGGCATGCGCGAGAGTTAGGGGACACCTGGAGGAGTCGGGCCGGCGGCATCAGAGCCCGTGTGGAAGCAGGACGGCCCGGGGAGTGGCGGCAATGGCTTGCTGCCGTGGCACGGAGCCCCGAGGAGAGCTGAGGAAGCAGACTGCGGGTAAGGGAAGGCGCCCGCGGCCCGTTAGTGCCCGCGGTACTAACGCCTATCAGCCTTCTTGAGTTTTACATTCCTCTCAAGCTGAGCTTTTAAGATTACCTTCATTAAGAGAGATTCCTCTTTTCTTGCTTCTTGCCTTTGGATTTCTTTGACATTAACTTTTTGAATACAGTAAATTTCATAACATACTTAAAACTTGGTTATTTTCTAGAGCTTTCAATAATATTTAGATTGTTTTATCATTTCTTATCTGTGGTCAGATTTTTTAGCTTCAATTTCAGATTTAGTTTAATTTGATATGGATTTTAGCAGATTCCTTTTCCTGCCCTCCATTTCCCTTTCATTCTGACAACTAAAGTCATTAATTTTTAATATTTTAAGTACTGCTATTTAATGTTTAGCTGTGTATTATTTGGACTGTATTATTTATTGTTAATTTAATACTACTGTTAATCAAACATTTTTAAATTGAACAACCCTGTGATTATATTACAGAAAAGCGATCCATCAAATACAATAAACTAAGCTAAACTCCCCCTCTTAAGGCAGGACAAAGAGCAGAAATTGTGGCAAGGCACTCCCACCCCCCCCCCCCCCCCATCCCACTGTTGGTAGAGTAGGCCAATAGTAGCAAGGTCCCCTTCTCCCCAAAGGCAGGTGAAAGAGTGGGCCAATGGCAGCAAGAACGACCCCCCCCCCCCTCTCCTCCCCATCCCCACAGAGGCAGGAGGAGCACTGGGGCCCAAGCTGGGGAAACAAAGAGAGAGAGGTTGACTGTGGCTCTGTGGAGGAGACCAGATGAGGAGAGTATTCACTATCTAGCAGCTGGCCTCCCTGAGAAAGCTGTTGGGGATAGTGGATAAGTTGGGGGTATCTCTCTTTTCCTTTCTATGTGTGTCTCCTTCTGCTTGGAGGCAGGCGGGCCAATTGGTGACCACTGGGCATTTGGGGGATTGCGGTTTGAGGGCCACTGACAGGTGGGGTGTGCACTCTTTTCCTCCTGCACTCTCCCTCCAGCATTCTTCCTGCTCCTCCTCTTTCCTACTCTCCTCTCCCGCCATCCCCCTATCATCCTACCTTCCTTTCACCTCCTCTATCCTAGCTCATACCTCCTCTCTTATTTGCGTTAGGTGTGTGTTCGGGGTAGAAGGCACCATTAGAAGACCTTTGTTGTGATCTTAGGGCTTTCTGTGGTGTGTAATGTTGAAGTGTCACTCCTAATAGACATGGGTTAATATTGTTGACGATATTTAAAATTAGAGTTAGTACTTTATAATGAATTCTGGATTGTACAGGAAGCCAGTGCAGTGCTATCAGCGAGGGGGTGAAGTGTTTGAATTTCCTTGTCCCTAGTAAGAGTCTAGCAGAGGTATTTTGAAGTAACTGTAGAGGTTTTAGTAGACCTGAGGGTAGGCCTAATAGTAGGGAGTTGCAGTAGTCCGTCTATTGGTGTTTGTAGGACAGTGTGGAAGTCTTGTATTGGTAGTAAAGATTTTAGTCAAGTAATATTCTCAGCTTGGAGGATCCCATTTTGATTAATAGGCTTATATGCTTTTTCATAGTGAAGTTATCATGGATCTGTATTCCTAGGTCTCGTATCTGATCTGAGAGAGTAATATTAATAATTCTTAGGTCTAGGATTGGTGGTTTGATTATTGTGTTATCTCTTCTTAACCACACAATTTCAGGTTTTTTTTTTGTGGTTAGAGTTAGTTTCAGTTGAGAAAGTCATGTACGTTGACAGAGACAGCGCAGTTTTTTCAAATGTTTTGTTGAAAGAGCTGTAGAATTGTATGTCGTCTGCATATAGGAAGAAGTTGATTCATAGATTTGCTAGTAATGTGCAAAAAGCAGCAAATAGATGTTGAATAGTTTGGCTGAGAGTGCTGAACCTTGGGGGTATCGATTGGGAAAGTGTCAGAAATGTGATGCCCAGTTTGACTTGAATGTCCTATCTTTTAGGAAGGAAGAGAACCATTTGTTGACATTTCCATCTACTCCAATTTCTCTCAGCTGGTGACATAGCAGGGTATGGTCAACGGTTTGAATGCTGCTGTTAGATCAGTTTGAATGCTGCTGTTAGATCAGTTAGTATTGTTGTCAAACCCTTGTAGTACAGGGACGGCTAAGGAAATGAGTAGCGTTTCTGTTGAGCGATTTTTTCTGAATCCGAATTGGTTTGGGTATAGTATGTTGTTGTCTTCTAGATGGTTCTCTAATTGTGATAACACTGCTTTTTCTAGGACTTTAGCGATGAAAGGCAGGTTGGATATTGGTCAGTAATTGTCCCAATCATCGATTCTGCCAGTTTTATTTTTTAAAATTGGTTAAATCCCTCTGCTAGCGAGTGGTTTATTATGGTAGTAAATATCAGAGTTATTATAAGAACATAAGAAATTGCCATGCTGGGTCAGACCAAGGGTCCATCAAGCCCAGCATCCTGTTTCCAACAGAGGCCAAACCAGGCCACAAGAACCTGGCAATTACCCAAACACTAAGAAGATCCCATGCTACTGATGCAATTAATAGCAGTGGCTATTCCCTAAGTAAACTTGATTAATAGCCGTTAATGGACTTCTCCAAGAACTTATCCAAACCTTTTTTGAACCTAGCTACACTAACTGCACTAATCACATCCTCTGGCAACAAATTCCAGAGCTTTATGTGCGTTGAGTGAAAAATAATTTTCTCCGATTAGTTTTAAATGTGCTACTTGCTAACTTCTTGGAATGCCCCCTAGTTCTTCTATTATTCAAAAGTGTAAATAACCGAGTCACATCTACTCGTTCAAGACCTCTCATGATCTTAAAGACCTCTATCATATCCCCTCTCAGCCGTCTCTTCTCCAAGCTGAACAGCCCTAACCTCTTCAGCCTTTCCTCATAGGGGAGCTGTTCCATTCCATCCCCTTTATCATTTTGGTTGCCCTTCTCTGTTCCTTCTCCATTGCAACTATATCTTTTTTGAGATGCGGCGACCAGAATTGTACACAGTATTCAAGGTGCGGTCTCCCCTTGGAGCGATATAGAGGCATTATGACATTTTCCGTTTTATTAACCATTCCCTTCCTAATACTTCCTAACATTCTATTTGCTTTTTTGACTGCTGCAGTACACTGAGCCGACAATTTTAAAGTATTATCCACTATGATGCCTAGATCTTTTTCCTGGAAGGTAGCTCCCAATATGGAACCTAACATCATGTAACTACAGCAAGGGTTATTTCTCCCTATATGCAACACCTTGCACTTGTCCACATTAAATTTCATCTGCCATTTGTATGCCCAATCTTCCAGTCTTGCAAGGTCCTCCTGTAATGTATCACAGTCCGCTTGTGATTTAACTACTCTGAATAATTTTGTATCATCCGCAAATTTGATAACCTCACTAGTCGTATTCCTTTCCAGATCATTTATATATATATTGAAAAGCACCGGTCCAAGTACAGATCCCTGAGGTACTCCACTGTTTACCCTTTTCCACTGAGAAAATTGACTATTTAATCCTACTCTCTGTTTCCTATCTTTTAACCAGTTTGTAATCTACAAAAGGCCATCGCTTCCTATCCCATGACTTTTTAGTTTTCATAGAAGCCTCTCATGAGGGTCTTTGTCAAATGCCTTCTGAAAATCCAAATACACTACATCTACCGGTTCAGCTTTATCCACATATTTATTAACCCCTTCCAAAAAATGAAGCAGATTTGTTAGGCAAGACTTCCCTTGGGTAAATCCATGTTGACTGTGTTCCATTAAACCATGTCTTTCTATATGCTCTACGATTTTGATCTTGAGAATAGTTTCCACTATTTTTCCCAGCATTGAAGTCAGGCCCACTGGTCTATAGTTACCCGGATCGCCGCCGGAGCCTTTTTAAAATATTGGGGTTACATTGGCTACCCTCCAGTCTTCAGGTACAATGGATGATTTTAATGATAGGTTACAAATTTTAACTAATAGATCAGAAATTTCATTTTTTAGTTCCTTCAGTACCCTAGGATGCATACCATCCGGTCCGGGTGATTTGCTACTCTTTAGTTTGTCAATCTAGCCTACTACATCTTCCAGGTTCACAGTGATTTTGTTCAGTTCATTTGACTCATCACCCCTGAAAGACATCTCCGGAACTGTATCTCCCCAACATCCTCATTAGTAAACACGGAAGCAAAGAATTAATGTAGTCTTTCTGCAATGGCTGTTTACTGTTTCCAGGGTACTTGCAGGGATAGGGTCCAGTGGGTGGGTAGCAGGCTTCATTTTTGTGATGATTTGGTTTATTTCAAATTTAGATACTGGGTCAAACGAGCTGCATTTCACTTGACCAAATTTTTCTTCTGGCTCTTTTGTTGGTAAACAGGTGGAGAACTGTGATTTTAGTGTATTGATTTTGTTTAACAGCGAGGTGGCATATTCATTGCACATGTTTTTGAAAATTCATAGTTATTTGAAATGGAGAAGAATGGGTCCTTGATTAGGATTTTAACTGTTTCGAATAGTAATTTGGAATAAAATATTACACCAGGCGCAGTTTTGCGCAGTATTCCTTTTTTTTTGCTTTATTGATTTGTTCATGGTATTTTGTTAGTAGGGTTTTGTATCTTTCTAGGGATTCTGTAGATTGGCATTTCTGCCATTGCTTTCAGATTTTTTCAGGTTATGTTTACTGTGTCTTAGATTTTCACTATACCAAGGTTTCTTTTGTTTAGTTGTGTTGCCTTCATTTTGGAATGTTTTTTTCTGGATTGGGCATAGGGTATCCACTATTTCATTGATGTTTTTATCCCAGCAGTCAAAAGATGAGATGCTCAAACTCATTTATTTTATTTTTCCTTGCTTCTTTGAGTATTTCCAGTTCTATATTTTTTCTGTATGTGAAAGATGGATTATTATGTGAGTTTGTTTTATGATGAGAAGAGTTACTTCTGCATATGTTAGTTGGTGATCAGACCAGGGCAATATGTTGTGAGAGGATTTGATTACACAGTTTTTGTAATTGGTGAAAATTAGGTCAAGGATGTGTCCTGCTTTATGAGTGGGGTTGGTTACATATTGCAACCTTCCCAAGGTTTCCATAGTATCTAGAAAGATTTCATATGCTGTAGATTTGGGTATGCTGTCTACATGAAGGTTAAACTCCCCTAGGATTAGAATTGATTTTGGAACTGGACATACTTTAGTCAACATTTTGATTAGAGGTGAGCGGTCTTTTTGGAGTGCTCCAGGTGGGCCAAAGATCAAACCAATATTTAGAAGTGGTAATTTTAGTATTGAAACTTCGTTGGGTGGGTTTATCTCAACCTTGTAGGATTTAAGTTTAAGTTCCTTTTTACAGATTATTAAAAGACCCCCACCTTTTCATTTGTGATAGGGAAGTGAAAGATATCATAGTTGGAGTGATCTATTTGGTTTAGGAGATTATCACTATCTTTCAGCCATGTTTCAGTAATGCAGAAGATAGTGGGATTTAGTTCCTCTAGTAAGTCATTTATCAGAGGGATTTTTTAAATCATGATTGCACATTTAGTAATAGGAGAGTGAACATTAGACAGGAAGAAATTACAGGAGAGTTGTTACTTATCTTGGTATAGATCAGGTTTTCACCCTCTCTTTGCTTGTGTTTTGAAGTTCTCTGATGATTTGCATAGAGTCCTCATCCTGTGATAGTTTCAGTGAGGTGGACCGGTTCCATTTTATGATATGATATGTTTGGTTATGCTGAGACTAGGAGTTTACTTATTTCAGGCTTCACATCAGGCGTGCACAAAGGGGCATGCTCCTTTGTCACACTCCTTCGTTTATGCGCCAAGGGCACAGGCCTCCCAGCGCAAACGCTTCCAGTGTTGGTGCCACTCTTTTGCCTCCTCATCATTGGTAGGCAGGATAGGGGCGTCCCGAGTGTGGGCGCAGGCCCTCTGGCACCGGCTTCCTCAGTTACAAGGGGAGAGTTGTCTCTCTGTTAGTGCTAGCTTCTTTGGAGGCCTTACCTGTACCTCATGGTTCCCTCTCCTGAGGGAGAAATGCAGCGGAGGTGAGAGCCGGTATTGAAGGCTCTGCGCCGGTTTCGCGGGTTCCTCCGGTGTTGGCACTGCTCTCTTGCCTCCTCGGCAGTGTGAGTGGGTTGGGGCATTCCCGAGGGCTGTGTCCAGTGCTAAAACAAAATGAAGATGTAAGATTATAAGTGGACTATTACCAAGGCACTTGAAGATCACTTGCACCCCATACTTGTTGTTAACCAACTACTCGTCACATTTGCTGGAGGGAAGATCTATGTAAAACTTGACCTTGCACAAGCCTATCAACATCTGATTGTAGAAGAAGCTACAATGCCCAGGCAATTACTTATTAAGGAATTTTCTGAGTTAAATGTCTTCTATTCGGAATCTTTGTCATACCAAGCATCTTTCAATGCTTCACAGAAACATTCTTGGCTGGATATTCCAGGTGTTGCATCTTAGTTTAACAGTGTCTTTCCTATGGCAGCATCAGAGGACAAACTCTCTGGGCAACTTAGGAAAATCCTATACCATTTTGGGAAGTCAAGCATTCAAGTGACAAATGATAAATTTGAAAATGGGACTGCCAGTGACGCATTTTTGGGGCTATTGCATTGATGCTTCAGGAATCAATTTTTGATGCCCCAAACTGATTTCTAAAGTTGAGCTGAGTTTTTTTTAGGACTGTTTAACTTGTATAGTATGTTTCTTCAACAAAAAGCAAATCTCACTGATCTGCTACCTAGCCTTCTCCCCATATAGGGATGTCATGGATGTGGGCTTGCTGACATGCAGACATATTCTGGAACATCAGACTCTTTGATCATTCATTATGATGAACAGAGGGAAAATATGATGAATATAGGGAAAAATAACCCATGCTATAGTTACACAATGTTAGGTTCCATATTAGGAGCTACCACCCAGGAAAGAGATCTAGGCATAATAGTGCATAATACATTGAAATTGTCAGCTCAGTGTGCTGCGGCAGGAATTATTAGGAAGGGAATGGTAAATAAAACGAAAAATGTCATAATGCCTCTGTATCGCTCCATGGTGAGACCGCACCTTGAATACTGTGTACAATTCTGGTCACTGCATCTCAAAAAAGATATAATTGAGATAGAGAAGGTACAGAGAAGGGCAACCAAAATGATAAAGGGGATAGAACAGCTCTCCTATGAGGAAAGACTAAAGAGGTTAGGGCTGTTCAGCTTGGAGAAGAGATGGCTGGGGGGGGGGGGGGGGATATGATAGAGGAGTTTAAAATAATGAGAGGTCTAGAACAGGTAAATGTGAATCTGTTACTTACTCTTTCGGATAATAGAAGGACTAGGGGGGCACTCCATGAAATTAGCATGTGGCACATTTAAAACTAATCAGAGAAAATTCTTTTTCACTTAATGCACAATTAAGCTCTGGAATTTGCTGCCAGAGGATGTGGTTAGTGCAGTTAGTATACCTGGATTCAAAAAGGTTTGGATAAGTTCTTGGAGGAGAAGTCCATTACCTGCTATCAATCAAGTTGACTTAGAAAATAGTCACTGCTATTACTGGCATCAGTAGCATGGGATATACTTAGTTTTTGGGTACTCTCCAGGTTCTGGCTACTGTTGGAAACAAGATGCTGGGTTTGATGGACCCTTGGTCTGACCCAGTATGGCAATTTCTTATGTTCTTAAGTTCTCATGGTTGCTTCTAACGCTTCACCTTATGTTATTGGGGCTGTGTTGATCCATGCTTTGTCAGATGGCATGGAGGTTCTAAACTTGACTACTGTTCTCAAACATTACTGTCATCTGTATGGAATTATGCTCAGATTGATAGAAAGGTTGTCACTTTGGTAGCTGGGATTTTGAAATCTGTACTGATCACATAAAAACATAAGAAATGCCATTCTGGGTCAGAGCAAGATCCATAGAGTCCAGCATCCTGTCTCCAGATCACAAGTACCGACCAGATCCCATAAAATAGATCTATTTACTGTTACTCCCAGTGATAGTAATAGCTTTCTTTAGTATACACGGCTAATAATAATATGGACGTTTCCTCCAGGAAAGCATCCAAATCTTTTTTAAACCCTGCTATGCTAGTCAACTTGACCACGTCCTCCAGCAAAAGATTCCACAGCTTGATTGTGTGATGAGTGAAAAACTATTTTCTACAATTTGTTTTAAATTTGCTGGTTGCTAGTTTCATGGCATGTCCCCTTGTTTTAGTATTATTTGAAAAGGTAAATAACTGTCCTCAATTTACCAGTCCACCCCTCTGAAGATTTTATAAATTCCTATTTTGTCCCTTCTCTACTCTCTCTTTTCCATGCTGAAGAGCCACAGCCTACATACCCGCTCCATAGATGGCATGACCAGAATTGCACACAATACTGAAGCTGGCAGATTTTAAAGCCTTATGTGGGCCAAAGCTGGGAGGTACACACGTGATTTGGCCTGGCACGCACCGCGCATATCTCCTGGAACGCACACAAGTCATAAAGTTGAAAAAAGGGATGGGCAGTGGGCGAGGTGTGGGCGGGTCATGGACATGAAGTCTGCACATAAGTATTTACATGAACAAGTGCGCGTCGGGGTCCCCTAACGCATAACTTAACGTCTATTATGGATGGCGTTTAAGTAATAAAATAAAAACAAATTAGGCTAGTCAGTGGGCTTTTAAGAGTCAGAGCTAATAGGGTAAAAGGAAGGCAAGTTAGCTCAAGGGGTTTAGGAAGTCCTCTCCTTTACTGGGGGGAGCTGTGAACGAACTGGGGAAACAGGTAATTGTATCGGCGCACGGATCTACTAAAATCCCCCCCTCATGCGATCCAGGCAGCATTTGCACACACATGAGCATATCAATATAAAGTTATACACACATGTACACTCATATAGCCAGTTTTATAGCAGGTGCATGCATATGCACATATGCACATATATGTTATAAAATTGCTGCGTTCATGCACATGGCCGGCAAATGCGTGCAATGTCTTAAAATTCACCTCAAAGTGTGTATTATCCAAAGACAAGCCTATACCTCTTATCGTGTCACCATGGATGCAGCATCACAGTATCATACTGAGTACCAACGACCACCAGTACTGGGCTACAAGGACCATGGCCAGAATCTTGCAGGAGATCCAGAGCCAGGTTGGGCTGGTGGCAGCTGTTTGACAGCAGGAGGAGGAGAGCAGCAGTGCATTGCCCACCTTCTCTAGCTTTGCAGCTCTGGAACTCGACCACAGCTTTAAACTACACAGGACTCCATAGAAATGCGCAGTTCAAAGAAGCAGTCAAGCCAGGCAAAAGAGAAGGGGGAAGAAGATGTGGTCTAAGGCACCATTGCTCTTCTCCTCCTGCCACAGATCATCATGGGGGGAGAAGGAGAATAGCAGGGGAGAAAGCAAGAGAGAGTGAGATATGGTAGAGAATAGAGAAGGGGAGCAGAGAAAAAGATGGTAGGAGAGGGAGGGGATGTGACGGAAGGGGGAGAGGAGAGAGAGAGAGAGAGAGAGAGAGACTAGGGTGACAGAGGAAGAAGTAATGAAGGGGGTGGTCCTTTGTTGGCTGGGCCCCTCCCCACAATCAAAAAGGTATTCTCTTTTAGCAAATAATTGTTTGAATGTTTGAACAGAAAACTGATACAACTTATCCACTTAAGAAAATGTTTCAGAGAAGGTCACCTCTTACTTATTTTATTCATTTATTTATAGTGGTTTCTAACCTGCCCAATTACCAGGTATCTGTTCTGGGTGGCTTACAAATTCACATACTTTAAAAAGCCAAATAGAGGATTCTATTTGAAAAATGGAAGATGAGGTGAGTGGGACTGCAAAAGTGAATGCATCTCTGTATTACAGTTTCCTGATTTGGGTTTTTTATCTTCTTCTATCAGTCTGAGGTTAGTTTTCCCCTGGATAGACAAAGGTAAAAATGCCCTTTTTAAAAATGTATATTCCACCTTTCAGGCACTTCAAAGCAGATTACATTTAGGTATGGTAGGTATTATCCTGTTCCCAGAGGACTTACAATCTAAGGCCTAGATTCCCTAAACTGCAATGTGGCTGCACGTTAAACAGAGTTTATGCACGATATTCACAATATTGTGTGTTTCAAAAAAATGAATTCCACCCCATTTGCATGCATAAAATTGCCTTATGTATGCAAAGCAGCTAATGCATAGGCAACTCAATTCCAATAAAATGATGTAGCTGACTTTGAAAAAATTCAGCCAGGTTATTTTATCACATTTTGATATGTTTTAGATATTGTAATTTGCCTTGAATATAAGAAATTGTGGAATATAAAAATGGACTACATAAATAAATAACCTTTGGGGAGCTGTAGTTTATTTTTTTCCTGGAGGCATCAGGATGCTAACTTGCATCCCGACGTCCCCGAGAGGCCTGTTAAAGATGCAGGCGTCCAAATAACGATGCCCTACTGAAGTGCACAAATGTCCGCTGAGGGTCTTGGTAGACCCCACTCATCCCGGCACCACCTGTTGAGGGAGCCCCACAATAAAATTTAACAACAAAAAAAGAGAGAGATTTAAAATCACGTGGCGATGCCATGCCTCCTACCCAAACCCCTCTTCTTTGTATAAACCCTCCCCTGCCCCACCCAAAGACATCCTCCCCCCCCCCCTCCACAGTAGTATAACCCACCCCTGGGGCCCACAACCTCCGTCCCCCAGACAGCCCCTTCCAAAAAAATTAATTCCCTGGTGGTCTAGGGCCCCTTGGACCTCCCACACCTTAAAAGGAATGATTGGTGGTGCAGTGGGGGTGCAGAGCACCATCACATGGTAAGGGCAAAGCCAGTCAGTGCCATATTTTAAAATGGTGTCAACTGGGCCCAGAACTAGGGGGTGCTCTGGGCCACCACTGCACCACCAGTGATTCTTTTTAAGGTAAGGAGGGGTCTGGGAGGGAGTCCAAGGGGGCCCTAGACCATTAAGGACTTATTTTTAAGGGGGGGGGGGGAGAGGGGGTTATCCTAGACCACCAGGGACTTATTTTGGGCTCTGGGGGAGGAAGGTTGTGGGGGGCACCTAGGGTGGCATACTACCATTGAGGGGGACCTTTGGTTGAGGTGGAGGGATAAATGCAAAGGGGAAGGTGACGGGGCATCTCCACGTGATTTTCAAATTTTTATTTTACTTGCGGGGCCATCTCAACAGGCAGCCCCAGGTTGGGCGGGGTCTACAAAGGCCAGCCGGGGGTGGGGGGAGGCAGTCACTTTGCGTGAAGCAGTGAATGCTGGGCCTCAGGCCCTTTAAAGCAATGGTGGCCCCACTTCACGGTGCGATTTTATTTTTTTTTTTGTATTGCGTTTTCCTCCCGTGATACAAATCACGCAGCGAGACCGCCACAATATTTTGTCGGGGAGGGGAAAAAATATTACGGGAATACTTCCTCTTCCCTCCCTCCTTCTGCAGTAAAATATAAAGGCTAAGTTTGTACTTGAGGCAATAGAGGGTGAAGTGACCTGCCCTAAGTCACCTGACTGGCCGTAGGATTTGAATTCTGACTTCCCTGGTTTGCAGCTGCTTGCTCTAATCAGTTGGCTACTTCTTCACGCCTGTGCCTATGGAGGGGGTTTTTTTGTTTTTTTTTTAAATGAAGCAATAAAATTGCTAAATAAAACCCCTCCCTAAACATGAGTAAAGCACATCTGCTTAAATTTCCAGTATTTAACTGTAATCTGCTGCACTTTTAACCTACTTTCTGAAGAAAAAACAAGTAGGACTTTGAGATCACCATTTGTGTGTGTGTGTGTGTGTGTGTGTGTGTGTGTGTGTGTGTGTGCTTTCGTGTAAAGTGTCTGATCCACACCCAATTTTTAGTACATGTCAAGGGGGGTTGAAGGGAAGTCTTAAAGGAGTATTGTGATTTTATCCTCACAGCACCAGTGCCATGTACAGGAGCATGGTATAGGATAAAAAAAAACAATAGGACGGCATAGAAGAGAGAAGGAGATCAAGCCACTGCGTTAAGATCCTCGTAGAATTGATATTCAGGAAGCTGGTGAGCAGGAAGATTACTCAGGTCTATTCAGTGGCAGACTTACATCCATAGCCGAATAAATCTTCTGCTGGATTTACCTGGCTACAGTGCCCTGGAAACCGTAGGACAGCAATGTTTCCAAGCGCACTTCCTCAGCTAACTTTAGCCGGTACTAGCACTGGATATCAGCGCTCACTGGCTTAAGTTTAGCCCAAATGCCAGAATGCACACCCCCCCCCCCCCCTTGCCGCTTCTTTTTTACCAGGCCAAATTCTCTCCGGGTAATGAGTTACCTTGATAAAATGCAGCCGATTAGCTGGGGGGTGCAAGGGGGATCTTTAAGTTTTGGGTTTTGTCTGGGTAATGCCAAAAGGTACCCCAAGTCTATGAATTTTGACCTCATGGAGTGTTGAGAACTGCACATTGTTGAGTTTCTGTGGAAGAAATGGATCCGTGTGTAAATTTGCCTGCTGTTCATGAAGCATTTATAGTGCACAATGGACTGGGTCATTACAAAGTTAAAAAAAAATGAAGACTGTGGCACTCAGCTGCTATCACTTCAATTAGACAGAGATCTGATCTCCCTGTGAACTTCACTAACAATCTGCCATTAGGGATGTGTGGTCATCTTAAAATGACATGAAAACATCAACAATATTTGTTACATTGTTTTGTCTCATTTTCCCATTTGAGACAACCCAAAAAATGAACAAATATCATTTATGATATTTCATCTTGCACTGTTTGCAAAATGTAGTAAATAGGAGCATTCAAACCAATGGGGAGAATGCTCTGGGTGGGACCATGGTCTTATGGAAACAAAGTGGCCAAAAGTATGAGCACTGTAAAATTTATAGCACATGCTAAACCGACACACATGACATAAATGGGAAAACAAAACAACATAGCCACAAAGCAAATTTTTCTCCATGCACACCCCTATCTGCCATCAGCCTTCCAGTCTTTCTCAGCCAGTGAAAGGACATAAGTGTGTCCAGAGATAGCGCTAGGCTGATTCTTTCTCTTATTAATTTGCTGAGGAAAGGTGCCAAATCATAGGGACAAGGGAGCGTTGTATAATTACTCTTAACATTGTTATGCATGAAGTAAATGCAGAGACGTTAATGATATCTGCAAAGAGGAACTGGAGCATGGAATTCTGGGCAAATGATCCACTGGCAGGCAACCTTCTGGGATAGAGTCTGAAGGAAAGCTAATTGCAACTGATTAATCTTATCTTGGCTTTTTCTGTGCCCACTCTGGAAGCACACTGAGTCCAGGCATCTAGAGCATGGTGTAGTCTGCTGATTCTCAGACAGCGTACATGGAACCGAAGTATCTGTGTAAGGAGAGAGAGAGAGGAGGAGAAAGGCTTGGTCTATATGTGGGTGTCCATATTTGGAACTGCAGGCGCTAATTTGTGCATGAATACACGTGACAGTAACCATCTGTTTTACCCTTGAGCTGACGAACGAAATGGGTCATTCTCAAAACAGCCCACATTGTTGCAAAGTCCTTGACGCATTTTTACCTCCTTAACTTTGCACCACTTCTGAAAGGGAAAGTACAAGCATAGTTTCCCCTTAAAAATTTCCTAGGGAAAAGGTAGCACCGAGATTTGCACCTACATTTCTCTCTGGTACTTTCCCCCCTTCAGAATAGTGCATAGTTTTTGAAAATGCAAAACTATGTACATTATCGCATCCCCTGACCTAACCCCCTCTGAGCCTGCCTACTTTTTCCATGACTAAAAATTTGCCCATTGCTGTTCCTTGTGCCTATATTTACCTGCGAGAAGGGTGGGCAATTTCCCAGATGGCCAATTCGCCTAAGCAAAAAGCTATGTAGCCAGGTAAACCTTTTTTTTTCTTTTAATTGCTTTCAAAATGCTTCACTACCCAAGATGTTGCTCAGACCGCTGGGAACAATAAAGGATTCATCTTGCAGAATAAGGGCTCTAGGACTGGAACGTCTGTTCTCCATTTGTTGGCCCCTGGTGCCTGTGTTAGCCTGAATGGACCAAGCACAAGAAGCAAACATTTTTCATAGAAAAGAATGCACTAAAGGAGTGGTTCCCAAACTTGTCCCGGGGGGAGCCCCAGCCAGTCAGGTGTTCAGCATATCTGCCATGAATATGCATGAGATTGATTTGCATATACTGCCTCCATTGGATGCAAATCTATCTCATGCATAATCATGGCAGATATCCTGGAAACATGACTGGGGGGGGGGGAAGGGGTCTCCCAAAACAAGTTTGGGAACTATTGCTCTAGAGCATGGGGAGCCTTGGGGACCAAGCTACAGCCCATGAGCCACATGTGGCCTGGGAGCACATTTCATCTGGCGCATGGTGGCAGCAGGTGGAGTGGCGAGAGCATGGACTACCACCGCTGCCTTCCCTGACACCGGCTACTGGCATTGCAAATGAGCCTGTTCACAACTCGTGGGCTGGCACTTTCTCCCTGCTGATCATCTCACAATGCACAAGAGAGGACGTTCCAGCCCACGACTTCTGAACATGCTAGTTTTCAATGCCAATAGTTTGTTTCATAGAAGGCGTCAGCAAAGGAAAGTGCTCCTGCTCCCCAGATCCTGAAGAAAAAGAGGGAGGCAGGGGCTAGATGTAGGTGAGGGGCATCTCCTCAGTACACAAAAGAAGTCATTGTCTCTTGGGGCTTTCGTTCCTTGCCACTGTCCCCAGGGGTGAGTTATTTCTATGCAGGAAACTTCTGCTATGACCCAGGTGGGGGACATGACCTCTCCTTGTGTTGCTGCTTGTGATAGGTATTTTCTGAGGATGCGTAATCACGGAGACTGAATACAGGATGGGGGTGTTCAGATAAAAAGTTTACTGATTCTGTTAAACGTCAAATTAATTTCCAAGTATGGTAATTGTCTGTACAAGGATTATCCTTTTACTCTCCCTGTGTAAGTGCTGATTTCCTGACTCCCTTGGAGTGTGGTGGCTTCCCTGCTCCTGGCTGGTTCTGAATGGCACCAGTTTCCTGGGAATTTTCCCCAGTCCTACTTGGGTCCTGCAGCTGTCTCCTGCCTGAAGATCCTTGAAGGGGTCTTCCAAAATGCTCCCTTGATTTGTAGTTGGGGATGTCTCCTTCGTTGTTCTCGCAGAGTATGGTCAGGAATTGGTGACCTGGCCGCTGAACCTGGGGTAACTTTCCTCAAAGCCCAGGCTGAAATATTTCATACTCAATCCAATCTCTGGAACTGCTTTTCTTCCCTCCACACAGCTCCTAACCTGGCAGGATTTGCACCGGTTTGATTCTCCCAAAAGAATTTAGGAAAGGCTGTAGGCCTCCCCAGTGGGAAAAGACCTTTCCTCTAGGGCTCCTCTCCCATATAAACGCTACTCGATTCTTCCTGCATAAACTCCCCTTGAGCCTCTTATAGCCAAGTCCACCTATTCAGCTACCTCATAGGAGAGGAGCTGCCAAATCCTTGTGCTATCTTTGGGGAACTAGGGATATCTAGTGGCCTACCCGGAGGGATGCCAAATAGGGGAAGGGAGAGAGGCAAGAAGCCAGGTGCAGGGGAAGGGGGAAGATGTTGAGGAAGGAGAGGCAGGCCACAGATACAGGAGATAGGAGGAAGGGAAGGAGGGTCCTGATGTAGTAAAAGGAGGGATACCAGGAGTGTTGTGATCTTCCTGCACACAGTGCCCTATCCCTAATACCAGGGGTGTTGTGATCTTCCTGCACACAGTGCCCTATTCCTGATACTGGGGGTGTTGTGATCTTCCTGCACACAGTGCCCTATTCCTGATACCGGGGGTGTTGTGATCTTCTAGCACACATCCCGATATCAGGGATAGGGCACTGCATGCAGGAAGATCACAACACTCCTGGTATTAATAGGGATAGGGCACTGCATGCAGGAAGATCACAACACTCCTGGTATTAATAGGGATAGGGCACTGCATGCAGGAAGATCACAACACCCCTGGTATCAGGGATAGGGCACTGTGTGCAGGAAGATCACAATACCCCGGAGGAGTGAGGGTCAGGCAGCTCCCCCCCTGTCTGTGAAGCCAGCCTCTCACTAGTAATGCAGGGAGGGAGCTGTCTCAGACTTCACCATCCCCCCCCCCCCCCCCTTACCCACACACCATTCACTAGCTGGGACATGGGGGAAGTCAGGAGTGAGGGTCAGGCAGCTCCCCCCTGTCTGTGAAGCCAGCCTCTCACTAGTAATGCAGGGAGGGAGCTGTCTCAGACTTCACCAACCCCCCCCCCCCCCTCACCCACACACCATTCACTAGCTGGGACATGGGGGAAGTCAGGAGTGAGGGACAGGCAGCTCCCCCCTGTCTGTGAAGCCAGCCTCTCACTAGTAATGCAGGGAGGGAGCTGTCTCAGACTTCACCATCCTCCCCCCCCCTCACCCACACACCATTCACTGGCTGGGACATGGGGGAAGTCAGGAGTGAGGGTCAGGCAGCTCCCCCCTGTCTGTGAAGCCAGCCTCTCACTAGTAATGCAGGGAGGGAGCTGTCTCAGACTTCACCATCCTCCCCCCCCCCCCCCCTCACCCACACACCATTCACTAGCTGGGACATGGGGGAAGTCAGGAGTGAGGGTCAGGCAGCTCCCCCCTGTCTGCAAAGCCAGCCTCTCACTAGTAATGCAGGGAGGGAGCCGTCTCAGACTTCACCATCCTCCCCCCCCCCTCACCCACACACCATTCACTAGCTGGGACATGGGGGAAGTCAGGAGTGAGGGTCAGGCAGCTCCCCCCTGTCTGTGAAGCCAGCCTCTCACTAGTAATGCAGGGAGGGAGCTGTCTCAGACTTCACCATCCTCCCCCCCCCCCCCTCACCCACACACCATTCACTAGCTGGGACATGGGGGAAGTCAGGAGTGAGGGTCAGGCAGCTCCCCCCTGTCTGTGAAGCCAGCCTCTCACTAGTAATGCAGGGAGGGAGCTGTCTCAGACTTCACCATCCTCCCCCCCCCCCCCTCACCCACACACCATTCACTAGCTGGGACATGGGGGAAGTCAGGAGTGAGGGTCAGGCAGCTCCCCCCTGTCTGTGAAGCCAGCCTCTCACTAGTAATGCAGGGAGGGAGCTGTCTCAGACTTCACCATCCTCCCCCCCCCTCACCCACACACCATTCACTAGCTGGGACATGGGGGAAGTCAGGAGTGAGGGTCAGGCAGCTCCCCCCTGTCTGTGAAGCCAGCCTCTCACTAGTAATGCAGGGAGGGAGCTGTCTCAGACTGGTATCAGGGTTAGGGCACTGTGTGCAGGAAGATCACAACACTCCTGGTATTAATAGGGATAGGGCACTGTAAGAGATGACTGTAGTAGATTGAATAAAGATCTGATGTTTCTGCTCTCCTCACACCAAACAAAAACAACACACAAGCAGAGAAGCCCTTCTTACAAAGCTGAGCTAGTGAGTTAAGTAGGAGGAAAAGTAAACATACTGGTGCCAGTGTGGCTACTTAAAAAATACACTTACCAACAATCAATTACATATATTTGAACTGTGTACAGTTCCAGCCAGGACCACCTTTCTAAAATGCACAGTGATTGGCAAATTCAACATGCACTAGCATTTCAGGTGCCTGCTAACAAAAATAATAAACAAACAAGTTCTAGTCACGTGAGTGCTGATCATTACATTACTTTTTTTGTCAAGCTTCCAACTGTTTCCATTTCACATCCCCCCAACCATATTGGTAACATCAATAGATAAGAGCACAGCCAGCCAATAGGAATACATACATACATATTCATTCCTAAGTGACCTTTACTGACCTGGGAAGTGTGAACACTTTGTTTCATTTTCTGTTGGTGTTCGTTAGTTTCCAGTTCCATTTCCCATCCCCCCAACCATCACCTCAGTGGTAACCTTGGTAATATCAATAGATAAGAGGGCAGCCAGCCAATAGGAACACATATTCATTCCTAACTGACCTTCAGTGACCTGGAAAGTGTTTATTTGTATCATTTTCAGTTAGTGCGCACTAAATCGAGTTAGTGCGCACTAACACGATTTAACGATTTTTAACGATAAATCGTTAGAATTTCTATTGTATCGTGTTCTATAACGATTTAAGACGATATAAACATTATCGGACGATAATTTTAATCGTTGAAAAACGATTCACATCCCTACCGTTTATCCTATCTGTAGCTCTCTTGGGGTCTACTCGGGATCTCTTCTTGAGGTTCAGAAGGTTTTCCTGTATAGTGTATGTAGGAGTGTCACCAAAGTATCCTTTACCTCTGTGTGTACATCAGAGTCTTCACTGGATATGTACTGTCAGAGATAGCAGGAGTGTACAGTGTTTCTTGCCATTCTTATGCTGTGGAGTTACTAGAGATGTCTAGAGCTTCATTATTTATTGTGAGGTCAATATTCAAAGCCATTTAGATAGATAAGTTATTAATATTAAGAGCACTTGAAACTGAATTGTATATTCACCACAATAATGCAATTTTTTTGTATATTAAATAAGGAACTTCAAACCACCCGTGCACAAGTAACTCAATATAATATTCACCTTGTAGCACATATGGGTCACCTTTAATCATCAGTCCACAATGTCTGCATTTACATTTTTTTATGTTGGTTTTTTTTTTTTTAAATTAAATTGCATATAAATAGGTGGAGAAAATAGTAACTTCCCTGTATCATTGAAAGGGAAATCATGACTGAAGTGATATCACGCTTCATATGTGCTGCATCAGGGGTTCCAATTGTGATTCCACCACCATTCTGTTTCATGTTTTGCTGGCAAATAGTATTTTGGCAGAACATTCCATCTGTTTTTTCGTCTTCATGAAGGTGAACAAAATGTGAAATAGCCTGTGCACGGGTGATATGAAGGTCCTTAATTAATATAAAATAATTGCATTATTGTGGCAAAGTATATAAAAAATACAACAGTTTCAAGTGCTCTTAATATTGATATTATTGGTATTCTACATTTGATATAAATAACCCCCTTGTTTTGTGGTAATTTGTAACTCACAAGTTATCTATCTAACTCCACATTATCCAAGTTAGCCATCTAACTCCAAGTTTTCCATTTAAATGTTTAGTTTTGAAATTGACCTCTGTATGTATATATTTTGATTAAATTATCAGTTTCTGTTTTGTGTAGGCCACAAGCATCCTTGAAAGGAAACCAATCTTTTGGGAGAAACACAAAATGGAGTCATTCAGTACATAAAATGACGTCTATTGATGTCAATTTTAATCCATTTACCTTCTTTATTTTGGTATTTATTTAGTTATTTTGACATTTTATATACCATTTTTCCATATATAGATCAAATGATTTACAAAATAACATTCATATTAACTATAGATCTATGACATAAGACATTTTGAACTTTTTTCAAACTCTACATTTCTTCCTCATACAATAACAATAGTATCTCTTGTTATTGTAGATCTCTACATTCTGATGTTTCTAAGTTAGGTTGTATGCATTTATGAATAGCCATGTTTTTATCTCATATTTAAATCTTGTTCTGTCTGGTATCAAATGTAGCATCTCATGTAATGATTTCCAAAGTTTTGGACCCACTATGGAAAACACTCGATCTCTTACATGCATCCAGTGTGTGCTCCTTATTGTGGGGATAGTCAGTAGTCCTTTATTTTGAGATCTCACTGTTTGCTGCTGTGTGCATGGTTGTAATGACACGTCTACCATACCAGTGTTACTTGAGTGAAAGATTTTGAATATTAACGTTAATACTTTAAAATAATTTTGGGATTGTACTGGTAGCCAGTGCAGTAAGATCACCGAGGGTATGATGTGATTGAATTTCCTAGTTCCTAACAAAAGTCTTGCAGTTGTTGCACGGGAGGTGGACCCTTGGGCCGAGGTGGGGTTGACGCTACCCGCAGGGCAAGTCCTATGGGTCCCCACTGTCAGCTGGCGGAGCTGGCTGATTGACAGAGGCCGGCTGGAGCTTCGCCAATACCAGCCCTTGTTCCCCACAGGTTGAGCCCTTGGGTACGAGGGCCGGCTGGTCTTAGGTGGGCCTCCGTCCGTGGTCTTCCGAGAGGCGGTGAGAGAGTCAGTCAGGGGCCAGCAACAGTAGTAGAAACAGGAGAACAAGTCCAGATGAGGTAGAGTCCCGGAGACCTGGGAGCCAAGGAGAACAGGAACAAGACAGAGGGCGCCCGAGTAAGAACAAGCTAAAGCCTGAGATGCCAAGTCCAGAGTAGATTCAGCAGAGGCGTGGAAGAACAGGCTATGGTCAGGGCAGGCGGTAGGCAAGGAAAAGTGGCAATACAGACACCGATCAAACTGGGAGTCAAGCAGAGGATGGTCAAACCAGGCATCAGGCAGTAATGTAGTCAGATGAAGCGGAGATCAAGCCAGGTATCGATCAAAAGTGTAGTCAGATGAAGCCGAGGTCAAGCCAGGTATCAATCAGTAGTGTAGACAGACGAAGCGGAGGTTGAGCCAGGTATCAATCAGAAGCGTAGTCAGACAAAGCAGAGGTTAAGCCAGGTATTAGTCAGTAGCGAGACAAGGGGTAGAGAGGAACACAGGAACAGGAACAGATATCAGGAACAAGGCAGGACCAGGAATCAGGAACACAGACGAAGCAGGAACAAACTGGGAACTAGAAACACACAAGAACAAGCAACTAGCACACAACAAGCGTGGAGACCTGTTGCCAAGGCAAGGAAGCACTGGTTGGGCCCGGCCTTATATACTGGACCCAGTGACGCCATCATTCGGGGCCACAGGTTGGTTTCCCGCTGCGGCCCCTTTAAAGGTAGAGCAAGTGCGCGTTCGTGCGCCTAGGGGGAGGCATGGTGCGAGACGACAGCGTCTCCCCGAGGACCACGTGGGGAGACCTGCTGCGGACCTGGGACATCCGTGGAGGAGCTTGGAGCACTGGGAGCAGCACAAGCATGGAGGCGGCTGCCCTCGGCCGCAAGAGAGGCAGAACCAGGTGCTGGAGAAGGCAAACGGGGTAAGTGGGCCCGATCGCGGGCCTGCCGCTTCCGGCACACGCAACAGCAGTGGCATTTTGTAGTACTTGTAATGGTTTTAAGAGATATGTGGAAAAGCAGGGCAGTAAGGAATTACAGTAGTCTAGGTTTGAAAAAATTAGAGTTTGCAATACAGTTCAGAAGTCTTTGAGACTTAATTAAGGTTTTAACCGATGTAATATATTCAGATTGGCATAATTTGTCTTGATTAATTTATTGATGTGCTTTTTCATAGTAAGGTTCTCATCTAGCTGTATTCCTAAATCCCATACTTGGTTTGAGGGAGTAATTTGAATATTATCTAGGTCTAGAGTTGGTGGTTTAGCTATCAAAGAGTTGCTCCTTAACCAAATGATTTGTTTTTTAAGTGTTTAGTGTTAGTTTAAGTTTCGATAGTTCCTGCTGTATTGTTTTCATCTAAGGTGAAAGTGTCAGTGCTCTGTTTTCAAATGATTTCGAGAATGGAATATAAAACTATGTCATCAGTGTACAGGAAGAATGTAGTTCCTAAATCCCCCAGTAGTTTGCACACTGTGAGCATATAGATACTGAATAGAGTTGCTGAGAGTGCAGAGCGTTGAGGGACCCCTGTTTAAATTTTGAAAGTATCAGATATGTGATTCCCAGTTTGACTTGGAATGTTCTATTAGATAGGAAGGAAGAAAACCATTTGAGAACGTCATGTGTTATTGTTTATGATTTTAGGCAACGGACTTTATTGGTTCCTGATATTGCTATTTTGCTTCTGACGAAGCATTTTCGTGAAACATCGGCCATGTTGGGTTTTCTTTATATGACTATTGTCCCATACTATATACATTTTTATTTGCATTCAAAAATATTTTCTAAAAAAAAAACTATATCAATACGGTGAATGCTTGATCTGCATTTGTATTAGCAGATACACCGACAGGCTTGCTGACACCTTCACTAAATTTTAGGCTAGCCAATTTGCATATTATTATTTTGGTGTGTTCCCCTTCTGTTTATTAGTTGAGACTCACCTTTGGGGTAAACTCTGACTCTTTTTTTTGTTTGGTTGCAATGCAGTAACACATGCAGTAATGTCAGAAGCTGTGGGAAATACTGAAATATTATAAATATCACTTAGAAAATCATCCTTGGTAGAACAAGATGCCAAAAATAATTATCCTGGTCTATTTTGCCTTGTGGCACTTAGCAATGAGATTGGAGCATGGCTGATTTGTACAATCTTTCAGATAGAAATGGCCGAGAATAGGACAGCATAAAAAAACAGTGATAGCCATGAAATAGGATACTCTGCCTAACCTCAACGTGCTATAAAATTCCATTAAAAAAGAAAAGGCAAAATATATTTCCAGTGCGCATGGGAAGCTCAGTACCAGTGAAATGAAATAATTGATTGCCTTCTTTCTGAAGATTCAAAATGGTTTTTGATGTTAGACCATTCATTGTCATTACCAGTACAGTAACACAATTCATTTTTGCTACAGATTTATAAATGAATGAGTTTAATAAAAGCTAATTTGGGATGATGAATGTGCTGTTTGAAGCGACATTAACAGTAAGGAGAAGGTTGGGTGGGCAAGGGAGAAAGAGAGAGGGGGGGGGGTGATGGGGCAGACAGATCCTTTATATAGTTTCTTTTTACCTCAGGTGTCAGGTCTCTGTGCTTTTAAATAAAAATGAGTGCAGGGTTCCGTCTGGAAATAAAAGTCAATAAACCAAAAAAAAAAGTGATACCACATTAATGGATGAACTGAATCCATTTCTTGCCTAGATTTCAGGGCCTACTCTCCCTTCATCAGGGAAACTCAAAATGACAACTGGAGTGGAGTCCAATCTGCACAACTTTTGCTTATGAGCTACTGAGCTGCTGCAGAGGCAGTGACCTAGAGATTTCATCAAACATCTCAGATCCGGAGGCTGAACCCAAGTACACTTGGCAGCTCTCGGATTAACGAGGCCGCCAGCCTGCTGACACAGGTGGGTTAAGGCTGAATCAGTATCGCTAGGGCTCCCTGGGGGAATGGCAGAATTCTTTCCTAACAGAAGAGGCCAATGCAGAAAGCTTAGTACTAAAACTGGTGTGCTGAAATTCAGTGCGCCGGTTTCCTAATTTAAAAAACTCCCGATGCAGTAAGCTGATGGTATGCTAATGCACTGGGAGTTAAAAAGAAGGGCACAAACCAGAAAACGTGCATACAGAAAAGACTTAGTGAGGCCAATATTCACTTGGCTTTTTATTAGATAAGTTATCCGGCTAAAGTTAGCCGGATGAATTGTCCGGTATATTCAGCGGGATAAACATCTCGCTGAATATACTCGTTTAAAGTAACTTTAACCCTAACCAACCATTGGTTGAATATGGCTGGTTAGACCTAAAGTTATCCAGTCTCATGAGGCTGGATAACTCGCTACTTACCTGCATAACTTCAGAGATTTCCGGGTAAGTAGCACAGCATAAAAAAAATAATAATAGTAATAATAACAAACACAAGTTGCGGGTATCCTGGCCCAATGCTTTCCCCCCCAACTACCATGTCTCCTCCCCTGTCTGATAAAAAGTCAGGCTTGAAAATCTTACAATTTGCCTCCTCTGCCTCCCCCAACAGGCACCCTCCTTCCCCAACCCCAGGATCACACCCTTCCTCCCACCCGTTACCTTTAAACAGGGTCCCATCATCCTGCCGGGATCGCTGTGCTCAGGTAATAATGTTGGAAGAGTACTTATGGTGTATACCCGATGTTCAGCTAGGTTAGCCAGATATCTCAACTCTTCTCCGGAACGCCTTCAAAACGCCCCTTTATTAAGGGCTGAATATAACCGGGTATGCCATACACAGCCCGATCCAGTAAAGTCCGTGGGAGAGCGGACTAACGCCCGCTCTCCCGGCGCGTGCACCGGCCCCTCGCCGGTGCGAGCGATCCAGTATTTAAATTAGGCGACGCGGTGCAAACGAGGAAAAGGAGGCGCTAGGGACACTAGCGCGTCCCTAGCGCCTCCTTTTGGCCTGGAGCGGCGGCTGTCAGCGGGTTTGACAGCCGACGCTCAATTTTGCCGGCGTCGGTTCTCGAGCCCGCTGACAGCCACGGGCTCGGAAACCGGACGCCGGCAAAATTGAGCGTCCGGTTTTCGGCCCGACAGCCGCGGGCCGAATTCAAAATTTTTTTATTTTTTTTTTTTACTTTTGGGGACCTCCGACTTAATATCGCTATGATATTAAGTCGGAGGGTGCACAGAAAAGCAGTTTTTACTGCTTTTCTGTGCACTTCCCTGGCGCCGGAAGAAATTAGCGCCGACCTTTGGGCGGCGCTAATTTCTTAGATTAAAATGTGCGGCTTGGCTGCACATTTTACTTACTGGATCGCTCGGGAATACCTAATAGGGCCATCAACATGCATTTGCATGTTGAGGGCGCTATTAGGTGCCGCGGGTGGGCCGCGTGTTTTCCTCCCCTTACTGAATAAGGGGTAAGGGAAAACACGCGTCCAGAGCAGGGTGACAGTGCGCTCCGACGGAGCACACTTTACTGGATCGACCTGTTAGATAGATAACTGTTAGGTATCCTTCTAAATGGCTTTTGATTATGGACTCCAATGAGTTTATGTTCAGAAAACATGGTTTATACGCAGAAATCGTATTCTCCATGAATAAGATTTCTGTGCACATAATATGCATGGAAGATGATTTGTGTGTATAAACCATGCTTTTCGCACACACAATATGATTTATGCACAGAAAAAAATGTGTTCTGCACAAAGTTAAGAGCAGGGAGTTAGGAGCATATCTTTTGTTGTGCCCCTAACTTGTGCACATAAAAACTGTTGTCAGCTCAAAAAGCTTTTTGCACACATAAATCATATTTTATGCATAGAAAACATGTTTTCTGTGCATAAAATCTTGACTACAAGTTCCGGCATAGACTAACATTAGCCCTGGAAACTTTACTTCATCTCAGACTAGGAGTTAAGAAAACACATGGTAACCCTGCTTATCTTTCTGCATTTGGTGGGGAGGGGGTAATAGTTAATGCCCTCATAAGCATGGGATTTCCATGCAAAGGCTAAGGAATTATGCACAGTTCTATGCACACATTTTTTTGTGTGCACAGCTCCTTGGCACATTGGCAGATAGGTTTGCATACAAAAGAATGTGCACACAACTGCGGGTTAAACTGTGTGCTCTGCTGACACAGGTGGGTTAAGGCTGAATCAGTATCACTAGGGCTCCCTGGGGGAATGGCATCAACACCAAATATTCCTATATCCCACCTATGAGTAGCTGTAATAAGCTCCTGAGGAAACTTCCAAAGCTCCTGCACCGATTATGAGGAGATAATGAAAGTCGCTTCATTGAAGCTAATATTAGGCTCAGGCCGTGCCCTCAATCAGACCACTTGCTGAAGATCTGTCATGAAACATCCTCATGTGCAAGAGAGATACTGTTCCTGAAACACTGGATGCTTGGAGAGTTGTAATTCTCCACTTAGTAATTAGCAATGGCTATTCTTAATAGAAACAAAAACCTGGAAACTCAGGCTGCTAAAGGATTCCTAATCATGGTGCCACCTTCAGATAGTGGGGTAGATTTTTAAAAAATGCGCGTTCGCGTACTTTTGTTGGCGCACCAGGCGCCAACAAAAGTACGCTGGATTTTATAAGATACGCGCATAGCCGCGCGTATCTTATAAAATCCTGGATCGGCGCGCACAAGGCTGCCGATTTTGGGCAGCCGGTGCGCGCCGAGCCGCGCAGCCTGCCTCCGTTCCCTCCGAGGCCGCTCCGAAATCGGAGCGGCCTCGGAGGGAACTCTCTTTCGCCCTCCCCTCACCTTCCCTTCCCTTCCTCTACCTAATCCCCCCCCCCCACCTTTGTCCACATATTTATGCCTCCCGGAGGGAGAAGTAAATCCACGTGCGCCAGCGGGCCGCTGGCGCGCCGAGACGCAACCCAGGGGCAGTTCAGGAGGGCACGGCCACGCCCCCGGGCCGAAACCACGCCCCCGGGTCCGCCCCCGAAACGCCGCGTCGATCGGCCCCGCCCCCAACAAAAAACCCCGGGACTTATGCGAGTCCCGGTCCTCTGCGCGCGCTGGCAGGCCTATGGAAAATAGGCGCGCTGGCGCGCAAGGCCCTGCTCACATAAATCCAGGCGGATTTACGCGAGCAGGGCTTTTAAAATCCGCCTCAGTGAGTAGAATATGCCTGAACTGACCATAGGCAGCTAAATTCTTCTCTTTTTTTTTTTTTTGTCTGATTAGGGTTACAGGCATGATTTCAAGATGTTCTGAATCCTGTAATGCTAAGAGTTACATTACATGACTTTCATATGCTGTTACTCTGAAGTCCCAGGAAAACAAAGCTTTGCCAATTTAACTGCACCCATTTTCCTTTAAACATCTTAATGCATTACAAATGGACCTGCAAATGCATTGGCCAGGTAATTTAGAAGATAAGTTGCTTGAAATGCATTTGCAGTGTGTTCTTTTTGCCAGTAAATGCTTTGTAAGAAACTCTGCCAATGTACTACCGGCTCATTTATTGTGCAAGCCACATTTTTGTAAATAAGTAGTCAAAGAACAAATCTATCTGGATGTCTGAATGGATTAGTGATGTGTTCTTTGGAGATTTCAACCTTCAGGGTTTCACGCTTCCTGAAAATTTAAATTAGCAGTTAGGAGATGACTCCTTGAGAGTTGAACAGAAAAAAAAAATCTCCAGAGTTGTTTAAAAATATCTGTTTCACAAAATGAAAAATGATGTGTTTTAGAACTGAGTTGTGAAAGAACCTGTTGGAAGGAACTGAGGACTTTTTCTCTGTCTTTCTCTGTCACTCTAGCTTGCCCTAACCAAAGGCAACACCAGAGTGTGCCTCAAGCCTGCTACATAAAATAGTTAATGGGCAACTAGGGCATGTACAAGTTAAAGAAGTAGAAGAGAGAGATGGTGGAAACAGACAGACATGTGGTATCATGTCATAGGAAAGTGCAGGAGGGAGGTTCTGGAAGCCACATTTAGGGTCTTAGGTAGAAAGCAGAAATCCAGAACCTCCAGGGTTGCATTCTCAGAAATGCTCCCCGTTCCAGAGGCAGGCAGAGCTCTGGAGTCTCAATGCGTGGATGAGATGATGGTGCAGGGAAGTGAGTTTTAGGTTTGTTAGGAACTGGGCTTCATTTTGGGAAAGGGGGGCTTTTTCTGAAAGGATGGTTTCCACCTTAATCAGCGTGTAACCAGGCTGCTGGTGATAACCTTTAAAAAGGAGATAGCACAGCTTTTAAACTAGATGATGGGGGAAAGCTCAGAAGTGCATGGTTCAGAATGATGTATCTTTGAAGGATACTAAGAGAACAGGGAAAATAGGGCATCCCAGTAGAAAGGTTGCAATAAATGCCAAATTGACCAGGTGTTGTTAATTAAAGTTCAGAAATGTTCCAAATTACCTGTCAGCTGATGAGCAGGTTGTTAATACAAAGAAAAAAAAGATTTTGAATTGTCTGTATAGAAATGCTAAAAAAATAAGATAGGAGAGTTAGTGGATAGCCCTGGATGAAGAGGTAGATATAATTGGCATCTCAGATACCTGGTGGAAGGAGGATAACCTATGGGACACTGTGATACCAGGGTACAAATTATTAGGGATGTGCATTCGTTTGCAACGAAATAGGAAATAAAGATGATATTTCATATTTTGTTGCGGATCAGAGGGCTATTGAAACGATAGGAAAATCCATGAAATTTTGTGTGGTTTTCTTATCATTTTTTGGGGGGAGGGGGGAAGAAAGGGCACATTAAAAAAAACCAAAAAACCCAAACCCACACCAACCCTTCAAATTTAATTAATTGCAACCCCCCCACCCTCCCGACCCCCCAAGACTTGCCCAATCCCACCCCACAAGACTTGCCGAAAGTCCCTGGTAGTCCAGCGGGGTCCCAGGAGTGATCTCCCCCTCTTAGGCTGTCGGCTGCTACTAATAAAAATGGCGCCGTGGCTCTTTACCCTTACAATGTGACAGGAGATACCATTGGTTCCATTGGTCAGCCCCTGTCACATGGTAGGAGCAATGGATGGCCTGCGCCACTTTTTAAGATGGTGCCGGCCGTCCATTGCTCCTATCATGTAACAGAGGATGGCCAATGGCACTGATAGCCCCTGTCACATGGTAAGGGCAAAAGGCCATTGGCGCCATTTTGATTACTGGCAGCCGATGGCTCGAGAATGGGAGATCATTCCTGGGACCCCTGCTGGACCACCAGGGACGTTTGGCAAGTTTGGGGGGGGGGGGGGGGGTCAGGAGGGTTGTAATTAATTAAATTTGAAGGGTTGGGGTGGGTTTGGGTTTTTCGTTTTGGGGCAGCCAAACAAAAATCAGCCCGAACCACGAGAAAACGAAATTTCCTGCATTGGGCTGATAACGAAGGCCGAACCAAAAGGTTTGGCCAAATCACATCTCTGCAAATTACATCAAAATGATAGGATGGATCAAATTGGTGGAGGGGGTGGCACTATATGTTGAAGAGAGCATTGAGTCAAACAGGATAAAAGTTCTGCAGGAAACAAAATGAATGTTGAATCTTCATGGAGAGAAATTCCAGGTGAAAAAGGAAATAAAATACTACTGGGGGTGTATTACTATCTACCTGGCCAGATTGAACTAACAGACAATGAAATGCTAAAAGAAATTAGGGAAGCTAGCAAAATCAGCAGTGCAGTAGTAATGGATGATTTCAATTATCTCAGAATGACTGGGGTGAATGTTACATCAGGGCATTCTAGAGAAGTAAAGTTCCTACATGAAATAAATGAATGTTTCATAGAGCAGATGGTACAAGAACCA
The DNA here is from genome assembly GCF_901001135.1 of Rhinatrema bivittatum. Classification (NCBI taxonomy): domain Eukaryota; kingdom Metazoa; phylum Chordata; class Amphibia; order Gymnophiona; family Rhinatrematidae; genus Rhinatrema; species Rhinatrema bivittatum. The sequence goes on from NC_042620.1 coordinate 292,091,517, forward strand.
ACAAGAGGGGAAATTATTTTAGACCTAGTCCTTAATAGAACACAGGATTTGGTGTGAAAGGTAACAGTGTTGGAGCCTCTGGGCAATAGTGATCACAACATTATCAAATTTGACAATAACTGGAGGGAGCACAATAAAGAAATCTACTGCATCAAAATTTAATTTTCAAAAAGGTGACTATGCTAAAATAAGGAAAATGATTAGGAAAAATTGAAAGGAGCAACTGCAAAGGTTAAGAGTTTAGCTTAGGCATGGACATTCTTTAAAAATGACATCTTGGAAACCAGACCAGATCTATTCCACACATTAGAAATGGTGGAAGGAGGGGGGGGCGCTGTTCGCCACGAGACAAGATGGCGCATAACTTCAATGCTCCCGAAGCCACCCCACTCTAAAACCTGAAACTAGCGGATTTATCTAAAGCTACGCGCACTAAAGGGATTAATATTTAACGGTGAAGAAGTGGCCGATGAATCCTAAAAAGAAAAGTGAACTGCAGAAGTTCTCTTTCACGAGAATGGCGGCGGATTCTAGAAAGTCTGGGATCGAGCTCTCTGAATGCGAAGCGGGAGAGGGAGACGGGGTGGAAGATGAAGCCCCGCTATTGTCGCCCACCCCCATAGCGGCGGATATACTTACCAAAAGCCAAATGCGGGAATGGTTTATTGACTTACGCTCCGAAATCAAAAATAATAAAAAAGAATTGCTAGCCTCTTTCGCAGAACTCCGGGATGACTTTCTATCCCTAGGCCACAGAGTTGATGAACTCGATGTCTGTCTGGAAGACCATGAGGCTCAACTAAAGGAGCTGGAAATTGCAAAATCCGAAACAAACCTTGAAATGACATTGATTTCGGAAAAGCTAGAGGATCTGGAAAACAGATCGCGGCGCCACAATATCAGACTAAGAGGGATTCCGGAAACCGAGGAGTACGAGAACTGCATGGTCACAGCTCAAGCTTTTTGCAGGTATTTGAGAGACCAAACCAGTACTGGGCCTGAACACAGTGGCCAGGAGGCTGCAAGCGCCATCTTAATTGAGCGCGCTCATCGATCCTTGGGGGCTCGGAGAGATGGGAAGCCTAGAGACATAATTTTAAACTTCCAAAGCTACACACAAAAAGAGCAAATACTCAGCATCGCCAGAAAGAAAGTAACCTGGGATTGGCAAAACGTATCTGTAGCGGTATTTCAAGATCTAGCCGCGAGCACACTAAAGAAGAGATACGAGCTACGATCGGTGACGATGGCTTTGCGGCAAGCGGATGTTAAATATAGATGGAATTTCCCCTTCGCCCTTTCCTTCCAGCGAGCGGGGAAGACCTACCACCTCAGAACGGTCTCTGAAGCTGCGACTGCTCTACGGGAGGCGGGCATACAAGCCGTGATACCCGAGCAGCCTAAAGAACCTTTCAAGGCACGCCTCAGCAAGGCCCCAAAATGGCAGAGAGTCGAAAGGCCAAGAAGAAAAGCAGCTCGCAGGAATGGCATGGCGTCTGACAACCTCTCAGAGCAAGGCTGATTTATAAGCGCAGGAATTGACTGAGACATCCGAATGGGCGAGCAGTCATCCTCCACTTTCTCTCGGGAATCAAGGAGAGGGTGGAGAAGTGAGAATTTTTCACTTACTATGCAGTTTGTATAATTTGAACTTGTGCCACGTTGTGCTGAGTAGATGTGCAAAACTTTAATTAGAAGACTATTATAGTTGATTTGAGTTTCAGGTTAATTTGCTTTTACTACAAAACTGTTGATATAGGGGTGGGGAGGGAGGCGGGAAGAAAAGGCTGCTTGATCGAACTGGCGAGTCCCCTCACCAGGGGATCCGCGGACCTAGAATTGCGGATCATGCTGATACAGTGGGTTTACCTCCCAATGCAGACTACACTTAGAACTGATAATAAGAATGTCTTACTACCACTCTGCCGACCTGTCCGTTTCCTATGCGGTATTTTCAACCTTACTGGGGGGGATGACACATTAGTCACAATGGAACTCATGCCTATTTGTTATCTATCTCCTGTAGTGATCAATTTTAAACCATGACCATTCGAATAGCCACATTCAATGTTAAAGGTCTTAACACGTATAGAAAACGCTATTTACTGCAACAAGACCTTAAGAGGCTGAAAATACATGTTTTATTTCTGCAGGAAACCAATATACGAAAACGGCATGAGCGATTACTGAACTTTCGAGAGTTCCCTCATGTTTATTTAGCCGCTGCAGGGAAAAATTCCAAGTATACAGGCACTGGTATTCTCATATCCTCTACACTTTTATTTGACCAGTTGGACCTTGTTGCTGATGCGGAGGGCAGATTTGTCTTTCTTAAAATTAAAGTAGGCCATGACATATATACCCTCATATCTATGTATGCTTCCACAAACAACCCAGCAGAAATCTTACCCAAAATGCAATGCTTGATAAATACACATGGTGAAGGGACTGTCATCTGGGGTGGAGATTTTAACTTCACACTTTCCCCAGACTTGGATAATTCACATATGGGTAGCTCTACCCCTTCCTCCCAGAGTCAGAAAGCCAGAAATCTGATGAGGGATATCATGAAAAAGGAAAATTTGGTGGACCTATGGCGTCATAATAACCCAAAATCTAGAACTTACACGTATTATTCCAAACCTCATAACTCCTATTCCCGAATAGACTACGTTTTGGTTGACAAATGTTTAGTTACGAAAACTGGCATGTGCGAAATAGAGCCTATCACCTGGTCTGACCACGGGATGGTGTGGTTTGATCTGCAAACTCAATGCAGTCATGGGGGACAGAAATTTTGGAGGTTGAATGTTTCTCTATTAAAACACAAAAACTTTGCCCAACAATTGTCTCGGCAGCTAAATGAATATTTTCAACTGAATGTTGATCCGGACATCCCCTGGAGCAGTATATGGGATTATTCGAAGGCAATAGCTAGAGGCTCTTGCATAGCTAAGGCATCCGCAGACAAAAAGGCGCGAGAAAGCAAATCACAGCAATTGCAGTTAGATATCACAAGATTGGCAGAGCACCACTAGCAAACGCAGTCCCCCAAGGTGTATAGACAATTGACTGAGGCTCGCTATCAACTAGCCACTCTACATGATAAACAACTGGCACATAACCTAGAGAGAATGCATCAAAAATTTTACGAAGGCAGTGATAAAGCAGGCAAGATGTTGGCCCAGCAATTGAAGGCCTGTGTAGCGTTAAGCATTATTACAAAAATCAAAAACAAAGAGGGACAGATAACCAGGAACCCCACAGAAATTAGGCAATGCTTTACGGATTTTTATGCCTTGCTATACAGTAGCAACGCCCACATTCAGGAAGAGGATATATCTGCCTATTTAGGCGATATTACCCTCCCCACATTAAGTCAAACGCAACAGCAGACCCTGGACGCACCCATTACTAGTACAGAAGTGCAGTGGGTAATTAAATCCCTTAAAAATGGGAAATCACCAGGGTTAGACGGCTTGCCTGGGGAATACTATAAAACATTGTCGGAATGTCTGAGCCAGCACCTCACTGACTTCTTTAATCATTTACGTGATGGAGGCACCTTGCTGGCTCAGTCTAATACTGCAGGTATAACGGTGTTGCCTAAGCCAGGGAGAGACCCCACTGTATGCGGCTCTTATAGACCGATATCCCTAATCAATCAAGACTTAAAAATTTTGGCTAGACTCCTAGCGATGAGGTTAAATAAATAACTATCTACCTAACCTAATACACTCAGACCAGGTGGGATTTGTCCCTCATAGAATGGCAGCCGACAATGTGCGAAAAATTCTAGATTTGGTATGGTGGGCCAAGAAGGAGCAAATACCTGCTGCTTTGTTGTCCATTGACGCAGAAAAGGCATTTGACATGGTCCATTGGCCTTTTCTATTTCACACATTGTCGAAAATGAACTTTGGGCCTTTCTTTATGAACTGGATATTACAGCTGTATAATGCACTGCAAGCGGCAGTCAAAGTCATCGGAGGGTATGGAGACAGATTTGCCATCCAGAGGGGCAGACGTCAGGGGTGTCCCCTATCGCCGTTACTCTTTGCTATTTTTTAGAGCCATTTGCGACTAGGATTCGGAGATCCTCTGATGTATTAGGCATTCCACTGGGAGATAGCACATTTAAACTGTCACTTTTCGCTGACGATATCATGTTTACATTGTCACAACCCACTAGCTCACTAAAAGCAGTGGAATCCGAATTGTTTAGCTTTAGTGGGGTCTAGAAAATCAACTAACTGTATAAGATAACAAGTTATACAGACATTTATCATTTAAAAGCCAATCTTTATTGTGCTATGGTCATGAATTTAGAAAACAATTTTTATATAGAGACAGAAACCTCAGCACTGGTAAACCTTGTTGTTTTTTACAATGGTTTTTTAAAACCAGTAAACTCGATCATAGGTTTCTCTTTGTCTCTCTTTTATATTTTTTCTTAAAAATTTTTTTTGTGATTTGCATTAATCTTAATTAACGTTATTTTCTCAATGTTTAATGAAACTTAGCATGTTGTATTTGTCATAAGCCACAGACAGTTTCAATCCGCCCTGAAGAAGCTACATGCGAAACGTTGACGTTGGCGGCGATTCTAAGCACATACTTGTTCTAAGCGTTTAGAGAAATCGCAACAAGTTTGAAAGATAAGTGCAATACTGTGGCGGGGATTAGAAGCACAGACTTGTTTTAAACATATAAGATTGCAACAAGTCTTTAAACCTAGTGCTACATTGTTTAAGGCAAAGTAACAAGTCTTTAAACTCAGTGTTACATTGTTTAAGGCAAAGAATTACAAGAGTCAATTTGCCTGTTTCAATCCGGGCTATACATTCAAATTGATATGGACATTGCTTTTAAGAATTTGATGTGAGTAAGCAAAGAACTTTCCTAGTGAAGAAATTCTGGTTAAAAAAAATATATACTAAAGTCAACCAGTGGCACACAAGCCGGTTATGCTCGAAATCAACAAGCAAGAAAAAATTCGGCTGTGTTAACAATTGCAGCACAAACCGCATGGGAAGTTCCTTTCAAATACAACATGCTAAGTTTCATTAAACATTGAGAAAATAACGTTAATTAAGATTAATGCAAATCACAAAAAAATTTTTTAAGAAAAAATATAAAAGAGAGACAAAGAGAAACCTATGATCGAGTTTACTGGTTTTAAAAAACCATTGTAAAAAACAACAAGGTTTACCAGTGCTGAGATTTCTGTCTCTATATAAAAATTGTTTTCTAAATTCATGACCATAGCACAATAAAGATTGGCTTTTAAATGATAAATGTCTGTATAACTTGTTATCTTATACAGTTAGTTGATTTTCTAGATGATACATTGGAAACTAGCTGGTCCCATTTTTTTTGGTAGCTTTAGTGGGGTGTCAGGGTTTAAAGTAAACTTAGAAAAATCGGAGTTGATAAGCATAAATCTGCCCCCAGAAGATATACAACAAATTTCTGGAACTTTTTCCCTTTAAATGGGTTAAAACATCCCTGAAATATCTAGGCATTCATATCAATAATAAGTTGGAGGATCTTTACTCTCTTAACTACATACCACTCTCTAAGGCCATAGACAGGGACCTGGATAAGTGGCATAAGGGATCCTTTTCATGGCTTGGGCGGATTGCCATCATCAAAATGAATGTCCTCCCTCGATTTTTGTACCTTTTCACCACATTACCTATACTGCTTTCTAACACCTTTCTGCGAAAGACACAACGAAAGCTCTTTCAATTCATTTGGCGTCGGAGGCCTCCAAGAGTGGCTCGGCAGATTCTATATCAAAATAGGCAACAGGGAGGGCTCGGGGTCCCAGATTTACAAGCCTATTACGCGGCTGCTCAGTTGAAGGCAGTGCTTGATATGCATAAAACCATTCACCCCAAGCAGTGGGTCCAAGCCGGCCAACTTATGATCTGCAGGGTGCCCATGGCGGCTTTGCCTTGGCAACCCAGACCTACTTGGACACCGGTTTCCTGTATCCCCTGGTCTCTGGAAACCACACTTACAGTTTGGGAAAGATATAAGGGGAAGGTGGTGGGGAACCATCATTACTACTACCAATCGCACATAGCCTATAATTGGCAATTTGTGATGGGCCATCAATCTAGAATTTTCCAGGATTGGCAACAGAGGGGTATTCTCACTTTGGTCACTTGCTCCAGGGAGGGGAAATTATGACCATGGCGCAGTTAATGGATATCTATCATTTACAACCCAATAGCTTCCTGCCCTATGCTCAAATTAGACACTTCCTGGCAGATTTACATCTCAAACAGTGCATGCGAAACACTAGATCATTGTTTGAGAACATGTGCATCAACGCTGATAAAGTGTCTAAAGAGGTATCTAAATTATATTCGCTACTTACAACTGCGGAAGGCGTTGCTTCCCCTCATTTGGTCAAGTGGGAACAAGACTTAGGCTTGCAGATATCTACCAAATTAAGAAGCCAGATATTCCAAAAGGCAAGCAAATGTTCGGTGTCTGCTCGTCTGCAGGAGCATAGCTATAAAATGTTATATCGCTGGCATCTAGATCCAGTGAAACTGCATACCATTTACCCTTCTGTGTCCCCCTTGTGTTGGAGGCAGTGTGGGGATACCGGTTCCTACTTCCATGTGTGGTGGGAATGCAGACTGATTGCCCCTCTATCGCAAGCTGTGAGTAAGTGGCTGACTCAAATGTTTGATATACCGGTTTCTTTGTTACCTATATCTGCCTTATTGAATGCGCCCATTGACTCCCTCAATGGAACACAACAAAAATTAAGCACGCACATTCTGATAGCTACACGCATCACCATCGCGCAACACTGGAAATCAAGTAAGGTTCCCACAATAGAGGAGATTTATACGAAAATGCAAAGACATAAAAGGCTGGATTATCTCATGGCAATCCAGACTGACCAAATCGGCAAACATTCTAAGGTCTGGAAATCACTTCAGCCTCCTGTAAACGTATAGTGAAGGGTATATATTTTAATCTTTGTACCTTCCTCCATATATATAGGAAGGCACTCTGACATGGCTTGTATAAACACACAGTTGAAGTATTTGGATGTATATTGGCGTATCGGCCATATGTTATGGTTCTACATGCTAATGTTAAATAGATACTAGTCGAAAGTTCATAAATGCCGGATTAGTACAGGCTCGTAGAGATGGACACATTTATTGAACAGGATTTTGGATAAAATGCTTATGCTTAGACTTATGATTACGCAAGCTGTCTTACAGTGTAGACTGCACACTTTAATTTTACTGTAAGGTATGTACTGCATGAGTGGGAGGGTGGGGGGAGGGGGGGGAGAGGGGCTTACAAGTTAATAGCATTGAGCCTGTATGCATACTTTCATACTTAATGTAATTGAGTATTATAAGATTTTTACGCATACTCTATCTGCTCACTAGCTATGTAATGTTGATTGCATGTTCATGTTACTGATGCCAATTGTGCTAATTGCAAATTAATAAAATATAAATGGAAAAAAAAAAAAAGAAATGGTGGAAGGAAGGCTAAACAACTACCGGCATAGTTAAAACGTAAGGTAAAGAGGCTATAATATTTAAAAGAACATCTGTCAAGAAATGGAAAAGAGATTCAAATGAAGAAAACAGGAAACAGCATAAGCACTGGCAAGTCAGATGCAAATCATTGATGAGGAAGACAAAAAGAGAATTTGAAAAGAAGCTTGCCATGAAAGCAAAACTCATAATAAAAATGTTTTCAGGTACATTCAAGGTAAAAAGCCTGAGAGGGAGTCAGTTGGACCATTAGATGATCAAGGAGTAAAAGGGGCACTTAGGGATGACAAAGCCATAGCAGAGAGAGAAATGAATTTTTTGTTTTGGTATTCACTGAGGAAGATGTAAGAGATATACCCATGCTAGAAATGATATTCAAAGATGATGATTCAGAAAAGTTGAAACAAATCTCAGTGAACCTTGAAAATGTACTAGGGAAAATTGACAAACTAAAGAGTAGCAAAACATTTGGACCAGATGGTATGCATCCTAGAATGCTGAAAGAACTAAGAAATGAAATTGCGGACCTGCAATTGGAAATTTGTAAACTATCAGTTACATCATCTATGGTATCTGAAGACTGGAGGGTTGTCAATGTAACAATTTTTTTTTTTATTATTTATATTTTATTAAACTTTTCCGATTACAATAACAAATATATTCTTTGCCATCTTGAAATCTAAGTGCTATTACAACTTGGAAACATCTCAATATACATGCATTGAAATTAACAATCTCTATGCAGAGACCTTTTATCTTTTAGCACTAACACATTATAGAGGAAATAGTTGAGGGGGGGGCGTAGCAGAAATCACAAAGGAGTAAATATAAGAAATAAAACAAATAATTATCAGTCAAGTGGCTACTTCTTAAATATTAATCTATCATGATGTTTCAACTGTTACTGGATTTCTAGCACTTAAGAAGTCTCTAAGTTGAGGTATATCAAAGAAAATATATGTAGAACCATGCCAACCAACAACACATTTACAGGGATATTTGACAATGAAACTTGCGCCCAGAGCTAAAACCTCGGGCTTCATCTGAAGAAATGCCTTTTGGCGCAATTGGGTGGCTTTGGCAAGGTCTGGAAATATCCTTACCAGGCCACCACAAAAAGAAACTCTCAAATTCTTGTAATAGGTGCGCATATTCGCATAATCAAATTTATATCTTCTTCAGAGAACAAAGTCACAAGAAGTGTCTCTCTCCTCGTGACCTCCACTTCCGAAGCTTCCAGGTATTGTGTCAGGTTTGCCAAGTTATCCAAAATATTATTTCTAGTATTGTCCTGTCTTTGGGACAAATGTATCACTTTTTTTATTGTAGGAATCCTCTCCTGAGGGATTTTCAAAAAATCTCCCAGGTATTTCTTAAGGGTTACCAGACATAACTCGTCTTTAACCACTGGAAAATTAAGTATACGTATATTCAGGTGTCTGATAGAGTTTTCTAGTGACTCCATTTTGCGTAGTGTAGCAAGCCTTTCTCTTGAAAAGGCCACGGTAACCTCTTTCAGTTCTTTAACCTCCGTTTCAACTTTTTGGATAGCTATTCCTTGTTCTTGTAAAATTTGCTGGTGGTCATGTGCTACTAGGTCAAGTTTAACAGAAACCCCCTGTAACTTTATAGACTGCTCTTGTAGCTTAAAATCCATTCCAGCTATAAGCTCCCAAATGGAGTCTAAAGTTACAATTGCTGGTTTTTCAATCCTACGTGCATTCAGACTCACCCCACTGGCTCCAAGAATCATATCAGTCCTCACCACTGCATCATCCACTCTTTCAATCTCCCCTTCTACTCCATTCTGGCCTTTAGGGGTGGAAGTCGTCACTTCCCGAAGAATCACACCTTCGGCACCCCCCCGACTGGTTTGCTTCACCCGAATTTCTTCGGGGCTCTCCAGTTGCTCCTGGGGATTCCGGGGAGGAAGCCTGCAGCAATTGTCTCGATGTCGGCGGGCTCAATGATATTTCTCCTGGCGAGAATGGCTCTCCTCCAGTCACTCCGCCAGCGGGAGTTGCTGCCCGTCCAGTAGAAGTAGCGAATTCTCTAATTAATCTCTGGTCTGAAGGTAGAGTGGATTCGGAGGGGTAAACCCACACTCTACCTTTTCTTTTGTGGGGCATAGTTCGAAGTATAAGCAGAAATTTCTAACCAAGAAATCTGAAATCAGCCGGAGCTTCAGAGAGACGCTGCCACTCGGTCGGCCATCTTGGTTACGCCCCCCTCTCAATGTAACAATTTTTAAAAAGGGATCAAGGGGTGATCCAGGAAACTATAGACTAGTGAATCTGGTATCTGTGCCAGGCAAAATGGTAGAAACTATCATAAAGACAAAATTGCTGAACATATCGATAAGCATAGTTTAATGGGACATTTAGCCAAGGGAAGTCTTGCCTCCCAAATTTGCTACTTGTTTTGAGGACATAAATAATCATGTTAATAAAGGTGAGACAGTTGATAAAGTCCCTCACGAGAGATGTCTTAGGAAATTAAAAAGTCATGGGATAAAGAGCAGTGTCCTATTGTGGATTGCCAATTGGTTAAAAGATAGTAAATGGAGAGTAGGGCTAAATGGTAAATTTTCCCAAAGGAAAAAGTTGAATAGTGGGATCTGTTCTGGGACCACTGCTTTTTAATATATTTGTAAATGACCTGGAAATGGGGACAATGAATGAGGTGATCAAATGCTGATGACACAAAATTATTCAAAGTTGTTAAATCACAAGAGATTGTGAGAAATTTCAAGAGGGCATTGCAAAACTGGGAGACTGGGCATGCAAATGGCAAATGAAATTTAATGTGGACAAGTGCAAGGTGATGCACTTAGGGAAGATTAACCCAAATTAAAGCTACATAATGCAAGGTTCCACATTAGGAGTCACTACTCAGGAAAAAGATCTAGGTATCATCACTGAAAATACATTGAAATCATCTGCTCAGTGTGCTGCTGCAGCCAAGAAAGCAAATGCTTTCTTGACTGTAGCTGCACACTGAAGAAAGAGAAAGGAGAATAAAACAGAGAATATCATAATGCCTCTATATTGCTCCATGGTGCGACCTCATCTTGAGTATTGTGTGCAGTTCCTGTCACCACATCGCAGAAAGATATAGTAGAATTAGAAAGGGTACAGAGAAGGGCGACCAAAATGATAAAGTGGATTGTTGCGCCCATTGTTCACAGATGGCTGCACCCACTATTGCTCACCTTTTTCCTGCCTGACTCATTTGGGAAGATGGCTGCCTCCGCTTCTCCACGCTGACCCCTCCAGCGTCCCCGGTCCAGCATGGGTGATTGCGTTCGCCATCTTTCTCCCGGAGTCACCTAGGGCACGGTTGTGCGCGCAGCCCCATCCTTTACGTGTGTCATGGTGGGAACCTCGGGGGCATCCTCACCGCATGACGTCACAAGCTCTGATATTTAAACTCCATTCACGATTCCTAATACGAGTTACCAAGGAATCCTCCATGCTGATCTCTCTACATTACCAGACGCTTCCGCTCTGTGTACTCTCGCTCCAGGATGACTTAGGTACCCACTCCTCAGGGGCCTTGCCTTGCTCCTCTACACCCTCCAGGGTTATCTGCTACCAACAAGGACGCCTAAGGTACCCGCTCCTCGGGGGCCTTGCCTCGCTCCTGTCTACCCCTTGGGGTTGCCTACCACCTACAAGGATGCCTAAGGTATCCGCTCCTCGGGGGCCTTATTTCATCCCGGACCTCCACTCCTCGGGGGTTCTCTCCTACTACAACTGCCAGCATCGGAGTGAGTACTACCGCTCCAGTTCTGTCTCTGCATTGTCTCATCTCTCTCTACCTAGATCCTCGGCCTACCCCGCACTGCGGACCACTACCGGACCTACTCTCACTGGCCTTTCCATATAGGCCTGGGTTCTTGGCCTACCCCGCTTCGCGGACCACTACGGACCCATCTCCCTCTCGGGACCTGATGAGACTGAGTAACTGCCTTTTCCACTCTGCAGTCTTCAGACGGAACATTGCCATCAGACATCTCCTCTTCTGGCTGGGATCATTGCTCGTTCCTCGGGTTACCATCTAGTTGCAGTATAATAAAGACTAACTTTTTCTGTGTCCATCTCTGCTCGGATCTAGCCTATCGCTGCAAGTCCCCGCAGGGCTCCGCCCTGTGGGAAGTGCCATCTCTTGCAGCAACCAAGGGCCCATGCCTCAATATCCAAAACACAACAGGAATGGAACCATTCCCCTATGAAGAAAGGCTAAAGAGGTTAGGACTCTTTAGCTTAAACAAGAGTCAGATGAGGGGATATATGATAGAGGTCTATAAAATAATGAGTGGAATGGAATAAGTAAACGTTAATCAGTTGTTTCAAAAAATGCAAAGATCAGAGGACACACTATGAAGTTACTGGGTAATACATTTAAAACTAATAAGAGAAAATATATTTTTACTCAACGCATAATTAAACTCTGGAATTCAGTGCCAGAGGATATGGTGAAAGCTTTAGTGTAGCTTCATTTAAACAAAGTTTGGACAAGTTCCTGGAGGAAAAGTCCATTAGCCATTATTAAGGTACAGTTGCAGAAATCCACTGTTTATTCTTGGGATAAGTAGCTTGGAATCTATCTACCCCTTGGGATCCTGCCGGGTAATTGTGACTTGGCTTGGCCACTACGGGAAATAGGATAATAGGCTTGATGGATCTTTGGTCTGACCAAGTATGGCAAATCTTATGTTCTTATATGGAGAAAGAAAGGGATGGAAACATAGAGAGAGAGAGGCACTGCTGATGCATTATCCAGATTTTTGTTTAGTTTGTATATGCAGGTGAATTTTTAGGTTTACAGACAAGGAAACTTAAAAAGACCTCACATATTCCATGATCCTTCTATGTAGGTGCTTACTGCTTAGTTACATGTTATATGTTAGTTTTTGTTGTTCAGTGACTATGTAACATGATTCTTTTAATATGTTTAAACAGGACTTGTAGGCATCAGGCAAGGGGAGGTGGCGTAATCATTATATTGCCCAGAGATTAGTGAGTTATTATGGCCTCACATTCAGTATCACAGTCCAAATTGCTTAGGAGTGAACTAACTGCCTTCCCCTTGCCAGGAGAATAAAAGGAGTCATTGATTTACTTATAGGACTTGTGGAGATCTTTTTTTCAGTAAATAAAACAGAGAAAGAGAGAAAAGGACTTTAAACAATTCAGTGTTCATTGATTTTTCAGAAACAAGATGTTAGAAGCTCTCCTATATCTGTAGATATCTGTAACAGAAACATCATTCAGTACCACAGCAGCATCATCAACACAGTCATGAAATCAGGAACAGGAATAAACAGGAACAAAATACACAGATAAGGATTACAGCACAATATCCAAAGCCACTTAGCTGGATAATTCACAAGTTATCCGGTTAAATGTTAAGTTTTTCAATTTTGGGGCACTTATCTGGCTAACTTTTTAGCTGAGTAAGCCGTTATCCGCCTAAAGTTAGCCACAGAATTAGTGAGCATTCCAGGGGTGATCCAGGATTGGGAAGAGTTAGCCAGGTAACGTATCTGGCTCGCTCCTATTTGCTGAATACGTTTTTTTGGCTAACTATAGCCATTTCCTAGAGCAGGTCTAAAGTTATCCAGCCTTCTGTGGCTAGATATTTAACTCGTCACTTAACCAGATTTCTGCAAAAGCTATCTGGTTAAGTGGCACTGTTTAAAATAAAAAATTGTGTAGACCTGGAGCCAACTTCTCTTCCCCCAATATTACATAAATGGCTCTGCCAGGCCGAGAACCCCCACCCCCCTGAACCCCTCTGATGTACCTAAAATTAATGTTGCAGGGCTGCTGGTCGGCAGCTACCTCCTCATGGTTTTTTTTTTTTAATGTGGCTCCTTCCTTCCTCCCTTTTCCCACTCTACCCACCCACAACCTCTTTGAAGCTATCCCCTCCTTATCCCCAGGTTTCCCATACTATCTCCCCCCCCCCCCCCCCCCCCCCCCGAATCTTTAGATCTCTTGCCCCGAGCGAGGGATTTTCGTGCCTGCTTCCGCTGCATTGCTGTCAGGTCAATGCTGGAGGCACCAGTAAAACGTTAGAAAATACCTTACTCCTAGCAGGGAAGATCCGAAGGGTGGGACATAGAGGTCTGGGAGGCAGGCAGATGGCTTCAAAGAGGTTGCGGGTAGGTAGAGGGTGGGAAGGGGGCAGGAGAGAGCCATAATAATAATAAAATTAAAAACAAAAAAAGGAAGGAGGGCGGGTGGCCTGATCTGCAAACCTAAACACTGATGGTAGGGTATATTGGATGGGTTCAGGGTTGGGGTTGGGAGTTCTGCCCTGCAGGATTATTTATGTGTTTGTGATTTTCTATTCCTCCTTTCAGGCACTTCAAAGTGGATTATTACATTCAGGTGTTGTAGGTATGTCCCTATCTGCAGAAGGCATTTATTTAATATTGGTGGGAGGAGGGAAATCAGGCCCCAGGTGCACACTTAACTTTTTTTTTTAAACAATGCCACTTAGCAAGATATCTTTTGCAGGAATCTGGTTAAACGACTAGATATCAGGCCACACAAGGCCGGATACCTGTAAAACCTAACCTGAATGGTCAACAGGTTCTCCAGTCTTCTGTGTCTATTCTTTTCATTTTTGGAATGTAACGTGGCCCCCCCTCCCCCCCTCACCCTTTCATCGTCATGGGGTGACCTTCAGCAGCTGTACAAGTGATGAGCGACCCTTCTACCGCCTGAAAACTGATTAAACCAGAGTTCAGCCCAGTTGAGGATCAGCAAAAGCTGAGAGATCCATGGGGACACTACAGTTATGTATTTCCAAAACAATCAAAATTTGATTGTAAAGTCCAAAATAATCCATTTTAAAAAAACCTAACAAAATCTCAAGATATAGTCCAATTCAAAAGAAAACACTCAGAACAGTTTTTCCAAAACAGAAACCACTGTTGCCTCTGTTCTTTCATCAGTTACTCCAAGTGTAGAGATCCCTAGATTTCCCCTAGTTATTTTTCCCTAGTTGAGCTTTGGAAGGATTTATGTAGGGAGTGAGTAATTTGCAGACTGTCCCTGCAGGCACCTCCAAAGAGGCTTATTTGGATTGGTCAGCAATGTATTATAAAACCAGGCTGTGCACGAGGAGCAATGTAGCATTCTGACTGGTTTTTGGTTTGGCATTTTGAGTGCAAGAGAGTTTTTGAAGGATTCTTTATATTTTTTGGGCCCCATCACCTGATACAAGTGGGGTATTTTTGTTGTTTATTTTAGTTTTGGGTAATGAAGGAGAGTTGCCAGAGAAATTTCCCATACTGCGCCCACTGCTTGGAATTAGGAGAAGAGACTCTGCCTGACCAGCACCCCAAAGTCTGTTAAGAGATTTGGCTTGGCAGAGTAGAAGAGGAGTTTGTGAGAAGAGCTGTTGTGTTTTACCTTGTGAGATTTTTTTTTCTTTTTGGAACCTGCCTTGGGAGGTCAGGATAAGGTGCTGTGATCTTTTCACTTAGTCAAGAAGGGACCTGACGGAGAACAAGAGATGAGTGTTTTTGGATTTTTGTTCCTGTTGATTTGGGAGGAATTCTTTTGCTACCAGTAACTGCCCACTGAGAAGGAGGAGAGATTATGGATTTTGAAGACTATTTGGGACTTTCTACCACCAGAAGTCCAGCTTTTAGTATCAGAGAGAGAGAAGATATCCCAGCTCCATTAAGAGCCTATTCACTTAGGAATGTTGGGCCTTTACCTTGCCATCCTGACTCGCCTTATAAACCTGAGGAAAAAGATACCTTTGATAAATGGGAACATTTTTGTTGTGAATTGGATGTCAGGTATTTTGTTGAGCTCCCCATTAGAGTGTCCATCGTCTTTCTGCAGAGTCAAAGATGCCCTACAGCAAGGACATCGAAATAGTGAGTGCACTTGTGAAAGCAACCAAGAAGGGACTGAGAGATTATCTGTTGGCACTACCCCCGTGAGCCTAGGGCTCCAAAGGTTTACACTTCTCCCCGCCTGAACAAACTCCAGCTCCCTGAGGCAAATGAATTGTGTTTATGTGAGAGTAGGGAGAAGGGTAAGTAAAATTGGCCCCAGGAATAAAAGTGTGCCTCTGCTTCCGAGAGGTCCCTCAAGAAGGGGGTTACATAATGTTCTTAGATTAAAGCTCCCAAATACAGTTCTCTTATATGATCCCTCTTCACTGTGGGCCAAGACAGACTCTCTCTCTTCAGAGTTCTAATCCCTCTGGTTGGTTCCCCAGTGATTCTGGCGAGAACGCTCCTGGGCTCATCTAGCACACAAGACTTTTCAGCTTACAATTTTCAGCTCTTACTTCTTCACCCTAGGGAATCCTTGGCAAGGAACCCTTAATGTCTCTCTGTTTCTTCTCAGCTTCTAATCACTACCCTCCAGTGTCTCATACAGAAGTACTATATTTATGTCATATCAAACCATCCCCTTCCATGGGGAAATACACCTCCCCTCAAGCAGTGCCTAAGCACTGCTCCATGAACTCTTCATGAACTTCCTTTGCAGAAAGAAAATTGCTCCATCTCTGGAAACGTCTCCTTAGTGAACCTAGGAGGGTTACACCTTCTCCTGAGAAAGCAAAAAAAAAAAATGGAGAACCATAAGATAAAACATTTTTTTCCCACACATCTCTTAATATATTACAGACAAAATTCATTGTAATTGCCTTAGAAGCACAGATATAGAGGAAAGCAAAAGTTGAAAAAACCAACTTTCAGAAGGAGTGATGACTGTAGAACCTTCATCTGCTGATGGTAAGCTGGACTTGCTGGGAAAGAACACTTACAATCTTTGAAAAACATTCTTAAACAATTACTTGCTGTGTTTATTGTATATTAGTTTTTAAGACTAGTATTTGTATGCAAGTTTTAAGAATTGTATGTATTTAGAAATAAGACTGGGTAAACGCTGTGAACATGTAAATGTTAGTATTTGTTTGCCACTGCTAAGAATTGTGAGAGTTTAGAGATAATAGGCTTTGGGCTACTTTTGTGAACTTGTACAAGTTAATATTAGAACTTTTAGAGATCAGGGATGATTCTTTCCTCAGAAAAACTTGGTAAAATAGTTTCGTGGAGGGGGGGGGGGGAGGTAGTTGGAGTTGGAAGGAGGGAGTAGAGTAAACAAAATGAAAAAAAAATGTCTGTGTACACTCTTAGAGCTCAGTAGTTAAAACAGCACTGTAAAAACTTAAGAAGGAAGTAAAAATCATACATAAGCATATTTTCCAGTACCCCTCAAAATGGTAAATTCCAGACTCAGGGTTGGCCTTGTTTTGTTTTTTTTTAACTTTGCGCTGCCATCACTACCATAGAGGGGGTTGTCAAGACGTTGCTGTCTCGATCTCAGCTCCATCATAATATATTTGATCTGGCTCAGGGTTATTGTGGCTCTTCCTCCTTTCCCGGTGCTTTTAACAAGGCTGGCTGACATCAAGGACTGGGGTCAGCTTTCACGGCAGCTTAAACCACCAGTCCCTTAAATCACTGACTTTCTGCTCTCTTCGTGGATCCCTACTATCAGCGCTGCTGATCCACACCATTAGCCTCTGGCAGTCTCTGGTAATCACGTGGAAAGCTGTCACTTGTTCCTATGTATTTGCTGTCACTGTCTCTGGTTTCAATACTTCAGGCACCTTCGCTCCAGGACCTCTCAGGAACATCAATTCTCTTCAAGCTTCAGGAGTCAGGTAAATTATTTTTTTTTTTTACTTTGGGTAGTCCCTTTACATTCAACTAACACTGTCTGCTAGGGTCTGGCTGCTTCCTTGGATACCTGACAGATCAGATATGTTCGGAGGGATGCTTCTCTCAGGCGAGGCCCTGGCGTCTGCTGGGGCCTAGGCTGAGACCTTGGTATTGCACTAAAGCCTAGGCTGCAGCCCCAACTTCATGCTTCAGCATATGCCCTAGGTGAGGCCATGGCTTCAGGTCTAGGCCTAGGCCTATTGCATTCATTTAAAACAAATGCAACAAATACGGTTTATTTCATTTGGAGGCTCTTGATTTGTTTCAGGTCCCTCAAATGAAATGAATTCCCCTTATTTGTCGCATTTTGCAAATTCATTTTGCAAAATTTCATTTAAAAAAATGAACATCTCTAGTGTGCAGCAGTAGCCAAGAAAACAAATAGAATGCTAGGAATTATTAGGAAAGGAATGGAGAATAAAATAGAGAATATCATGATGCCTCTGTATTGCTCCATGGTGCGATCTCATCTTGAGTATTATGTGCAGTTCTAATCACCAGATCTCAAAAAAAGATATAACAGAAATAGAAAAGGTACAAAGAAGAGCAACCAAAATGATAAAGGGGATTGAATGAGTCCCCTTTGAGGAAAGGTAAGATAGCTGAGGAGAAATTTGATAAAATATTGAGTGGAGTGGAATGAGTAAACTTTAATTGGTTGTTTACTCTTTGAAAGAGTTCAAAGACTAAAGGGTACACAATGAGGTTACTAGATGATACAATGTAAACTAATACGAGAAAATATTTTTTTATTCAACACATAATTAAGTTCTGGAATTCATTACCAGAGGATGTGGTGAAAGCTATTAGTGTAGTTGCATTTAAAAATGTTTTGGACAAGTTCTGGAGGAAAAGTATATATAAACCATTAATAAGGTGGAGCTGCAGAACTCCTCTTTTCCCAGGGATAAGCAGCATGGAATCCATCTATTGGGATCCTGCCAGGTACTTGTGACCTGGAATGGCCAATGCTAGAAACAGGATACTGGGCTTGATGGACCATTCTTCTGACCCAGTATGGCAAATCATATGTACAATTGAAGACCAAAACTCTCAATAAAACAGATAGCAACCTATCCTGCTAAACCACCCTCATCCTCCCCACAAAATGTATCAGAAGGCCCCTCGTTTCTATGAGCTCCAGAATCGATACCACAGCAGAGTTGAAAACGCTTAAAAAAATATATTTCTCTGTAACAAACACAACAAAACATTTGCAAGGAAAACAAAGATAAAGTTGAGACCCCAAAGCCACCACCTCCTGACGCATATCCAAAAATGTTTTTTCTACACAATTGTGCTGCTCTGCAAAAATCAGGAAAAATCCAAACTTCTTCAAAGTATTAGTTTTTAAGACTAGCATTTGTGTGCAAGTTTCAAGAATTGTATGTAGTTAGAAATAAGACTTTGGGTAAACGTTGTGAACCTGTAAAAGTTAGTATTTGTTTGCCACTGCTAAAAATTGTGAGAGTTTAGGGCTAATTTTGTGAGCTTGTATAAGTTAATATTAGAACTGTGAGAGATCAGGGATCATTCTTTGTTCGGATTTTTCCTGATTTTTGCAGAGCAGCACAATTGTGTAGAAAAATATTTTTGGATGTGCGTCAGGAGGTGGTGGCTTTGGGGGCTCAACATTTTCTTTTGTTTTCCTTGCAAATGTTTTGTTGTGTTTCTTACAGAGAAATGTATTTTTTTTAGCCTGCTGTGTTATAGATTCCAGACCAGCCTTCTCCACAGCAAACAGATCAGCCTCTTTTTTTTTTTTTAGAACCTGGTCTGGTAGGAGACGCCACCCTAGGTTGACCATGCTCCTCTCCCTAAATTCTGGTTCCAATTCACCTTACTTTTGGGAACACCTTGTTCGATACTCGAAGGGATGTGAATCGTGTGCCCGATCGTCTTAACGATCAGGTTCGGCTAGAGGGAGAAAAAAAATCTGATTGGTGATTTTTTAGTGAGGCCCAACCCTTTAAAACTAATCCCTTACCTTCCCCCACCCTCCCGAACCCCCCCAAAACTTTGTACGAGTACCTGGTGGTCCAGTGGGGGCGTGGGGACCGATCTCCCGCTCTCGGGCCATTGGCGCCATTTTGGCTGCCACTCAAAAATGGCGCCGATGGCCTGATAAAAAAAAAACAACTCACCCGACCCTTTAAAAAAGACCCCTTAGCTTCTCCCACACTCCCAAGCCCCCCAAAACATTTTAAAATTACCTGGTGGTCTAGTGGTGGCCCCGGGAGCGATCTCCCGTTCTCGGGCCGTCGGCTGCCACTCATAAAGATGGTGTCGATGGCCCTTTGCCCTTACCATGTGACAGGGTATCCGTGCCATTGGCCGGCCCCTATCACATGGTAGGAGCACTAGCTGGCCGGCGCCATCTTTAAAGATGGCGCCAGCCAGCCGCCAGGTACTCATAAAAAGTTTTGGGGGGGTTCGGGAGGGTGGGGGAAAGTAAGGGATTAGTTTTATAGGGTCTGGATGGGTTTAGGGGTTGTTTTGGTGTGCCGGTTTTCCCGCCCTCCCCCCTCCCCCGATTTACGATTTTTCACGATAAATCGGGGGAATTTCTATTGTATCGCGACTCTTAACGATTTTTGACGATTTAAAAAATATCTGACGATTTTTTTAAATTGTCAAAAAACGATTCACATCCCTACTTTCTAGACACTGGAGCCGGGGCCAAGTTTATCAATGATTCCCTGATATGCCACTATGGTCTCTCCATCGTTCCGCTGAACCCCACGCTCACCATATCCTCAGCATATGCCCTTTGTAGAACATATGACAGTGGCCACCGTATCACTTACTATGCAGACCAGCCTTCTCCACAGCAAACAGATCAGCCTCTATGTTTTACCCAAGGCTGTTAATTATATTATCCTGTGCTTCCCCTGACTTATGCAGCACCAATTCAGCATAGATGGGGAACCCTAAAAATCACTCAATGGGGTTCTGCCTGTCACGAACTGTTCCTTGCTAAGGTCTAACCTGTTCTCCTTCTTGCCCAAGTGATGACTCTGGTATTACCTGGCTTGCCACCCCAATGCACTGCTTATTTTGACATCTTTCGCAAGCAACAAATAGAGACCCTTCTACCACCCTGCTACTATGACAGTCCTATTGGTTTGTTGATGGGCAAGATAACCCCCCAGAGGTAGGGTTTACCCTCTCTCTGCTCCCGAAAGAGAGGCAATGTTGAAATACATCCAGGAAAACCTGGAAAGAGGGTTTGTTCGTCCTTCTTCTCCTGCTGGGGCTGGCTTCTTTTTTGTTGGGAAGAAAGACTGCTCACTCTGCCCTTACATTGACTATAGAGGGCTCAACACAATCACTAAGAAGAACCAGTACCTGTGGCTGGCTTAACTCACGTCATGAGAACTTTGATGTTGAAATATTTTACACTTTTATTGGCGGCAACTTCAAAGTTGTCATTGGGACTCATTAAAAATTACTGCACTTCCTCTCTTTGTTTAGTGTACGTTTGAAGTGCAGCACTCTGCTTCCCATTTGTTGTGGTTAACTCACGTCATGCCATGCTTGGCTCTCTACTCCCTGTACACTTGCGGCTGTGGACAGTTGCTGCCGCCGCGTTCCTCCTGGCTCCCTGTGCTCCACATGGCGGCTGGGACACCGCTAACCAGCATTCAGACCATGGGCCAGTCTAGGCGCGCGTATGCGCGCGCCATCTGTCCTCACTTTAAAGGGCCAATGACAGGAACTTCAGGCTTGTCCCTGGCTGATGACATCACTGGCCCGGGATATTTAAGGACTACCTCCAGCCACCACTAGCCAACTTGGCAACGAGTTCCCTGGTTCCTTTCTGGTGCTTGCTTCAGTACTCCGGACCTGTTGTTCCTGCTTTATGGATCCCTGTGCTTCTCGTCAGTATCATGTCTCACTCTCTATGCTTCCCGCTCCTCAGGGCCTGGTTCACTGCTTCCACACCTGGGACCCTGTCTCGGCGCTTCCCACTCCTCGGGGCCTGGCTCAGCGCTTCCACACCTGAGACCCTGCCTCAGTGCTTCCCACTCCTCGGAGTCTAGCTCAGCGCCTCTACACTTGGGACCCTGCTGCAGCGCTTCCCACTCCACAGGACCAGCCTCAGCATTTCTACATCGGCGATCCTGCTTCAGTGCTTTCACTCTTCAAGACCTGGCTCAGCGCTGCTACATCAAGAGATCCTGTCACAGCGCTTCCGCCCTTATGGGTCTGGGTCAGAGCTTCTACATCACAAGACGCTGTCTCTAAGCTTCTGCTCTAGACCCGTCTAAGTGCTTCGACATTACTGGACTGTGTCCTTGTGCCCCCGCTCCTCGGGGCACCTCTCGGCACTTTTACATCACAAGGCCCTGTTACTGCACTGCCGTTTCTCAGGCAGTCCTTCTGCACTACTATTCTATTGTCTCAATTGTATTATATGTTTCTTCTATCTTACATTGATTTATTTTGATACATGTTTTTTTTCTATTGTCAATATATTGTAAAGCTTGTTGCTGAATTATTGTTTATTGTAAACCAAGGTGATGTTCTTAACGTGCCGCGGTATATAAAAACATTTCTAAATAAAATAAAAATAATATTCTACTCGTACCTGCTACAGCGGATTCCCTACTCTAGCCCTGCTTCAGCATACCACTATACAAGCCTCTGCTTCTACACTTTCTCTCCTCAGGGCCACTCCCACATGGTCCTGCTCTACTGTCTTCGGAACTGCGGTGGCCTTTCACCCCTTGAGGCTTTCTCTCCCTCTCCCTCCGAGAGTACCTTGGTCTTGGACTATACCTAACCTCACTAACACTCTCTGCTTCCAGCCGCCTACACTCTCCAGGAGCAGCCACCCAGAGGTGCTCCTAAGACCAGCTGGCCTGGCACCCAAGGGCTTAACCTGCAGGGAACGAGGGCCGGTAATGGCGAAGTTTCTGTTTGCCTCTGTTCCCTGCCAGCATCCTCCCGATGGTGGGGATCTGTGGGGCCCAAACCCACAGGTAGCATCAATCCCACCTCGAGCCAAGGGTCCACAAATCCTAACAGAGAGGTGTTATGGCTGCCAGCCACGGCCAGCTCAACTCACGTCATGTCATGCTTGGCTCTCTACTCCTGGTACACTCGTGGCTGTGGCCAGTTGCTGCTACCAAGTTCCATCTGGCTCCCTATGCTCCACGTGGCAGCAAGGACACTGCTGACCAGAGTTCTGACCCTGGGCCTCCCTAGGTGCACGTGAGCACCATCTGTCCTCCCTTTAAAGGACCAATGGCAGGAATTTCAGCTCGTTCCCGGCTGATGACATTACTGGCCCGGGATATTTAAGGACTACCTCCAGCCACCACTAACTGACTTGGTATTCCTGCTCTTCAATTCTCCATGTTCCTGTCTCAAGCGCTTCCCACTCCTCGGGGCCTGGCTCAGCGCTACGTCACCTGGACTTTCTCTCAGTGCTACCCGCTGATATATGGGCAGGCTAATATGGAGACTAATGCTAAGACTATTGCTCACTCAGCTCCCAGAATCCTTCATTGTCTGTGTCCTGCTTGTAACTAAAACCTTTAACTGACCTCAGATTCAAGAATTTGGAAGACATCTGGAATACATTTAGGCTCTGCAAAGCCTATGCTCAAAGGTCATGAGATTACAGATAGCAAATGGCCGAGGCTAAATTCCAGACCACATTCTTGGATTATCTGTAATCAACTGAGAGGCTCAACTGATATCAGAGTTTCTCCCTGCCCCCTGGAGATGAAATGATCGAGGACAAAGGAAACTCAGAAGAAGCAGAACACGTCTGGCAAAAGCAAGGCCAGAAACAAAGGAGCCTTAATGTGGATGGGAGTGTTTTCAGGTTAAAGTAGTTTATTTCACTGTCATATTGCGTAAGTGATTATCACCATAGGCTCACAGGTATTCTCTGTATGGTTTAAACCTATACAATACAGCTCTTACAAGATACTGGGAGAGACAGGCTGTAGTGCTTTCCCCTGGTCAAAGGTCTGGCTGTGTCTCCCAAGGATATGCAATAATAAATTTATATTTGCTTCAACTAAATTACTTGTGATATCCTTGTTTGTCCTGTAGCAGAGAAGCGTCTTACCAAAGTCAGATAATATATACACCGCTCCTTGGGGCCAGGCTCAGCGCTATGTCACCTGGACTTTCAGTGCTACCCGCTCCTCAGGGCCAGGCTCAGCGCTACTTCACCTGAACTCTCTTTCAAGCATTTTCCGCTCCTCGGGGCCAGGCTCAGCGCTACTCCGTCTGGATTCCTACTGCAGTCCCTCTCTGCAGTCCCTACTGCAGTCCTGTTGCTACCTTCACCTGGACTTTCTCTCAGCTTTACCCGCTCCTCGGGGCCAGGCTCAGTGCTACTTCACCTGGACTTTCAGCGCTTCCCGCTCCTCTAGGCCTGGCTCTGCGCTACTTCACCTGGACTTTCTCTCAGCGCTTCCAGCTCCTCAGGGCCTGGCTCTGTGCTACTCCGTCTGGATTCCTACCACAGTCCCTCTGCATTGCTACCTTACTGGCACCTGCTACAGTGGGTCCCCCATTCTAGCCCCTATCCAGCATACCACAGTTCAAGCCTCCGCACCTGCACCTCCTCAGCTCGAGGCCATCTCCACATGGCCCTGCGCTTCAGTCTTCGGAGCTGCAGTGGCCTTACACCCCTTGAGACTCTCTCTCCTCCCCCCTATGAGAATGCTCCTCTCTTGGACTATACCTAATCTCTCTGACACTATCTGCATCCAGTCGCCTAGGACCAGCCACACAGGGGTACCGGCGAAGTCCAACTTGCCTCTGTTCCCAGCCTGGCTCACCCACTGATGGTGGGGACCTGTGGGGCCCAAGCTCTCAGGTAGCAACAACCCCACCTCGGGCCAAGGGTCCACAATTCCTAACACCCAGATGTTCCCACAGCCAGAAGATAAAGTTTTACTTATTGGTGGAATTGTGTCAGGGAGCATATGAAACAGTTGAGTTAAATATTCCTTAACATTTTTAACAGAAGCAACAACAGATTTTTGGAAAGTTTATAGTGTGTATATTTAAATGTCTTGAGTAATTTTAAAGATTTTCATTTTTATTTTTTATTGCATTTTTAATATACAATAAGAAGAAAAAAGCTACCCAAACTCAACAAATTATAGGTAAATATATAACCATCAATTACAGTCTCAGTAGTCCCCAATACAAACAAATAAGAAAAAGCGGGGGGACATGGAAAAATTACTTATGAAATCAAACAGTAAGAGACAATATTGCCAAAATAAATCTATTTAAATTGCCACCACATTCTAGATTCCTGACAAAAGAGCTTTCCAGCTCTCTTGTCAAAAATAAAAGTTTCCAAATGTTGGGGGTCCATAAAGATAAACTTATTTCTCTGGAAAGTAACAAGACATTGGCACAGGTACTTAAAATAAAAATTAGCACCTAAATCAAGCACTTGCTGTCTCAGCTGGAGAAATGGTTTCCTCCTGATCTGAGTACTATATGCAACATCAAGAAAGACCTGAATCCTCTGGCCACAAAATAAAAAACCTTACAAGCAAAATACTTTTGAAAGACCCAATCCTTTTTTGGTGCAGAAAGAAACAAGCAATGTGGCCATAACAGGAATATCATCCATTGATGCTTTGAAAGAAAGTTGAAATATTAGAGCTCTCTATAGATATTAGGGATGTGAATCGTTTTTGAACGATTAAAATTATCATCCGATAATTTTAAAATCGTTCTAAACCGTTAGAGTACACGATACAATACAAATGCCCACGATTTATCGTCAGGAGCATTTATATTGTATCGTTAAATAGGGCACGGGAATTATTTGGGGGAGGGTGGGAAAACCGGCACACCAACACAACCTCTAAACCCACCCCGACCTTTTAAAACAAATTCCTTACACTCCCCCACCCTCCCGAACCCCCCCAAAATGTTAAATTACCTGGTGGTCCAGTGGGGGGGTCCCCGGCGTGATCTCCCGCTCTCGGGCCATCGGCGCCATTTTGGCTACCACTGATAAAAAGGTGCCGATGGCCCGAAAAAAAAACCCCACCCCGACCCTTTTCAAATTACCCCTTTGCTTCTCCCACCCGACCCCCCCAAAAACCTTTTAGATGTACCTGGTGGTCTAGCGGGGGGTCCAGGAGCCATCCCTTCAATCGTGCCGGTGCTGGAGGTTTCAAAATGGCACTCCCTGTGACAAGGTAAGGGCAAAGGCGATCGGCGCCATTTTGAAACCTCCAGCACCGGCACGATTGAAGGGATGGCTCCTGGACCCCCCGCTATATCACCAGGTACATCTAAAAGGTTTTTGGGGGGGTCGGGTGGGAGAAGCAAAGGGGTAATTTGAAAAGGGTCGGGGTGGGGTTTTTTTTTCGGGCCATCGGCGCCTTTTTATCAGTGGTAGCCAAAATGGCGCCGATGGCCCGAGAGCGGGAGATCACGCCGGGGACCCCCCCCCACTGGACCACCAGGTAATTTAACATTTTTTTGGGAGGGGGGGCGGTCGGTGGGGTTTTGTTTATCTGCTCAGGCCTCACTAAAAATTTTACAATGTGAATTGGAATCGGAACGATTCCAATTCACAATGTCTAACGATCCGATTTTTCCCTCCCACCATCCGAACCTGATCGTTAAGACGATCGGGCACACGATTCACATCTCTAATAGATATGTCTATTCTCCCTTCTTCCTTAGTCTCCATTTTAGTTTAGGCAATTAAATTTTTGAAATAGCCATCTCTCTATCTAAGGGGAAACAGAATTTCATTAATATATTTATTAAACAATTCTAATGGGGAAAGCAATCTAGTCATAGGAAAATCTCAAATTCCTTGATCTCTGAGCATTTTCTAATGCCTCTACATGATTATGCATAAAAAAAAAGACATCCCAGTTGTTTGAAGTGAGGAGACCTGGGGAATCAGAGTAGACATAGACAATGTAGCCTCAAGAGAAGAAATCTGGGTCTCACAATCTAATTTTGCATTGAACTTTCCCATATAGTAGACAATGTCTTGTCCATCTTGACCACAGTTTTCCAACAATCCATTAATATTGCATGAGAAGGTTCCAAAGTATCCTTCAAACTTAGTGGGTCATTTTCTAAAGTCCCTTATCACATGCGATAGCTAAACCGGGGTGGAGTCAGGAAGGCATCGGGGTGGACTCCGCGATGACTTTGCTGATGGCGAAAAGGTAGGACACCTTATCGCTGCCAGTAGCGCACCCAATAGCATCAACTTTCACGGTGGCGCTATTGGGTGCGAAAGCCGGCAGCGATCGCTCCGCGGAGGTGCGATTGCTGCCGGCTTTCGCAGGCCTGCCCCCCGCTTCGCCCCCCCCGCCCCCTGTTACCGTCGGATTCTCTAAGGTCTGCGACCTTAGAAAATCCAGGCCTTAGTGAAGGATATTGTGACATCAACCCTTCCCCTTGTGGAGCAGAGGTAGGATTAGGAAAACTACAAATAATTCAGTTTGTTGAGTCACCGTAGCCTTAATGGTTGTGATGGTGGTAGATTCTGGCCCTGGCTAAGGGAGGCCCAAGAACTAACCGAAGTATCTCCATTTGTGCCCAACATAGGCTTTTGCACCAGTTGTCTCACATGGTTATCCATGGGTCCATGAACTAAAACAGAGCCTGGGGAAAGAAGTCCAGGACTTACACTTTCTTTTCTTACTCATGTATCCAATATTAGTATATATCAAAGGAAATGTTTCATAAAGGGCACACCCCTTAGGTATGCGGCTTTGGTGGTGCATTACCAGGGATCTCTTAATATAAACCATGGTATCAGCTGGATGACATCAGCAGGAGTCCCAGGGAGGGAAAAGCAAAGTGGAATAGCTTCTCCTCCACAGCCCAATGTCAATAGCTTCCCTCTCCTGCAGACAGAAGGACGTTCCAAAAGATGCCCCCCAATCTTAAAGATGTTCAGCCATGTGTGTAATCATCAAATTGTTCTGAAATTTGACAAACGTGATTGATCCATTTTCCCCAGATGCACATTCACAGAGGTCTCATTAGTCTGTATCTTATTATGTATATCTACTGTTAAAATTGCCAAAGAATAATTTTTTTTCTCCAAAGATGCCACTGCTAACTATAAGGAATCAATTGTAATGGTGTCAGGCTTGATCAGAGGAGATCTTATCAATAAATTGGTCAAAGATATAGAGGGCACCTGATCAGTCGATGAAAATTTACTCACAGATCCATGTGGTAAAGTCCCGATCTCAAACGTCCCTGGGTCTCAATCCAATGCACCCCTCCTGATCATCTGCTCCCCTCAACCAGGCTGCTTTATGGTTGGAGTCTCTCTCCCAGGCAGAGCCCCTGGTGTCACATTCTCCAGCATCTTCAGAGGAAGCTGTGAGCACTACCAGCAATCTTCTCAGGATGTGGGGGGGGGGAGAGCAGGAACAATCATATCACTGGGACTCAGAGATGACTCAGAATCTTACTCCTGGCTTATTTGGCGCCTGCAGGCAAGGAAACATTCACCAGTGCTCCACCCGCAACCTGTGCCAGAAAACCCTCCCAGATAGGCTGTCTTGAAGGGTTCGTTGCAGATCAGCTGGGAGGAACTCCTCTACTTTTCCTCTTCTGTTTAAGCATAACAAGGCAAATCAAGAAAAAGAAGCAACAATTTTAAATATAAAAATTCTGAAGGGTGCCAACGAGTCCTCACTTCATGCCACCATCTTGCATCTCCCTCTTATCCCTGTTGCTATCATTTTACTTTTTTATCCAGGATATTTAAGGTTGTATGGCTAGCCTCAATCGTTGGGAGTTCTTTTTTTTGGTAATCAAATCCCAGATAAAATTGCCAGTGGTATGGGAGGTACTATTTTTTCTCTTTTAAAAGCCAGGTAGAAGAAAAATTGTTCTTGATACATTCTTGAAACCATAAAGACCCATGACATAGGATAAAAGCATGGTGATATAGAAAAGCACTTTGGAGCATCAACTTCACCTTTGTGATTAAGGGTGTGGCATGCAATGCTTTGAGTTTTACCCTTCTAGAGGAACTCTGCAAGTGTCTAATCAATATTTTTGTAAAATTCTTTAGGGAACCTAATAAGCGGCATGTTCAAAATAAAATTAGCTTGATGAGCAATAACTATTTTGATATTTTCTTCTCTGTGTCACCATGATATGAATAAAGGTGACCACTTAGTTATTTGATCTTTAATGTTTATGAAGGTCTTATCTACATTTAATGACACCAATTTTTACCATTCAGTTCTTTAAATAAATAGAAAATAATATCTTTCCATAAAATAACTGATGTATCCAAATGTTTTTGCATTTTCCTTATAAAATATAAATTGGGTATCCAGTAACTGAGTATCTTGGTTCATGTCTTTCTCCTTAAATCTTGACTTTATAAATACTGACTGGATTATTGTCCAGTAAAATATGACATTAATGAGAGGATGATACCAAGATAAGGATGTTCCACAGTCTATAATCATTTCTGAGAATTCCCTCAGAATTGTTACATTTGGTGGTTCACGGGCTAACCTGATGAACCACCGCCCTCACTTCCTGGCCAGGTCCCCCAGACATGATGACATACCTCTGGTACTTTTCATGGCAGGGAACCGCTCCTCTTCACGGCAACCCGCCACTGACTCATCTCGCGACAGGATGCCACCAACTTCCACTTACTTCACTCATGCTTAGGCGAGCACATGGCCGATGCTGCCACATTTAAAGAACCTGTGTCGGGAAAAGCCCTGAAGTGGTCCCTGATGACCTCAGTCAGGCCTATAAAAGGCCCCCTCAATCTCTCTCCCATTGCCTCAGCAACAGGTCCCACTATTCAGAATAAAGTGTGTTGCTTCCAGCATCCTTGTCTTCAGTTATTTTGCTCCAGGTTCCTTGTCTTCCATTCTCCAGTTCCAACATCCTTGTCTTCAGTTCTTCAGCCTCTCCCTTGTTGCCAGCCTGTTCTTCTCCTCCTCACCTTCCTGATCTGCCTCCATTCCTCATTTCCTTTTGGACTTTACCTTGGCTTGACATCAGATATGCTTGACCGCTGCTTGCCACTGACCACTGCTTGCCACCGAATACATTGAACTGCTGCCTACCACCGACCACTGCTTGCCTCTGTTGCCTGCTCCCACAAACTCCACTCTTCCTGAAGAGCCCATGCAAGTTGACTGTAGCTGTTTAGTCCCAGAGGAGAGGCTCTGTCACAGATAGGGCCTTTGTTATACTGTGCTGGCCAGATGCCATTTGTTGGTCCAATGCCCCTTGAGGTTAGTAAACTCAATGCCTAGGCCTTACTGTTTCTGCTCCTCAACTAGTATTTCCCCTGACCCTGGAGTTGGGTTCTACATGCTTCACACAGGCTTTTGTGGATTCGGGGTCTGGAGAAAACATTATTCTGAAGGAACTCATTGACCAACTCCTCATTCCCATGATTTGGTTGGCCTCTTCCTCAATAATCTCTTCCAATCACAGGGACCCTCTTCCAGGCCAAGTTACCCTGACCATGGTGCCCTTAACCTTACGTACTGCTTTCTGCATCTGGAAAAACTCAGCCTGCATATGTTCTCCAAAGCCATCCATCCCATTATCTTGGGAATACTGTGGCTCCAACATCACCATCCACACTTTGACTGGATTACCCTATAACTCACCCAATGGAATCGTGACTGTACAGATTCTTGCCTGGAGCCTGTAGAACCTCCTCGCCCAATGACCATGGCTACACTGCTTCCTGGCCTTCCTCCACAGTATGCGGAATATAAAGATGTCTTTTCAAACAAAAAGGCTGAAATCTTTCCACCTCACCACAAATATGACTGTGGCATTGAGCTCCTCCCAGGAGCCACTTCCCTGTGTGGACGGATTTATCCTTTGTCGCTGTCCGAGAATCAAGCTATGTCTGATTACATCTGTGAAAACCTTTCTTTCTGGCTGGGGCTGGTTTTTTCTTCAGCGCAAGAAAGACAGCTCCCTCAGGCCATGCATAGACTACCGCGGCCTGAACACCATCAGAAAGAAAGACCATTATCCATTGCCTCTAATAACAGAACTCTTCAACCGCCTACAAGGCACCAAGATATTCACAAAGCTGGACCTCAGGGGTGCATATAAACTTATTTGTATCAAGGCTGGTGATGAGTGGAAAATGTCATTTAACATTTGCGATAGATGCTACAAGTATCTAGTTATGCCCTTTGGGCTTTGCAGTGCCCCAGAAGTGTTCCAGAAAATGATCAACGAGATTTTTTGCAACCTACTCTATATCTGTGTGGTCGTGTATTTAGATGACATACTGATCTTCTCCCAAACTCTGAGTGCCTACTGCTGACAGGTCTGCATTATTCTGCAATGTCTGCTAGACAACAATCTTTATGTCAAGTTGAAAAAATGTTGCTTTGAACAAGAGGACCTCTCCTTCCTGGGATACATAGTTTCTTGTGACAGACCCTGTCAAGGTAAAAGCCATCGGAGACAGGCCCCATCCCATGGGGCTTCTGATGCTACAAAGATTCTTGGGATTTGCTAATTATTATCATTTATTTATCCCAAACTACTCTTCTGTGTCAGTCCTCCTTACTTCCCTTACCCACAAGGGCGCTAACACCAAAGACTGGCCACTTGAGGCTCTAGAAGTGTTTCAATTGCGGTATCGCCCAGCACTCAAGAATCAACAGACAAATGCTCTTTCCAGACCAAGGATATTCCAGAACCTTCCAGACACATCATCAATCCTGAAAAGATAATCCTGGCCACTATGGTAACCGTACCTCTAGGGAAGATAGTTGAACCTTCCAGACTATGAGAAAAAGTGTTGAAATGGGCCCATGACTCACGTATTGCAGATCACCCTGGGTGTGCGCGAACCCTTGAATTGCTTCAACGACACTACTGGTGGCTTCAAATGAAGCACGAAGACAAGGCTTATGTTGATTTGTGCCCCACCTGCACACAGCAAAAACCACTGCATGGTGACCCTGGGGTGCTATTACAGCCATTGCCATCCCCCAAAGAACCCTGGATCCACTTGTCCACTGATTTTATCATGGACCTTCCCAACTCAGATGGTGCCACTGTGATTTGGGTGGTGATAGACCGATTTTCTAAAATGCCTCACTTTGTCCTACTACTGCGCCTTCCGTCTGCATCAGAGCTACTCCATCTCTTCCTACTCCATGACCTTTGTCTGCAAGGTTTGCCAAATCACATATTATCTGACAGAGGAGTCTATCTGTAAGTAATTTGGCATCATGCTAGACTACAGAAATATAAGGCCAGAGGTATATGTTATGTATGAAATATCGAAAAAGTACCCACCTGAAGTAAAGAAGGAACTTTAAGGATTACATATTAATACAAAACATTTCAAAACTACCACATTTTAAAATAATTTATTTATATGGAGGAAAAAGACTTCAGAAACCAATAGGGCAACGTGTTGCCTCTGGACACGGCTGTCCTCTATCTGCTTCAATCCGATTACTAGGGATGTGAATCGTTTTTCAACGATTAAAATTATCGTCCGATAATGTTTATATCGTCTTAAATCGTTATAGAACACGATACAATAGAAATTCTAACGATTTATCGTTAAAAATCGTTAAATCGTGTTAGTGCGCACTAACTCGAGTTAGTGCGCACTAACTCCCCGTTAGTGCGCACTAACTCGATTTAGTGCGCACTAACTGAAAATGATACAAATAAACACTTTCCAGGTCACTGAAGGTCAGTTAGGAATGAATATGTGTTCCTATTGGCTGGCTGCCCTCTTATCTATTGATGTTACCAAGGTTACCACTGAGGTGATGGTTGGGGGGATGGGAAATGGAACTGGAAACTAACGAACACCAACAGAAAATGAAACAAAGTGTTCACACTTCCCAGGTCAGTAAAGGTCACTTAGGAATGAATATGTATGTATGTATTCCTATTGGCTGGCTGTGCTCTTATCTATTGATGTTACCAAGGCTAATACTGAGGTAATGGTTGGGGGGATGTGAAATGGAAACAGTTGGAAGCTTGACAAAAAAAGTAATGTAATGATCAGCACTCACGTGACTAGAACTTGTTTGTTTATTATTTTTGTTAGCAGGCACCTGAAATGCTAGTGCATGTTGAATTTGCCAATCACTGTGCATTTTAGAAAGGTGGTCCTGGCTGGAACTGTACACAGTTCAAATATATGTAATTGATTGTTGGTAAGTGTATTTTTTAAGTAGCCACACTGGCACAAGTATGTTTACTTTTCCTCCTACTTAACTCACTAGCTCAGCTTTGTAAGAAGGGCTTCTCTGCTTGTGTGTTGTTTCTGTTTGGTGTGAGGAGAGCAGAAACATCAGATCTTTATTCAATCTACTACAGTCATCTCTTACAGTGCCCTATCCCTATTAATACCAGGAGTGTTGTGATCTTCCTGCACACAGTGCCCTAACCCTGATACCAGTCTGAGACAGCTCCCTCCCTGCATTACTAGTGAGAGGCTGGCTTCACAGACAGGGGGGAGCTGCCTGACCCTCACTCCTGACTTCCCCCATGTCCCAGCTAGTGAATGGTGTGTGGGTGAGGGGGGGGGAGGATGGTGAAGTCTGAGACAGCTCCCTCCCTGCATTACTAGTGAGAGGCTGGCTTCACAGACAGGGGGGAGCTGCCTGACCCTCACTCCTGACTTCCCCCATGTCCCAGCTAGTGAATGGTGTGTGGGTGAGGGGGGGGGGGGAGGATGGTGAAGTCTGAGACAGCTCCCTCCCTGCATTACTAGTGAGAGGCTGGCTTCACAGACAGGGGGGAGCTGCCTGACCCTCACTCCTGACTTCCCCCATGTCCCAGCTAGTGAATGGTGTGTGGGTGAGGGGGGGGGGGGAGGATGGTGAAGTCTGAGACAGCTCCCTCCCTGCATTACTAGTGAGAGGCTGGCTTCACAGACAGGGGGGAGCTGCCTGACCCTCACTCCTGACTTCCCCCATGTCCCAGCTAGTGAATGGTGTGTGGGTGAGGGGGGGGGGGAGGATGGTGAAGTCTGAGACAGCTCCCTCCCTGCATTACTAGTGAGAGGCTGGCTTCACAGACAGGGGGGAGCTGCCTGACCCTCACTCCTCCGGGGTATTGTGATCTTCCTGCACACAGTGCCCTATCCCTGATACCAGGGGTGTTGTGATCTTCCTGCATGCAGTGCCCTATCCCTATTAATACCAGGAGTGTTGTGATCTTCCTGCATGCAGTGCCCTATCCCTATTAATACCAGGAGTGTTGTGATCTTCCTGCATGCAGTGCCCTATCCCTGATACCGGGATGTGTGCAAGAAGATCACAACACCCCCGGTATCAGGAATAGGGCACTGTGTGCAGGAAGATCACAACACCCCCAGTATCAGGAATAGGGCACTGTGTGCAGGAAGATCACAACACCCCTGGTATTAGGGATAGGGCACTGTGTGCAGGAAGATCACAACACTCCTGGTATTAATAGGGATAGGGCACTGTGTGCAGGAAGATCACAATACCCCTGGTATCAGGGTTAGGGCACAAGTTCTAGTCACATTGACTGATCACATTACTTGTTTTGTCAAGCTACCAACTGTTTCCATTTCCCATCCCCCATATACTGTCAGTAGGAAACTTGGTAACATGAATAAATAAGAGGGCAGCCAATAGGAATACATATTCATTCCTAAACTGACCTTAACTGACCTGAAAAGTGTCAAATTGTATCATTTTCAGTTAGTGCGCACTAACTCAAGTTAGTGCGCACTAATCGGAAAAAACGATTTTTAACGATTTTTTAACTAAAAAATCGTGCCTAAGACGATTTTCTTGCCCTGCCACACGATTTCTATCGTTAAGACGATATGGAAAACAATTCACATCCCTACCGATTACCCTATGACGAACTGCTCCACCATCATCAGAGGCCCCTACCTAAGGACCTGCCAGTCCCAGCACCCAAAAGCTGAACCCAAGGAGAATGTGGGCTGGTATAGGCGAAACTACAGCTGGGCCTCTGTTTTGTCTGGATCCCCCTGCCGGCAGTGGGAACCTGCAGGGCTTCTCCCTGCAGGTTGCACAATCCTACCTTGGTCCAAAGATTCACAAACGCAACAAGAATTTTCTCCAGGATAGCTTGCAGCAGAGCGTTGGAGATTATCCCTTCAGTCCTGGAGATTCTAGGAAATTAGTGATTAGTTGGCAGCTCTAGCTATGCCATGTATCTTGTGTTTTAATCATCAGGGGAATTCTGGATAAGTGATCTTAAATCCCTTCTGCTACTGACCTTTTGAACTGTGCTTCAGTTTACCTGAATGCAATGAGGTAATAATAACAATAACAACATGGCTCCTTCTCTTCTTACTCCTTACCGCTTTTCTTCCTGTGTAGGTGCTATGAGTGTGCTGCAAGGTCACCCACCCCAGCGGTGGCTACATTTATGTTTCTGAAGTAGAAAAATGTAAAGTGTGCTGGGTTCTTGTTAAATCTTCTTGGAGCATTACAGCTGTGTTGATCATTTTTTGTGCTGGTATCTCACTACTCTGTCAACTACTATATGGCTATAATTATATTCTAGCCCTCAGTGCTTCACTTTATCCTGCTTTCATGGAGAAAGGGATTAATGATTTTTTGAATCTTCATTTTTTTCTATCTGAGAATGTTTAATTCATTTTAGCAAAGGCTAAAATATTTAACATCATGGCTCACTCAACTGAGATTAAGATTTCTGAGGCAGAATTCTAGCAGATTTCAAAGACAAGTTGATAAATGTCCATTATCCCTGTTTCTCAGATTATTATTTTTAAAATACTGCCATGTAGACTTTACAGGCATTATTTTTCAAAACTTCTCCAAATGTTCATATTTCATTCCTAATAGGTTTTGTTGGCTATTTAAGAAAATCCATTATTTAATTCTATATTGGACAGTGGAGGATTAGGTTTGCAATGCGGTAGCAAGTAAATTCAGAGAGGTCCATATTCAGACACTGCCTATTGAATGGAGCCAGCTAAATTAAATTTAGATGGCTAACTTTAGGACAGCTCTTTGGCCTGTCCAGACTTAACTTGCTAAGGTGGGGATTCACTAAACGGTGATATTTTATTGTGGGAAGGACCCAATATCAAAGGGGGGGGGGGGGCATTTTCACGATATTGTGCCTCTCCGCCGAGAAAATCCTGCTGCTGTATCACAAGACAAAACAATGCCACAGAGGCCTCTACAGTGCGATGGGGGCCTCCAACACACGGGACTGCCGTCGCCTTAAAGGGCCCAATGACTGAAAACAAATAGCCTCGAACAGTGACAAAAAGAGACTGGGGGGCTAACCTGACACACCTCCTCAGCCCAGGGCGGCCAATCAATGATGACTGCCCCCCACCCCCGCTCTGTCTAGCCACACACACGTAGAATAAATTATGGCCAAAGGGTAGGCTCCCCCCACCCCATCCTCTTTCCATAAAAATATTTAAAAGATGGGGCTATCCCATACCCCTTCCGCCCCAGCCCATTTGGTGGTATAACAGGACCCCTCCTCCCGGGGACCCCCAAGTACAAAAACCAATTGTTGCTTCTATAGTGGGCCTCCCCCCTTCCAAACCTCTTTCTTACAACCCATTACCTCAAATAATGACTAATCGGAAGCACCCAGGGCGCCCTCTAGCCCTGGGCCCGGTCAGTGCCATTATCTAAAATGGTGCCAACCAGGCCTTGCCTCTGCAACGTGAAAGGGGAAAGGTCCAGGCACCAAACAATAGCCATGGATAAATTATTAGCTGGCTAAAATATAGCCAGCTAAATGCCCAAATATTTCTTTAGCTAGGTAACTTCTGAGTTTACCATGCTTCTGAATATGGGCCTCAAGAGCTTTTAGCAGGCTAATATGTGTTCAGGGACTCTAGGGTTATTTATTTGAAACTTTCTGATCAGCTACTAAATGAACACCGCTTTAGTTTTGTATATGGTTATCAATTAGGCAATGATTTCAGTGAAGTTTGGTAAAAACGTTTATGTGCCATCATCCATAACCATGTGTTTTTTTCCTACAGCTGGCAAAGCAGGATAAGGGCAACCAGTAGTGTTGGTTTTCATATACGGCATGAAGTAAGGATAAGGGTTAAGGTAACAGTAAATGTGTTAGGGTAAGGGTTAGGGTTAGAGTTGCTGTCAGGGTTAGGGGTAGAATTGCAGTTAGGGTTAAGATTGCAGTTACTGTTAAGGGTAAGGGCTAGGAATGCAGGAAGGGTTGAGGTTAAGGTTAGGGATAGGGATAGGTTACAGTTACAGACTAGCTAGGGTTAGGGTTTCAGTTAAAGTTAAAGATGCATTGTTGGAAGCAGTTGGTAGTTAAGTTAATTTAATCTAGCTGGCTCCATTCAATAGGCAGTGTTTGAATATGGACCTCCCTGAATTTATTTGCTACCACGTTGCATACCTAATCCTTCACTGTCCAATGTACTAAGTAGTCATTCTTCTGTTACGATCCTGCCTGTGGCTGGGCCGCAAGCAGTCCTTTACCTCTCTCCGTTGCCAGCCAGTTCCCCGACGCTGTTAGCCCGCCTTCGTGGCAGGCTGATGCCTCTCCTCCACCTCGTGGCCAGGAGGCTGCAGACACCATTCCCTTGCGGCCTGGAGGCCGCTGACATCCTCCGTTTCTTCCGCAGCCTGGAGGCCGCCGCCAGCGCCATCCTTTCCTGCGGCCTGGGAGCCGCAGACATCTTTGCGGCCCGGAGGCCACCGCTGAGCGTCGCCCCTGTTTCCTTTTCGTGGCCTGGAGGCCGCCACTGAACAGCACCGTTCTCTGCAGCATGGAGCCGCCTCCTCCGTCCTCTTCTTGCGGCCGGGAGACCGCCTGGAGCTCCTCTTTGCGGCCTGGAGGCTGCCACCAGTGTTTCTTCAGTCCAGAGCTGTCTTCAGCCTCTCTTCAGCGGCAGGAGCCGCCTCCGTTGCTTCGGGCCTGCTTCTCCTGCTTCAGCATAGCTGTTGTTCCTGGTCCTGCCTCCTTAGGTGCGGGGCTGTGCCTCTTCTTAAGATTTAAAGGGCCAGTCCTCCTGGCTCCTCCTCATGATGTCATCAAGGCGTTTCTTCTTCAGCCCTACAAAAGGACTCAGCCTTCAGTCAGTCTTCGCCTTTGCAAGGAGTCAGTCATGAAGTCGGACTACTCCTGGATCTTCAGTTCCAGCTCTTCTCTCCAGGAGTCCTCCGTGATCCTTCATCGCTTCTTCAAGGCACTCTGTTTCTCGTTGGTCCTCTTCGTCTTTGTCCATGGTTCTTGAACCTTCGTCTGATTTTCATTCCATGTTCTGGTCTCTCATTGGATCCCATCTTCCTGTCTTCAGATGTCCTGTTGTCACAATGTCTCCAGATGTCCTGATGTCCACGTCTTCAGATGTCCTGACGTCTCTCTACCTCTGGATGTCCTGACATCCCCTTGTCTTTGGATGTCTAGACGTCTCAGCCTTCTGATGTCTTTGTCTGCCATGTTCCAGTTGTCCCTGTGGTCCTCCTGAGCCTCTATGTCCAGATGCCATAGATGTCCTGATGTCCCGAGGTACTGGTGTCTATTCATATCTGATATCTTACTTTCCAACCCTGATGTTCCAAGTCTCGCTTCTGATGTCCTTTGTCCTGTCCTGATTGAGAAGTACTGTCAGTCCTCATGCTCCGGGTTCAGCTCGCTCGCCCCGGACCTCATCCCCAGCTGACCGTTTTCTGGGAGTAAATCCGTTCCTATCCGGTGTCCATTTTCTGGTGGCTGGAGTCCTCTTCCGGCAGGATTTGTCTTCGAGCACTGCCCTGATTCCTCTCAGTTCCTGAGCCTCTATTTTCGTCCAAGTATCCTGAGTCCTTATCCTCATCTGAGTCTTCCCCAGTTCCAAGACCTCATCGGAGTATCCAGAAGCCTTGCCTGACTCTCTAGAATCCACCTCTGATCTTCATCTATGAGCGTCTTGAGTCTGAGTCCCAAACTACCTCTTGTCCTTGCCTTGTCTGAGCTCCAAGTTTCCTCTTGTCCTTGTCTTGTCTGAGCTCCCAAGTACCATGTGTCCTCGTCTCGTCTGAGCTCCCAAGTAACAAGCGTCCTCATCTTGTCTGAGTCTTCAAGCATCCTCGTCTCATCTGAGTCTTCAAGCGTCCTTGTCTCGTCTGAGTCCCATATTCCACGTGTCTTCATTCCATCTGAGCCTCCGAGCTTCCTCGCCTTCTTCAAGCCGCCAGCCTAGTCCAAGGCTGAGGACCCGTCTTGTTCCAAGCTTCAGTACCATCCCCTGTCCTTGACCTCTGTTCACCCTGCCGCATCTGCCGCTACCCAGTGGCAGGTCCAAAAGGGCTATTGAGTGGCTAGAGGGCTACCCCAGACACCAGCATTGTATTATTGGGTCTCTATCAGTGCGTGCAGGTTTGGCAGAGGTTAGGGCAGTGGTCAGCCTGCTCCTCCCATGCTGGGACATGTCTTGCCTGCCACGGTGCTTCCACGGAGCTCCTCTCTGCAGTTGCGCCATGGTCCATGGGCACACATCTCCCCGGAATCTGGAGCGCTTCCTCCCACAGATCCCAACAGATTGCGAAGGCCATGTGTCCGGTGAGCGTGTTTCTGTGTTGGGCCCACACCTTGTTCCAGAGTTCCTGATTCAAGTACTTTTGACCTTTTTGTGTCCTGAACTTAATGTATCCTTGTCTCGCTGGAGGTGCCAGCTTTATAGAAATTTTTTTAACCAGCTGCAGGAGGCACTAGCATCTGTTTGCCATCAGAACAATTTCTCAATAATATTTTTATTCCAATTCTCCTGGAAAAATATTTTGTACTTTGGTTACCAGCCTGTTCTCAAGTTACCTAGACATTCAATGTCTTACTACTAACCAAAACTTTTTCCTTCTCATTCCTCTGTTTGATTTTCTCCTCAGCTGTCTGGATTCCATGACCTGCAGGAGGCGCCTGCGTCCATACCTTCTCCAAGTCCAGTTCTTCTGGATCTCATGACCTACTGGAAGTTCCTGTATTTGGATCTTCAAGTATAATCCAGCCCTGGAACCTTTCTTGACCTGCAGAAGGCGCCTTCTACCGTTCCA
The DNA here is from genome assembly GCF_901001135.1 of Rhinatrema bivittatum. Taxonomy (NCBI): domain Eukaryota; kingdom Metazoa; phylum Chordata; class Amphibia; order Gymnophiona; family Rhinatrematidae; genus Rhinatrema; species Rhinatrema bivittatum. The sequence continues at coordinate 292,130,864 of NC_042620.1, forward strand.
GGAACCATCTCCGTTCTTCTCACTGTGATGTTGGCTCCAGGTATCTGGGTTCCAAACGACCTGCAGGAAGCGCCTGCACCCAGGTTTCCATATCCAGTGCCACTTCCGACCTCATCATCAAGTATCTTCAAGCTTCTGGGAGTTTATCATCAATCCGAGTGTACTCCACAGCAACTCCAGGTATCTGGGTTTCAAACGACCTGCAGGAGGTACCTGTACCCAGATTTCCACATTCAATACTGCTTCCGACTTCATCATCAAGTATCTTCAAGCTTCTGGGAGTTTATCATCAATCCGAGTGTACTCCACAGAAACTCCAGGTATTTGGGTTTGAACAACCTGCAGGAGGCGCCTGCACCTTAAACCTGACTCCATCTTGGCATTTCCAACTCAGTTCCTGCTTGCCTTGTTCCGGCTCCCGCCTGGGACCATCTTCAGTTAAGACTTTGTCATTGTCTGTGCAAATGGTGATTCCAGCCCTGGATTCCATCCCAGCTCTTCTGAGACGCCATTAAGCTGGCCTTCCTGCTCCGTGACTTCAACATGGCGCGTCGCCTCATATTTACAGCTACGCTCCAGATCTTGCGCACAACCTTTCCATCATTCCAAGTTCTGAAGATATCGCCTTGTTAGTGTAATGGTTAGGGTTAGAGTTATGTGTAGGGGTAGGGTTGTAATTATGGTTAGGAATAGGATTAGAGTTAGGATTAGGGCTTCAAGTACTTTTAAGGTTAGGATAATTGTTCATATTATGGTAGCAGTTGAGGTTAGGAGAACATAAGAACATAAGAAATTGCCATGCTGGGTCAGACCAAGAGTCCATCAAACCCAGCATTCTGTTTTCCAACAGTGACTAATCCAGGCCACAAGAACCTGGCAATTACCCAAACACCAAGAAGATCCCAAGCTACTGATGTAATTAATAGTAGTGGCTATTTCCTAAGTAAGCTTGATTAATAATGGACTTCTCCTCCAAGAACTTATCCAAACCTTTTCTAAACTAAGCTACACTAATTGCACTAACCACATCCTCTGGCAACAAATTCCAGAGCTTAATTTTGGGTTGAATGAAAAAGAATTTTCTCTGATTAGTAGGAGTAGGGGTCGGGATAGTGCATAACTTAAGTTTAGGATTTCAGTTTGGGTTAGGATAGAAATTAAGGTTAGCATGTGTAGCTAAAATATTTTTGTTTGAATCATTTCATTTTCTTTTTTCTTTGTTTAGTTGTTTTTGTTTTGCTTTGTCATTTCCTTTTTTCATGCGTTAAAACCCATTTAGTGCTCATTAAAACAATTTAATTTCTGCTAAATTGCTTTAGTGCATTTTAATTCTTTTAGTGTATGCTAAAACTATTGGCATTCATTTAAAAAATTAACATTCACTTAAAGAAACAAGATGAAAAATGACAGCACTATAGTTAGGGTTAAAGTTGCAATTACAATTAGCATTAGGCTTAGGGCAGCAATTAAGATAAGGGTTAGGGATACTATTACAATGAGAGTTGAAGGTAGGGTTTGGATTTCTGTTCAAACTTGGGTTAGGGTTGCTGTTATAATGGTATTTATGATTTCCAAAGGTGTACCTAGAGGCACCTGGGGCGGATACTTCTTTGACACCCCTCCCCCTGATACTACTGGGTTGGCACAGAAGAAGGAGCAGCAGCTGAGCGGGGACTTGGCACTTCCTTTCTGCTGATACCGCGGTGCTGGCACAGGAAAAGGAGCAGCAGCCGAGCAGGGAGCTAGCACTTCCTTTCTGCTGATACCACGGTGCTGGCACAGGAGAAGGAGCAGCAGTTGAGCGAGCTTCCTCCTGCTCCTGGTCGGATCATGCATGGGCCACTTGCCTTCACTGCCGGTGGTATGTTGGGGTCCACAGGTGGCACTTGAGACCTGCTTTCTTCCTCTGCAGCCGGAGTTTTCGGATGTTGACCCGGATGTTGACAATTCATTCAGAATTCTGAGTCTCCAAGCCAAATCTAGAGCGTTCCCAGACATGCCACAGGACCTCTTCTTCTAGCAATGCTAGTTTTATTCTTCTGCCACTGGCTCCTGGAGCTCCGCTGCACGGGCTCCAGGAAATGCCAGCAGCACTGCTGGCCTCTGCCACTGCAGGTCTTGTTTTTACTGGCAGAGTTTTTTTCCCCATCACATCACTGTTCCGCGCTGCCACAGGACCTTCCTGCCAGTGGCAATGGCACCCTTCACCCTGTTGCCACCCAGGATGGACCTCCCTTGCCCCCCCCCCCCCTTAGCACACTTCTGATGATTTCACCTTGCCCCCCCCCCCCCCCCCCCCTTAGCACACTTCTGATGATTTCAGTTAGGATTAGGGCTATGGTTTGCATTGGGGTCAGGTTTAGGATTGCAGTTAGATTTAGAATTTAACATAAGAACATAAGAAATTGCCAAGCTGGGTCAGACCAAGGGTCCATCAAGCCCAGAATCCTGTTTCCAACAGAGATCAAACCAGGCCACAAGAACCTGGCAATTACCCAAACACTAAGAAGATCCCATGCTACTGATGCAATTAATAGCAGTGGCTATTCCCTAACTAAACTCGATTAATAGCTGTTAATGGACTTCTCCTCCAAGAACTTATCCAAACCTTTTTGGAACCCAGCTACACTAACTGCACTAACCACATCCTCTGGCAACAAATTCCAGAGCTTTATTGTGCGTTGAGTGAAAAAGAATGTTCTACGATTATCTTAAATGTGCTACTTGCTAACTTCATGGAATGCCCCCTAGTCCTTCAATTATGCAAAAATGTAAATAACCGAGTCACATCTACCCATTCAAGACCTCTCATGATCTTAAAGACCTCTATCATATCCCCCCCTCAGCCGTCTGTTCTCCAAGCTGAACAGCCCTAACCTCTTCAGCCTATCCTCATAGGGGAGCTGTTCCATCCCCCTTCTCTGTACCTTCTCCATCGCAACTATATCTTTTTTGAGATGCGAGGACCAGAATTGTTCACAGTATTCAAGGTGCAGTCTCCCCATGGAGCGATATAAAGGCATTATGACATTTTCTGTTTTAATAACCATTCCCTTCCTAATAATTCCTAACATTCTGTTTGCTTTTTTGTCTGCTGCAGCACACTGAGCCAACGATTTTAAAGTATTATCCACTATGATGCCTAGATCTTTTTCCTGGGTGGTAGCTCCTAATATGGAACCTAACATCGTGTAACTACATCAAGGGTTATTTTTCCCTATATGCAACACCTTGCACTTGTCCACATTAAATTTCATCTGCCATTTGGATGCCCAATCTTCCAGTCTTGCAAGGTCCTCCTGTAATGTATCACAGTCTGCTTGTGATTTAACTACTCTGAATAATTTTGTATCATCTGCAAATTTGATAACCTCACTCATTGTATTCCTTTCCAGATCATTTATATATATATTGAAAAGCACCGGTCCAAGTACAGATCCCTGAGGCACCTCACTGTTTACCCTTTTCCACTGAGAAAATTGACCATTTAATCCTACTCTCTGTTTCCTGTCTTTTAACCAGTTTGTAATCCACGAAAGGCCATCGCCTCCTATCCCATGACTTTTCAGTTTTCGTAGAAGCCTCTCATGAGGGACTTTGTCAAATGCCTTCTGAAAATCCAGATACACTACATCTACCAGTTCTCCAATTAGTCTAAAATGTGCTACTTGCTAACTTCATGGAATGCCCCTTAGTCCTTCTATTATTCAAAAGTGTAAATAACCGATGGATTCACATCTACTCATTCAAGACTTTTCATGATCTTAAAGACCTCTATCATATCCCCCTCAGCCGTCTCTTCTCCAAGCTGCACAGCCCTAACCTCTTCAGCCTTTCCTCATAGGGGAGCTGTTCCATCCCCTTTATTATTTTGGTTGCTCTTCTCTGTACCTTCTCCATCGCAACTATATCTTTTTTGAGATGCAGCGACCAAATTTGTACACAGAATTCAAGATGTGGTCTCACCATGGAGCGATATAGAGACATTATGATATAGAGTTATGGTTAGGGTTGGTTTTAAAGTTGTTAGGATTAGGGTTTGTTTTAGGGCTGCAGTTAGATTTAGGGTAAGGGTTAAGATTAAACTTGTAGTTAGAGTGAGTTTTAGAGTTAAGGTTAGGGTTGAATTTCACTTTAGGGTTGCAGTTAGGATTAGGGAAAGGTTATTAATTGGGTTAGGGTTGTAGTTAGATTTAGGATTAGGATTAGGGTTGCAGTTAGAGGTTAGGGCAGATTAAGGGTTAAGAATAGGTTAGGTTTTCAACTGGGGTTAAAGTAGGATTCAAAATAGGGCTTGGGTTGGGGTTAGAGTTAGGTCAGAGCCTCTCAACCAATGTGAAGGTTTATATGATTGCAGTTAGGATTAGATTGAGGATTGGGTTTAGGATTCCAATTAGGATTAGGGTAGTAGTTAAAATGAAAGTGAATGTTAGGGTGATATTGAGAGCATAAGAAATATTTTAAAAAAACCTTCTTATTGCTTTAATAGTATGTAATTAAACACTTTCACAACATTATCTGTTGTGTTCCGTGGCCATGGAAGGCCACGGAATCACATGGCCCCCTACCTTGCCCGCGACAGCGACCCGCTGCGGCAGCTCCGGGGGAAGTCCCTCACCCTGTGCCTGTCGCTCCAGCACGGGTCCCTGAGATGGCCGCCGGGTGGGGAGCCATCCCTGCTCCTCCCTCGCGGCGTCTGGCAGTGTTTCCTCCATGGAGGAAATCCAAGATGGCCGCTGCCATCTTTAGGCGCGAGGCCGCGCCTCCTCCCTAGATTTAAAGGGGCCAGGCCCCTTAACTACTACTCACAGCTGTTTCTAATGCGCCAGAGTAGAGGAAGTATAAAGGGAAGCTTCCTCTGCCCATTCCTTGACTTGGCAATGTTCCCTGTAGTCAAGTCTGCTTGCTTCAGTGAGTTCTTGAACTTCGGATCCTTGTTCCTGGTTCCTGTCTCGTCTTGGTGTTCCTGGGTCCTGACTTCAGATTGGCTAGCGGTGATTCTTGGTGTGTGACTTCGGATTGACTAGCGGTGATTCCTGGTGTGTGACTTCGGACTGGCAAGTGGTGATTCCTGGTGTGTGACTTCGGACTGGCAAGTGGTGATCCCTTGGTGTGTGACCTCGGACTGGTAAGCGACGACCCTCTGGCACTCGACCTTGGACTTCTTCTGGACCACCGTCTCCAAGGGCCCACCTAAGTCCCAGCAGCTCAGGTCCCTACGGGCTCCTCCCGGGGGGACCGCAGGCTTCCAGGGGTGAAGCTCCAGTTAGCCCTTGCACCGAACTCTCGACTCCTTGACCTCTCAAAGGTCCACCTAAGTCCCAGCGGTCCGGGTCCCTACGGGCTCCTCCTTGGGGGACCGCGGACTTCCAGTGACGTAAGTTACAGTGAATTACGTCATCACGCATTGCGTATTCTCTGATTGGATGGCTGGGTCGTCTTAAGCTGACAGCTGACATCTTGATGGTCTCTGTTCCTTGTTGTTTAAAGCTTTTGAGTCTACGGTTGTCTAGATGACAGGTTCGACTACACTGCCAACACAAGTTAAGTAATTTACCATTGAGTTGATATTATTATAACATGATTGTATCTTTGATTTAGGAACAATAACAGAGTTAGAATGAAGTGGTGATTTAACATTTGAATTACTATGAAGTAACTAATATTGTTAGCTCCTGATGAAGCAGTGTTCTGCGAAACATCAGCCGTTTGTCGAGCTGAATATGAAGGATGGGTCCGAATGAAGTTTGACCCTTCTACATAAAGATATAACATTAAAAAAAAAATACATTATCACAGTGTTTTGAACAAACCATTCGTATGCTAATATTTACCGCAAATGATTAAAAGACCGGACGGCCTCTGTTTGAAAACCTGGTAGGCATGTCGTCAGGCTTGATGATGCGGCAATAAAAAAAGAGAAGAAAGATTCATTAAATTTATTTTGTGAGTGGCATTTTCATAGGTTTCCTTTTTGGAAGAAGTAACTTGTGAATTATCCAGCTAACTGCTGCTGAATGTTGGTCCCAGAGGGCTTTCTATGCAGATATGTGTAAGCACACAAGGACTCTACCTGTTGTTTCTAGAACCATTGTCAACAAAGTAGCAGAGAAATTCTCAGCCTACAGCCTTAACCTAAAATCCAGTGGGCAGGTGTACCAGGCCCGTGCATAAGTATGTCTCCTAGGAGTGAAAGGCATCCAAATGTCAGAAGTTATAATTGCACCTAGTGCCAAGAAACTATGGATATACCCTGCCAAGTCCCATTAAAGGAATATGCCCTGAAGATAGATACAGAGCATGAACTGGCCAGTTGCCAGCTCTTGGAGTGAGTTTATTATAAAGATTACTTTGCAAGTAAAATATTTGCAAATCATTCTTTTTGATGCATATACTTCCTGAAAGATCCCAAGCAAATGCTAATAAGTACAATTAACTACATTTAGATTCTGTAACATGCTGGAGCCACTATCTTCTGTGATTTGTTATAATTTGTAATTTGGTGTTTGATAAGATAATAAAATATTCTTCTCATGTGACTCCCTGGTTTCCTGATTATTCTTAGCACTGTTATAATATTTTATTGCTAATTCCCTTGCCTCCCACTTATTACATTTGTTAAGGTTAGGGATACATTAGGGTGAAGATTAGTGTTAGGGAGAAGGTTGTTGTTAGGGGTAGAATTGAAATTGGATTAATATTAGGTTTAGGGTTTTAATTAGATCGGTGTTAGGATTAGGGATAAGGTTGGTTTGGGGGATTAGGATTGGGTTATGATTGCAGTTAGAGTTAAGGATAGGTTTATGGTTAGGTTAAGCATTAATGTTAGGATTGGGATTGGGGTTGTAATTAGGGTTAAAGTTGCAGTTAGGGGTAAAAAAATTCAAAATGGCATGGGATAAACACAGAGGATCCCTTGTGGCTAAAGCATCGAAATGAAGAAAAGTAACCTATGTTAACTGTGGGTAACCTGCACATAGTGGCAGTTACTACCCATAACATATTGTGGTTAGTATTACCTTTAGGGTTGCAATTACGGTAAATATTAGGGTTGTAGATAAGAATAGGGTTAGGGGTCCAGTTAAATTTCAGGTCAGGGATAAGAACAGCATACAGATCACTGTTACTGTTGGGTTTTGTGTTAAGTTTAGGAATAAATTTGTTAGGGTAAGGTTAGAGTTAGGTATAAGGTTGCTATTAGAGTTGAGGTTGAAGTTAGGGCTAGGTGATGGTTAGGGTTAATGTTAGGATTAGGGTTGCAATTAGGCTTTTGTTTATTTATTTAATTTATTTATTTACACGGTTTTTATATACCGATGTTTGGTTGGAGTACCATCACCTCGGTTCACAAAGCATACAATTAAAAATTCATTCTACATACATCAATAAAATCATATCTCAAACAATAAAAATTACAAAATTAACTACTCATACATATATAAACAAGATTTCTGCATTACAGCTTTCAGAATATATCTCTTAGCTTGAATTGATATTAAACGCCTGGTTGAAAAGCCATGGTTTTGTGATGTAATTTTAGCTTATACTTACTAATTAAACTTTTCCTCCAATCACTGCCGGGGAAGGGTTTCTCTGTTTTATGTATGTTTAGGTGCACTTTTAGATTATTCTTCTGACTGAAGCTTTTCCCACATTTATTGCATAGAAATAGTGTTTTGAGTGGGTGGGATTTCTGCTGCAATATTAAATGTGATTCCTTACTAAAGCTTTTACCACAGGAGTCACACAGAAAGGATTTAGTGATAATGATAGTGTCAGAGTTAGAGATACAGATAAGGTTAGGTTGCAGTTAGAGTTAAGGTTAGGTAGGTTTATGGCTAATATTATGCTTATTAGTTTTAGGATTAGGGTTGCCATTTAGGTGGGAGTTAGAGTTATATTTACAGTTTAGATTAGGATTGTAGTTGGGCAAGTCTCTTTACCCTCCATTACCTCAGGTACAAATTTAGATTGTGAATACTCTGTGGATATGGAAATACTTCTACAGTACCTGAATGTAATCTGATCTGAAATGTCTGAAAAATGCAAGATAAATCAAGTAGTGTTCTAGTTGCAGTTAGTTTTAGAGTTAGTGTTACAGCTGCAGCTAATTTTAGGGATAGCTTTAGGGAAGCAGTTAGGGTTAGTATTAGGATTAGATTTAGGGTTAGACTTGTTTAGGATTAGAGATTCAGTTTGGATAGGGTTGCAGTTAGCAAAAAGGTTAGGGATGCATTTAGTTTTAGACTTAGGGTTAGCATTGCAGTTAGGTTTAGGATTTTATTTGCATTTAGGTCTAGAGTTAAGGTTAGGGTTAGGTTTAAGTGAAGGCTAGGCTTTGGGTTAGGATTAGGTTTAGAATAAGCTTTAGAGTTAGAATTAGGATAGGATTAGAGTTAGGGTTGCATTTAGGGTTAAGGTTAGTGTTAGGTTGAGGGTTAGGTTTAGTAGTGCCAATAGGGTTAGGTTTGCAGTTACAGTTAGGGTAAGGGATAAGGGTAGGCTTTGTGATAGTGATAGCATTTAGTGTTAGGGTTAGGGTTAATGTGACAGTTAATGTTAATGTTGCAGCTTAGATTTAAGATTGTAGTTAGGGTTAGGATTGGTGTTGATATTGCAGTTAGGTTTGCAGATAGGCTTAGGGTTAGGGTTAGTAATTCAGTTAGATTTATGGTGAGGGTTAGCATTAAGTTTAGGTTTGTAGTTAAGTTTATTGATAGTGTTAGAGTCTGGGTTACAGATAGGGTTAAGATCGAAGTTAACATATGGTTATGGTTAGAATTAGGATTAGGGTTGTGGCTAGGATTAGATTTAGGTTTAGTTTTAGGAATGGAGTTGCTATTTAGGCTAGGATTACAAGTAGGTTTGCAGTTAGTGTTAGAGTCAGAGTTGCAATTAACAATAGGGTTAGGGTTGCAGTTAATTTTAGGGTTAGTTTTGGGGATATAGTTAGGATTAGCATTAGTGTTAAGATTAAAGTTAGGGGTTAAGTTTTGATTTAAGATTAGGGTTGCAGTTAAGTTTAAGGTTAGAGTTGTTTTAAAACTAATGCATATTCGAAATGAATGAGTCCCATTTGTTTTATTTATTGGGTCTATGAAATTCATGGGTGCATCCCACAAATGAAGCATATGCCATTAGTTTCATTTGTTTTGAGCCCCATTTATTTCTATGGATTGTTTTGGTTCATAGGAATGAATGGTATAGTAACAATTATATTTCACTGCATTGACAGTTAAAAATGTTACTGTAACCAGGAGCCAGCCAACCCTTCCCTGTGGGTCAAGTGCCATGCCACAGCCTTGTCATGGACTGGAGGGCACTGGACTGAACTTGTTGGAAAGGAGACCTCAGAGGCAGCATATCAGAGTGAAGCTTTTTTCAATTCCAGCCTTTTGCTGCTCTCTGGATCCAGTGATGTGGTAATCCTGCAATCTGGGCATTTGTGGGCTGGGCAGTGCTGCACCATATCGTCTGAGATTTTGTTCTAAGTGGAAATTGTAGATTGTGATCTAATTCTCACACGTCATTTCTTCTTCAATTTTAGTAAAAATGTGTTTGGTTGCCTAGCCTGCTGCTTCAGTAGTGCTGCACTGGTGTCACCCACTGTGGAAAGTAGTGCCAGGCAAGCAGGCAGGCAGGAACTTTACTGTGGGGTTTTTTTTTTGTCTTCCCTGGATGAGAATGAAGCAGGATCTGTGTGTAGCCAGGAGAGAGTGTGAGGTAGTGGCAGTGCTAGTACAGAGTGTTTTATTTTTCTCTGGGGTGGGTACATGGTATTAGGTAGTAGGCACTGCTGCAGAAGTTCAGTCCAGAGAAGTGAGCGGCACTAGCTGGGGCAAATCACTACATAAATCAAGCAGCAGGCAGCAGTATCAGCAGTGCACATTTGAATTGCCACTTTGTCATTGGTTTACACACAATCAATCACAGAACAACTGTTATGTATTATCCAAATCCATAGTCGGGATGTGCAGGGCAAAAAAATGTGCTTTCGTTATTTGGTTCATTTTCGGGAGCGTTTTTTCCAATGAATTTCAGTTCGTGGATTGCTTGATTCATGTGAAAAAAATGAATCAAGCAATTAAAAAAAACCCAAAAAAACCCAAAACAGCCATAAACTAAAAACTAGGCCTCCCTCCCACTCCCCCAGAAAAACGCCCAGGCCAGGATCCCCCCTGGCTCCCAATTACCCAGTCTGGTGGGGATTCTCTGGAGGTGAGTAGGCTGAAGCCGCAGGAGGTTGCCGTGGGCTTGTTCTATACAAGGCCGGAACTCAAACCCAGGCAATGCCATACAATGCCATACATTAAATTGGCAACATCCACTCTGGTTAAGATGCCGGAGCTAATTAATTCTAGTGCGACTCCAGCATACATCTATCATTTGGCATTGAAAAGCCAAAGAAGGAAGATAATGAACCCTGGAGCTCCCAGGCCTGGACACCAAGGCCTGGGCCTGACCCTGGGCCAAGGCCCAGGCATCGGGACTGGGCTTCCTGACTGAGGCCCCTGTGTCGGACTTGGTTTCGGGCCTAGGCCCCAGTATTGGGTCCTGGCCTCCGGGTTAGGTCATGGCATCAAGCCTGGGACCTGGCCTAAGCACTAGCGTTGGGACCAGCCTCCGTATCGGGTCGCAGCATTGGGTCTGGGTTGAGGTACCTGCTTTGGGACCCACCCTCTGGGTTGGTCTGAACTGAATTGGGGGCCCCCTGATTGAAGTAAACCTTTTTTGTTCATTTCATTTTAAACAAATGCATTGACCTAGGTTTAGTCCCAAAGCTGGGGCCTTGCCTAGGCATAGGCCGCAGACCCTGCTTTCTGCCTCCTCCTATGACCTAAAGCGAGGCCCCGGCTTTGGGCCTAGAACTAGGCCCGATGCATTTGTTTAAAATGAAACAAATGAATAAGGTTTGTTTCAATTGGGGGGCTCCTGATTTGGTTTGGGACCACCGAATGAAATCAATTAGCCTTATTCATTGTTAACTCTGGCGTATTCACCCCAGTAGATGGTACCATTTTGATGTACGGCAATGCCTTACAATGCCATATATCAAAATGGCACTGTCCGCTCTGGTGAATATGCCAGAGTTAATTAATTCCAGTGTGACCCCAGCAGATGCCTGTCATTTGGCATTGAAGAGCCAAAGAAGGAAGATGATGGACTGTGGAGCTCACTGGCCTGGACACCAAGGACTGGGCCTGACCCAAGGATGAGGCCCAGGCGTCGAGACCCAGCCTCAGGATCAGGTCGCGGCATCAAGACTGGGTCCGGGTCAAGGTACTGGCATCAGGACCCGGCCTCTGAGTCAGGTCATGGAGTTGGGCCTGGGCTCAGGCCGCAGTCTAGGGCCCAGGGCCCAGCCTCTGGGTAGCACCTGGCAAAGGCAGGAGCAAACAGCAGCTCTAGTGGAGACAGAGCATCATGGTGCTTGTGGGCTTTGCTGCACACCCAGTTGATGGATGAGTCCCATACTATGGCCAATATTCTATCAGCTGTAATCCTGCCTAGCATCACAAAAGATTCTTTGCTATAGAGTCATCCAAAGGTCATTGAGCTCTGTGTTGTAGAGCTTTTGCAAGCTGCAAACATCCTCTCTGTGAAGGAGGGGTTGGAGAGGGACCTGGTCAGTGTGATCTAAGCTTGAGTGATGTTTTGAGATAGGGTTGAATAAGGCAGGAGGCTCATTCCTCCACAGGGGATGGGTTTGGTTAGATATTTAAGATGTATACACAGGCATCTTAGAGGGAGATTCATGGGAGTCTCATCTCGGCCCAAGGTTCACATCCTTACAAAAACATAACAGATTGCTAACTCTATGGACCCAGCTCAGGTCTCAGTCATTCAGGCCATCCCTGGCCTGGCTCAACGTCTTGCCGAGCAACAAAGGACATTAGAGACTTTGGCTAACGCCTTCAATCGGCTAAACTCTCAGCTGAATTCTACATCGATGCCTGACAAGGCCACTTCCTCTCCCCAGGTGTTACCTGTATGACTCTCCATGCCCTTGCCAGCTCCCACTCATTTTACAGGAGATACCCTGTTATGTAGGGGCTTCCTGAATCAGTGTTGTATGCACTTTTCACTACAACCTACTTATTTCCCAGACGTAGTGTCCAAAACTATGTACATACTGTCTCTTTTAGACAGGAAAGCCCTGGCCTGGGCTTCACCTCTCTGGGAGCATAATGATCCAATTCTCAAAGATTTGACAGGCTTCCTTGCTCTCTTTCGTTCTGTATCTGATGACCCCACTCGCAAGACTGTCTCTGGATCTGCACTCCTGCATCTACAACAAGGTGCCAAACCTTTGACTGATTATGTTATTGAGTTTAAAACCTTGTCCTTGGAGCTACCTTGGGACCTGGGTTGCCTGTGGGCTATTTTCCTGGAAGGTCTGAACTCTCGCATCAAAGACGAATTAGCAGCACGTAAACTCCCCAATACTCTGGAATCTCTCATTGATCGTCGTCTGCATGAGCGGTCATAAGAGGTAAAAGGTTCTAAAAAGATGCCACCAAGGGTTCCACGCTCTCGTCCAGTGCCTGTTACTCAGACTACTCCTGCACCCAGTATCGAGGAGAAAGAACCCATGCAACTAGGCCGCAGCCACCTATCAGCTAAGGAGAGGTGTCACCGAAAGAGATTAGGCGTCTGCATGTACTGCAGACAACCTGGCCACGCCGTGCCCTCCTGTCCTATCTGTCAGGGAAACTTGCAGACCTAGAATCCACCGGAGGACTCCTCCTAGGTCTAACTTCTCCATCTCCTCCACTGGCATTTCCAGTCTCCATTAACTCGGATGCCCTTGAATTCCACACACTAGCCCTAGTGGACTCAGGTGCCGGTGGGAACAACTCGTAGAGCACCTATGAATTCCCACTGTTCGGATACCTACTCCACTGCTATTGTCACCTATACATGGCGAGCCATTATTTGATGAGGTCTCATATTCTACTCAACCTATTCATCTCCGCACAGAGTCGCTACACTCGGAGACCATTTCTTTCCTAGTCCTGGATAAGGCAATACATCCGGTGGTACTCGGACTGCCATGGTTACAAATGCACTCACCCCAATTCGATTGGAGTACCCTAGAACTGTCCCAATGGGGAAAAGCTTGCCATGGAAAATGCTTAGAGGTGATAACCCCTATTCCTTGCCTGACCACTACCACCTCCCTTCCGGGCCTACCTCAGCAGTATTCTTCTTACCAAGATTTGTTTTCTAAGAAAGCGGCAGACACTTTACCACCTCACCGATCCTTTGACTGTGCCATAAACATTATCTAATTCAGAGCCTCCTAGAGGAAGGGTGTACCCACTTTCTCTGTCAGAGACCAAGCTTATGTCTGCCTTTATTCAAGAGAACTTGGTGAAGGGCTTCATTCGGCCTTCGGAGTCTCCTGCAGGAGCTGGATTATTTTTGGTGGGTAAGAAGGATGGATCCCTTCGCTCATGTATAGACTACTACAGCTTAAATGAGATTACCTGGTATGGTTTGCAGCTAAGGTTAAGTCCATGGTTAGGGCTGGAGTTAAGGTTAGTTTTTTTTAGGATTGCATTGAGTGTTAGTCTTAGGGATAGGATTTCAGGTGAGTGTTAGGTTCAGGATAGGGTAAAGTTTAGAGCAAAGTATAGGGCTTGCGTTAAGGTTACAGTTAGGCTATGATTAGGTTTAGAGGTATAATTTGAGCTAACATTGTAGTTAGACTTAGTTTAGTGTTCGCTTTCATTCAGGGTTAGGATTGAAGTTAGGATTAGCATTATGTTCCAATTAAGGTTAGAATTACATTTAGTTTTGGTACTCCATGAGACTTAAGGTAGGTTATAGAAATATAGGAACATAGAAATGATGGCAGAAAAGGACCAATTGGTCCATCCAGTCTGCCTAGCAAGTTTATGGTAACCACTCCATACAAGTCACTGTCCAATTCCCCATTACCTCTTGCCGTTGAAGCAGAGAGAGCAATGTTGGAGTTGCATCAACAATATGAGGCTTATTTGATGCAGATTTACATTTTTTCTCATTGCATCTGATTACTATTAATATTTCTACCACCACTGCTGCTACTACTGCTATTGATTATTTATATAGCACCGCATACATATGCAATACTACTTTACAGACATTTATAACAGTCAATCAATGCACACAGACAAGACACATAAGTGAAACATTGCAAGAACTGCCTCAGCCGGTCCTAATGATATGCAACCAGCAAGGTGAGAGCAGCTTACAAAATCTTTAAACACTGATGATATCTCCTCAGGAATGAATTATACATCTGAGTAAAGATTAGGTGATCTTCAATGCCTTTATTTCTTTTAACTGCCAAACAAATTAGCTAAGATATGTTTCCTAGCACTGTCACTTTCAGAACGTTCTGAAAACCCCCTACATGTTTGTTGATAGCAAATGTTCTGCATGTGTCTGCACTTTTTAAAACATTTAGGATAATTAGACATTTGAGCAATTCCTCCTTGTCTGGGCAGTTAGCATGCAATACATTTCAATAACTAATTAACTTCTGCATCTTTCTTTGTAAATGTTTTTCCAACTTACAGCAATTTGCTACAGTGTTAAAGTTTTATTTGAAAAAGGTCAGCTTTCTGTTTTCCTTTTTTTTTTTTTTATTTAAAAAGTACATTGGGAGGTGAATTACAATGTTATACAAAAGTTTGGCCACCTAACAGGGTCATCCATCAAAATGCGTTAGGCCGTTATCATGGGCATTAGGGTCCTAACACCTGCAACAACGCATACGTTATTTATCGTGTCATGCGATGCAAATTTATTCAAAGGGGAGGACTTGGGGTGGGATCTATGAAAATGAGGGGCATTAACGCAGCATGCATGTTATTGCCAGAAATAACTACACCATTTTTTTCCTGGTGTTGAGCTGTGCAATATGTCCGAAACAGAATTCATGATAAATATTAGAGAGCGAGAGCAAGAGAGAGCGAGAGTGAAGATTTGATGTAATTTTGAGTGAGTACACTGATGTGTACTGCGCTGTTCGTACGTTTCACTGTGCAGGTAAAACTGGCCCCAAAACCCAAGACCACCACCAAAACCTCACTTTAAGTTACTAGCTTGCCCTCCTATAGTGGTATATATAGATGACTACTATGAGAGACTTATAAAGAGAGTCTCCCTCTCTCTCTCTCTCCTCTGAAATTGTCATGCCCCCTTTCCCTTATCACAGGCATTATTCATGTGAAATTTGTAGCATTTTGATGAATCTAGGCCTAAATTAGGCATTCAGCCATCTTTTGAATATTGTCCTGGCAGATAAAGACTAAAATGGTTCATCCAGTCTGTCCCACTAAGAGTCTTCACATACGCAGCTTAACAACAACTCCCCTTTTCCCCTTTTTTATCGAAGCTTTCACACTTTACCTATCACTGCCCTCTATTTCTGTCCAAGCTTACTTCAAATTTATTACCAGGATGGCTTCCACTGTCTCTGCTAGTGGGCATTTTGACTTTTGTTATATTCAACTTTGAGATCAATATTCAACAGGAGTTAGCTAGCTAATGGGGTGATTTATCAAGCCGCGATAGTGCTCTGACGTACATTATATCGTACGATATAGGAGATATTTTTCATCTCCCCACCCTGATACCCTCCCCTATTACAATGACCTTCTTTGCATGCAATTTGCATGCATGGATAATGCAAATTCGTGCAAAAAAGGTCATTACTAGTCAATTTGATATAAATATTTTGTCATGGCCGACCACAAAGGTGCTCAGCCGCGATAAAATGACAACTCCTATTTGAAATGTGTTAAATGTGCATCAGGAGACCCAGGACCCTAATACAGGATACTATTTTTTTTCCTTTTGGGGGGAGGGGGAAGGGGAAGGGGGTGGGGTAGGGTGGGGCCCAGGACCTTTTTTTTACAACTGGACAGTAGTCACGGTCATTTGGGGAGTGGAGCTGTCGCTGTCACTTGGGGGCTGGGGCCACATTTTCTGTTTTAACTTTGGAGAGGGGGAAAGGGGCCATTGCTGCGCAGTTCTTTATTTTATTTTTTTAATATTTTAGGGGAGTCGGGGCTACCTCGACTGGCAGTCCCAGGTCGAGACGAGGGTCAGCACTGACCCCTGCTCCACCGCCCTGTTTGCATGTGTCTTTTTTTTTTTTTTTCCAGGCCCTTTAAGGCGATGGCGGTCCTGTGGGGTTGGAGCCACCGTCAAGTTAAATGGCTGCTCGCCATGTTCTTTTGTCCCGTGGTGTTTGGCCGTGAGACACAAGGATGTGCCATACAGTTGCAATGCTTTTTTGGGGAAGTGCTCCACTGTCACGGTGACTCCCTCCAAGATAGTGGGGACTCCTCCTGCTGAAAAAAACATTGTGGCTTAGTTGTGACTAGGGGTTAAGTAAGAACTTAGCCAACTAGACCAAAGCCATTGAAAACTGAATGGGATGACAGGCTGTCACGAGGTTGCTAAATTAATCCTGTGATATTAGGGGCAAGCCTGGGGGAGGGGTTACATTACTGGGGTTTGAGGTTAGGTAGCTAGCGTTGATTTTCAGTGCTAGCTAAATCTAGGCAGTGTAATAGCAACCATAAATGTGACTGTCTGGGGCTCACCACGCATCTCTGGTAGCCCTGATCTCCCTCTAGCCAAGTCCTGTCGTCAAAACAAGTTGATGCTGGCTCAGTCTTCCGTCCACCCTCCTTTCTGTCCTCTGCCGGTATTTATTTATTCGTAAGCATTTCCTATTACACCTTTTCCTAAAGGTAGGCCCAAAGCAAATTACATCAAGTAACAAAGCACTGAGTACAGAAATAATGGATGCATACAGATAGGAAAACAACTGTGAATCGGTTCTCTAGTAAATATATAAAAAGTGGGTAGATTGGGTAGGAAAAAGGAAGGGGGTGCATTATAAATTGCATTTATACAGTTAAGAAGTAAGTTAAGCATCAGTGGTGCGATAGATATTGAGAATCAGCCCAGAAGTGGACAAACTCCGTGGCATTCACAGTCAGGAGACTTCCAGTGGACCTGGATAAGTCTGTTGTGGAGTTCAGGGGAAGTTTCCCAGTGCAGCATTAGAGGTAACTAGTTCATATGCTAGGAGCAGAGCAACTGAATTCGTAAAGTTTTGTGCATGTCAGACTAGTTGAAGTCAGTGGAGGGGAAGAGAGACGTTCCCTTGTCGTGTTGTAGGAGAGTAGAAGTTGGGAAAGATATTCAGGGGCCGGCTGGTTCATGCCTTTAAAGACAAAGGAAAGTATGACCTCTCGGTGCACTCCTTTTTCTGACAAGGATGGAGATATTATGTTTGAGATACCAGCAGGGTCGGTGGAAGCACAAGGCGAGCTAGGCCTGGGCCTAGGGTACTGACCATTAGGGGGCGCGAGAAATGTGGGGTCGCTAGTGGTGACAGCAAAGAGTAGGGATTCAAATCTCCACTCACGAGATAGAGATAGAGTCGGGGCTGCAACCGGGATCGGGGGATTCTATCAGCGTGACTGGGGGGGGGTGTCAGTGAAGTGCAACCAGGGGAAGGGCGGTGCAAGGCAGGAGGTGCCTAGGGTGCCTAACCCCTTTGCACCAGCCCTGGATATCAGGGGACAGAATTGCTCAGTAATTTTTAAGACTTAAAAAAATATTTTTTTTTAGCATATCCATAGCAGTTGTTGGAATACTTTAAGGAAAATTAATAAATATAACTCACAGTATTTTCTAAACTCTTAATCTCTTTATATTAATTTATATTGTCTTTAATCAAAGCAATTTCATTCTTTTGGAACTAATCTATTTTGGTCTCTGTGGGAGATTGGAGTAGGTGAGCATTAGGCTACCCACAGTAATGGGTTCAATATAATTTATTTGCAAAGTGAAGGAATGAAAACTGCAGGCACATAGTTCTTTAAGATATGACCTTTACTTCAGTGCTATGGGGTCAAGCTTCAGCCTGCCCCTAGAGTCCAGTAGAAATGCTTTACTTCTGCATTTAAACCAGCCTGACATTAACCCCTAGCTCACTGGCCACTGGGAGACAGTAGATTTCAGCTTACCTCTCAGGGCACTGGACTGTAGGGTATTCTCTTGGAATGAAGGTCAGGAATCATTTTACCTCTCAGGGCACAGCCATATGGATTTATCTCTGGAACTTAAGCATTGGCTTCTTCTCTGGGAATTGATTTCTCTCTGGGAATAAAGCACCAAGTTCCTCTGAGGGGTAAATTCAATCTCTTTCTCTCTCTCTTTCTCTCTCTCTGAGAGACTAGAGCTTCAGGTTCCTGTGACGGTGTCTATGTGCTCTTCAGGTCCAGTAAAACAAGGGCAGGGTTCGGGCACACATACGCTGGAGGTACAGTATGACAGGAAAAAACCCCCAGGCAGAATTAGCATAGGATCTATAGATCCCTACATTCCAAGAATCTCTGGGGGTGGATTTCCTAGGGTGCTGGGAGAGGGAAAAGGACAGGCAGATTGAAAAGAGGAGAAAAAGCAGGAACAGGAGGAGGCACCAGGAAGTTAAAAGACTGAACTTATATTTGGGACTTGGCTTAAAATTTGCGTTTGTTTTGAAGCAGGGGAGAGGAAAAGAAACGGCACGCTAACTATGCCTTCCACTGCAACGAGCTACATTCGTAGGAGAACTCTGTTCTGGAGTTCTGCTTGTTTTGGAGTGGGGAAGGGGAACAGAAACCCTCTGCTAACAGGCTTTTATGCTCTTGCAGCCTGGTACAGCTGAGGGAGGACTGTATTTGAACTTAACCTTTTTTTGGGTGTTCTGAAGGAGAGAGGGGCCGGAGGTCAGACAACCACAGCAGCTGTACACTGCCCCAGGAGCGTGAGGTGGAATTCCTTTTAGGAGCCAAGAAGGCGACCTGTCAGTGGTCTGCCAGGCCAGAGATGAGGCAGACCACTGAGATGGGTGAAGCAGATGACCAGAGCGTCATGGATCACCACAGCGCCTCTCTGGTAACAGAGGAGTTGCCTCCATAGACACTTTATCGGAGTCCTTAAGTTTCACTCTGGAATGCAGGTTTCGAGTTACCTCTCTAGATGGAGAGGCTTCTAGGGATGTGAATCGTGTCCTCGATCGTCTTAACGATCGATTTCGGCTGGGAGGGGGAGGGAATCGTATTGTTGCCGTTTGGGGGGGTAAAATATCGTGAAAAATCGTGAAAAATCGAAAAAATCGCAAAACCGGCACATTAAAACCCCCTAAAACCCACCCCCGACCCTTTAAATTAAATCCCCCACCCTCCCGAACCCCCCCCAAATGACTTAAATAACCTGCGGGTCCAGCGGCGGTCCGGAACGGCAGCGGTCCGGAACGGGCTCCTGCTCCTGAATCTTGTTGTCTTCAGCCGGCGCCATTTTCCAAAATGGCACCGAAAAATGGCGGCGGCCATAGACGAACACGATTGGACGGCAGGAGGTCCTTCCGGACCCCCGCTGGACTTTTGGCAAGTCTTGTGGGGGTCAGGAGGCCCCCCACAAGCTGGCCAAAAGTTCCTGGAGGTCCAGCGGGGGTCAGGGAGCGATTTCCCGCCGCGAATCGTTTTTGTACGGAAAATGGCGCCGGCAGGAGATCGACTGCAGGAGGTCGTTCAGCAAGGGTTCCGGCGCCTCGCTGAACAACCTCCTGCAGTCGATCTCCTGCCGGCGCCATTTTCCGTACAAAAACGATTCGCGGCGGGAAATCGCTCCCTGACCCCCGCTGGACCTCCAGGAACTTTTGGCCAGCTTGTGGGGGGCCTCCTGACCCCCACGAGACTTGCCAAAAGTCCAGCGGGGGTCCGGAAGGACCTCCTGCCGTCCAATCGTGTTCGTCTATGGCCGCCGCCATTTTTCGGCGCCATTTTGGAAAATGGCGCCGGCTGAAGACAACAAGATTCAGGAGCAGGAGCCCGTTCCGGACCGCTGCCGTTCCGGACCGCCGCTGGACCCGCAGGTTATTTAAGTCATTTGGGGGGGTTCGGGAGGGTGGGGGATTTAATTTAAAGGGTCGGGGGTGGGTTTTAGGGGGTTTTAGTGTGCCGGCTCACGATTCTAACGATTTATAACGATAAATCGTTAGAATCTCTATTGTATTGTGTTCCATAACGGTTTAAGACGATATTAAAATTATCGGACGATAATTTTAATCGTCCTAAAACGATTCACATCCCTAGAGGCTTCTATTTTACTCTTCTTAAGAGTAGACACTCTTGCAGAGGTCCGAATCTGTCAGATTCCCCTCAGTGTTTCTCTGAGTTTGTGCAGGCCCTCTGCATCCGTTCCGCAAACTGGGCAGCTGCCAAATTTTAAGCTAGCCAGCTATCTGATTAGGGGAGAGGTTTCACCTACTACAGTGTCAAGCTGTCAACATAGGGATTTCCATTGCAGCCCTCTATTTTCTGGCTGGCTATAAGATGGAAATTCTGGACTGGATCATCGGCAAAGTGCTCTGATCCAGAGTGTCCATAATAATGACCTCTCCCATCCTGTGATGGCATCTTGTAAACCTGTCTTTCAATAATATGCAAGACCAGCTAAGAAGAATGAGGGAACAATAAAGGATTGAATCGTGAACCCTAATAGGTTTTTGAATTTCTTGTCCTTTTCATTAAATGGTAACAGGAAGGCAAATCATGAGTTATCACTAGGGACTTTGGTTTTCAATTTCAATTTTATTTCTCTGGGGGAATTTATCAGTGTTTACTGCAAAAGGAGCAAATGTTATATTTACCCAGAAAAATGGTGTGGTTTTTTTCCCCCACTGATATCTCCCATTTTTATTCTTGTACTAATCACGGATAAGTTTCCAGGAAAAATAAACCAAAAACTGAAAAGGCGGATCTCCAGTTATTACATAGTGCAGTTTTACATTCTGAGAATTCTGACATTATGTGTGACAGTGACATGACTGATCCTTTTATGTTTTCCTTAGTACCCTGGGCCCATGGCATTTCATTTGGTGTAACATGGCAGGACAAGGTGCCTAATTAAAAAGAACAAGTACTGTAAAGCAAGACCATTCCATGCACAGGGCCCGTTGTTCACGGTGTGTCAGTCTGGTTATTTCCAAGCACTTTTGGCAGGATGCATTCATAATGTACCATTTTGCACATTCACTTCAGCTCTGCTCTGCAGAATGAGGTATCAGAATCTTAACTTGGCATTTATCCCATGATGGATAGGAGTGAACGGTGGCACTCCGTCCTCTCTACAGTGCTCTGCTGTGTGATTTACTGATCATTTGTGGGCTCCCCTCGTCACCAATAAGCCACGTGTGAGAGATTACAATTAAACCTGGCCATGCCGTGCCTGGTTTGGTTTTTCAAAAATCGGCACTTTTTAAAGTGCCTGCTTAAGTGTCTGCAGAATGTAAAGCCTCATGCTAGTTCTACACAGGGCACTAAAATGGAAGGGTATCATTCTCATATAGTAACATGTTTACAAAATAAGAGAATACCTATCTATTCAAGCAGTGGTGAGAAATATAGTAGTTTGCCTAGGTGATGCACACAAAAAGCTATATATTTCATAGAATATTCCTTCCAGGATTGGATTTCTTTAAACAACCATCCACGTGACATAGGGTTTATTGTCCTATCTTCTTTAAAGCAGACATAGGTATCTTAGGAAATGCTCAGATTCAATATTTTTGTCTGGGACTCTCATTGTTATAAATGTAGAGTCCTACTGGGCCTCTACTAAGAGACTACTCCATCTGCAAAAGTAGAGGCAACTTGCAAGCATGCCACCTGTCCTTTAGTTCCTCCATGTAGGCTGCTGTAGTGGTTGCTGCCTGTCGATATCAAAGGCAGAGACCCCTAGTGAGTATGTGGATTCTTAGTTTGATTTTGGAGAAGGCAGCAGGACTTATTTTGTAGTTCCCGTTTCTTTTTTTCTGATTTTGTTTGAGGAACTTATTTTCCATTTTTGGATTCAGTTGAAAGACGTTTTTCAATCCACCTTTCCTTCTGTTTTGGAGTTGGTTCGCCGGTCTTGTAATATTGGACTGTTATGAAATGCAATTGTCCACCTGGGATTTGGAAGGAGGCTTGGGCCATTATCCAATGTCTAGCAGGAGAAGAGTAGTAAAGAAGAGCAGCGCCCCATTGGTATAAATCCACTTAAACTATCCAATGGATATTCAGGAAAGGAGCTTGAATGGCACCCTCCGTGTACAACCAGGTGCAAAAAGGTACCAAAGGGGTGTGAGACTCGAATACCAAGCCTTCTGATCAGAGGTATTGCAAAGGTTGAGTTAAATTTGATCTACCCTCATGCCAGTTCAGAGATCCTCTAGGAAGAAGCTTTAAACTTGCCCCTAAGCTGGGAGAGAACCTGGTTGGTAGGTACATTATGGAAGGAGCCGCAGTCACAGATTTATTGCAAGCAGTGTGTTTGCGTTATGGCCTACGTAAAGAAAATGACTTGCAAACAATGATAGTTTTCCATTTGACAACAATCTGTCAGTAAGGATACCCTGGAACCTTATCCTTGAGTCCAGCATGATTTTTACCACTTGCTATAGAGACTGTGAAAGAATGCTCAGGGCCTAGCAGAGTAATCCCCATCCCCCCACTCCCTGGAGTTACTGTGTGCCTTTGGACTCCTAAAGATGATTTCGTCCCAGGGGTGACATAAATATTAATAGTAAACTGCAATTAAATATTGTGTAGAGGTATCTGGTGAGATGCAGCATCCAGCGTGAAACCTAAGCAAGGCATAGCATGATCAGGTGACTGCTGAGCTATTCATTCTGGCCTGAGCCCGGTTTTCCACACTCATTTTCCAGCCTTGAGGGATAAGTGATTCTGTCTTTGCAGCTGAGAAAACAAAAATCCCCAAACGGCTCTTATATGGGATTTACAAAAATCAGAACTGGGCATAGAGACATGGTATATGCTGAATTTTTTTTTTTCACGCAAGGGATCAAAAGGCTATGTAAAAATAAATAAAAAGAAAGCCAATTTAGCCGTTTGCCCTGCTGTATTGCTAGATGATGTGTGGAGTTGTTTTTGAGCCAGGGTGACCTTGACCTAAATGTCCTCCTGATCTTTTCCTTTCCCTCTTTTATTCAAATCCTCAGAGTTAAGGAGTGAGCACCTCTCCTGCCATAATCTGATAAGTAGGAACAGTGGAAGCAGGATGGAGCCCAGGAGACTGGTCTATGATCATTTTGGTGGAACACAGGAAAAATGTGACCCCCAAACCTTTGCCTCCTTCATGTGGAACCATAAGCATCCTTGTCACAGTTTGTTCAAGTCAGCTATCGGCTGGGAATTACTTTTGCCATCAGGTGGAAAATAAGTTTCAACTTCAGACCAATAGAGCAGGAGATTAACAGCTTATGAAGGAGGTCATTAATATTTATTGAAATAAAACCACTTATGGTCTTGTGTGCAGCAATCAGCGTGTCTATGTTCTGGAGACAGGCAGCTGGAGCACTGGAACTACAGAGAAAGAGAAGCTGGAATTCTAGACGAAGAACACAAATGTCGAGATTGCAAACAACCTGCAGCAGATGTCGTGCGCAGCCCTCAATACATTTACTAAATTACTCTGGTATTGATGCAGAAGACTAAAGGAAGCCTGTAGTGCACGGCAGCTGTATGTAATGAGAGTATTGTAAGGCAACACAACAACAACAACAAAAAAAACAAACCCCACAGGGAACATTCCCTGCTTTTAAAACTTGTATTTGTCCATAGGTCCTATGACAGGAAGACTATATTTCCTTGAAGCAAAACTACGTCTAGTAGAACATACGATTCTGCTGATTGAATGAATTTAAATCCTTGGGCACTAATTATCATGGTGCTGCCCTGTCCCCCCCCCCCCCCCCCCCAATAAATACTCAACAACCTGTTGGCTTTAAAATAGGCTGCAGTTTAATAATAAACTAACCCAAGCCCTTACATCAACTTTAACAATAAACACCCCTCCCCCAAATGCCCTCCTCCCCCCACCCTTTCCTTGACCACACCTTAAACCCGATGGTGGAGTTAACCCCCCCCCCCCCCTTTCCACCTGCTCCGCCTCCTACCAGCGAGAACAAGCTCTACCGTGAACCTTAGCCTCACAGTTCTCCGGTCCTCCCGTGTAGCAGCCCCCCCCAACTACACAGGGCACTCCCCCTCCTCCACAACCAACTCCCTCCCCCCCCACCCCACATCATTAGAACATAACAATGGGTTCAGGTTTACCACCACAAACAAGCCGAGTATCAGCTTGTTCCACCACTGCGGCCCTTAATGCCTTCTACCTATCTCCTTCTCCAAGCCCTCCTGTAGTGCGTTGTTGAAAAGGTCCATCCTTATCTCCGAGAGATGGACTCCGTCCCCGCTAAATAAACCTGCTTCCACTTCCCAAGCCCATGAATGTCTTACCCAAAAACCTCCTTCACAACCCATCCACTTCCCCATCTGTCTGTTTAGTTTCTTGACACCTGTGTTCCAAATTGTTTCCTCTTTATTCTTCAACCAGACAATAATGTCCGACCACCCTATCTTCACCTGGGGCCACCTGACTATGATCTGCGCCAGATCCTTCTTTATGCATGTCAACAGGGTTCGACACGTTTTGTATCCGACATCATTACCCCTAAGTGAATCAAAAGAATATCTGGAATTCCCTACATTTCAATCCTTTCAGTCAGAAATGGCAGCAGCTTGTCCCACTGCATGCCTCGTCAGCTAAACCAGGCCAACTGCCAAACCCAATCGCTCCAGTTCCAAGTCCTCCCCATATGGATGTTTCAAGGCTCTTCTTTGGGCTCTGTGTATAAACGAATGGCCCACGATCCAGGCACATCCGTTCCCGCGCCTCCACCCCAAATGTTCTGAAACGAAAACCATACACATTAGTGCAGCCTTTCCTCCTTACCCCCCCACCCCCGCCCCTTCCTACCCATCCCCTGATTCATTCTACCTCCCCCATTCGAATGTACTCCTGAAACGCCCTGGATTTCCATCTTCCGATGCTTTGAATTCCTTCGTCTGGCAGCCCTGCCTCCACCACTGACGTCGCTGCCCCAACCCTGAAGGAATATGAACTATACCGCTGAGCATCCCTGCCGTCCAAACTAACAACCCTATGTAACACCTGCACAAATTGATATCTCGTCAGCGCCAAACCGTCTGCACATACTAGGAAAGAACCATTAACGGCTGGCCGGAACCGTGCATATAATAATGCTGTGTGTACCGGGCAGGTCACCGTGCTCACAGTACGTAACAGAGTAATAAAAGTACCTTTCCCTTTCTGTTTTTGATTTCAGAATAAACAGCATTACCAACTGCTCCTTAATCCGAACACAATGCCGCATAATTCCTTTGACTTTTGTACTCCTACTGGATTGAGCTATTAGCTCGCTGACTCTCATGGCACTAAAGAAGGCCCATGAAAAAGCCACTCGAAATAGCACCACTTCAAACCATGACCAACAAACCTGCATTAACAGTACTGAAAATCGATTCAAGTCATTTATTTATTTATTTATTTATTTATTTAAAAAGTATTTCTATACTGTTTTTACAAATAAAATTTTATCAAAACGGTTCACAAGAACAAGTCATGATATCTAATAGGCAGCCTCTGATCCCTTTGTATGCATATCCTTTTTTTCCAACCCCCCAAAACCTTCCGCAACCGAATTCCTGAAGCAAGTTGTTGCCCAGAATGGCAGGTTCCCACATGTTTTCTTCAGTGCCATACCCTTCCAGGAAATGAGGTACTCTCACTTCTTGCTTCTTCGTCGTGAGTCCAGAATCTCTTCTACTTCGTAAATTGGATTATCTTCCCTGCTTATCTCCTGTGATGTAGGTGGTTCTCTAGAGGACCAGAGCACTAGGGGTTTTAGTAAAGATACATGGAAAACTTTGTTGATACACAATGTATGAGGCAGTTGTAACTGATACTTCCCAGGTCCAATTTGACGAAGGATGGTGAATGGTCCGATATACTGTGGCACAAGGCACATGGATGGTACTCTGTGGCATATGTGATGTGTATTTAACCATACCATCTCTCCTGGCTTAAATTGTGGTGTGGACCTCTGATGAGCATATGTGGCCCTTTTGGCCTTCTCAGCTGCTTTGATGATCATCTCATTAGTACGGGACCAGAGGCCCTGAAATGTCTGGGAGGACAGTTGAGCTGCTGGCAATGGAATGGCCACCTGAAGAGGTAAGGGAGACAAGGTTTGCTTTCCGTAAACTATTTGGAAGGGTGAAGTCTAGGTGGCACTGCTGATATGAGAATTATGGGAAGGTAAAAGGGAGGTCCAATTATCCTGGCATAGGCCTAGAGGAAGATCTTGAGGGTTTGGTTTGTACACTCGGCTTGACCATTTCCCTGGGAGTGATAAGCTGTTGTAAAGTCCTAGGTGATACCAAACGTCTTACTCCTTGAATGCCAGTATTTCTCCATAAACTGTGCTCCCTGGTCTGATACAATGTGCTTGGGTAATCCATGTAAACAGAAGATGTGAAGCGTGAACAGGCTTGCTAGTTCCAGTGCAGAGGGAAGGCCAATAAGTGGGATGAAATGAGCCATCTTTGAGAAGCAGTCCACCAACACCCAAATTACGGTGGTGCCATTTGAGAGGGGAAGGTCCACTATGAAATCGGTAGATAAATGAGTCCAGGGTTCTCTGGAGGCCAGCAGCAGCTGTAACAGCACCCAGGATTGGCCTGACAGAGCTTTTTGGTATGTGCAGGTAGGGCAAGATCCACATAGGCCCCTACATCTTGCTTCATTTGTGGTCACTAGTAGTATTGCTGGAGCAGTGCAAGGGTAGGAGTCCATCCAGTGTGACCTGACACTATTTTAATACCTTTTCTCTGAGTTTGCGGGTTATGACCATCTTCCTTGGCGGGACAGTCATGGTGGCAGATAGAAGAATCCTAACAGGGTTGATGATGTGCCTGGGAGGTTTAGGGATGTTCTTCACTTGGAAGGAGCATGACAGGGTGTCTACCCAGATGTTCTTGAGAGCCGGACGGACAATACCTCAGCTTGAAATCAAAGCATGCAAAGATTAGAGACCAGTGAACCTGATGTGCATTTAGTTGTTGGTAATGGTGGAAATGTTCCTAATTCTTATGATTAGTATAGATGGTAATGCGGTGCTGGGCTCCCTTCAGCCAGTGGCATCATTCTTCTAGTGCAAGTTTGATCACAAGGAGCTCCCTGTCTCAGATGCCATAGTTCTGCTCAACTGCTGAGAACTTCTTTGAAAAGAAGGAGCAGGTATGGAGTACACCCTTAGGGGAATACTGGCATAGCACTGCCCCCACACCCTTGGTGGATACATCCATGTCTACACTGAAGGGGCATATCAGGTCTGGATGATGAAGGCAGGAGCCTGTAAGAAATCCTCCTTTAATTCTTGAAACGTTGTCATGGCTTCAGGAGGCCAAATTTTCTGGGTGAGTGCTGTAAGAAGAACTGCAATCTTTGAGTAATATGCAATGAAGTGAAGGTAATAGTTGGTGAAGCCCAAGAACCTTTGCAGGTCTAGGAGCCCCACTGGCTGGGGCCAGTCCAGGATATACTTGACTTTCTCTGGGTCCATGTGAAAGCCTCTCCTGGATATGATATACTCCAAGAAGGGAAGACTTTCTTTTCAAATAGGCACTTTTATAATTTTGTACACAAATTGTTCTCTTGTAGTCATTGAAGAACCAGGTGTATGTCATGATGATGAGAGTCAAGATCCTGGGAGAAAATGAGGTTGCTACTGAGGTACATGACAACGCAGATGTAAAGGAGGTCCCTGAAAATCTCATTCATCATTTTCTGGAAGACAGCTGGGGCATTGCATAATCCAAAGGTCATTACCAAGTATTCATAATGGCCATCCTGTGTGTTGAATGCTGTTTTCTATTTATCTCCTGGCTTAATTCAAATCAAGTTGTAGGCTCCTTGGAGGTTGAGTTTCATAAAGATCCTAGCCTCTTGGAGCTGATCAAAGAGTTCTGAGATTAAGGGTAAGGAATACTGTTCCTTCCTAGTGATAATGTTGTTGCGTCCATTGGTCTTCGACGGCTTCACCCCGTTTGCCTCACCTTATTCACGGTTCCTCCCGCTTACCTGGGCAAGATGGCTACCATCACATCTACAAGCCAACCTCTCTGGCGTCCCCAGAATGGCTATGATGCAGCCTCCCGCCATTGCTCCTCCCAGGTACCTACTAGGGTGCGCGCGCATGTGCAACCCATGTCTTTGTACCACCTTTGGCGTGAACCTCAAGGGCGTTCCCTCATGCTGACGTCATGCCATCCAGGTATATTACCTTCATCAATTTCCTAACTCCCCGAGTTAGCAAGGACTCGAATCCGTTCTTGTCTACGTTACTCTGCCGCTTCCGTGCTGCCGCAGGAAGCTCTCTCTCTCTGCCCTTCGGGGTATATGCTAATCTGGGTACCCGCTCCTCGGGGGCCCTCTGCTTTATTTCAGGTGCCTTTCAGGGAACAGGTACTCGCTCCTCAAGGGCCTGCTCTCCCCTACCTCGGCGTCTGTACCTTCTACAACATACCTGCTGGAATCGCAAACCAACAGCTAACACCTAGTGAGTACTCTAACTCTCAGTCTATCTCTTCCACAGTATCTCCTCGCTGGGAGACTTGTTGCGGAACCTCCTGATGTCATCTAGGAGAGAAGGGCTCTCTCTGCCGAGGTCCCTGAGACTACAACCACAGACTGCCTCACTACTGCCAACTCTGGTGGAGATCTTCAAGCTGTATAATAAAGAACTATCCTATGTTTTGTGTGTACGAGTCTAGCCCAGTGCTGTGGCTCCTCACGGGGCTCCTCCCCATGGGCGTGGTCATCTCCACAGCACCCAAGGATCCACAAAACACACGTTATCATAACAGATGTTTAGTCTATGTAGTCTATACAAGGCCAGAGGGAGCCATCCTTTTTAGCCACATAAAAGAAACCGGCACCTGTTGGGGGATGTGGATCATTGAATGAACCCCCGATCTAGGTTCTTTTGGATGTACTCCAACATTGCCATGGTCACAGGAAGGGATAAGGGATATACCCTACCCCTTGGACACTTGGTGTTGGGAAGCAACTCTATTCCACAGTCGTATTCTCAGTGGGGTGGCAGTGTTTCAATCTTCTTTTTGGAGCACACGTCCATAAAGTTGCTGTATTGCGGAGGGAAGCTCAATAGTGTGGCAACCAGGGATAAGCAGAATGGGGGTTACATCTGCTGCAGACACGTATCATGACAATGGGGACCCCAACTAGTGAGCTGTAATGTGGCCCAGTCAAATTGTGGAGAGTGCAGCTGGAGCCAAGGGAGGCCTAGCACAATAGGTGACCGCTCTGTCTATGACTGTTGCGACCGTCGCTGCCCAACGTCTCCACTCCGCCCACCTTACCTCTTTGGCGACTCCCTCTTTGGTTGATGGAAGTTTGGCCGCTGCAGCGTCATCTTGCTGACCTCCTCTGGCGTTCCTGGACCGGCTAGACGCTGCCTTCCGCCATGTTCTCCTGAGGCATAAGGGCGCGCGCGGCACGGCCCCGACTCAAGTACCAGCTGTGGCACAAACCTCAGGGGCGTCCCCCTGAGAAGATGTCATCATCACCAGATATTTAAGGTCTCCTGTTTTGCTAGCTAATCGAGTTAGCAAAGGGTTTCCTACCTAGCTGCCTCCAGGTATCGCTGCGGATGGGATTCTCTCTCCGCTTACCTTGCTACTCTGCCTCCTCAGACTTTACCAGGGGTACCCGCTCCTCGGGGGCCTTGCTCTCTCTCTTGCTTTTCAGGTCGCAGTCTGGAACTGGTACTCGCTCCTCGAGGGCCCATGTTCCTGGACCTGCTACAGAATATAACTTTTGCCAGGAAATCACCGCTGCCTACAACATCAGTGAGTTACCATCTCTCTCTCAGAGCTTTCCCTGGAACCAGGTACTCGCTCCTCAAGGGCCTACTTCATTCCAGCTCCTGGGCTATTCCAAGAGACTATTTTGTGAGTGTTACCATCAAGGTTCTGTTCCTGAACTCTGCATACTCTGCCTATTCACTATCTCAGTTTCTCTACAGCTCAGCCATCCTGGGATTACTCTTCCGGTGCCTGAGGGACTACAGCCCAGCCGGGATCTTCCAGCTCACTACTGCCACCTCTGGTGGTTCTCTAAAATAGTTTAATAAAAGAATTAGTGTGTGTCTGTCTCCCAACTCTGAGCCTGACCGGTGGTCCCACTCAGGCTCTTCCCCCGTGGGCGTGGTCATCTGCCACCGGCCCAAGGATCCACCCACAATTATCACAAATAACAGATTGCTAACTCCATGGATCCGGCACAGCTCAATGCCTTGCAGCCATACCAGGCCTGGCCCTGCGCATTTCGGAGCAGCACGATGCCTTGGAGAAACTTACTTCAGTGTTCCATCAGCTATACACACAGAAGCTTCAAGGCACAGCTTCCAACCATGAAGGTCAGTTACAGGAGGTAACTTTAAAGACTGCTGTACCACTGGCGGCTCCAATCCATTTTTCCAGAGAAATCCAGACCTGGGGCTTTTTAAACCAGTGCTGCATGCATTTTACCTTACAGTCATCTTTATTTCCTACGGCTCTCTCCAAGACAGGGGCGGATTGGCCTATCGGGGGATCAGGCTTCCCCCGGTGGGCTGGTCTAGCTGGTCACATGGTCTCAACCGCGTGGCTCTTCCTCAGCCCAGCCCAGCCTCAGCACCTCCCAGCACCAAGCCGGCGGAAGCCAAAGAAATAAAAATCGAGGCTGGCGGAGGCCAAAGAAAAGAAGATGGGCACCGCCCAGCCAGCCTCAAGCGGGGGCTGGCTGGGTGGCGCCCATCTTCATTTCTTTGGCCTCCGCCGGCCTCGATTTTAATTTCTTCAGCCCCCGCCAGCTTGGTCTCCGGCGGGGGCTGAAGAAATTAAAATCGAGGCCGGTGGGGGCTGAAGAAGTGAACACCGGAGCTGCTAACCGCCACTGGAGACCAGCTTTTCAGCTGGGGGCTATAGATCGGAAGGGTGCTTCTGTGTGTATGTGAGAAAGGAACAGTGCTTCTGTGTGTGTGTGTGAGTGTTTGTGTATATGTGTGTATGTGAGAAAGGAATGGTGATTCTGTGTGTGTGTGTATGTGAGAAAGGAATGGTGCTTCTGTGTGTGTGTGTGTGTGTGTATCTGAGAAAGGAATGGTGCTTCTGTGTGTGTGTATGTGTGTATGTGAGAAAGGAATGTGCTTCTGTGTGTGAGGCAGGGAGGGTGCTTCTGTATGTGTGTGGTGTATATGTGAGTCAGGGAGGGTGCTTGTGTGAGTCAATGTGTGTGTGCGAGAGAGAGATGGAGCATGTTTTTGGCTGGCTTGTGGCTGTGAGAGAGGGCATGTGTGTGATTGAGCCTGTTTGTAAGTGAGATAGAACATGTGTGTGACTGAGAGCTTGTGTGTAAGTGAAATAGAGAGAGCATGTGTGTGATTGAAATCCTGTGTGTAAGAGGGAGCGAGTGCATTGTGTGATTGAGAGAGACTGGCCAGAGAGGTGACGTGTGTATGTGTGAGACTGATCAGGGAGATGACTGGTATGCGTGTGCTTGTGTGTGTGTGTGTGTATGTGAGAGAGACTGGTTGGGGAGATGATTGGTGTGTGAGAGACAGAAACTGGTCTTGAGGGTATGACTGGTGTGTGTGTGTGTGTGTGTGAGAGAGAGAAGAGACTGGTTGTGGTCCCTAAGGAAGAGGACCGTGAGGACAGCTTCAGCAGCTACTGCTGCTTCTGGTGTGGCCTGCAAGGGAAAGGAGTAGGAGAACTGCTGGAGAAGGTAAGTAAAGATGGCTTTTTAAGTTCATTTTTCTTGATTGACTACCATTTTAATTATTGGGTAGTATGTGATGTGTCTGCTGTTTGAAATATTTTATTGGTGTTTGGTAAAGGTTTCAAAATTTGCTTGAGTCTTTAATTATTGGATATTCTATTCATCAGCTGTTTTGAAATTATTTTATTAGTATGATTTTATAATTATGATTTATGATATATATATCTTGATTTTATTGATTGTTTCATGAGGAATGATGACATTTTTGTTTTTCCATTGCACTGTATAGAGTCTGGCATGATACGTTTTACAGTTTAGTTTTTGTCTGCACATTTCTATTTATACTTTATGTGGCTTTATTCTGTATTTGGTGAGAGTTTGTGTTCTGCATGCAGAGACTGAGATGAAGCATTCTTTTAGCATGTGGTTTCTCTGGAGGGATCTGTAGTAGCTTGGCCTGTTCTGTTTTCATGATAGGAGGTATATTGATATTTTAGATTCTGGTGTAATATTTGTGGTATTCTTTTTCATAGGTGGGGTTGTTATTCTTTGAGCTTTGGCAAATAGTACTGTGTTGATACAGGAGGACCATGCCAAAATATAGGGGTGTGTACATATATATGTAAATTATATTGTATATGTAATTGGGTACCCATGGGCCAGCATGGAGAAAAATCCCCCGGGCCACTATTTTCCCACAAACCGCCCCTGCTCCAAGACTACCTACATCCTTTCCTACTTGGATGGTAGGGCCTTGTCTTGGGCATCTACCCTGTGGGAACGCAAGGATCCCATTTTGCAGGACATAGAAGGATTTATGGACTTATTTAAATCCATTTTCAATGACCCTGCCCGAACTGCTGTCGCTGGTTCTGCTTTGGTTGAATTGAAGCAAGGCAACAGATCATTGGCTGAGTTTGCCATAGAGTTCAAAACTCTTGCGGCAGAAGTCTGCTGGGACCCCAAATGTCTCAAAACTCTCTTCTTCAGAGGCCTGGATTATCGTTTAAAGGACAAGCTGGCTGCTCGCGAAACACCTGACTCGCTGGACAAATTAGTAGCCTTGGCTTCTCGGATTGATCACGGATCCGGTACAAGGTGAAGGAACTTCGGCCTAAGGTGTTACCTGGGTTGAAACAGGCTAGTGCTATACCTGCACCTCGGATACTTCCAGTAATCCCTGCTGCTGACTAAGATGAACCGATGAAACTTGGTCATGGACGTTTGACTTCCAAAGAGAGAAGACTTCAGAAGAGGCATGACCTTTGCATGTACTGTGGTCAGCCCGGCCACGACGTCTCTAAATGCTCCATTCGTACGGAAAACGGACGGGCCTAAGTCCTGCAGGAGGACTGTTCTTAGGCCTCTCTACGCCCTCTCCTCCGCTCTCTCTCCCAGTCTCCTTGACCTACGGACCAGTCACGGTTCAGACTCCTGCCCTGGTGGATTCAGGGGCAGGAGGCAACTTCATTCTCAGACATCTAGTGGAATAATTGAGGATTCCCCTCAAGTTGAAAGATCCACTACTGTTATCCTCCATTCATGGAGAGCCCTTACCGGGCAACGTGACTTGCCAAACCGTACCAGTTACTCTCCGCACCGGAGCTCTCCATACGGAATCGCTCTCCTTCTTTGTACTGGAAAGGGCTTTGCACCCTATCGTCCTGGGGTTACCCTGGTTGCAAGTGCACCAACCCCAATTTGACTGGGCATCCTTGGAACTCTCCCGCTGGGGCCCAGAATGTCACGGGAGGTGCCTAAAGGAAATCTCGCCTATCATTTGCATGCCTACGACTCCAGTGATGCCAGGACTGTTGCCCCAATATGCTTCCTTCAGGGATGTATTTTCCAAAGAAGCAGTTGATATTCTTCCTCCACATAGGCCCTATGACTGTGCCATAAGACTGAAGCCCAATGCTAAGCCACCGAAAGGATGGGTGTACCCTCTCTCAGCCATTGAGAATAAGGCAATGTCGGAATACATTGAAGAAAATCTCCAGAAGGGCTTTATCTGACCATCAGTCGCCAGCCGGCGCAGGCTTCTTCTTTGTGGGGAAGAAGGACGGTACCCTACGTCCATGTATCGATTATCGAGGTCTAAATGAAAACACGATCAAAGACCATTACCCCTTGCCGTTAATCTCGGAGCTGTTTGACTGGCTGCAAGGGGCCAAGATATTTTCAAAGCTTGACCTGAAGGGGGCCTACAACCTCATTCGCATTTGGAACAGCGATGAATGGAAAACGGCCTTCAACATGCGAGATGGCCACTTCGAGTATCTAGTAATGCCATTCGGGTTGTGCAATGCACCCGCCATTTTCCAAAATATGATGAACGACATCTTGCGGGACCTGCTGTACAAGAATGTTGTGGTCTACCTGGACGACATACTAATCTTCTGCCAAGATTTGGACACCCACATTGCAGATGTCAAGCAAGTACTCCATCATCTTCGCGAACACCAGCTGTATGCCAAACTCTGTAAGTGTGAATTTCACAAAGACTCAGTGCCTTTATTAGGCTACATAGTGTCAAAAGAAGGCTTCCAAATGGACCCTCACAAACTTGAAAGTATCAAGAATTGGTCCCAACCTACTAGCCTGAAAGCTTTAAGGAGATTCCTGGGGTTCATCAACTATTATTGAAGCTTTATAAAGAACTATTCTTCTTTAACTGTACCCTTGACTGCAATGACCCACAAGGGTGCCAATGCTTCAAAATGGTCAGCGGAGGACATTTCCGCGTTCAAGAAATTGAAGACTGCCTTCTCCACAGAACCGTGCTTGCAGCATTCAGACCCAAACAAGCTCTTTATCGTCAACGTTGATGCTTCAGATGTGGGTGTAGGGGCTGTGTTGAGCCAAACAGGAGACTCGAAAGCCTTACATCCCTGTTCTTTCTTCTCACGAAGATTTTCTCCAGCCGAGAAAAACTATGGGATCGGCAATAAAGAGCTCTTGGCAATAAAGTTTGCATTCGAGGAATGGCGGCCTTGGCTCGAAGGTGCTCAACATCAAATAACCGTATTCACGGATCATAAAAATCTAGAGTATCTCCGCCATGCACAATGTCTGAATTAGATACAGGCCAGATGGTCCTTATTTTTTAATTGTTTCGATTTTGTGTTGAAGTACCGCCCCGGAGATAGAAACACCAGAGCAGACGCTCTGTCATGCTCCTTTCATTCAGAGGATGTGCCTGATGAGCCACAGCACATAATTGACCCAAAGAAGATCCTCTTGGCATCCACTCAGTCTGTACCAACTGGTAAAACTATCATTCCTAAAAGACTTAGGAAGAAAGTTCTCTTTTGGGCACATGATTCCAAGCTGGCTGGCCATCCTGGCCAACGCCGTACCCTGCTCAAGATACAGAAGCTGTATTGGTGGCCTACCATCAAAAAGGATACCTATTCCTAGGTGGCATCGTGCACCAATTGTGCTAAGAACAAACCCACTTCTGGACAACCATGGGGTCAGATGCAACCACTGCCAGTTCTGGAATGGCCCTGGTCATACATCGCTACTGACTTTGTAGTCGATTTACCTACTTCCGGAGGAATGAATACCATCTGGGTGACAATGGATCGATTTAGCAAGATGGCACACTTCGTGGTGCTCCCTGGCATACCTTCAGCCTTGGAGCTTGCAAAGCTCTTCATAAAGCACATATTCCGCCTCCACGGACTACCTTCTCACATCGTATCCAACCATGGGTCCCAATTCATGGCACGATTCGGGAGGGTCTTGTGCAAATTGTTTGACATCTCTCTAGGCTACCCTTCAGCCTATCATCCACAGTCGAATGGCCAGACAGAATGGATGAATCGAACAGTGAAGCAGTTTATTCAAACTTATGTCACGTCCCGACAGAATAACTGGGCCGATTTGCTTCCATGGGCTGAATTCGCCATCAACTCTCATCCAGCAACATCTACTGGATTGTCACCTTTTGAAGTGGTTTTTGGATGTTCCCCAACACCGCCACTTCCACTGAAGCTCTCAGTGACGTCCCCAGCAGCTCAATCCACTGCTGATGATATCCATAATCTGTGGGTTCAGACAAAGGACATGCTAATCAAAGCGAGTGACCGTGCTAAGAAGTACTACGATGTGCACCATTCGCAAGCTCCAGTCTTCAAGCCAGGAGACAAGGTCTGGTTGTCAACCAAGCATCTCAGACTTAAACTACCCTCTTCTTGGTTTGCTCCTCACTACGTGGGACCATTCCTATTGAGGCAATGAAGACACATCAGGCAGGATTCATGGCAGGCAGGAAAAAGGGAAGGACCACTCCCGTGGGTCCCCTTTTTATTGTACATACATTCAATAGCATACAATGTGTCATCACATCATTGGCTCCTCTCCCCATAGCATACAGACGTGTCACTACACTATTGGCTTGGCTCAGGGGGTGTGTACGGATCATTTAATTGGCTGCTGAATCCTATACCTCCTGTCTTTATCCTGCATCTGACTACGTGGCAACTAGCTATTCTTTCAGGCAATCAGAGTTAATTATAAGCTAGAGAAATACGTGACAGTCAGGTATCCTCTCCTTAGGCAGAGAGGTTTAAGCACTAGTGTTGCTTCATTCAGTGCAAAGGTCAGGGAGAAGGGAAGTTAGTGTTAAACCCTGACATGGCCTGCCGGCAAAGCTCATAATTCCCCACAATTCCCAGTCCTTCAACGTATTGGCAAAGTCACCTACCATCTGAAGCTACCATCTGGTCTCAACATCCATAATGCTTTCCACGTTTCACTTTTGAAACCGCTCATACTCAGTGAATTTACTTCCAAATCTCAAGACCCACTTGTCATCAATGCAGAAGATGACTTAGAGTTCAAAGTCGAAGAGCTTCTGGATATTTGAAAAAGAGGCAATACTTTTGAATATCTTCTATCATGGGAAGGTTTTGGCCCCGAAGAAAACTCATGGGAGCCTCAGACCGATATCCTGGGCAAAGAGATGCTTCGTCAGTTCCACATCGCGCATTCTTCAAAACCCAAGTCTGGTACCTGAAGAGGAGATCGCCCTTTGAAGGGGGTACTGTTGTGACCATCGCTGCCCGACGTCTCCACTCCACCCACCTTACCTCTTTGGTGACTCCCTCTTTGGTTGATGGAAGTTTGGCCGCCGCGGCATCATCTTGCCGACCTCCTCCAGTGTTCCCAGACCGGATAGACGCTACCTTCTGCATGTTCTCCTGAGTCCTAAGGGTGACTCAAGTACCAGCTGTGGCACGAACCTCAGGGGTGTCCCCCTGAGATGATGTCATCATCACCAGATATTTAAGGTCTCCTGTTTTGCTAGCTAATCGAGTTAGCAAAGGATTTCCTACCTAGCTACCTCCAGGTATCTCTGTGGATGGGATACGCTCTCCGCTTACCTTGCTACTCTGCCTCCTCGGACTTTACCAGGGGTACCCACTCCTCGGGGGCCTCGCTCTCTCTCTTGCTTTTCAGGTCGCAGTCTGGAACTGGTACTCGCTCCTCGAGGGCCCACGTTCCCGGACCTGCTACAGAATATAACTTCTGCCAGGAAGTCACCGCTGCCTACAACACCATGAGTTACCATCTCTCTCTCAGAGCTTTCCCTGGAACCAGGTACTCGCTCCTTGAGGGCCTACTTCATTCCAGCTCCTGGGCTGACCACGCCCATGGGGGAAGATCCTGACCAGTGGTCCCGTTCAGGATCTTCCCCCGTGGGCGTGGTCATCTGCCACCGGCCCAAGGATCCACCCACAATTATCACAAATAATAACAATGACATAGAATATGATGCTTTCCTTGTGAAGAAGGTCCATATGCACTGTCAAGGGATCAATGGCCAAGGTGATGCAACCAGGCAATGGGTCCCCATAAATGGAGAAAATGATGAAGGGGGGACTTCCTGTGAACAGCAGGAAGCTGTAGGTGGTCCACCAGGGCTTTCATCAGGAAGTCCCCCCCGGAGCTGGAGTCGAGCAGGGCTAAGATGTTAAAATCTTTGTTGTCCAGAGTGATAGCCACTGGAAGCTTTAGTTGCAGAGCTGGAGTCATGAAGCCTAGGATCACCTCCTCACCAGTTCCTAGGCTCTGAAGTTTCCCCGCACACAATTAAAGGCACAGGCCCAGCTGACGTCAGCCAAGTCTCTCCTTGGGAACAAGGCAGCTCTGCCCTAACTGCATAGGCTCATTTGGCCATGTCGTGGCTGTTGGGGCTACTGCTGGAGGAGAGCAGGCATTGGAAATGTGGAGCCAGCTTGATGGCCCTGCCTAGGGGGTGAAGCTCCCTTGCCTGCTGCTGAAGGCAGCGTTCGATTCTAGCAGCCAGATCGATGAACTCCTCCAGAGTCTCTGGTAGTTCACAGGTGGCTAGCTTGTCCTTTATCCGAGAGGAGATAACCTCCAGGAAGATGGTGTGGAGGCAATCCTCAATCGAGCTTGTTGGGCAAGGGTCTGGAACTCTAGTCCATTAGAGCCCAGGTCCCCTAGTACAAATGGAGGAGGTCAGAGTTGGAGGTAGTCAGCCAGCTGGGTTCATTGAAGATGGTCTTGAATGCTGCAGATCCTGGAGAATCGGGTCCGCACATTCCCATAATGGCGATGTCCAGGCCAGAGCCTTACCATCCAGAAGAGATGGAATGAAAATAGCTTTTGCAGAGTCCTCCAGGAAGTGTTGTGGTAGTGGACCCTTGAGCCGGCTAGGAGATGAAGAGAGACCGCTGAAGGAAGGCCCGCAGTGGAACCCATAGCCGGTAGGCAGATCAGGGCCGGGAGACCAGCAGGATTTAGGTGGGGTCTCCTGGTGAAGAAGAGTCTGAAGAACTGTGAGTTGAGGCAGGTGGAGGTGGAACAGAGCCAGAAGAAGTCTAAGTGTCGTGGCAGGCAGCAGCGGTGCAAGACGAGGATGCGGAGCAAATGTCGGGGCAGGCAGGAGACTAGCGGAGACCGGAGACAAACCAAAGTTCAGGACGGGCAGCAAAGGGGAGTACCAGCAGCCAAGCCGAAGTCAGAAGCCAAGAAGGCAAGCCGGGGTGGAAGCAGGAATTGGAACAGGAGCGCTGGGATGGAGCAAGAACTGGATCAGGAACATGAAGGCAGGGGCAAGCAGGAACTGGATCAGGAACGCAGGAACAGATGAACAGCAACTAGCTACTCCAAAGATTGAACCCTGTTGCAAGGCAAAGAAGGTAAGCACTGCCTGGGTTTAAATCCTAGTTGGCATCTGATGTCATCTTAGGGGCCGGGCCGAGGTTTCCTGCCACGGCCTCTTTAAATCCTGACACCTTGCGCGCGCGCACCTAAGGGGTGGGGTTTCATGGAGGAGCTCGGCGGCATCTCCCTCGTGGAGGTCTGTATCATATCTCCCCTGTACCTCCTCTCTTCAAGTGTATACACATTCAGATCCTTGACGCTCTCCTCATAGGTCTTCTCATAAAAACCCCACACCATTTTGGTCGCTCTTCTCTGGACTGCTTCGATTCCACCTTTGTCTCTTTTGAGATTCAGACTCCAGAACTGAACACAGTACTCTAACTGGCTAATTTTAAAAGGAATGCACGTGCACCCACAAATGCACGTATCAGAGCACAAGCTGAGATGCAACTTTATATCATGCCTGCAGGTGTGTATGTATCATTTAAAATCCCCCTGTCACATGCATGTGCACACGTAATCTTAGGAGGTGGCTTGAGTAAATGTCCTGCGCGTATTTCCACCAGGGCTTTAGCGGATTTTACATGTGTAGGCAGGCAGATTTTAAAACATGCTCGCACGAGAGAGAAAAAAACAGTTTTTCCAATTAGCCCACCAGTTTGTCCGGATGATATTGAGGTCTTCAAGACCCCTCTGGTTCTTCATCCTGTAAGCCCCCCACTTAAGCCCTAACCCTCATGCTTTGCGAAAAGTGTTATAACTTGAGTTCTCCAGATTGCTCCTCATCAGGACCAGCAGTATAGTTATGCAGATAACACACCCATGTGCGCTATGTTTAGCTTTTGCAAAATTTGGAGTTACATGCATAATTCTTGGCCCTGCCCTGGAACACCCATGCCCTGCCTATTGCCTGTCCCTTTTCCACCTCCTTATTCCTGATGCATGCACAAGTATGTATGTGCGTACCTCACGGCTTCTTAAAATTTGTGTTGCTCGCACACGGCACGTACATGCACATATGTGGCCATTTTTGTGCAAGTAACCCTTTTAAAATCTACCTCTAAGTGAGACCTCTCCAAGGACATGTACAAGGGCATTATCACCTCCTTTTTCTTACTGGTTATTTCTCTCTCTATAAAGCCAAACATTCTTCTGATTTTAGCTATCGCCTTGTCACATTGCTTCGCCATCTTTAGATCTCCAGACACTACACCAAGATCCCTCTCTTGGTCTGTACACATCAATCTTTCACCCCCCATCACATACAGTTCTTTTGGATTACTGCACCTCAGATGCATGACTCTGCACTTCTTGTCATTGAATCCCAGCTGCCAAGTCTTCAACCACTTTTCAAGCTTTCTTAAATCATTTTCCATTCTCTCTATTCCTTCAGGCATGTCCACTCTATTGCAGATCTTAGTATCATCCGCAAATAGACAAATTTTACCTTCTATCCCTTCTGCAATGTCATATTGAACAGAACCAGTCCTAATGCTGAACCCTGTGGCACTCCACTTAACAGGATTTTCTCTTTAGAGTAGGTTCCATTTACCATACACTCTGTCTCCTTTCAGTCAACCAGTTTTTAATCCATGCCACCACCTTGGCACTTACTCCCAAACTTCTCATTTTATTCACAAGCCTCCTATGTGAGACAGTATCAAAAGCTTTGTTGAAATCCAAGTAGATCACATTGAGCACTGATCCTCGATCCAATTCTCTAGTCACCCAATCAAAAAAAATCAAACAGAGCCTGACATTATCGGGGGCGTTGTGGGAGGTTTCCCACCATGGGCCCTTAAATTCAGGCCGGATGAGCGGGCTCCTAGAGGCAGCCCCTATTGGAGTCTATGGTGTCTTCCTCCAGCATTGAGTCAGGCCTGGTTAGGCACGCTGGTCAGTCGCATGTTGTTCCGGGAGGGCCTGTCCCAGCATCAAGGGCTCCTGTGGACGGCTTAGGGGTTGAGGTAAGAGCGGTGGTCCACGGCCCTGTCCCGCGGACCGACGAGTGAAACATATTCTTACCCTCTAAAGTTTGGAAAGATAAGTGTCATGTGACAGGGGCTCCTTGTGCCATTGGATAGCCCCTGTCACATAATGGGGTGAAAGACCTCCAGAGCCATTTTGGAAAATGGTGCTGGCCAGCCCTTTCCACTATCATGTGACACTGGCTACTTGTGCCATTGGATAGCCCTTATTACATGATAGGGCAAAGGACCATGAGGGAGCATTCTGTAAGTCTGGGGGGATTGGGAGGATAGGCTAAGGTGGGCAATGAAGGCTAGCAGCTGGGAGGGATTAATTTTTAACAAAGGGAAGGTTGAGGGTTGGGGCAGGACATATGAATGGGCTTTTTTTTCACAAATATTAACTTTCTAGGGGAACTTCGGCTTCCTCCTGGGGTGGTGACAGGGGTCTGGAGAACCCTGGGGGTTTACTCAGGTTTTTTCCTTTTTTGCCATATTTTAACAGATATTTGCATAGGATACACTGTTTTCTGAAACCAGAAACAAAACAAAAACAAAAAAAAGGAAAGGATTGTCAAAGAGAATGATAAAAAATGTTTCCAAATGAAATGAAAAAACAAACAAAACAAAAATGTTTGCTTTGCACATCCCTTGTGTACTAACCTAGCAAAGCAATTTCCCTTGCTGATGCCTGAAGCTCTGACAAGTTTCGATGCTAGAATCGATTCTCCCCTTCAGGCTGCTCAAAAAAACTAAGTTGATTGTGTCCTGAACTGGGTGAGGAGGGGATGATCAAATGGTAA
Source organism: Rhinatrema bivittatum (assembly GCF_901001135.1). Classification (NCBI taxonomy): domain Eukaryota; kingdom Metazoa; phylum Chordata; class Amphibia; order Gymnophiona; family Rhinatrematidae; genus Rhinatrema; species Rhinatrema bivittatum. The sequence continues at coordinate 292,172,544 of NC_042620.1, forward strand.
ACTGCCTGAGGATTTCAGACCATTTTCAAGTAGTTAACATGAACTATCATCCAATAAACGATGCTTTCTTTGGGGAAAACCAGGTTCTTATTCCAATGAAAGATCATCTAGTCATTTTAGCTATGATACATGCTGCAAATCCTGGAGCTGTGCCCAGGGAGGGACAGCTCAAGAGAATCTGCTGCCTGAGGCGAGGGATGAAACGGCGCTCCCTTCACTCCACCCTTTCTCAACTCACCCTACCAGGGCACGGCATGGGTCAAATCATCAAGAGGGGAGTCTCTTTGTAGTTTGGCCCTTGCAGTGATTTGAAATCCTGTGGAAGGGTATGTTTTTACGTTACATTTTAATTATGTATATTAATAGATGTAAACCGTTTTGACCGACATTTCTTGTAAAAGCGGTATGTAAACTCTTTTTAAATAAAGTAAATAAATAAGAGCTCAGAGTTCCCAGAGGAGTGGTGGAGTGTCAGCGATAATGTCACTTTCTAGAAAGCTGGCGACCCTGCCACATTCCCAGGATCCCTAAAACACGACTCCAACCTTTCCCCAGTAATTTTCCCTGGAGAAGTGGGAGATAGGTGAATAGTGAATAGTGAAAATAGTGAAACAGGCAATTCAAAGTATAGTCTTCTGAGGTAAAGATATGACAACAATATGTATATTATTGTAACATGCACTGCTGTGATGACAACCAGAAAACTCTGCATAAAAGCACAAAATATACTTGGAGTGCATATAGTGCTGGGCCTATTGTAATGCATGTTGAGTGTGGGCTTTGTCCTTGGAAAGCCACGAGTAAATTGAATTACAATTACAATATAGTAAGCCTTCCAAACTAAAAACGAGCACTAATTCAAAAAGTATAAACCTTATCTATGAAAGGGCAACACTGCAAATATTACACCATGCCCTAAACCCCACTACACCTCCTATTAGGTGAACACGACAAGATACATGAGATCAGCATGAAGGAAATGGTAGATCCGCAAATTTTCAATACCGTGCGGCTAGCACACATGGAATCATGCACGGGCCTCTTCTTGTCTTCACCGCCAGTGGGATGGGGCCTACTAGCAGCCTTTGAGACCTGCTTTCTTTCTCCTACCATCGGCCGCTATGAAGCCTCTTCTCTTCATCCTGCCGCAGGCAGGTTTGCTCCGCCAGCATCACACCAGGGTCTCCTCCTTTTTCATTTGCTGGCAGGGGGGTTGGAAACCCACCACCCTTTAGCTAAATATGTATCAGGCAGCAGGGGGAGGCGGCATTTTGGAGGGTACTTTTTGCTGCTCCAAAATTTTGTGCCTAAGGCAGGCCACATCATCCTGCCTCATTATAGAACTGCCCCTGGCTGTGCAAATATAAGTGCTGGCTAAGAGGTACAGTACATCTTGTGTCCTGGGATAGATGTTGATATAGAAAGGATTGCAAAAAATCCTATACTTTCCCTTGGGAAGTGACTAAGAAACCATGGCCAAGAATTCACATTAACTATGTAGCTTTATTTCAAGGAACGAATTTCCTTGTTGTGGTAAATTCTTATTGAGGTGGCTAGAGGTGAGTACAATATCCTCACAAACATCTCTTGCAACAATTTCAATGCTTCAATAGCTGTTTACAACTTTGGGCTAAATCTTAACACAACCATGAATGAGATGTCTAACCTTAAAACAAAATGAACTTCTCAAATGGTTTGATGCCTTAATTATTATATTGTTGCGGCGAAATAAAGTAATAAAGATTTTATGTTCTGTCAAAATGCAAAAAAAGACCTTAGAACAGGCTTTCTACCAAGTTTCAAATAAGCCAAGATATCAATCACTGTCATAAAAACCTCCAACCTCTTATTTTTTATTGAGACATTTTTTATATATTTTTTTAAATTTATTACTAAAACTGTAAACTAACTTCCCATCAATGATTCTTTTAATTACATCCCATGTGCATTTTTGTAGCTTTGTTATTTTTCTGAATTTGTATTTCATAAATGTTTAATTTACAAAGTCCTCCATGACTCAAAATATATCTTCAATGAAGTTGAACTTATATCTTTGTGTGAATCCCTTCACATACATTACAGCAGAACTTATTTATGTCACAAACTTGTTTATATCACAAAAAGCATTCACTGAACATAAAATAAAATTCAGTAAATGAAACTTTTTTAATCTAGACATTTCTTTTTCGAAATGACTATTGATATATTTTTCGTGGTTATAAAGAAACATCATGCTGATGTCAATCAAACACTTGACACTTTAAATATCAGATGTCTCGGTGAATGATGAGAAAACACCGACAAGGTACACATTTTGCTGCAAGTCAGCTGCTTCAGGGCGAAGCTGGAAACATATTAAAAAGTATTTTAAAATATGTTATTTATATCCAGATTTATTGCAATTGAAACCTTGCTCAAAAGTTCTCTTGAATGTTCTTCCTCAATCTTCTTGCTGCTAACTCGGACAATTTATGGTAAAGCACTCAATCTTCCTTCTAGTTTTTAAATTTGGCCAATCATAGCATTCAACTGACTTATGGAGAAACTTTCATCCAATCATATGAATGGCTCTTCTACTTTCAACCAATCAGCTGACCAAGTCGCTAGACTGACTTTGTGTAGACCAATGGCTGATCAGAATACCTAACCTAATACCTAGTTAAGCCTATAAGTCCCTTTAAATTGTTCTTTTCAGAGAGTATGATGGACAATAAAATAAACCAATAGCAAGTAACTTAGATACCGCTTGCAATATATCCTCCAGTGTTATGATAAAAGGAACTTAGACCCATCTGAAATTTTTACCATATTAATGCTGTATGTACCGTGGACAACTTATTGAATGTATTTATGTAAGTGTTCCCCATTCTATATTTGTATTCAAATATCCATTTTTGTTTTAATATGTAGAACTGCCAGGCACGGTTACCCTCTCTTGGATGAATAATAACCTGGACCAATGCAAAGCAGTATAAAATAAATCATCAGTCCATATACTGCTGCACAACGGTATATTCAATCTCCTCTTCTTGATGCAACTGTGATGTTCCATTAAAAAGGTTCATAATGAACAAGTTGTTTTTCCTACATAAAAAAGTTCACACGGACAAATAATAATGTAAACAAGATGATCTTGGATGAGTGAGCCTATTTTGCTGCACAGTAACCTTACAAATCATACGTTGTCCACATTTAAAATGATCCTCAGATTTTGTTCCCTAGTAAATCTCCTGTTACATGATCTTTTATCATCGGTAGCAAAGCCAGAATTAGCATTTCTCTTAAATTCCTTCCTCTGGAATATGACATCCTGAAATCAGCATCTTGCAATGCAGGATTCATATTCATTAATCTCCAATGTTTACTGATGCATTTATTGGTTTTCCAAGATATGGTAGAATATCTAGTGAACATGTCATTATGTTGGTATCAGAATCTCATTTGTTTTTCTGTCATAACAGCTCCCTCCCATATAACCCTCTCTTATATGCTTGATGAATAGTTTTAAAAGGATACCCTTAGTGCAATAATTGACTACATAATGCACATGCCTCGTTCTTGTAATCCTTTAGATCAGAACAATTTCTTCTAATGAAAAGAAATTGTGATATTGGTAAATTCTTTTTCAATGCTACTGGATGTGCACTGTTGTAAGGTAGCAAAATATTTTTATATGATACTTTTCAGTACAAAGTAGTACCTAATATTCCATCTGTTCTTTTGAGGACAGATGCATCCAAAAATAATACGCCTTCTTTTTGAAAATGAAAACATTTTGTAAGAATATGCGCGGCGACGCAATCAGGCCTCCCCAAGTTCCCTCCCCCCTACCTAACCTTCCTGATATTTTTTTCAGATTTTGTATTATTTTACATTGTGCCTAGTAGTAGAGTGTTTGTGTTGCGATTACTGAGATGACACCAGAATCAGAATATCTTTTTTTGTATGGTGAGTTATATAGGGAAGGACTTAGTGTTACGGCTGTGGCTGCTGTGCAACCGCCTCACCACTAGGGGTCCCTCTAGAGCTGGCTTTCCTGACAGGCCCAGTCCATCTCCTCTGTCCACTCTATGCTCTGGGTGTGCCCTTATAACCCTGCCTGACAGTTGCCTCGGTGCTTCGGCATCGAGCTCACCTGGGCTCCCTGCTCTAGCCTGCCTTGCGTGGCCTTCGGGCCTTCTACCTTTCCTTGCCCTGCCTTCGGGCCTTTCCTTGCCTTGCCCTGCCTTCGGGCCTTTCCTTGCCTTGCCCTGCCTTCGGGCCTTTCCTTGCCTTGCGCGGCCCTCGGGCCTTCTGTCTTGTCCTGCCTTGCCTTGCGCGGCCTCCGGGCCTTCTGTCTTGCCTTGCCTTGTGTGGCCTTTGGGCCTTCTGTCTTGCCTTGCCTTGCGCGGCCTTTGGGCCTTCTGTCTTGTCCTGCCTTGCCTTGCGTGGCCTCCGGGCCTTCTGTCTTGCCTTGCCTTGCGCGGCCTTCGGGCCTTCTGCCTTGCCTTGCGTGGCCTTTGGGCCTTCTGTCTTGCCTTGCCTTGCGTGGCCTTTGGGCCTTCTGTCTTGCCTTGCCTTGCGTGGCCTTTGGGCCTTCTGTCTTGCCTTGCCTTGCGCGGCCTTCGGGCCTTCTGTCTTGCCTTGCCTTGCGCGGCCTTCGGGCCTTCTGTCTTGCCTTGCCTTGCGCGGCCTTCGGGCCTTCTGTCTTGCCTTGCCTTGCGCGGCCTTCGGGCCTTCTGTCTTGCCTTGCCTTGCGCGGCCTTTGGGCTTTCTGTCTTGCCTTGCCTTGCGCGGCCTTCGGGCCTTCTACCTTGTCTTGTCTAGCCTAGTCTTGGTGGCCTTCGGGCCTTCGGTCTTGCCTTGCCTTGCCTTGCGCGGCCTTCGGGCCTTCTACCTTGTCTTGTCTTGCCTTGCCCTGCGCGGCCTTCGGGCCTTCTACCTTGTGCTGTGTATGGTCTTCGGACCTTCTGCCCTGCCCTGCCTTGCTTACTGTGCATGCGCTCCTACGGGCCCTCTGCTCTATTGTCTGTGTGTGTTTGGCCTACGGGCTCTCTGCCCTGCTTACTGTGTGTGGCCTACGGGCCTTCTGTGTGTGTGTGGCCTACGGGCCTACTGACCTGCCTTGCCCCGCTTACGGTGTGTGGCCTACTGGCCTTCTGTGTGTGTGTGTGGCCTACGGGCCTTCTGACCTGCCTTGCCCCGCTTACAGGTGTGTGGCCTACGGGCCTTCTGTGTGGGTGTGGCCTACGGGCCTTCTGGCCTGCCTTGCCCCGCTCACGGTGTGTGGCCTACGGGCCTTCTGACCTGCCTTGCCCCGCTTACGGTGTCTGGCCTACGGGCCGTCTGTGTGTGTGTGGCCTACGGGCCTTCTGACCTGCCTTGCTCTGCCGCCTGCCCTGACCCAGCCTAGACCCAGACACTGCTTCTTGCTGTCTGCCCTGACCCAGCCACGGTTTCCAGCCATCCCTGTCTCTCTCCACCTGGAGCCACCCCTTTGGGTGGTGTTCACTACCCCTGAACTCAGCCCAAGCGTAACACTTAGTTCTGCTCTGCACCCATTGTTGGGGGTTGTGGAATTCCTGTGAATGGAGAATATATGTTTACATTTAGCCCTGTGATGGTCATATGCTCAGTGTGTCACACATATAAGCATCATTTGACAGGTGTGTCCTGACAGAAAAAAAAGAACCACTGGTCTAGGGAATAAAATTCCAGACTTGCAAAATGGTGGAGGCAGATCTAGATATTGTGGCTGTCACAGATGTTGTGAGTTGCGGAGACGTGGTTGCTTCTCAAGGAGGATTGTGAGCCCTTGGACCATGGGAAGGCTCAGGGAGGAGCCCCAAGACCCACACCATGGACGGTGAGAGAGTACCAGCATGGGCAGAACAGGAAAAAGGCTGGACTGAAGACAAGGCAAGGAACGACTGGAACAGGAGCAAGGCAGGCTCAGCCCTCCATTGGACCTACATGCACTAATGAGACTCAGGAATGCAATGCTGGTCTCGAGAGTAGCCTTCTGGCCACTCGATAGCCCTTCCGGACCCGCCACTTGGGAACGATGAGTGCGTGAGGCCAGACGGAGGCTGAGCGCAGGAACGAAGACTCGGGATATTCAGAAGATTCAGACAAAGACTCAGGATATTTAGAAGACTCAGATGTAGACTCAGGTTACTCAGAGCACTCAGACAAAACACAAAGATACTCGGAGGCCTTAGATGTAGACTCAAGATACTCGGAGGACTCAGACAAGGTTTCAGGTTACTCAGAAGACTCAAACAAGGATTCAGGTTACTCAGAAGACTCAGATAAGGATTCAGGATACTTGGAGGTTTCAGGCAAGGGTTCAAGAGAAAGTACCGGGTGAGTGCTGCATCACAGCGCGCCCTACACAGCCATCCATGGCTGGCTGCAGACCATGCCAAAAGCAAAGCAGACTCCAGACAAAGCAGTGAAACTTGAAGCCAGGACATGCCGAAAATTTAGGAGAGGCCTGCACTGGGGCGCACCCTACGCAGCCGCCTGTGGCTGGTCGCGGACCACGCTGGAGCAGAGAAGTTTCTGGCAGAATCTTGGGCATGGATGGAAGCAGGCACAAGGAACTCCAAAGACCGGGACAGGATTCCAGACTTGGGATTCAGAAGCTTGGCAATAAAACAGGAGCCTACCGGAGGCTTGCACTGCAGATGAGAAGACCTAGTACCATGAGGCACCCTACACAGCCCCCCCAAGGGCTGGTCACCGACCACGACGGTGGCACGCCAGTAAAGGTGAACAGACGAAGGACCTCAGAACTGGACGAAGAGCTGAAGATGAGACAGACAGAGTCAGGAGAGGAATATCAGACATCAGGAACGTGGAACATGGTACCTCTGGACACGGAACATCAAGACATCTAGACATGGGATATATGGACATCAGGACATCAGGAGAACTGGACATCTGGAATATCAGGAACATGAAACAAGCGATGAAGGAGCTCCGATGAGGGACGAGACCAGGAACATCAAGAAGAAGTTCAGGAATACGAAGAACATGGAACGAAGATCCATGAAGGCACAGGAGGACCACGGAGGACCTGGACTGGGAATAAAACTACAGATGACTGTGCAGACCAGATCCGAAGGCCCCGAGGGAAAGAAGCAGAGCCATTTTATAGGGCTGGGTCAGGTGTGGATGGATGACATCACTGGTGAGGGCCGCGGGGCTTTTCCCACCGCTGGCCTTTTTCCCACCACTGGCCCAGAAGAAGAGGCGTGCGTCTGCACCTAGAGGAGGCTGGGAGGCAGAGGAATGCAGCGGCGTCCATGCCATGTGGAAGCCAGGCTGGAGGCGTCTCCCTGCCGTGAAGAGGAGAAGAAGTCAGCAGCAGCATCCTGCCGTGGAGGCAACAGGCAGCGGTGGCTTCCTGCCATTCAAGCAGAGGACCCCAGCGGCAGCATCCTGCCACGTGGGAGCAGGAGAAGCAGCAGTCTGAGCAGCGGCACTAGGGCCACGCAAAGAAGAACTTGGTTGGTGGCCTCTGGGCTGCGTAAGGGACGGCATCGGTGGTGGCCTGCTGCAGAAGGTAAGGGACTGCCTGCGGCTAGGCCCACAGGCAGAATCCCAACAACAGAAACATGGTTCAAAGAGTCCCATGACTGGATTACAACCTTACCTAAAAATAATCTTTTCAGAAAACACAGGGTAGGTAGAAACATGGAAGCAGTATCAATTTACATAAACAGTATGATCAAAGTAGGAAGCAAAATGGATTACCTTGAAAAGGGGAGATGGCATGTGCACCTACGTTGGAGTAACCTACAGATCTCTGGTTAGAGAGAACAGTTGGATATGTATTTAGTCAAAGACACACATAAAATTAAAATAAAGGGGGTGATGCTGCTGGAAGTGAGTTGTTTGGACCATCCCATTTGTGGAATCAGCTGTGGAAAGATTCCGGACTCCCTTCAAGGTACCCCCTTTAGACATGGTCATGTATCCCATAGGGGAGAGAGGGTGATACTGGACCTTCTGCTTACAAATGGAGAAGGTGCTCCTAATGTCCAGCTGTGTGTTCACTTGAACTCCAGTGATCATCAGATGATATGGTTTAATATAAGACCCAAAGCAGAAAAGGTCATAGCAAAGTCACAGTCCTGGACTTCATGCACGTCAGCATTGTTAAAATGGGGAGTATATAATGAAGGAGCTGGCAGAGCAGGAAGTTCTTCATGAAGTACAAGAACAGTGGGTTAAACTCAAAGGAGCTATAAAGTATAAGGGCAGCAAATCTCCAAGTTAAGAAAGTAAATAAAAGTGAGATGAAGAACCTTTATCATTTTCCAAAGAGGTGGCTGAAAAAGGTAAGAGCAGAAAAGTGAAAAAGAACTCAAAAAGAAGAGCACAGAAGCAATGAAGGTAGAAAGTACAGCAAAGGCCAGAGCAGAAGAAAGGATGGCTAAGATGGTAAAGCAAATATCAAAAAGCACCCAAAACAATTTCTGGGGGAATCACACTATGTAATCTAATTCACATTCAAAAACCCCCTTTTTTGATTATGTTTCATAAGATATTTGAACATTTAATAGCTCACAGTCTGTGAATCTTGTCAATAAACCAACATTGTTCAAGCAGGAGGTCAGCGGATCTATTATCTGACCCAAACCAACCTCGCTGCTAAAAACTGAAAAATTTTTTTTAAAGAGACGGAGGGCAGGTTTCATATATATGAGTTTCAAACCCCAGCCAGGGTGTGCTCAATCTTGTACATATAATCATAAACCAAGGACACCACCGTCCAATTTTTTTAAGAACGCACTGTGCAACCAATTCAAATTGAATCTTCGTGTCCAAATGTGAAAATTTTTTTTTTATATATATTCTACTTTTTTTGAAAATTATCAAAACACAGATGATTTCGCCAAGTCATCTGTGTTTTGATAATTTTCAAAAAAAGTAGAATATATATAAAAAAATTTTTTTCACATTTGGACACGAAGATTCAATTTGAATTGGTTGCACAGTGCGTTCTTAAAAAAATTTGACGGTGGTGGCCTTGGTTTATGATTATATGTACAAGATTGAGCACACCCTGGCTGGGGTTTGAAACTCATATATATGAAACCTGCCCTCCGTCTCTTTAAAATTTTTTTTTCAGTTTTTAGCAGCGAGGTTGGTTTGGGTCAGATAATAGATCCGCTGACCTCCTGCTTGAACAATGTTGGTTTATTGACAAGATTCACAGACCGTGAGCTATTAAATGTTCAAATATCTTATGAAACATAAGATGGTAAAGCGACATGAAACGCTTTCAGGTGTCAGTGAAAGAGGATGTGTAGAGGTGGAGCTGTAAGACTGAAACAGAGGATTGTGTAGAGAGTGATGATGAAAAAGTGGAAATGCTAAGCAAATATTTGTGTTCGGTAACTTATGCCCCTACTATGTGACGGGGGCTGCCCAATGGCACTGGTAGCCCCTGTCACATGGTAGGTAGGGGCAAAGGGCTGCTGGCAGCATTTTGACTAATGGCAGCTGCTGCCCTGGGAGCGGGAGGTTGCTCCTGGGCCCCCCGCTAGACTACCGGGGAGTTGTAGTGAGTCCTGGGGGGGGGGGGGTGTCATGAGGGGACTCTGCTGGTGGGGAGGGGGGGGGCTTCTTATTTTAGTAAATGGAAAATGTTGAGGCAGGTTTGGGGTTTTGTTTTGTTTTTTTAAAATGAAATTAAGAATGAAATAAAAAACAATGATCCGGGGGTGGACCTGAAATGGCCCACCCCGGACCAAAATTGAAAACGAAGCAAAAATGTTTTGGGGGCACCGCACCTCCTGGAAACTGCAGGTTGATTAGTTTCAACTTGCAAATGAGAAAATGAATGGCGATTCTACTAAAGGAAAAGATATTCAGCAGGCTGCAATTTATGAGGCAGTATGGTTTGTTTGTTTTTTTTTACCAGAGGGAGATTGTCAAATAAATCTATTCAATTTTGTTTGATTGGTGACTAAAGATTGAATTGAAAGGATGGGGTTTATTTAAATTTCAGCAAAGCTTTTGATACTGTCTCACATAGGAAGCTCATAAATAAACTGAGCAGCCTGAGGATGTATCCTGAGGTGGTACACCGGATTGCAAATTGGTTAAGTGATAGACAACAGAGGGTAGTGATAAATGGAATTCACGCTGAGAAAATAAAGGTGATTAGTAGAGTGTCACCGGAATCTGTCCTGGAGTCAGTTTCATTCAATATCTCGGAGAGTAATTCTGTGGAGAGGTTAGAGGGAAAAGTTTGCCTCAAGGTCTTCAACTTCTCCCCAGAGTTGTGAGTCCAAAGCATGCACAGCATCTACTTTAGAAGTCTTAACCTGGTGCCAGGGTGGCCTTTCAGAGAAATATCTAAAATTTCCATCGTTGTTATCCATCGATGAGTAGATGTTGAGAAACTTGCATAGAGTTTCTGAACAGCCCTAAAAACATTGATACCATAGCTATATTTGCAGCAGATGCATGCATGCCTATTAAATGTAAGATGCCTGCTGCACAAGGAATATAGCCAGGGGATTTTATTGCACCCTCTTATATCTTACAGCCTTCAAATATCTTAAACATTCCAACCATCTGCACCCAGTTTTATTTTTATTTTCTTTGCCAGTCTTTGGCCAGTCCTTGTAGTTACAGCAATATAATCAATGAATCTTTCTTCAAGTAAGCACCGATGGTCTGTAATTTTCACCAGTTTTTAAATCTGGTGCATTTGATCTATTTGTGAAATGTTGGCAGTGCTGCCAAACAAGACAGAAATATACTTAGCTGATTGTATTTCTTTTACTGTATTGCTTCTTATACTTGAAGCCAAAACGCTAATGAACTCATTTTGAATCTGGGGTTAAAAGTTTGAATCAGAACATGTCTGGTGCTTTTCCGCGTGTTTCTTGAAAGTACAGTTACACTCATTCAATAGTTCAATAATGTTAAAAAACATTCCATATGTTAGATCACCAATTTTTTCACAGGCATCATGAAGATCTTTATTATTGTTGTCACAAAAATGTATTGCCCACAGAATCACTTTGAAGATATGATGTCATTTGGATTTTTCTGAACCTTACTGACTTTAATAGCAGTCATTGATCAGCTCTCTATTCACTGGAATATCCATATTCAGAAGCATTTAACTGGATAATTAATATCAGCTGATTTTTTAATATTTTAGGCACATATTCAGCTTAAGCTTTAGCTGGACATCTCATTAACTGGTTAAGAATTAGCTGGATAACATAGGGGCATTCCAGGGGTGTTTCAGGGAAGAGTTAGGTTAGCCAGATAACTTACCTGGCTAACTCTGGTTGTGCTGTAGAGCTGTCCTAAAGTTAGTCAAATAAATTTATCCAGCTATCTTTAAGATAGCCACCTACATTCAGTCATGCAGCTGCACGACTGAATATCCCTCCAAAGTTAGCCAGATACATTTATCTGGCTACCTTTGCAGTCTGACTGGTGAATGAATATGAACCTCAGTAGTTTTTTGTTTTGTTTCCTCAAAACTTTCCAAGATGTACAGGAGTTTATGTGTTCCATTGATGCCCCATGATTGGGTATTCTAGGATTAAACTGTTTCCAATTTGCAAATTCTTCATCTTTTTAGCAAATAAAGAGGTTGAATGTTTCCCTGCTTTCACTGTATAAAAGCCATTTTCTCTGCTGCTTTTCTTTTATCTTTATTAATTTTCAAAATATTTTACAAGATAAACTTGTTAAACAGAAAAAGTCAAGACTTCATAATACGATAACTTGAAAAATCAAAGAAATCTAATTAAGAAATCCCAACATTTTAGCCCACAATATTATTAGGAGGAAGAGGTGAGGGAAAAAGATGTGAAAGGAGAAAAAATATTAAAGAAATAAAGTGATAGAAAAGGGCTTTAGCAGAAAGCTTGGGCAAAAATAATAAACCCCTCAGAGAGATCCCACCTGTTGAAACATTGCTAAATTTCTTCATCTCCAAAAAGTATTAGAGTTGTTCAGGTACAGAAAATAACATAACTAAGATGATTATAAGTATTTAAGCATTTTCAAGGGTAGCATAGCAAGAAAGATGCTCCAAGAGACCTAGTCTCCTGTCTCTTTCCTGAGTATCTTTAGTCATATCAAGAAAAACCTAAATATGTTGCCCCATGAAGTCCTTAGTAGCTTTCTGAAAATACAAAAATATTGTCCACATCTTTCCTAAAAACAAAAGAAACCAGGTAGCTCTGTTGGACTCCACATTATCAGAATTCTGCAGAACCTCCAGTAAATTATCATCCCTAGCCTGGACTTCAGGTAAGTCTGCATCAGACTTTGACCTCTTCTGTGAAGGAAATAAATCTTATTTAAAGGAAAAATCTCATCCACTGGCATTAGAAGAACATCCGTAAGATATTTCTCAAGATCTTCCAGAGAAGATAAAGCGTCAATTTTTAGTAAAATTCAAAAAACATAAATTCAGTTTACAAGCCTGATTCTCACTTGTGAACCAATATCTTATCTTAACCAAAGAAGCATTAATTTAACATCATTAAGTTCTTTATCCAGCTGTCAATTTGTCTTTAATGTCTAGGAATGTGCATTTGTTTGAACAAATGCAAAAAACGCAACTAATGAGGCAATTTTTGGTTTGTATAAATGATGAAAACTGAAAATACTCCTTGGACAAATATACTTTCAAGAGTAAGGACCAAAGTGTTTACTTCTAGTCACTCCAAAAGAGAAGTCCTTGAAAAGTTCCAAATTCCCAGCCTAGAAGGAATGGTGGTGAGCGCTCATCTTTGGTGGGTTGGCCATGTCATAAGAATGAAGGACACCAGAATTCCCAAAGCTGTGTTCTATGACCAAATGAAAAGCAGGCACAGATCACAGGGAAGCTGAAGTCTTAGATTGAAAGATACACTTTACAACCTCAAAGTCTGAGAGGTAGACCTCAACAGTTGGGAGGATATGGCTCGGACAGGGTAAGATGGAGGCGGTTCTATTACTTGGCTGTCCAAAGCCTGGAAATCATAAGTATACAAGCAAAAAGGAAAAGTATGAGAGAAGGAACTGTACCTCAGAAAATGCCATTGACTTCAAGTTTCACCTATGTCATCTATAGTCTTATTGCCTGGTAAAGGAAAAATAAACTTAGTCAAATGGGATAGCTGAAAATTCAAATGTTGCTATCAACAGGACACTCCAACAATAACATATAAATACTGAATAAATCTCTCTCTCTCTCTCTCTCTTTATATATATATATATATATATATATATATATATATATGTAATTGCATAAAAACAACATCTGATAATAACATACCTACACAATAATTCTGATAACCAAAATCATAAAGAGAGAGTACATGTATCAAATAATATTTATATTCAAGAGGTATGTTACAAGTCCAAAGAGCAACAAACAACTAGAGTGATAAGAAAGATCTTTGTGTTATATTTCAAAAAGTCTCTCACAAAATCTCTTAGGAGTGGCTAAATATAGATATCAAAGATAGACTCAACAGTAAGGTGCTCTCTTTTTCAAACGGATTCTCCCTGACAAAGGCCTTCATTTTACCAATATGGCTTTCTCAGGGGGAAAGGAATATGCTAAACTACTGGAAATAAAATATAAAAGAATCTGAGTATTAGCAAACTTTTCCTTAATGTACTAATCATGAAACATAAATGTGTATTAGAGGACACTTACATTTTCTATAAAAACACTGTTGTTTCATGGTACATTCCCTTCATTTGGTGCTATTTAACCATTGGACTATCTTAAAACAGAAATGATAAAGAAAGTTTTTACAAAATGTTTGTCTAAAACGTTAAATCTCAACTTGAATTCTAAATCTAGAGTACGTTTGTCAAGAACAATGCTAACCCTAGATTCTGATAGGAGCAGGAAGGCTGAGGTAATGGTACAATTAGAATTATTGTATGGAGTAACGTAGATGCTGTATGTTATTATGAGGTGCTGTTTTATATAATTATCTGTATAAATTACTTTTTGGGCATATTTTAATCAAATGTTGACATGTTAATAAAAAAAAATTTTGTTATATTTTTTTCTGATAATATATCTCATTAATGTTCCTTTTCCTTTTTAGTATGTGAAATATGATTTTTTCTTTTTTCTTTTAGTTTTTCTTAACACCTTCCTCTAGTACTTTGACAAAATGTGCAAATTATTCATTTATATGTTCTTGAACCCTTTTACAACAAGTAAGATTGTATATTCAGAATTCTACAGGTATGTTACAATTGTGGGAACAACTAGAGAAAGTTATTAGTGAATCCCTATTAATTGTTACGCCTGTGACCACACATGCTCACCTCCTTTTTCCCTGCACCGTCAATCCTAGGAAGAATGGCGGCCTCCACCAGCCACCGCCGATCTCCCTGGTGTCCCTGGGACAATGTGGGCGCTGCCGACCACCATCTTGTCTCCAGAATCACCTAAGGGGTGCGTGCGTGTGCAAGGGCCTCCTTTGTACATGTCATGGTGGGAACCTTGGGGGCGTCCCCTCCGGATGACGTCAACTCGCTGCTGTACTTAAGCTGACTGGCCCTTTGCTTCAACGAGTTAGCAAGGAGTTCCCTCGTTGTTGAATCTGCTCCATTCCTTGGACTTCCAGTTACAGATTCCTGTCTTGGTGTGTAGATGCTCTGGGTACCCGCTCCTCGGGGGCCCTTCTGCGTTCCTGGCTATCCGCTCCTCAGAGGGCCTTCCTGCCTTGGACTTCTACCTGACCACTCTCTGACCACTACTCGGGCCACTCTCCTGGAACTACCACTTGTGAGTACCTAACTACAGACTTCAACGATACTAGCTTTACTGAAGCTTCTCTGCAGTGTACCCTGTGCCTCAGACCACTTCCGTTTCCTCTTCAGTAGAAGTTGTTCCAGTATACTCTGTGCTGCAGGGTATTGCCATACCAGCTACAAGATCCACTTCCGGGTTCCTGCACCTCAGACTATTTCATCATCATCTTTGGTACAGTCATCCTCGGCATACCCCGCTCCTTGGGCCACTACTGGATCTGCACCTCTGAGGTAATCTCTACTCATCTGAAGGGACTTCCTGGTGTACCCCGCTCTGCAGGCCACTACCAGATCTTCACATCAGTGGTATCACCCTGGGTATACCCCACTGCTCAGAACTGTACTTATTTGCATCATCCGCTCTGCGGGCTCTGCTTTTCCTTCCTTCCTAAATAAAGTCCCTAGCATATAGTTGTGTCCTATGCCGCTGAGACCGCGCCTACCGACGGTGAGGCTCACAGGGCTCCTCCCTGTGGGCGGAGACATCTCTCATCTCGGCCCAGGGTTCACATCCTTACAAAAACATAACATTAATCACCATGAACATTCAGTCATGTACATAAACATACCACAAGAAGCTGCTATATCCATTATTACATCCATTCTAGCAAATAGAGCTAATCCATAACTGGTCCCTACTGATTTCATAGTTCAGCTGGAGGAAGTAGCTCTCAATAACAACTTTTTTCATTTAATGGAGAGTTCTTTCTATAGATACATGGTATTACAATGGGATCAGTTAGGTCTCAGATGTGGCCAACCTCTATGTTACTCATATAAAATTAACATGCCTTAGCCACATCAGTATATGGAAAAGATACATAGATTGTTATTTTATTTGAGAGAAATTTGAAGAGGAATTGCAACAGTTCCATTTAAGCTTTCATTCTTTAAATACCAATTTGAAATTCACAATGGGATTTAGTTCAATAAAAATACTTTTTTTGGATATCAAGATTTTTAAACAGTATAATATGATTACACACTTCTATTTTTTGTAATCCAGCTGAATGTAATAATCTGTTATGGATTGACAGCTTCCATCCCCAATGTTTGCGTTAGAGTTTGCCCATTAGTCAGTTTGTTAGATTGTTCTGGTTATGTACAAGATTTGAAGTACCAGGCACAAATGCTTGATAACAAATTTCTCAGTAAGAGATATCGATAGCTGCTATCAGAAAGAACAGCCTATAAGAGGGCATTGTTTGCAAACAGAGATCTCCTTTTGTCATATCATCCATCACACAAAATATGTCTCAAAACCAAGTGGAAACATTCAGACTTACATCACTACTTATATGTCTTTCACCATGTTCACCTTATGCAAAAAATGTATAAGATTACAGTATGGCATCAAGAATGGTTTGTCTGGGTATAACAAATTCGCTAACTCTTAACTCTTCATTTCATAATAAGCTATGCCATGCCAAACCAAACCACTCTATGAAATTGTTTTATAAAGTTTATCTAACAAAAGTAAAACTTTTAAAAAGGGTCAGTGATACAAACCTTATCCTCTCTTCAAAAAGTGGTCAAAAGATGCAGTCTGTATTCATTTTATACACAAACAGAATCAAAGAAACAGTACTTAACATTTGAGGAAAAACTTGATGCCATTCAAAATGCACGGAGTCCTGACATAGATGTTTCAAGTTATCTCTCTTCAGGGGACCTACAAACTGATTAAACAGAGATGTGGTTTGGTTTGGCAAATGATGTCATGACGGGCTAAGAGTCAGGGTGTTTGCTATACCTGCACAAACTGTTTTTGATGCTATAACCTAATATACAATTTTTTGCATATGATGAACATGGTGAATGATATATAAGTAGTGGTATATATTTGAATGTTTCTGCTTAGTTTTTTTCAATCATATTGGTTTTGTGGGTAACACGTTCCTTTTTTATGATTATTATACAATATTATTACAAGACATTGGCCCATACTTGCATGATATATGGCATTTAAAGAAATGCCTTGTTTTTTGGTTCAAAATGTTTATTGAAAAAATAACCAGCAATACATGAAAGTAATTACTGGATCATAAGATAACACTTGTACATATGAACCATTTTCACAATTATCCCTGTCCCTCCCACCCTGCACACCCTCCCGCCCACCCCCACTTTAAGAGGAACAAGAATTACATGCATTACAGGAAATACAGGAAATTACACGAATTGTTACTAGGGGTGCAATATTAAAGAATATATGACTAGGGTGGCATTGCCCATACAAGGTGGCATTGCCCATACAGGCACATCTAGTGGTCATTTTCCATGTGGATCATATACACACTGTGCACAGGCCATTAAAAGGCCAGTATGGCTGGTTTCACAAAATGGGTGATCTATAAAATTAAAGGATCATACTGATTATACTATATCATGGATGGTCTACACCATAGTATGCTCCTGAAAATTAATATATATGGGAGGTGTGAAGAGGTCAGTTAAAGTATGGCTGAATTAACACTGCAGCTGTATTTCCACAGGAAAGATTAATGCCCTGGTAGTATAGCACTGCATTGATAATGTACATGTATTCATAGACTTAAGATGGTTAATGATTGAATGGGTTTAAACATTTTGACGAGTTGGTGATCGAGAAGCAGCACAATGAGTGAGAGTAATTCTGGATTTATACTTTGAGCACAGTGCAGTCACAAGATTTGAATTTAGAGATTGAATAGTATTCATTAATTTAAGTATATGTGCACTACGAGATGTGTCCTCTACTGTAAACTTGAAGAAGTCTTAAAAAACGTATCTTTTTTCTATAACCTTTACCTAATTTTCATTCTCCAGAGTATGATTTTAGGCCTAGATTTTCTAAGACACCGCGCGTTGTGAATCGCGCGGTACAGGGGGGCAGGGGGGCAAAGTGTGTGTGTGTGGGGGGGGGGGTGGACCTGCGATAGCTGGCAGTGATTGTACCTCCGTGGTGCGATCGCTGCCGGCTTTCGCACCCAATAGTGCCATCGTAAAAGGTGCTGCTATTGGGCGCGAAATTGGAAGCGAAAAGGCTCCTTACCTTTTCGCCATCCACGCTGTCTTCACGGCATCCACCACAGTGCCGCCTCGACTCCTCTGTTCCGGTCTTCACGCCGCTCCTTTTTAGTGATCGCACGCGAAAAGGGACCCCCTTAGGGGGGATCATTTTTCAAAGTGATCGCACGCGAAAAGGGACTTTTTGAGTGCAATCACTAAAAAGGGGCGGCGTCAAGACCGGAACAGGAGGAATTGGGGCGGCATCGGGGCGGATGCCGTGAAGACAGCGTGGACGTCGAAAAGGTAAGGAGCCTTTTTGCTTCCAATTTCGCGCCCAATAGCAGCACCTTTTACGATGGTGCTATTGGGTGCGAAAGCTGGCAGCTATCGCAGGCCCTCCCCCCTGTACCGCACGATTCATGCCGCCGCGATGTCTTAGAAAATCTAGGCCTTAGTTAGTTATTGTCATCTTTTATTATGATTATACCTCAACACCTTATGTTTATTTTAAATTATGTATGTTTTTATTTTGTTAGCTGCCTCAAACTCTTGTAGAGTGTGGGAGATAAATGTTTATAAATAAATAAATGCTCATAAGGATTTCTAATCTATAAGTGTTTTCCATTCTGTAAATGGTTATTCAGTTTATAATGAAACACTATATGTAAGGGAATGAATGGAGGAACTTAGATCATATGGATTTTAAATGACATCTGTGTCTGTTCGTTTGGGATTTATTTACTCCTCTGGTGGTGCAGACTTACATTGACATAGTTGGTGCTAGTCTAATAACATAAAACACAGAAATTTTAATAACTAATTCTGCACATCTCTGCCTGTTCTCCCTATGCTCCCAGTTTCTTTCCTATAACTTCAAAATAATGAGATAAGTCAGTTTCATATTTCAAATGCCCTTATCACTAGCAGCAGATTCATTCTATTCTAGTCCTGTCTCTGATTTGAAGGTCACATAATGAACTGGAGTTCCCGTCTAGTTTGCAAAAGTAGGGATTTGCCAACTCTATACAGGGAAAGAGGCAGGAGAAACCCCCAGCTAACATTTCTTTCAATACAACTGTGCTAATTGCTTTATCCCTCACTCTATGCCTTGGTATTTCCCCCTCACACTATGTCTTGGGGTTGAGATGCCACTCTGTCTGCCTTAACTCTCAATCTATGCCTTGGGGTGTTCTTGCCACTGTGCTCACTTCCTTACTCCTCACCCTATGCCTTGGGGTATTAATGCCATTGTGCTTGCTTCTTTTCTCTAATTTTATGCCTTTAGTTTTGATGCCACTGTTGATGCTGCTTTGCCCCTCCACATACTATATGGTATTCATGCCTTTATTTGGGCTCTTTTGCCCCTCCACCCCCAACCTTCACTGTCTCAGCATGCCTTGGGACGTTCATATTACTGTTGTTGGTGCCATTTGCCCTTCTTTTGGTGTCTTGAGGTATTTATACCATATTGGTGCTACTTTACTCCTCTTTTTGGGCCTTGGGTTGTTCAGGCCTCTGATTGGGTTACTTCCCCCCCCCCCCCCCCCCTCACTATCTTGGCATGCCCTGGAGTATTCATGCGAATGTTGGTGCTGCTTTTCTCCTTTTAGTGGTGCATAGCAGTCTTCATCCCACTGTTACTGATGCCTTTTCCCCTCTTGTGGAGCCTTGGTGTGTTCTTGACATTGTCGCTGCTGTTTTCCTCCTTTCACAGTGCCTTGATCTGTTTATGATTCTGTTACTCTTTGCCCTGTGACAGTGCCTTGAGCTACTGATGTCACTCTTAGTGCCACTTTGTCCTACTGTTGGTATTTTGGACTGCCATTCCTCTGCTGCTGATGCCTGCTTGCAAGTTTCATTAAGATTAGAAAGAAAACTCCAATATTAGTGCCCAAAATAGGATGCATTGCTTCCCTTATTAGCTTTAATAACAAATGCTCCACGTGGCTGGCCCTCTGCCTCTTCCTCCACCGTGATCGGTGAGGACCCATCGGGGTCAGTGGAGGCCCACCGCGCCGGACTGCCACCCCTGGACGACTCCCGACTCCAGTCCGAGGCCCGCCCCGCCACCGATGTCAGCAACAGCGCCGGTAGGGTTACTTAAACCAGCCCCTACCTTAGGCGCTCTCCTTTTGTGCTCTACGCGGCCGGCCCTCTGCCTCCTCCTCCACCGCGATCGACGAGGACACATCGGGGTCAGTGGAGGCTCACCGCGCCGGACCGCCACCCTGGATGACTCCCAACTCCAGTCCGAGGCCTGCCCTGAGGCCCGCCCCGCCACTGACGTCAGCAACAGTGCCGGTAGGGTTACTTAAACTGGCCCCTCCCTTAGATGCCGCGCGCTAGGCGTTGCGCGCCAAAGGAGCGCGACTAAGGGGCAGGCCCCTTAGTGCGCCCCTTTGTGCTGCTCCTTCCTGCTCCTACAAGCACTTCTCTTCACCGGACGTGACCGCTGACTCCTCCGAGCCCCAACCAGCATTCTTCCTCTCGAAGCGTCCACGCCCAGCGGCCCCCTCAGACGCCCTCCAGAACATACGCCCCACGAGAACGACACACGACCTGCGCAGCACCAGACCAGCCCTGCCTCCTCTGACCCAAGGGCCTACACACCAAGGCTAGCACTTTTGGCTTTCTCCCCCCAGCTATACCATGCATACCTACCACAAATTACTGCCTCCCTACTGCAACTGCCTCCCACACACTAGACATCACTCTCCCTCACACCCAAGATGCCTCACCCCAATCCCCACCACACAAAACACCCCCCTCACTGCCCTTTCAATACTCTCTCTGCTACTCATCAAAGCACAATCCATCTCCAAAAAGTCCCCATCCTACACGACCTCCTAACAGACAATCACCCTGACATCTTATGCATCACTGAAACATGGCTCAAAAAATCAGACATAGCCCTAATCAACCAACTGCCTCAAGCAACATACAACATCTTCTCCCTACCCAGACCAAAAAAACAAAAAGGGGGTGGCCTTCTCCTTATAGCCCTTAAAAAGCTCAACCTCACATGCATACCCATCATCACACCACCCCCCTAGAAATAGGCCTTTTCAAATCCAAAAACCTCCAAATCCTCTTACTATATGCCCCCTCCTAAATGCCTAGATCAAAACCTTTCCACCCTCGTCGAAACCATCTCCTCACAAATCAACATGGACCTACCTGCAATAATATTAGGAGATTTCAACCTCCATGTGGACACCTCCCACCTTCCTCCACAATGCAAACTTCTCCTCGACACCATGACCGCAATGGACTTCAAGCAAATCATTCACTCCCCGACACAAAAATCAGGACACACCCTCGACCTGATTTTCATCAACAACAAAATCTCAACATCCAACAGCCCACCCACCACCACCAGCATCCCTTGGTCCAACCACAAACTCATCCAGACACCCTACATCTCAAAACCCACCACACCACACCACATTCAAAGATTCCAAAACATACATCAGCATCCACAAACCTTTCTCCAGTGATGTTCTTGCTGAAGCCCTCCCCAGCGCCCTAACCACATTAGACCTCAATGATCCAAACACGGCCATCAATTTCTGGATTAACATCAATACAGAAATCGCCAAAACCAAATGCCCCATCATCTCCAAAGCAATCACCAACAACAACTCCTACAAAACTCCATGGTACACCCCTGAGCTGAAAAACACCAAAAGACTCCTCCGTCAAGCTGAAAAAACCTGGAGAAAACATCCTACTCCACCCCACCTCGACAGATACAGAACATTCCCACACATCTACAGAACTGACACTGACAAAGCCAAGCGAGAATTCTATGGAAAGAAAATTCATCAACACCAACACAATCCCAGAGCCCTTTTTGACATCGTCGCCAAACTGACGCAACCCAATCACCTTGCTCCAACCTCAGCAACACAAATACCTGCGAAGAACTTGCTCGTTTCTTCTCAGATAAAATCATCAAACTCATAACTCCCAATCTCCACACAAAAGAAGAATCACCGACCCCACCCAACGAAACACTGCCCATCTAGTCCAACTTCGAGCTCATCGCCTCCACCGAAGTAAAGAAAATCATTCAGAAAATTAACCCAGCCTTACACCCTATTGACCCCATCCCAGTCAAGACTCTCAAACTCATCCCTGATATCATCACCAAACCCATCACAGATATAATAAATACCTCACTTGTACAAGGCATCTTCCCAGATGCCCTGAAATGTGCCATAATCAAACCCATTCTCAAAAAAACACATCTCAACGTCACCGATTTCTCCAACTACAGACCCATCTCAAATCTCTCATTCATATCCAAGATCATCGAGAAGCACGTGAATCTCCAACTCTCTGAACACTTAGAAAACCAAAGCATCTTGTACCCCACCCAACATGGCTTCAGAAAATCCCTCAGCACTGAGACTCTCCTCTTATTGCTCACAGACACAGCTCTAAGAGGCATCGACGCCAGTTATTCTTACCTTCTCATCCTACTGGACATCTCTGCTGCATTCGATACCATAAACCATGACATACTAATTACACGAGAGATTGGCCTAAGTGAAAACACCCTCAAATGGTTTTGATCCTACCTCTCCAACAGATCCTACAGTTTGCCTCAACAACTGCGAATCAGATCAATTCCCACTCCCCCACGGAGTACCTCAAGGATCATCCCTCTCCTCCACCCTATTCAATATATATATGCTCCCCCTTTGTAAACTTCTCTCCAGCCTGGACCTCTCATATTACATCTACACAGATGACGTCCATATTCTTCTCCCCATCAAAGAAAGCATACCAAACACCATCGCCCTTTGGGATTCCCTCTCCATCCAAATAAAGAACCTCCTCACGCAGTTATCGCTCACCCTCAACAACAAAAAAACAGAAATCCTACACATCTCAAACAAACCCTCAACAAAAACCAGCAAAGACATCACCCCCAGTCAACCAAACACCTTTCTCACCAATGAAGTTAGAGATCTTGGTATCACCCTCGACTCGAAACTCAACATGAAAAAACACATCAACCTAACAATCAAAGAGGGCTTTTATAAACTCCAAGTCCTCAAAAAACTCAAACCACTACTTTTCCACCATGATTACCGCACAGTACTACAATCCCTCATACTCTCCAAGTTGGACTACTGTAACTCCCTCCTTCTCGGACTACCTGCCTCCACCTCAAAACCTCTGCAACTGCTGTAAAATGCAGCAGCCAGATCTCTCACAAACACCAACCGTTCATCACACATCACCCCCATTCTAAAAGAACTCCACTGGTTCCCAATAACACACAGGTGACAATACAAAATCCTCACCCTCCTACACAAAACCATCAACAACGGAAAAATCAATTGATATAAAGACCCTCCCCAACCCCACGACTGCCAGAGAAAACTGTGATCCCAAAACACAGGCCTACTTGCCATCCCCCACACAAAACTAGTGCACCTTACCTCCACCAGACAACGTACCTTCTCAGTAGCTGGCCCCACCCTTTGGAACAAGCTACCCTCCCAACTCAGACTAGAATCCTCCACCCAATCATTTAAAAAGCAATTGAAAACATGGCTATTCCATAAAGCCTACCAACACACAAACTAATCCCCCCCACTCCTCCCCCCCTCTTCAGCGCTCTACGTCATACTCCCTGCCCCCCTGCCCTCCCCCTTCAATGTCTCCATGTATCATTATTAAGACACCTTAACCTTCTAGTTAAAACTGGTACATGCCATTCTGTATATATTGTATCTGTGATACTTTATTGTATATATTGTATATACTGCATCAGTTAATGAGGCACCCTAGCCCAGTTCTATAATTGAACTCTCAATAACCAATCCTTATTATTTATTCTTATATTTGTTTAATGTTCACCCACTAAGGTTTAATGCTATATACGTTTAATGTTCCCCATAAAGGTTAATGTTACAATGTATAAGTAGTATGACACTCTGTCATACTATTCCAACTGTTATAATTTGAACCGATGTGATGTACTCCAACGAATGTCGGTATATAAAAGCAAATAAATAAATAAATAAATAAATAAATAAATAAATAAAAATACATTTTAAAAAATATTCTTTTGAAACAAAATGAATCATGGAGGCAAATAGATCAAATAATGAATCAAGCCAAAAATTTTTACCCACACACATGCCTATTGAAAAATGAACCAGAAAAAAATTTCATTTTACAACCACAAGGTTAGATCATTAAAGGCTGAGAATAAGTAGACCAGAAACTTATATCAGAGTAAAGTAATAATTCACCTTTTCTGTTGGAAAGAAAACAGTAGAACTAGGGGTCACAAAATGAAACTCCAGGGGGAACAACTCAGAATCAGTGTCAGGAAATATTTCTTCATGTAAAGGTTGGTGGATGCCTGGAATGCCATTCTGGAAGAGGTGCTGAACATAAAACAGTCAAAGAATTCAAAGGGGCATGGGATAAATACTGTGGATCCTTAAAGCTAGAGGATGTAAATGAGGAGAAGGGTGCATAGGGTAATCTGCTCGGTGGTGGTTACTATCCTTAACAATATGCATGGGGATTACTACCCTTAACCAATAAGTGTTGATGCTTTTGATGCAATTGCTCTCTGCTTTGACATCGCTCTCCACTTTGATGCAATGGGAGGGGGCGGGGGGGGGGAAGGGAAATTGGATTCGGAGGACAACCAACACGGGCTCCGACCTTTATGGTCTGGAGTACTGATATTCAAACATAAGGGAAAAAGAACAGGATTTCTTCTACGGCCAAGTCCAAAAGCAAAGCACGTCTAGCAGCTTTGTCTGAACTTTCAAGACGTCTTCTCACCTACTAAAAATGTTGCTTTATTTATAAGGCTTGGGGGTAAACTGCATGGAGCAGCAGTGACTATCCTTCCTTAACAGAAACATGGGGGTAACCTGCACAGAGTCACAGTTAACTATCATAAGAAACTTACTGGGCAGACTAGATGGACTGTTTGATCTTTTTCTGCAATCAATACTATGTTACTATGTTCATGTTTTTACCACAGCTGAGAGACAGTCTTTGTTGTGAAGAAGATGGGAAAAGAGCTGCTGCCGCTCTCATTTTCTCTGTACAACACAGCCACCCAAACATAAAGGTTAAGTGGAAATGAAAGGAAGTGGACATTATGCAAAGCATGTTTTGCTTGGGGCATCAGCTGTCAAATTAATGTGTTCGATTAAGCTTCTGCCTTGATTATATTTTCTTCTGCGAATGGCTCAGACCTCAATTACTGTAGCATTAATTAAGAGGCTCAGCATAAAATCTTACCTAAAGAATCTCTCCCATCTACTCTGATAGTTACGGTTTATTAATAAAAGAAAAACGGCTTTACATTTTTAATGCAATAAGCATTAAGTCCACCAGGGATTTTTTAAAATCAATAGTACTAAGATATTTGCAAAACCACTGCTGAACCAGGAGATGATTTAAATGATTGCACACAAAAGAAATCAAGAACTTTGATGCTAAAAGCTGGCATTTTAGCATTGCTACAAAATGCATTGACTGCATGAGAAATTATCGTACTGCTGACAGTTAACAGATGGTGCCAGAATACTGAAGAATGACTAAGTTTATTAAGGATGTTTCAATCTGTATGGAAAAAACACAGTCCCCCGAAAAATCAGAATCATTCATTTTGTTCATTCAGTTCAGTCCCATTGAAATCTATGGGGAAAGTAAAGTATGCATTATTTGTAATCCAAGATAGATACAACAGAGCCGGTGGGGGATAGGACAAGGAAGGAGCAGAAGCAATCATATGGAAGCACTTTTTCAGCCAGCCTATCTCGGCTGGGAGCTACATGTCACGAATGCATCATTTTTTACATGCAAGTAAAACTAACAACGCTTTAAGCAGTGGCCATTTTGTTCTCAGTCATTCCTCTCTTGGATCTCAGAGAGAAAGAAGGCAGAAATTCTGAAGCTCCATGCTTCAAAACTTAGAGTGGCATACAAGATTTGGAAAAAGATAATAAACTGGTGACAGCAAAGTTTGCTGTTAGTCACTCATCGACACTGTGCATACCTGAGCTTTGGGGTGCTGCCTAGTAGCTGATATAGTCTGTAATCTCTGTGTAAGAGTTACAAAGGACCTTCCACTTTGGTTTTTATTATTCTTTATTATTGCTGGAAATTTATCTGGCTTTATTATGACAAGAACAAAAACAGGAGAAAATCATTGAAAAAAATGAAATTATTTTTCCTGTTAAATATCGGAATTTACTTTGGTGGACAAAGCCAGGTCACTAATAAAACAATATTAAGCAGATTCTCCCATTCACCTACTCAGAAGCATCCCCATCTCTACCCTTTCCCCTGTTTCCCCCCCACACCCCCACTGCAACAGCATTCATCCTTGCCTGTGGTGGCTCCAGGTTTCTCCACTCTCCTTCAGCAGCCACATCTGCCGCATCAGAGAGCAGGCACTTTGGCTGCTTGGAGGTGAGGAGGTGGAACTGGAAACACGGAATGAGTGAATGGAGGGTGAGCGCTTTCATTGGTGAGGAGAGGGACTCGAAACACAGCATGCACTTTGGCCTGCACTGGCTTCATATAGTTTTGGAAGCCTTGAAATGCTACATCTGCAGCTTTGGAGTAGCTTTTTAATCATCCTAAAATTAGAGGGAATTTCAATCTAAATTGATTGTCACCTTTGAAAAAAAGAAATGTATGGGTGAAAATCAGTTAAAACTGAAAACAAAAGATCTTAAGTGTGTATCATCAGGGTAAGACTACCACTACAGTAGAAAAAACTGAAAGGAGCAGATACAAAGGTAAAAAGTATGCAAGAGGCATGGACATTGTTAAAAAAAAATACCATCCTAGAAGCACAGTACAGATGTATTCCACACATTAAGAAAGGTGGAAGGAAGGCAAACGATTATTGGAATGGTTAAAAGGTGAGGTGAAAGAAGCTATTTTAACCAAAAGATCTTCATTCAAAAATTGGAAGAAGTATCCAACAGAAGAAAATATGATGTATTTTATTTATTTATTTATTTATTTAACGTGTTTTGTATACCGTCATTTGGTATGCCATCAGAACGGTTTACAGCAATCGTGAAACAAGGTTAGATAAACATCTATCAATAAACATCTATCACAGCAAATTGTCATGAAGGTGGATTATAGTTTGGGATTTGTGTGTTAGTTGATTACATATAAAAATTATTACATATAAAAATTATTACATACAGCAATGTTATTACATACGACGAGCTGCTACATACAGCATTGGGGTTAATAAGTGAGGAAGAAAGGAATGTGTATAGGTTGGCTGAGTTATACAGTTGGGTCAGTAACAACAGGTCAGTAACGACAAGATAAAGCATAAGCGCTGGCAAGTTAAATGTAAGACATTGATAAGACAGGCTAAGAGCGAATTTGAAAAGAAAATGGCCATAGAGGCAAAAACTCACAGTAAAAACTTTTAAAATATATCCAAAGCAGAAAGCCTGTGAGGGAGTCAGTTGGACCATTAGATGATCGAGGGGTTAAAGAGGCACGTAGAGAAGATAAGGCTATCACAGAAAGATTAAACAATTTCTTTGCTTCGGTGTTTACTGAAGAGGATGTTGGGGAGATACCTGTTCCGGAGAAGGTTTTCATGGGTAATGATTCAGATGGACTGAACCAAATCACGGTGAACCTAGAAGATGTGGTAGGCCTGATTGACTAACTGAAGAGTAGTAAATCACCTGCACTGGATGGTATACACCCCAGGTGTTGCGATCGAGACATCTCCATTCCGCCCACCTTACCTCTTTTGCGACATCCTCTTTGGTTAATGAAAGTTTGGCTGCCGCAGCATCATCTTGCCGACCTTCTCCGGCGTCCTCGGACCAGCTAGACGCTGCCTTCCGCCATGTTCTCCTGAAGCCTAAGGGCACATGGCAAGGCCCCGACTCAAGTACCAGCTGTGGCGCGAACCTCAGGGGCATCCTCCTGAGATGACGTCATCCTCACCGGATACTTAAGGTCTTCGTTTTTGCTAGCTATTCGAGTTAGCAAGGGGATTCCACCAGGTATCGCAGCGGATGGGATTTGCTCTCTGCATACCTTGCTACTCTGCCTCCTTGGACTTTACCAGGGGTACCTCGCTCTCTCTCTTGCTTTTCAGGTCGCAGTCTGGAACCAGTACTCGCTACTCGAGGGCCCATGTTCCCGGACCTGCTACCGAATACAACTTCTGCCAGGAAGTCACCGCTGCCTACAACACCAGTGAGTTACCATCTCTCTCTCAGAGCTTTCCCTGGAACCAGGTACTCGCTCCTCGAGGGCCTACTTCATTCCAGCCTCTGGGCTGCTTCAAGAGACTATTGTGTGAGTGTTACCATCAAGGTTTTATAATTGTGTCTGGCCGGTGGGCCACAGTCAAGGAGCAGTAAGCAGCTGATGACATCAAAGTGGCCTATAAGTGCGTGTGTGCATGCGCAGAATGACAGGCACAGGAGTGTGTGTGTGTGTGTGTGTGTATGTTATTTAGAGTCTTTGTACCTGAGTGACGGTGTATGTGAGCGAGGGATTTTGTGAGGGAGTGTGTTTGTGTGTGAGAGGGAACCCATGTGAAGGAGTGTATATGAGTGAGAAAGAGAGCCTATGTGCAGGGGTGTATGAGTGTGCAAAAGAGAGAAGGAGCCTGTGTGAGTGCGCGTTTGCCAGAAAGAGATGGAGCATATCTGAGGGGGAAGGGGTGTGTGCAATAGAGAGAGAGATAGGGAGTCTATATGAGGGTGCCTGTACGTGTACGAGAGACAGGGAATCTGTATACGGGTGTGTGTTTGAGAGAAGGACAGAGGGAGCCTGTGGGGGGTAGGGTGACCAAATGTGATAGAGCAAGCCAGTATGTCAGAGCTTCCATTAAGAGATAGGGAGTGTGTGTGTGAGAGAATAAACGTGTGTGTGTGTGTGTGTGTGTGTGTGTATATGAGAGAGGAGAAAGTTAGTGCATCCCATTCGCCTCCACTCCCCAATAATCCATGACAATCTCTGAGTGACTGAAAATCAAAAGTTCCCAGGTATAGAGAGTTGGAAGATTTAAATCCTTAACTATTGGGTGTTATTTGATTAGTTTGCTGTTTTTAAATATTTTATTGGTGGTTGGGAAATTTTATAAAAAGTTTTTAAGTTTAAATGAGCTTTTAAATATTAGAGGTTCTGTTCATCAGATGTTTTAAATTATTTACACTATTTATTAATATGGTTTTACTATTACAATTGATGCTTTTATTTCTTGATTTATTAGTTATTTTATGAGAAATTGTGATGTTTCTGTTTTTCCATTATTG
Source organism: Rhinatrema bivittatum (assembly GCF_901001135.1). Lineage (NCBI taxonomy): Eukaryota > Metazoa > Chordata > Amphibia > Gymnophiona > Rhinatrematidae > Rhinatrema > Rhinatrema bivittatum. The sequence continues at coordinate 292,201,640 of NC_042620.1, forward strand.
CACTGTATGTAGAGTTGTGTTTACAGTTCAGTTCTTGTCATATGTTTTTATTTATATTATGGTCTCTTTATTCTGTATTTGGAAAGTGTCTGACTCTGCATCTGTGACTGAGGTGAAGTAGCTAGTGTTGCAGAGCATGCCATCAGGCCCTATTAGGAACTCAGAGGCGCGGTAAGTAGGAAGCAAGCCCTTGGGCCGCGGCATGGCTCAGGGAGGAGCCCCAAAACACACCGCAAGAGGTGAGCTGGTATGAGCTCATGTGGAGCAGGAGTGAGGCAGAAGTCAAATCAAGGCGAGGATTCTAGAACAAGAACTAGGCAGGCTCAGTCCTCCACTGGACCTACACACACCAATGAGATCCAGCAACACAATTCTGACCTCGAGAGTAGCCCTCTGGCCACTCGAAAACCCTTCTGGACCCGCCACTTGGGAACGACGAGTACGTGAGGCCAGATGGAGGCTGAGGGCAGGAACATGAAGACTCAGATGAAGACTTGGATACTCAGAAGACTCAGATGAAGACTTAGGAGACTCAAAGACTTGGATACTCAGGAGACCCAGACAAAGATTTGGATAGTCGGACAAGGACTCAGGATATTCAGAAGACTCAGACAAGGGTTCAAGAGATTCAGAAGGCTCGGACAAGGATTCAAGATATTCAGAAGACTCGGACAAGGATTCAAGTTGCTTGGAAGTTTCAGGCAAGGATTCAAGAGGCAGACGAAAGTACTGGGTGAGAACTGCATCGCAGCGCGCCCTACACAGCCACCCATGGCTGGTTGCGGACCACCCTGAACATGAAGCAGACTCCAGGCGAAGATGTGGAACTTGAGACTGGAACATGGTGAAGATTCAGTAGAGGCCTGCACCGGGGTGTGCCCTACACAGCTGCCTGTGGCTGAGCACGGACTACACTGGAGCGAAGAAGATTCTGGCAGAGTCAGGCATGGACGGATGCAGGCACAAGGGAACTCTGTAGACCGAGACAGGATTCAAGGCATTAAAAACATAAGTCTCCCGGAGGTTTGCTCTGCAGACGAGAAGAAGGCCTTGTACCACGAAGCACCCTACACAGCTTTCCCATGGGCTGGTCATGGACCATGACATGGCACGCCAAGAGAGGTGGACAGACGAGGGACCTGGAACTGGACAAAGAGCTGAAGATGAGATGGACGGAGTCAAGACAGGAACATTGGACATCAGGAACAAGGAACATGGAACCTCAGGATGCAGGACATCAGGACATCTGGACACAGAACATCTGGAACATTAGGAACAAGACAGGCGATGAGGGAGCTCTGATGAGGGATGAGACCAGGGACATTACTAGCAACGGTAACATGGAGTAGACTTAGTTTTTGGGTACTTGCCAGATTCTTATGGCCTGGATTGGCCACTGTTGGAAACAGGATGCTGGGCTGACCCAGTATGGCATGTTCTTATGTTCTTATGACATCAAGGAGACGAATTTCAGGAACACGAAGAACATGGAACAAAGATCCATCAAGGCACAGGAGACCACGGAAGACCTGGATTGGAAGGAAGATCACAGACACTGTGCAAACCTGATTGAAGGCCTTGAGGAATGGCAGCAGGGCCCTTTTATAGGGCTGAAGCTGGAACAGGTGGATGACATCATCGATGAGGGCGGCGGGGCTTTTCCCGCCGCTGGCCCTTTAAAAGTTGAGCTGAGGCACGCGCCCACGCCTAAGGAGAAGCAGGAAAAGTCAGACATGCTGGCGGCGTCTTCACCGCGTGGAGAGGTCGAGGAGGAGCGGCCCCCTGCCGCGAAGACAGAGAAGCAGGCACCGGCAAGGATGGCTTCCCTGCCATGTGAGGACCCCGGCAGCGGCTCCAGCCGCGAAGACGGAGCACGTTTTGGAGCCAGCCTGTTTTCAATGAACCCAAAGTATGCACACTGTCACAAGCTTAAGAGCTCCTTCATAAATAAATTGGAATGAGCACATCAACAAGATACTTACAGACCTGCTACCAATGTTTTGGGATTCCTTGTTGATGTCATTTTGAATGAGGTATGAGAAAACTAAAATGCTCCTTGTCAAATGACAAAATCTATTTTTAACAGCCCCTGAAGCAGCCCTTCACTGGGCGAAACTCAGGCCTAGTCGGGCATTCACGGAATTATTGTTTTACCAATAAATATTTTTCAGGGCCTTCGGCTTCTCTGTGTTTACATCCCTCACGGCTTTGCTAGACCGACTTCCTTCTTGATTTTTGGGCCTGGCTGTCCTGAGGAAATGCTATGTAGCAATTAATGCGGTCAGAGACTGCTGTGATGACCTGGTCCAGACAACAGTGGCAGGAACAGCCTGATGACTTTTTCAATGAACATGATTCTACCCCTGTTGAAGCTTGGTTAAGCGAAACATCGGCTGTGTTGGGCTTACTTTAAAGTCAAACATCAGGACTGTTGGAGTTATTTAGTATGCATAAAAAATTGGCTCAAAAATATGTGCAAACATCATTATCAGATAAGGTGAATGATAGAACTGACTGGGCGGTTCAGGTTCTTGGACACGCCAACAGGCTTGCTGACACCTTTAATTTAAATTTAACATGAACTGCTGACCAGACTGACTTACTATTGTTTGTGGTTTTCCCCATTTTGTTGTTTGATTAGTCTTTTGCCATTTACCTAGGACTGGGTACTGATTTTCACATCAGGACTGCTGGCTTCAGGTCATTATTCATGATGATTTGCCCCTCTTACAGTACACGGAGATCTTAATGTGCCTGCTCCCCTCATGTGACCCTGGGGTGTTCATACCACTGTTGTTGGTACTCTTTGCCACTCTTTTGGTGGTGACAGATGTTGCAGCCAGATCACCCTCACCTTCCTCTCGTGGTGCCTTGGGGTTTTCATGCCACTTTTGTTGGTGCATATTGCCCCTCTCAGTACTATGGATATTCATGCCACTGCTTTGCTCCACTTTCGATGGTTTGGGCTGTTCATGCCACTGTTGTTGGTGCTCTTTGCTTCTCTTTTGGTTCCTTTCAGTTCTTCATGTTGCTGATGTTAATGCCCCTTCCCTCTCTCTTGGTGCACTGAGTTCTTCATACCCTGTATCTTGGGCTGTTCCTGCCACTGTTGTTGGGACTCTTTGTCCCACTTTTGGTGCCTTGGGATTTTCACAGTACTATTTGTGCTGCTTTGCCTCTTGCTTGCGACCCTGGGGTGTTTATGCCACTGTTGTTGATGTCCTTTCCTCATTTCTTGGTACCTTGGAGCATTCTCACCACTGTTTGTGATGTTTTACCCCTTTGGGTTGTCCATGTCACTGTTTGTTCTGCTTTGCCCCTCTCACAGTGCCTTGGGCTGTTCAGTTCTAGGGAAAACCAGACTAGCCCTTCCTGAATTCATTTAGGGGAAATTTTTCAGTAGCATTTGGAATTGCAAGGTATGTGCACACTGTTCTCTACGCGTACCTCATAGCTAATTTTCAAATGAAAACTGCTTGAGTAGCTTCCTTTTGAACTGGGGGCTCACTTTACTGAGGCTTCTTCCCCCAATCTGTGACCATGAAAAAGAGCTCAGCAAATCAGGCCCTCAGTTACACATGCACTTGTAAAAGGTGATCTTTTACTTTGCACCTGTTATTTCTGTGAGCAGCAAATTGGGAGCAAAAACATGACCATTTGAAATTCTAAATGCACATGTGCTACTATCTTCCCTCTTGTTAGCGCACGTGGACCCTTGGCCTGAGGTGGAGTTGGTGCAACCTGTTGGGCGAACCCCACAGGGCCCCACCATCGGGAGGCGAGGCCAGACGGGAAGCAGAGACAAACGGACGCTTCAGCAGGGCCAGCCCATGTTCCCCGCAGGTTGAGCCCTTGGGTGTTGGGGTCGTTTGGACTTAGGTGGCCTTTCTGCATGGCTGGTCCCAAGGATGGCCAAGGAGGTAGGGCGATGGCTGAAGACAAAACTGGCTCCGGTCCAAGGTCAGGACAGGCAGCCGAAGACAAGGTCGGATCTGGTCCGAGGTCAGGACAGGCGGCTGAAGACGAGGTCAATTCCGTTCCGAGGTCTGGGCAGGCAGCTGAAGGCAAGGTCAGTTCCATTCAGAGGTCTGGGCAGGTGGCTGAAGGCAAGGTCAAGTCAATTCCGAGGTCTGGGCAGGCGGCCGAAGACAAGGTCAATTCCGGTCCGAGGTCGAAGTAGAGGAAGGAAGACAAGAAGGCTACTTGGAAGGCTAATCCACACAGGAGGCCAGAAGCAAGCAGGAAGAACTTGTTGCCAAGTCATAGGGTGACTGGGGAAACTTCCTTAAGAAGGCTGGGAGTCTTGACATCAGTTAGGGGCTGGGCCTGGTTTTCCCGCCGCAGCCCCTTTAAGAGGTGGGGTGTCGGTGTGCACGTGCACTAAGGGACGTCTGGGAGCATCGGAGCCAGCGGCGTCTCGGCTTCCACGTGGCCACGTGAAGGCCAGAGCAGATGGGGAGTGGCGGCAGTGGCTTGCCGCAGGGGCGTGAACCCCTGAGGAGACAACGGCGGACTGCGTGTAAGGAAAGGCGCCCGTGGCCTGTTATTGCCACCAGCACTAACACCTTTAATCTAGCTGGGGAGTGGTCCCAATTCCGGGGAGGTTAGTGTTCCTTTGGACCACTGCGTGACTGCAGAGGAGCTCCGAGGAAGCGCCGAGGCAGGCAAGCATGTCCAAGCATGGGCGATCAAGCTAAAGACCAGGAGCCCTGGACTCTGTCGAACCTGAACGCATCAAAGAAACCCAACAACTCAATGTTGGTCTCTGGGGTAGCCCTCCGGCCACTCAATAGCCCTTTTGGACCTTCCACTTGGTACGGCAAATGCGACAGGATGAACAGAGGCTAAGGGCAGGAACAAGAGGACTCAGACGAAGACTCAGGATATTCAGACAACTCAGACATAGACACAGGTTGCTTGGAGGTGTCAGGCAAGTTATAGAATATGAAAAAGTACTGAGTGAGTGCTGCCTCGCCGCGCGCCCTACACAGCCACTCGTGGCTGGTCGCAGACCACACCAAAGGCGAAGCAGACTCTGGCAAAGTCTTTAGGCATGGATAAGCAGGCACCAGGGACTCCAAAGACCAAGACAGGATTCAAGATACAGGATACAAGACTTGGGATTCAAGGCTCAGGATTCAAGGCTCAGGATCCACGGAATAAGGCATTGAAAACAGGGTCTTCCAGAGGCTAGCACTGCTGACTGAAAAAGGCAATGCTCCACCTCAGGACACAGAACATCAGAACATCTGGACCTCAAACCTCCAGGGCACTCTGTCAAGAGCAACAAGGAGGCGCCAAGACAGAACATCTGAACATCAGGACATCTGGAGAACAGGACATCTGAGACATCAGGACATCTGGCCCTTGGAACTCCAAGGCACTCAGTCAAGAGCAACAAGGAGGCGCTGGGGGATGGGACATCTGGACATCGAAACATTGGGAGAACAGGACATCTGGAACATCAGGGACATCAAGGCAACAACATCAGGAACCGACGAGATGGAGACACATGATCCGACGAGAGACTAGGAGCACAGAAGAAGACGACGGAGGAATTCCCAACAGAGAATGGAATGCCTTGAAGAAGCTGGCAATGTAGAGAAGTCCAGGGGCAGACTGGCTCCTTGCAAAGGCAACGAAGAACTGACGAAAGGCCCTTCTTATAGGGCTGAAGAGGAACACCGAGGATGATGTTATCAGGAGAGGCCGCAGAACTACTCCCACCACGGACCCTTTAAGATGGCAGGAGAGGCGTGGCCGCGCACCTAAGGTGGCAAGAACAGGGACAGCTGCGATCCACGCCGCGAAGAAGAGCAGGAGAGGCACTAGGCCACAAAGCCAGGACTCAGCTCTGATGACGGCTGCCGGCCGCAAAAAGAAGCTGGGGGCAGAACCGTACAGCGGTAAGGGAAGCTGGTGTCGGTGGCCTCCGGGTCGCAGGACTGGACAACATCGGCGGCCTCCTGGCCACAAGGCTGAATGACAGCGGCTCCAAGCCACGTAGAGACGGTGTCGGAGACTGGCAGCAGAGGTGAGAGGCTGCTCGTGGCACTAGCCGTGAGCAGAATCGTAACACTCTGCCCCACCAGGGAACACATCTTTTAAGACAGCTAAACGTATGGGTGCCCTTTTAGCCACCGTGAGAAGGACCAGGAAAATCCATCTAGTTCAATGTAATGAGGTCGCTGTAGCTACAAAAGAAAATGAATGGACTCATTTTATATCTGATTACTTTTCACTCCTTAATAAACCTGTGATAACAGGTCTGAGGCAAGGGTATTAAGCATGCTAGACCAACCTTCAGACATGTGCCCACTTTCACAGAAATTTTAATAATTAAATTCAACAATCATGATGACCCTCACTACCACTCCTCCTAGAATTATCCTGTAAAAACATATATTGTAATTGGTTATCATACTTTTAAATATTATGGCCTGGATTTATCAAAATGCGGTAAGTACAGCATACGATTGCAAAAGGGGTGTGGTTTATGCAAAAATTCAATTTATTGCAATTTGTGCTAAATTCCTATGTGAGGAGCTAAGTTAGTGCACATTGTGATAACATTATCAGAATTTGTGATAGGTGTCAGACCTGTTGTATTTCCTGTATATGACCACTGGGTGGACCATTTTTGTTGTAGAGAGAGAGCCTGGCTGTAATATCATCCCCTTAGATAGGTATTTGTATCCCTATGGTAGGCCCACCTAGTAACTCGAGGTGGGGTTTAGGTATGAGCGTAGGGGGTTAGGGGCCACTTTGACATTCTAAGTGACACCTATGAACAGAACAGTGGTCTCTTGTGAAGATCTGATGGCCTTCGGAGTGAGGAAACTCACTTCAAGATGAGATTTGGGCAATATTCTCTCCACCTAGCTTGATGGACTCTCTACCTGGGTAACATCCAACAGCCTTTGAATTCCCTTGGGGTGTTTGTTCATCCCAGTTGCATTGGTACTTTGCTTCAGTATTATCTGAAAGTGAAAGGCATCTGCCCTAGCTGCAACTTCTATGTGCCAAGGCACAAGCTCTGCAGAGCATCTCTGGGGAGGGAAAGGGTAATAAGTGGATTTGCTTATTTGTTATTAAAACTGGGCCCAGTAAATGATAGTGATATACCCTTGAGGGATAAAATGAGTTCACTGATAATTTAAAGTATACCAGGCCTTACTACCAGTAAATACATAAGCAATCTCATAGATGAGTATTTTACGGAAAAAGGAGTACTGGTATAACTGTTTACTGCTTACTGATATTAACATTGTTTATGAATGCTAATACTGTTTGAATTATCTTGTTTTTTTTATATAGTTTGATACAGCCCTGCTACCTATAATAATAAAACAGTGTTTTATTTCAGCATGTGTTTGCTGGCTCAGAGGGACAGTTCCCCCTCAGAAGTGGATTCAGAGAGGGGAATCCAGTTCTACTCAGGCCATGCCCCTAGGTGGAGCTACATAAGGAAACTGGAACATCCACCACTGTCCCAGAGAGGAAGGGAGAAGTAAAGGAGAGTGGCACCCACCCTGTGTATATCCACTTAAAATATCACTGCTATTCTTGAGAAGAGTTGTAAGATGCCATACAAGTACCGAAAGGAAATGGAAGAGGTTGGAGAAATTGAAAGAATTCAAACCAAGACATCTTGACTAAGACAAATTAAGAATTAAAATATGTCATCTAGCCTAACCAAGTATCAGATCCACATTTTAGGAGGAAGCTTTAAAACTACCCCTGATATTGAGAAGGGATCTGGATGGGAAGATCATTTATTATCAGTGAAACAGTCACAGAGTTACCTAGGATTCTAGGAAGTAGTACTTTAAATAAAGAATTGACTTCTAACATCATTTTATAATTCTCTTTAATTAAACCATCAATAAAGATATGTTGGAATTTATTATACCTTCCAGCATGATATTTATTACGGAGTATTTATGGACTTTGAAACAACATCCAGGAGAGAAATCTCTTCCCCTACATGGAATCCTAGAGGTGTAGGAGGTTCATTGAAAATATGGAACTTGTAAGACGGCATAAACCTTAGTATTTGAGGTAACTGGGACATCCACCAGAGGACTCTAGCCTGGGGGTTACATATCTATATTTATATATGTTCCAGGGAAGGATAACTTTCAAAGCCATTTCCATGCATAAAACAATGCTTTACATGCAGAAATGGGGTCTTTGAAAGTTGCCTACCTTATTTGTGTATAAAAGTCTGTGCATAGTGCTAGCATAGGGGTTGTATGCAGGACTCGGACAAACAAAAATTGTAGAATGTGAGAAAACATTTAAATCATATCTTGGCATAGAGAGCAAACACACAATCTTTAGCCTGACCAGACGTAGCTGGCTAAGTTAGCCAGCTAACTTTGAATATCAGAGTTACTCGGATAATTAGGCCTGGATTTATCAAAATGCACTAAATATTGCATGCAATAGGAAAAGGGGTGTGTTTTATGGTAATAGGTAGGTTATCGCAATTTGCACTAAAGCCTATGCGAAGCACTATCTTAGTGCAAATTGTGATAACTTTTTCACACTTTGTGATGTTACCTGCGTAACATCAAGCTAGGTTGAGAGAACATTGCACAAATGTCATCTTTGGGTGAGTTTCCTCACTCCAAAGGTCATCAAATCTTCACAAGAGAGCACTGTTCTGTTCATATGTCTCACTTTGAATGTCAAAGTGGCCCCTAACACCTACACTAATACCTAAATCTCACCTCGAGTGAATAGGTGGGCCTCCCATTGCGATATAAATACCTATGTAGTGTGAGGATATTATGGCTATGTGCTCTCTCGCTCTCTCACTCTCTCTCTCTTTCACAAAACTGTGAGCCCAGCCCACTTGGCCAAAATATCCATGGTGCTTTTTCATGCGTTAAAGGCATTTTTTGCATGTGACAACCCCATATAGCACTTTGATAAATGACCCCTTAGCTGGCTAACTCAACTCAACTCCTCCTAGTTATGCCACCGGCATAAATTCTAGCAGGTTAAGTGACCAAATATTCATTTAGCAGATATCTTCTTAGTTATCTGTCTAAATGCTTCTGAATATGGACTTCCTGATGTCTACAGTAAGGAAATGCAGTTTAAAATTGTTCATAGGGTCTTTCTTGATAAAGTTGGAGACTTTGGGTATATGAATCAGACATATTCTAAGTGTCAAATGGAAGATGATACCTATGTGCATCTCTTTCTTTGGTATAATAAGTTGAGGCCATTCTGGTCTGGGATACAATCTAGAATTAAGAAGGTTTTGGACAAGCAAATTGATTTTAAGGCATTGGTTTTGATGTTAGGAGTTTCTGTTGAAGCTGGTAACCTTAATGCCGTGGAGAAGAGTTTTCTTTATTTGGCAGTGTTGCTAGCTAAAAAAAGCTTTCTTGACAATCTGGGCTGAAACTTTCCCACTTAATGTTTCTCTATGGAAACAACATCTGATAATTATTTTCATAATGACTTTTTACATCTTAGAGCAGGGAACTCATGAAACTGGGCACCATTGCACTCTGCTGCATTTTGCCCGGAGTTCTCCAGTTTCTTGTTGCATCTTTTGTGGCCCTTCACAGCTGACTTTTCTGGAATGCTTGGGATGAAAGGTCGCAGATGCATGAGTGTGTATGTGGAGCACTGGCCAGACTGTGTTCTTTCTTTTGGTGTGATTTAAGTAGGTTGTAACTTTGTGTGGTAATAGGAAATCCATCAAGAGACTTCCGTTTTTGTTTCTTGCTATGTAAAATTAACTTTGCTCTTTAGATGTTTACACTGTGTTTCTGCTTTATGATATTCTCTATGTATTTCTCTTGAATAAAGAAATAATAATAAAAAAAAAAAAGCACTGATGGCTGTGATTTTCTGTGACTATCAGATCTTATTGTTCTGCTGTCACTACTGCTTTTCTTTGCCACTCCCCAGAAGCTGGCATCCTGGGCCAGTAGTATTAACTTCTCATCCTCGAGGGCCGCAAACGGGTCAGGTTTTCAGGACATTACTAATGAATATATATGAGACAAATATGCACAGTTGAGGCAGTGAGCATGCAAATCTAACTCCTGTATTTATTAGGGAAATCCTGATAACCTAGCCCGTCTGTGGGCCAAGAGGGCTGGGTGTGAATACCACTGCCCTTGTCAATCATCTAATCTGCCTGATGTTTAAGATGGCCCTGTTTATTTATTTATTTGTTGAGTTTTATATACCATCATTCGGTAAAGCCATCATAACGGTTTACAAAATTTAAGTTTTAACTCTTTTAACAATTGTGGAAAAAGTATAACAATGTGCATATTAAACAGAGGTTAAACATTTCAAGTCCAGAAAGTATCATTATGTGGTAGGAGGAGGGATTGTTTGTTGTGGTTGGAGAGAAGTTATTTTGAGGTTTTTGGATGAAAGTTCGATTGGGAGTTAGGATGTTCAGAAGTATGAAGGTCAGTGTAGAATTTGCGGAACAGCAATGTTTTTAGGTCTTTTTTGAATGTTTTGAGGTTGGGTTGGGTTCTCAGATCTTTAGGTAGGGAGTTCCAAAATTTAGGGGAGGCAATGGAAAAGGCTCTTTCTCTTGTTGTTGTTATATGCGCATCTCTGATGGGGGCGATGTTTAAGCATCTTGAGTTGTTTGAACGTAGGTTTCTTTGAGGATTCTGGGGGGTTATGTTTAAGCCATTTAGTCCTTGATGATCATTGTTTAGAATTTTATGAATGATGGTCATTGATTTGTGTTTGATGCGTGCTTTAATTGGGAGCCAATGAAGTTTGATAATAGAATAAACGGTGTCACTAAAGCATCAACAAGACAAAATCTGAGATAGTCTAATTAAAAGAAAGCACTATTTAGAAATCTAAGTATCCATATGCAATTTTCTCCTTTCCAAGTTCTGAAGCACAATTCTAATATTTTTCAGTGAAAATTATAGCAGACAAATGTGCCAATCTAACACTTTTAGAAATGGAAAATCTCTATTTGTCCATAGAATAAGTATAGCAATAAACACATTTCAGCTTTTTCAACTTCTTGGTATGGGATAATAGTTCAGTCTGTGATTATTCAGTTCATGATCTCCCTGTTAGTGAAGACAAGTAAGTACTAAGTGTTGCCAACTGAGATAATAATAAGGTCCCACTTGCAATATTATTTTTACCGCTATGCAATAACGTGCAGTGCATAGAGACATCCATTTTTAAGTTAGAGAGCAGACAAAGAAAAAGGGAGAGAACAATGCCAGATTTTGTTGGGATAATTGTGACTAGTGCAGTGAGGACTTGCTTTGTTATCCTCATTACAGCGAGATAATGCAATGTCATTAATGTGTAGAGCAGCTACCAATGTTAAAACCAGAACACCTAGTTTCCTGCCGAAACACAGGGTAGATTCTGTGGCAGGACTTAGAAACTTCTGCAGCAAAGTTTCTGAAATTCTGTAACACATTCACATATGTTTGCATCTTTGTACATATTAAACAATGCATTTTTTTAATATTATAACTAAAGTAGTATTCTAATCATGCTTATGAGTTGGTGTAACAGAATTCAATACAGAGTCTGGATTGCTTTCATTTTCTCTATGGTAGCCACTTACCAGTTTTTCAATTAAAACCAGAGCAGTTATTTGATTTAACCAAAGATATAACTTTATAATGTAACTTATACTTGAAACAAAAAGTTGTTTCTTCATCAACCATGAAAATAATATTAAACCAAGTATTCATTAAAAGAATGCAAATGATCATTTTCCTTCAATTATCTTTCTGATTTTTTTGTAATCAGAGTTTGGATATTTTGTTAAGAACATAAGAAGTTGCCATACAGGGTCAGACTGAGGGGCCATCAAGCTCAGCATCCTGTTTACAACAGTGGCCAATCCAGTATACAAGTAACTGGCACATAAGAACATAAGAAATTGCCATGCTGGGTCAGATCAAGGGTCCATCAAGCCCAGCATCCTGTTTCCAACAGAGGCCACACCAGGCCACAAGAACCTGGCAAATACCCAAACACCAAGAAGATCCCGTGCTACTGATGCAATTAATAGCAGTGGCTATTCCCTAAGTAAACTTGATTAATAGCAGTTAATGGACTTCTCCAAGAACTTTTCCAATCCTTTTTTAAACACAGCTACACTAACTGCACTAACCACATCCTCTGGCAACAAATTCCATGTTGGATTCGTGGACCCTTGTGCCGATCGGAACCGAAGGATGAGTTGCTGAAGGAGGTTGCAGCAGTGGTCCCGACCGGGAGGCGGCAAGGACAGACTCGTGGATGGCCGAAGGAGTGACTCTGGAAGCCCTATGCGACCAAGGGCCTTGGCGAGGAAGGATGAGACGATGGAGCTGGCGCAGTGGTGGGAAGATCTTCGCCCTGGAAGCCAATCCTCCCCCGAGAGGAGCTCGTAGGAGTTCGGCCGCTGGGACTTAGGAGATTCACCCTGGAAGCCGGAGTCCCCCCAGGAGGAGCCCGTAGGAACCCGGCCGCTGGGACTTAGGAGGGCCCGCGGGGGCCGAGTCAGATGGAGTCCAAGGTTAAGTGCCGGAGGGTCGTCGCTCGCCAGTCCAGAGTCAGGAACCAAGGGATCACTGTAGGCCAGTCCGAGGTCAGGAGCCAAAGAGTCAACGTAAGCCGGTCCGGGGTCAGAAGCCAGGGAATCAACGTAAGCCGGTCCGGAGTCAGAAGCCAAGCAGAAGCCAAATGATACAGGAACGCAGCAACTGGAGACAGGAATACCCGTTAACCTCGTTGCAAGGCAAGGAGCAGATCTTGATGCAGGGTTTAAATACCCTGAGGGCGTCTGACGTCATCCTGAGGCTGTGCTGGAGTTTCCCGCGCTGGCCCCTTTAAATTGAAAGGAGGGACGCTCGCGCGCGTCTAGGGGGCGGAGCCAGCAGTTGCTGGACGCCGGCTGCTCCGACGCAGCGAAGACGCGGTGGCAGAAGGAGCTGCAGGCCCAGGCGAGGTGGACAGGCGCCGGGCCTGCGGCGGCAGAGGTCCCCGGAGGCCCAGGGACCGCGGGCCCAACCCAGAAGCACGACGGGGTAGGTGGCGATTCCGGGACCGGCCCGGAATCGCAACATTCCAGAGCTTATTTGTGCCTTGAGTGAAAAATAATTTTCTCTGATTAGTCTTAAATGTGCTACTTGCTAACTTCATGGAATGCCCCCTAGTCCTTCTATTATCTGAAAGTACCCAAACATTAAATAGATCCCATGATACTAATGCTGGAAATAAGCAGTGGCTATTTCCTAAGTCAGCTTGATTAATAGAAGTTTTTGAACTTCTCCAGGAACTTGTCCAAATCTTTTTTAAACCCAATTAAGCTAACTGCCATAACCGCATTCTTTGGTAATGAATTCCAGAGCTTAATTGTACATTGAGTAAAAAAAAGAATTTTCTTTGGTTTTAAATGTGCTATTTGCTGACTTCATGGCGTGCCCCCTGGTCCTTGTATTATCTGATAGAGTAAACAACTGATTTACATTAACCCATTCTAGTCCATCATATCCCTCTCAGCCTTCTCTTCTCCAAGCTGAACAGCCCTAACCTCTTTAGTTCTTGTTCAAAGGGGATCCATTGCATTCCCTTTATCATTTTGGTCGCCCTTTTCTGTACCTTCCCCAGTGCATCAATATCTTCTATGAGAAGCAATGACTAGTAGCAAACACAGAACTCAAGGTGTGGTCTTACCATGGAGTGATACAGAGGCATTATGACATTCACCATTTTATTCACTATTCCTTTTTTAATAAATCCTAAAATTCAGTTAACTTTTTTAACCGCCACAGCACACTGAGCGAATGATTTCAATGTATTGTCCACTATGATGACTACATCTTTTTTATTGGGTGGTAACTCCTAACATGAAACCTAACATTGTGTAAATACAGCATGGGTTATTTTTCCTTATATGCATTACCTTGCACTTGTCCACATTAAATATCATCTGCCATTTGGACACACAATCTTCCAGTCTCATAAGGGTCTCCTGCAATTTATCACTATCCACCTGTGATTTAACTATTCTGAATAATTTTGTGTAACTTGCAAATTTAATAGCCTCATTCATCTTTCCCCTTTCCAGATCATTTATAAATATATTAAAAAGCACCGGTCCAAGTACAGATCCCTGAGGCACTCCACTGTTTATTTTTCTCCACTGAGAAAAATAAACATTTAATTTTACTCTCTGTTTCCTATCTTTTAACCATTTTACATTCCACAAAAGTACATCACCTCTTAACCCATGACTTTTTAATTTTCTTAGAAGCCTCTCATGAGGGACTTTGTCAAAAGCCTTCTGAAAATCCAAATACACTACAACTACCTGCTTACCTTTATCCACATGTTTATTAAGCCCTTCAAAAAAATGAAGTAGATTTGTGAAGGAAGACTTTATTGGGTAAATCCATGCTGGCAGTGTCCCATTAAACCATGTCTATCTTTAGGCTCTGTGATTTTGTTTTTTAGAATAATTTCCACGATTTTTCCCAGCACTGAAGTCAGGCTCACTGGTCTATAGTTTCCCAGATTACCCCTGAGCCTTCTTCAAATATCATGGTTACATTGGCCACCTTCCAGTCTTTAAGTACAATGGATGATTTTAATGGTAGGTTACAAATAGTCATAGATCTGAAATTTCATTTTTTAGTTCTTTCAGAATGCCAGGGTGTATTCCATCTGATCTGCATGATTTGTTACTCTTCATTTTGACAATCTGGCCTACTACACATTCCAGGTTCATCGTGATTTGGTTCAGTTCATCTGAATCATCACCCTTGAAACCTGTCTGCAGAACAGATATCTCTCCAACATCTTCATTAGTAGACACTAATGCAAATAATCTATTTAATCTTTCCACAATGGCCTTATCTTCCCTAAGTGCCCCTTTAAACCCTCAATCATCTAACAGACCGACTCCCATGCAGGTTTCCTGCTTTGGATATATTTAAACAAGTTGTTGTTATGAGTTTTTGCCCCTACGGCCAACCATTTCAAATTCTCTCTTAGCCTGTCTTACATTTAACTTGCCAATGCATATGCTTGTTCCTATTTTCTTCAGATGGATCCTTCTTCCAGTTTTTGAAAGATGTTTTGTTACTTGTAACTTTCTTCATTGATGGAAGTCCAGTTCCTGAAATAATCTTTAGAGTATTCTTCTGGCTCCACAGTATTCAGGAGTCTATAACACCATCTGAAAGGAAAGTATCCACAACTTGAGTCCTGAAATCCAATCAGATTCTCACAAGGAATGTACAATTGTTTTTCCCGAATTAGGCAACATCAACGAAATTGCCTAATTTGGAATGGTTCAGGAGAACCAAAAAACGATTGAATTTTTTCTGAAATTTCAGAAAAAAATTCATTTTTGAGTTAGCGCGTGCTAACTTCTGATAGTGCACACTAAGCCGAAAATCTGGGCCCCTGAAAAAAAAATCCCGAACCACGAGAAAAATGAAATTCCCGCAGGGGGGCCCTGAAATGAAGCCCGACACAAAATTTTTACCCGAAGCACATCTCTAGTTCTGTATTTACTGGCCCCTGGTCTACAGCTATCCTGTTGTAGCACAGGTCTGCTGCTTCTGTGCAGGACTGAGAAAACCCCACTTTCCTGCTGGCTATATGCGTTTATTCCACTTGCAGTTTCCCCATCTACTGAGAATGTGTATTGCCTTTAGTCACGGCTGCTGTAAAGTAACAGTATCTAACTGAGCATGCTTTATGCCCTTCCCTTTCTCAATGCTATATAAAGAGAAACTCACTGTGTAAATACAGTCAACGGGTGGGGGGTGATAACATCTGTATAGGTTATTTTGAGTGACAAAAAGTGTTTTCAGATATCGGTATGGAGGAGGAAGAAGGGAGATTATCACCAGGAGAAAGAAAGAGAAGAATCAAAGATCTTGAAGTTGAGGTAAGAAGAAAGAAAAGACTGGGGATGAGGAGAGAAGAAAGGATTGGGGATAGGTTGATATGGAGGGAGAACCAGAGATAGGGAAAGAAAAGAAGATCAGGGATGGGGAGGGAGGAAGAGAAGAGAGAGAGGGAAGGAAATCCAGGATCAGGGGGTAGAGAGAGAAGGGACATGGAGAATTGCTGATAGGATCAGGGGAGGAAGGATTTGGATTGGAAAAGGGGAAGCATCCCAATCCTGACTCCAGTCCTTTTCTCCTTTATATCCCCCAATGTTGTCTTTCTCTACCTTCATTGTCGTCCCCCCCTCCCCCTCACCTCCATCCCTGGGACTCACCTCTCACTTCCCCACCCCAGCCCCCAAATCCTGGATACGCTCACTCCAGGCATTTGTATACCTGCTATAATCCTCTCACTCTTTTACCAACCAACCGTCTCCTGGTGGAGATCTCTTTTCTCTCGCTCTCGCTCTCTCTCTCTCTCTCACACACACACACACAGACACTGGCAATGTTTCTCTCTCTCATGCTACCTCCACCTGATCTCCTTTTCTTCATTTTCATTTCCCCCCCCCCCCCGCCCAGCCAATCTCCCATGCATCTTCTCCCCCTGATCTCCCCTCATCCCCTCAGATAATCCCCTTTTACATACACCCAGCAAATCACCCTAACCCCTGCCATCCCTCCTCTCATGCACCGCTACCTATCAGAGTCAGCAAGAAGAGAAGGAGGGTGATGGTGCCTTGAACCAGAACACTCGCTCAATATTCTGGCTCTAGCTAGCAGGGGACTAGACAGTGGCCGGAGACTGGTGGGACTGAGGATTGAGGGAGGGGGAGGGGGAGGGGAGACAGATTATGAGAAAGAGGGATTGGAGGGAGAGGACTGAGGATAAGAGGGATTGGAAAAGAGAGAGACTCCTGGTTCCCATGATTTCCAGGCAATTGTGTGGCAAAGAATAAATTTTGCAGTTCTTTTCTGCAGCCACATAATTGCAGGAAACACAGGTCCTGTATACCTTAAACTATGCATTGCAATGTGATTTTTCTAGAAATGGTACAATATGTGTATCCCACTGCACTAATCAGCTAGAAGTAGATCATTTTAGAATGTATGTTCGCAAACAATTCTCTCTCTCTTTGTTCCTTAATGCTTCTAGAAAGCTATCTCTGACATTTGATTCTCTGTTTTTGCTGTAAGTTTTAGATAAGTATTCTTCTCTCCCTTGGCAATTTGCCATTATTATAACTCACTTATATTATCCCAGCTATTATTTTTATATCTGCTTTAAGTAGTGTAATATTCTCATCATCCTTTCATGTCTCTTAAGGCTTACGGTGAAGGTATTCTTTTATATATATATAACCAAGATGATTCCAAATTAAGTGAAAATTGAGAGCAGCAATTTTTTTCTTTTCAGCATCACCAGGGGTCAGGGGGTTACCGAGGGTTTGGAAATACAGTAGTAAGTACCTGCCCAATTGTTACTGGGGCCACAGGAGCCTGGGATGCTCCTGTCAGCCAGAGAGAGCCCAGAAGGTCTGTCACAAATTTTTTAAAATAGATAAACGCAGCTCAGAGTAGCTGGTGCTACACTGCAGTAGCAGTGCTGGGAATGCTTCCTCTGCCAGTGTATGTCAGCAGTGTCAGGGGTGTAATCAAAGCCCCATCATAATTACAGTGCAGGCCAAGGGGTCCTCACAGACTTGGGGCAGTGATGTCAGCGAAAGGATGTCTTCTCAGTGCCTGTAGGAAAATTAAAGTTTAAAAGTTGATTAAAACCTGTCAAAAACTGAGGTTTGTTGGTGGTGGTCATCAGGTAAGATCATATAAATATGGATTTAACCCTTGGTTTGGGAAAAATGTTTATTATGTAAGTTAAAAATATAATTAGCTGTAAACATGTTAAAATAGCTAATATGGTCATGAAAATACACAGGAATACTGTTACATTTATTTAGAAGCTAACTTGAAAGTTTGGGGTGATTTTGAACTGTGCAAGTGGAGTTTTGTTTATATTGGTTTCATTTTCCACCTCTCAGAGAAAAAAAAAAAGAGAACTTTGCCATCCCATAGACAATGCCATGGTAACACCATAGTAACGCTAACCCATCCCAGGGTCTATGCAAGGCAGCTGGGTGATAATACCAAGCCGAGGAAAAGCACAGAAAGATTTGAGAAGTAATTTGCCTTTAAAGAATGTTTTGAACATACTTAAAATTATTTTGTAAGCTATGTTCCTTAGTCAAGGTGTTTTTAAAAGGTTTCGTGGTGGATAAGAAGGTTTGTTAAAGTAGATGAGAACTATTTCTCAAAAAGACTTCAGAGGAGTAAGGATCTCTTCTGAGGATTTTTTCAGAATGCACATGGGGACTGAGGCAGAGAGATGCTGTGTTAGAAGCTGCAGAGAGAATGCACATGGAGACTGAGGCAGAGAGAGGCTGTGTTAGAAGTTGCAGAGGGAATGCATGTGGAGACTGCCGAGAGAGCTGGCTGGAGCCTGGGGCAGGGAGAGCTGTGTTCCAGAGAGTGAAAGAGATCTGGGTGCCTGGAGGCTGCAGGGAGAGCTACTGTGCTGGAAATCTGAAGCAGGGCTGTGTATTGCAGTCTGAGGCAGAGAGAAAGCACGTGCAGTCTGAGAGAGGGCTTTGTTCTATAGGCTGCCGACAGAGCTGTTTGTGACGGTGTGTGAAAGTGTGCTTACTGTAATTCTAATCTTTTCTGAGGTAAGAAATTTAGTTAAAATTAGGGATAACTTTCTATAGCTGGCCCATGTTATTTTTGTCAGCTTTGATAAATAAGTGGGTGTGAGCAAAGTGGATGATTGATGATCTGATTCTGAGCTGATTTAATTGAAATACATACTGGCTCAGAACAATTTTCCATTAAGTCCTACAGACTTCAGATTGTGTACACTCCTGTAGGTAAAGGTGCTACAGTGTTTAATCACAGGACCTGTAAATAAAGATACTTCTGTGTTTCCTTAGAGAGGAAAAAAAATTCTTTGAAATAACTTGGAATATAGAAGTCTTACAACTTGTTCCTGTCTTTATTGGCAAATAAGTGTGGAATGTGAAAGAGAGAGTGATTAAATATTTCTTTACTTTGCGAGTTCTCTTAAAGCAAGCATCCTTAGAGTTGAAATAATTATTTTTTTGATTTCTATTAGCAAGAACTCCAGTGTCATTTATACACACCCATGCTAGCAACATTATAGACTGCAGAAGATTGGCGGTGTGAGGCAGTCAGTCTTTATTATTGATTTCATTAGGGATAGCATAGTAGGGAAACACTGTATCCTGAGACTTCGTGGTCAAGAGTGGTAGATCAGGTCCAGTCTGCGCCATCAAGCAGCATGAGCTATTTCTTGATCACAAACCACCATAGCTTCACATCATTCCTGGGTCAGCGCTCTCTACCCAGCATTCACAAGCAGCTCAAAAATTATTACCCAGCAATCAAAGATAAGTGTGCACCAACGAACTGTGACACAATTTTGGTAAATTGCACTGGTGCAAAGCACATGGACATAAAAGAGTTCAAAGACATTGAGTTAAACAGGTTAAAGATAAAAGTTTATACTTACCTGTAATGATTTCCAGAATTACTTAAAGAGCTTGTAATAACAAGTTAACACAAAGAATCAGATTTCTTAAATTAATGTTGAAATTCAACATTTGCTCTCATTAAGAAGTAATCTTTGTACAGGAAATGATGTTAAAAATTAGCATGAGTCACATATGAAAAATGTTTGTGCACCAAAAGAAAATTATTTCTCATTGAGGTTATTGGCATTACTGAAAGGTTTATTTGTTCAATAATCACACTTATTTCTAGAGGTGAAGAACCTAGAAAATTATCCATTTGCCAGTAAAATAAAATCCTTTAATTATGAATGTTCCTCTGAAATCATTTTTCTATTTTGATTTATTTTCTGGTATTTATTATTTATATACCGACATTTGATCTCAATCAAGATATCACACCAGTTTACATTCAGGTACTGTAGGTATTTCTCTATCCCCCAGAGGGCTTACAATCTAAGTTTGTACCTGAGGCAATGGAGGGTAAAGTGACTTGCCCAAGGTCACAAGGAGCGACAGCAGGACTCAAACCCTGGTCTTCTGGTTCATAGTCCCCTGCTCTAACCACTAGGCTATTCCTCCTGCCTGGTGAAGCATTCTGGGTGTGAAAGCTATTTCCATATTATCTATATTTATTTATTTATTTGGCATTTTTTTTTATATACCGACAACCGTTTGCACATTGTATCGGTTTACAATTAACTTGGAAATTATAGGCTGGGCCTTTACATGGAACAGATAACTGCAGGTAAAAATGGAGGAACAAAAACAACCAAAATTACATAAGTTAGAAAAATAAAAAATAGAACTTATTTACATAATTACAAAGATAATGGCAAAAACGGGGATTCCAGAATACAATTATATGGTGGGGGTAGAGGACGGGTAGGCCTGTAAGAAGAGCCATGTTTTTAGGTTTTTTTTTAACTTAGGAGTGGATGTCTCAGTGCGCAGATCTGGGGGGAGAGAGTTCCAAAGCATAGGGCCAGCGAGGGAAAAAGCTCTGTTCAAAGTTGAGATAAGCTTGTAGGGTTTGATAGAGTGGGTGAGGAGAGTTCCTTGAAGGGCTGGACGCGTGGGTCTTGTGGAGGTGCGCGGAGCCAGTTGAGGTTTTCGTTCATAATACTTTTGTGGATGAGGGTTAGTGTTTTGAAGAGGATACGAGATTGTATTGGTAGCCAATGTAGCTCAATGAGAGTTGGTGTGATGTGGTCTCTTTTCTTAGAGTTTGTAAGTATACGTGCTGCGGCGTTTTGTAGGAGTTGCAAGGGTTTGGTGTGCGTGGAAGGGAGGGGAGGCCAAGGAAGAAAAGCATTACAGTAGTCGATTTTAGAAAGAATAATAGACTGAAGTACTGTGCGAAAGTCTGAGAAATGTAGTAGGGGTCTGAGTTTCTTGATGGTTTGTAATTTGAAAAAGCAGTCACAGGATAGATTTGATGAAGGGTTTGAAAGTGAGTTGGTTGTCAAGAAGGACACCCAGGTTTCGGGTGTGCGAGTGGAAAGTGGTGGAGGAGTAGGAGATGGGGACAGAGAGTGAAGGGAGTTTAGTGGATTTAAAAAGCGGAGTTTAGTGGTTTAAAAGTGGAAACCCCAATAGCCTTACCATCTGACTACCCGAGATAGTTTGGTGTCCAAGGGTGTTTACAATATCATGGACTACGTTGAGAGATGGCATGGTCACATCAAAGCTCAATTATTGGAAGATAATGTATATACAGAATACACTCTTGCACATGGGAATGAAAACAAAAAACAAGCTAGGATGTAACATTCACAGACATGTATAAGCTGCCCACTGGAGGCAGAAGGTTATGTGTCTGAGGACAAAATTTTGCCTAATGGGACCACTGTGATTAAACCACACCAGAGCACTATAAGGTGTATTGACAGGACTGGACTTTCTAAAAGCAAAGTTCAAAATTCTTATGTGTTGGTGTTGTACTGTGTTATATTTTCTCGTAGATACCAAGAGGAGACTGGTAATACAGGGCCTAACCACCAAAGGTCCTAAGGCAATGGAAACCAGACGTGGTTGTACATTTTGGACTAGTGAACTGGACTGAATATTCTATCAGATGAACTGGATAAAGTAGTGTGTCAAAGAAAATAGGGAAGGACACTAGATTACAGACACCTGGACTTTAAGGTATTTTGCTATTTTGTTTGATAATATATACAGTTGTTACGCAGTTGAATAAAAGGTGATTGTTCTTGTATTATTAATTAGTATGTTTCATATTAATATGTTTACCTTCTAATCAGCTTAGAACAGAAGTCTGATAATAGGCAGAATATCAATTGTGAAACAAATAAATAAATAAATAGATATTCTGTTTTGGGGGTGTGCAGTAATAATATGGGGAGTGGGTTATTTAAATGTGAAACTGTTTGAAGGAATTTTTTTTTAAATTGCCATAAAAATTAATACAGTTTTGAAAACAGTTTTCTGGCATAAACCTTTTCATTCTAATGCCATTCATTAAACTGCTTGTATTTCAGTTGTATGGATTATTATAATCTAAGAGCACATGCAGATGGCTTAACTAAAAGTTGTTTCTCTTGAGAACGTAGTGCTCTTTTTGGGACTTAAGCGACTGACTTATTTGCAAATATGTAAGGCGCATCTGAGTGGCCATAGCTTTTACAAATGGGAGGCTGCTCAACCCATATTTCATCATAGAAGCAATTAACTTTTGTTTTCAGGATGGAGCGATGGACCTGTGAAATAGATTGCTTATAACGGGTACTGAGCCTGTTGTGATTTAGTGCATGCAGTCATAATAATCGTTTTGGGGAGGATTTTAAAAGGGTTACGCGCGTATATTACACGTATAACCCCGAAAACCTGCTCCTGCACGCACCCGGTGACCACGCAAGCCCCGGGACGCGTATAAGTCCCGGGGCTTGAAAAAATGGGCGGGTCGGTCTGGGGGCGGAGGTGTGGCCAGAGGCCTCTTCACAGCCACTGGGCCCGGAGGCAGGCGTAAATAAAAAAGTAAAGGTGGGGGGGATTTAGGTAGGGCTGGGGGGTGGGGGAAGGGAGGGGAAGGTGGTGGGGGGGGGGGGGGGGTGGAAGGAAAGTTCCCTCCGAGGCTGCTCTGATTTCGGAGCGGCCTTGGAGGGAACAGGGAAAGCCATCGGGGCTCCCCTAGGGCTTGGCGTGCGCAAGGTGCACAAGTGTGCACCTCCCTTGTGCGCGCTGACCCCGGATTTTATAACATGCGCGCGGCTGCGCATACATGTTAGAAAATCGGGCGTAGATTTGTGTGTGCCGGGTTGTGCGCACAAATCTACGCCCGCGCGTAGGTATGAATATCTGGCCCTTTATGTATATCTGTATGTCTCTGGTACTGTGTGCTTTGTTTTGTAAGGTAAATTTGTGAATTGGTCCAAATTAGAAAAAACCCTGGGGAAAATCTAGAGAACCTAAAGGATTCGCTACCAGAAGGACTAGTCTAATTCTGTGGGAGAGGAACGGAGTGAGCAGCTCCTCCATGTGGGAGATTCAGATGGTGTGTTCTAACCATTTATAAACCTCTTCTACCACATTATGGTGTGGATTTCTTGATTGACCCTCTTACGGGCAGCATTTCCTTTGCTGCTCTCTGTTTTGGTTATGTTGCCAGGAAAAGGGTTCTGAGGTCTCTTGGATGGAGACCCGGGTAAAAGAATGGAGATGGAGTAGGCTTTCCTTTATTTTGTCCATGGTTTTGTAAACCTTTTTTTAAGTCTAAGTGGGAAGTTTTTTCCACCCTTCCTGCCTTTTGTTTAGTTTCCCCTTTTTCTTAAGAATTTTCCTGCTTTTCATGTTTTGCTGAGTGGCCTAGGGCCCAAGGACTCAGATTTTTTTGCCATCATAAGAAAGAGGTGTCATTGACCTAGAAAGGACGTGAAGGAGAAATGGATTCACATCCATCACCTGGGAGAAGTAGTTTGTGAGAGAGGAGAAGAAGACTAGAAGCACCAGCTAGGTACAGCTGCCATCATCTTTTCATAGGCCAGTACCATCTAGGTGGTACACAGGGATAGAAGGAGAATAGGGAAGACTACAGGAGAGGTTTGAGAAATTGGGACTTGACATTCATTTAAGTAAAAGGGACTACATTTCTCCCCATTTCACAATGAGAAAGAACACAACTTACTTTCATTGTTTGGCAAGAAGTGGCTAAATTAATAAAGAAATTGGCTTTAACATCTAAAGACTTGGAAGTTTGAGATCACAAATGTGTTGAGGAATAGTATGTAATCAATTGGACAGTAACTACATCAGGAGCTGCAAAGACATTTTTCACTCCATTTCCATTAATTATCAGTAAAATTGAGTTGGAAATCAGACCAGCTTCCAGCGTAATAATTGCTGCAGTTTTCTCTTATGATATCATTCGTGCTGTTCACAATGGATTAAAAGAGGCTAAGATTCAAGCAACGCATAGGGTCTAGAAGTCAAATTCATCTTTCCCCTGCTCAGGAAATTCGGACATTCAGAGTGATTTGACAACTTTATTGGGACTGAGCAGTTAAAATGTGTATCAAGATGTTGCCCCTGGGCCCCTATCCGGGACTACCCAGCCAACAGCTTACATATATATATATATATATATATAAAATGATGTAACCCATATCGACGAGGCCCCAACTAAGTCAACGGATGGAAGCGGGGCCGCAACTCAAAAGGTTTGCTCCAGACTGAACTCACTGCAACAGTGGTGATCCTCTCTGTGGCAGCAAAACAAAATCCCTGTCTCTTGACATCTAATAATTTTTAAAACTCGGGAACAGTGGTTCAAAACTGGTTTGATTTTAATTCCAAATGAAATTAATTGAACAGGCTGCTTCTCCATGGAAAGCACTGAGTTTTAACAGTTCTCAGTTTTTGTATGTTATGATACAAAAGGTTTTAACAGTTCTCAGTTTTTGTATGTTGTGAACAATGATACAAAACGTTTCAGATGAATGTCTTCATGTAGAGCTGTACTAACTTCCCTTTTATTTCTGTGTGCTCAGTCTTTGGGGACAAACTGGCCTAACCTTTCCTGCTTCTTCCAGAGAACCAGTAATAATGCTAGGGCCACCTCTTGGTTGCTTTTTACACCCTTTTATTATACTCCTGGAGGAACATCATATCTTACTAACTCTTCTGTGATGAACCCCCTACTTTGTCTGAGCTGGAAATTCCAAAAGGTTATTCTACAAGGTTATGCCTAACATTGCAACCAGATACAAATCGTGCTGTCATGATAGCCCTCACCCCATCAGCTGAATTTCTTGTTGGCAGTGGCACCAGATATCTGACTTCGCTTCCATCCATGCAGTTGCTTAATGACATGTAAGAGCAGCGCCGGGGCCAGGAGTTGTCATGTCCTGTGCTGTAGAGAGATGAGTGGCAAGCCAATGCCAGGTGACAGGGCCTTCCCCACCCCTGGCTTTTCAATCCCAGGGGCCTCCATTCTGGCAGATTCACCCCAGGCTAGACCCCATATTGCCCTAGGGTCAACCCTGCCAAGAGAGTAATTCAGTCTTTGGCCTCTCTACTGGGACTTCCAACAGTGGCATCAATTAGTGCCAGTTTGCGATGCTGTCTTTTGTGGTGTGAGCACCTGTCTAATGAGAACGACTGAGACCATCAGCTGACTTCATATCGGCCACCAAACAACTTTCATGTGGTAATGGCTTTTAGCCTCTGCTGACCTGGACTAGATTTGACCATATAGGTGAAAGGCCCTGGAACCATAGAGTAATCTAATCCCCCATTAATGAATGTTTTCAACTAGTAAGAACCAAAAACACCCTATTTTCTTGGCCCCTGACATGAGATTCTAATAGACCTGAAAACATTGGAAATTCAAATAAAAAGAGTTATTTTAGAGTACTAATATCTGCCCAGGAGTTTAGCTGCAGGGATATATTGTTATTTTATAGCTCCTAGCAGATTGTTCTAACATCTTACGTCCAAATTTAAAAAGGCCTGTGAGCATAAATTTCGGAGGTTATGCGCATGGTCGAGCCTTGCATATGCCGTGTGCATTTTTGGAAGGGCCTGGCTATGCGCGTAACTTCCATTATGCACCAAAGTGCTGGACCTCTCAAAAGGGGGGGGGGGGGGGGGGGGCGGGGTATGGGCAGGGAGGAGTGGGCCAGGGGACGGGCCGGGACAGCGTCATTTGATGCTATCCGGGGAAACGAGTGCTGGCAGCTAACCGGCGTGCAAAGATTACTTCTGCTCCAGAGGAGCAGTAAGTAGCAAAATAAAGCATTTGGGGATAGTTAGGGTAGGTTTAGGGGGCAGGGAGGCAAGGGGAAGAGGGAAGAAGGATAGGGTTAGGGGTAGGAAAGTTCCCTTCCAGTCCGCTCTTTAATTGGAGCGGACTGAGAGGGAACTGGGGGAGGTCCAATTGCATCGCTGCACGTATTTTTCTAAAATCCTCCCCCCCCCCACGCGCGAAGCAAGCCACCCGCCCGCACATACGCGTGTGAACATGAAAATCTGGCACGTATGTGCGCGCGGGACCCGTATTTAATAACATGCATGCGCCAATGCGCGCATGTGATAAAATTGCGTCCATTTGTGCGCCCGGAGTGAGCCCTTAGTGAGCACTGCCTTGTTTTTTGGGGGTTTTTTTATTTGTATGCCTGCAGAATGTAAAATAACACAATGAATCTTGAACAGAAAATAATAAAAACTTTATTTTTCAACATTTACTTTATTTTCATGACAGACTTGCTCACTTTAATCGTGTCCTCTTTTTCCTTGCTTGTCGATGCCACTCAGCCTGCCTATGACTGCAGTGCCCCCGGATACAGAGGAGACGGATCATTTCTGACCATAACAGGACTTTGCCACCGGGCCAGGCTTTTCCCCTTTCTCTTTTACTCTTCCTTGCTCTGTGGCTTCCAGTTATCTCCTCAACTCAATTACTACATAAAGAAGCAGAGCAATACACAACATTCCAGTTTTCTTTTCCCCTTTAATTATTCAGTAAGGGTTTTATTTTTCAGGCTGTCATATGATCTGTAATCGCTCTCTCTATGAATTGTAGAAGAGAAGAAACAGCTTCTGCTGGCAAACATTTAGCTGGCTTCATTGTCGGTAATGATTGGGAAACACAGAAACTAAAAAGCGGTCATTAAAGCTATAAATTATGTCTCCATTTTGAGCATTGCACACCCCTGACTGCAATGCCAATGCACACTAATCCAGCAGTGTGAGCTTCATCGCAGCAATGCAATACTGATCTGGAATTCAGTAGGCCAAGTGTCAACATACAAATGCTAGTCAGGACTTCAGTGGTGCGAGCTTTGTCACATCATAAGATGCAATTATTCACATTTCCTTACTGTGATACCCACACAATGCCACCCCGTGCTCTGTTTGTGTGTTAACTTCCTTGTAGCACATGGTCAGTGGCCACAGCTTCAAAGTTTGGATTTCCTCACATTACCTTATACTGCTAACTGGGATTTTAGTTTCTTTATTATTATTATTATTATCGTGATTATTAGCATAGCGCATACCAGATGACTGTACTCAATGCCATACAGGGATATCTAAAAGGACAATTTCCGAAGCCATTCCCATGCTGCGGAAAGCATTTTATCCACAGAAATCAGCTGCATGAAAATTCCCCTACCCCGAAAGCTGCAAAAACTAGAGAAATAGTTCCACACTGTGCGCCCTTAAAGCCACACTTGGAAGAAGTGTCCTGGGGATGGAGTTAGGGTGGTGAATAACACAACATGCATGAATGCTTTAATCTCTTATACTCAGGTAATTTTCAAAGTGAGAGTACATGCAGAGTTTGCATGCAATTTAAAAATTGCCCATGGAGGGAGGGGTGATTTTCAGCCAACCCACGTAGTGTTTACTATGCATGTAAAAGTACTTTTAAGCACATACCCACCAGGATTATTTTCAACGTGCTTAAGATGGGGGTTTTATGTGTGTGAATGCTTTAGGATTTACAATCTAGTCAAGACAGACAGACAAGTCACATAAGTGAAAAACAAGAGGCTCTGAGCTAAGGCAGTGAAGCCAGAACTGAGAAGGACTGAAGTGGATTAAAATGAGGATATAAATTATCATCAAGTACGATACTGGGGTCATTGATTTACGGGGAAGAAGTAAATCAGGTAGGTGATGGGTGTACCTTTAAATAAGCAACTGAAACATGGTCAGCTGAAAGAGGGACCCGGCAGGGGCAACAAGAATGCAATATTCTCATCCGTAAATAGGCGTCTGCGGACATCCCAATCACTCAGCACAAGTCTCAAAGGAGGGCGATTACATGGGATAAAACTGAGGACAGGGACTATTTTTTTTCTAATTGGATAAAGTTGTATGAAATCAGGCGTCTGGGAGTGCTCTTCCAGTGCTAATAAGCAGATTAGTGTTCTTCTTTGCGAGCAGTCTCACAGTATAAAGAAGTGTTTCTCAAGCTAGTGGAGTACCCCCGCAGCCAGTCTAATTTTCAGAGTATCTGCAATGAATATGTATGAGATAGATCTGCATGTAATTGAAGACAGTACATGAAAATCTCTCATACTTATTCACTATGAATCTCCTAAAAATGAAACTGGCTAGGCCCTGCTTGAGAAACACCAGTGTAAATTACCTAGGTTATGCCAACAAGCATGGCAGTAATATCCAGAGCTCTGTGGCAGAGACCTGTCAATAAAACAAACTCTAGTAATGTAAACGTACTTGCTTCTCCCTCTAATGGCATATTATTACTCAACAGTAGAAACCTTTTTCTTCCTTTGCTTGCACTTAACTAATAATTTAGGATGGAAAAGTCGTATGACCGAGTAAGCGTGGACAGCTGCAAATTTCATCCAAGAAAATGTCATGGTTGCCAACCAGTGAAACCTCTTCATAGGGACATTGGGGAGAAGAAGGATGAGATAGCTTATTGTCTCATTGTAAAGAATTATGGTATGAGAAGGCTGTGGGGAAAAAATAGTTAACATATAGTGATGCATAGTTGTACATTTTAAAATTACAACGTAGCCTTTCCTTAAGGTTTGCTGATATGGGACCAGCTGAAGGTTTAGCCGCAATTGGTCTGTAGCATCACGCAGGAAACCAAATCCAATTCCCAGGTTCCGATGTACATAAGAACATAACATGCCATACTGGGTCAGACCAAGGGTCCATCAAGCCCTGTATCCTGTTTCTAACAGTGGCCAATCCAGGCTACAAGCAACTGGCAAGTACCCAAAGTGTATCTCATGCTACTGATGCCAATAATAGCAGTGACTATTTTCTAAGGCAACTTGATTAATAGCAGGTAATGGACTTCTCCTCCAAGAACTTATCCAATCCTTTTCTAAACCCATCTACACTAACTGCACTAACCACATCCCCTGGCAACAAATTCCAGAGTTTACTTGTGCATTGAGTGAAAAAGAACTTTCTCCGATTAGTTTTAAATGTGCTACATGCTAACTTCATGGAGTGCCCCCTAGTCCTTTTATCCGAAAGAGTAAATAACTGATTCACATTTACCCGTTCTAGACCTCTCATGATTTTAAAGACCTCTATCATATCCCCCCTCAGCCATCTCTTCTCCATGCTGAACAGCCCTGGCTGCCCAGGATCACAGCACATCTTATAACCTGCCAATAATGTATTGGCAGGTTATAAGATGTTGGTAAAATAATCTAATATTTCAAATCATCCACTACAGTAACCCCGGTCTGATAGGTGCGACACTACAGCCATGTACACCTCAGCAAACACTAAGATCTCAAAATAAAGGACTATTGATTATGCCTACAATATGGAGTACACATCTGACACAAATAATAGATCATGTGTTTTCCATAGCAGGCTCAAAGGTGTGGAATTCTCTACCTGAGATGTTACATTTGGTAACTGTAAGAAAGAGATTTAAACGTGAGCTGAAAACTTTTCTATTAAAAAATGCATATAACCTAACAAAATTTCAGAATGCAGAGAATTACAATATCAAGGACAGATATAATAATTGAAGAATTAATAATAAATAACAAGAGATTTTAAGTTTCTTAAGACATCTCACTGACTATTATGTGAAAAATTGTTGAAATAGAACTTCTGTGCTACAAACCTGCTGCCCTAGACCTTTAGTTAATATGTATTAGAAAATCACAGTAGATTTATATTAACACCTGTTGTATTGATCTATAGTATGAATGTTACTTTTGTAAACTGCTGTGATCTTCATTTGGAATGATGGTATATAAAATGTCCAAATAAATAAATATTTGCTGCCTTTTAAACTATTATTTAGAAATCTAAAATTTTATTGCATTCAACTGAAAAAGAACAGAAAATGACAACTGCTGATACAGCAATTGCTAATACTAAGAACTATGGAGTATCTGAACTGATTTGATGTTCCTAATATTGATAAAGTGCATTCCAAACAAAATTAAAAAGATATAAATGTAAAAAGACAGAAAATGATTCAAAATTGTTAGATCACAAGTTAATTGTGAGAAATTGCAAGAAGACCTTGCAAGACTGGGGATTGGGAGTCTATATGTTAGATAAAATGTAATATGGACAAGTGCATATAGGGAAGAAGAATTCAAACTATAGTGGCATAATACTGGGTTCCATGTTAGGCATTACTACCCAGAAAAAGGATCTTAGAAGCAATATGGACAAAACTTTGAAATCCTCTCGCCAGGGCACAGTGGTCAAAAAAGTAAATAGAATGTTAGATATTATTAGAAAAGGAATGGAAAATAAAACAGAGGATATTATAATGCTTCTTTATCTATCCATGGTACAACGTCAACTGCATCTTGAGTACTATATCAAGAAAGATATAGCAGAACTAGAAAAGATATAGAGAAGGGTGACTGAAGTGATAAAGAGTATAGAATGTAGAGATATGCACTCATTTGAAACAAATGTATACAATGTAATGAATGAGTCCATTTTCATTTAATTTGTGGTCCCCTCCCTCCCTCCCAAAAAAAAAAAAATAGAGGGGACCCATGAAAATAACAAAACTTTTAGTTTCTATATATTTGTTTCCCATTCAAGTCTATGGTACAAGTAAAACAGTGGCAGATAGATTGCCCTCATTCTCTTCTCGGTAACTTAGCAACCATGTAATGCCACTGAGGTCATAGTCTGACTGGAGCCACCACATGAAACAGCAGAGAAAAAGATAGGAAGGAAGGCCTATCAAGGTCAAGCATTTTTAACCAACCTTTAGCTTGTACCAGTATCAAGTAATGCTGATTTCCTCACACTCAAAGGTTTGAGCATGTGCAAACTTCATTCTAAGATTCACTTTTCTGGTAGAATTCAGAGGGGAAGTTTGTATGTTCTGGAGTTCTTTGGAGTAAAAGAAAAAGCTTAAAAAAGAGTAGTAGTTGGTCAAAAGAAAGGCTTTGTCCTTACCTTCACAGCAATAGTGATTACTGTGTTAGAGAGAGAGGCACTGGAATTATGTCTGTTCACTGGGGTAGGGTAGTAGAGAGAAGCAGTGATTGCTAGTGTACAGGTGGGATTTATAGGGATAGATATTCAAAAGCCAATTAGCCGTATAACTAAAAAGTTATCCATCTAAATGGCTAAGATGCTATTTTAAAATCTTAACCAGCTATATTCTAGCCGGATAAAGAGTTATTCAGCTAGAATATAGCCAATTAGGTTTGGGACATTCCAGGGGTGGGCAATAGGCATTTCCAGGAGGAGTGGAGTTAACTGGCTAACTCTAGCTGTGCCGTAGGGCTGGTATAAAGTTAACCGTATATTCAGTGGCACTGTTGCACCGCTGAATATCCTGGTTAAATTAAACGAATGAATATGGAGCCCCTTAGTGTTTCTCTCTCACTCCAGTGCACTGCAGTCTAGTCTTGAGAGCAACCTGAGCCCTGAGCCTTATCTGTTTCTTCTCTGCGAGTTAGTATTTATGTAAAAGGAATCAGTAATACACATGCATTGTCTGTGTATGTGTGTGTGTGTGTAAGAGAGAGAGAGAACAAGAGAGATACATATTTTGATGGTTACTGGGTGTCTTATATGGTACTGTTGTAGTACACATCAGAATAGCCAGCCAGCAGACATTGTAGTAGTGCCGAGATGGTAACTCTGCTTGGCAGTGTTTGCTAAGCACTGTAATGAACTCAGTCCATTGACTGGTTTGTGTGTATGACAGTCCATATGAGAGCAGTACAGGTGAATACACTACAATACATTAATAAATTATGTTGTGACATCAACAACCCCCAGTATCCAGAACTTTAACTTCCATCATGCCATTGCGAGGAAAGGAGAGAGAAAGAGATTGCAGTGGGCAGAAGACTGGCTGGGGCAGAGGAAGGGGGTGTTCCTACTTAGCTACCATACCCCTGATGCTACACTTTGGAGGTTGTGTTGTCACTCTGCCTTGCTGCCATGCCCTACACTGTTGCATTTCCCGGCCGTGGCAGGCCTGCAGCCAGCTTCACTCACCCCCAACACCCAGGTCCCAAACCTGGCCCAGCTTCCCTGGCAGCGGTAGGCAGTCGCCTATGCACTCGTGCTCCACCTATGCTCCCAGGCCCCTCCGGTGGTGCTGTAGTCTCCTCTGTTCCCGGCCGGGTCTCCCCACATGTGTCGCGTGGAGACGCCGCCACCTCTTAGTTTTCGGCTTGCCCACCATCGGCGCATACCTTCTCTGGCTTTAAAGGGACCACGGTGAGAAAACCTCCCACGGCCCCAGATGTTGACGTTACTCAGCCTCCTGCTGCCTCCTGCTGCCACTCAGACTTCGCTTTGGCAAGTCTCCACGCTTCCTGTTGTGTGCTTCATTGCTGTTTGTTCCAGTTCTTGTTCCTGTTCCTGTGTTCCAATACCTGTTCCTATTCCAGTTCCTGTTCCTGTATTCCAGTACCTGTTCCTGTTCCATTACCTGTTCCAGCATTCCAGTACCTGTTCCTGTTTCAGTACCTATTCCTGCTCCAGTACCTGTTCCAGCTTCCTGTTCCTTCTACCCTTTAGATGGATCTCCCTGGCTTTCACCTTTGCTTGAACCTGACTTTGTCTCCAGCCACCTGCCCTGACCTCTGAACTTGACCTTGTTTCCAGCCACCTGCCCTGACCCTTGCTTGGACCTGGCCTTGTCTTAGGCTCTTGCCTAGCTTACAGTTCAGACTTAACCTTGTTCCTAACCATGCTATCTACTTCAGTCTGTCTGGACTTTGGAACCTGGCCTCGTCTTCAGCTCTGCCTGACTTGTAGTCCGGACTTGATGCCGTCTCCAACCGCATTGCCTCAACTCCGGTCAGTCCGGCCTATGGATCCAGTCTCTTCCTTCAATCCTGATTCTCCGCTGCTTCCTGGTACCCTGCCTTGGACACTCTCTCCGGGATCAACCACGTGGAGGCCCACCTAAGTCCAGCTGGCCCAGGTATCCAAGGGCTCAATCTGCGGAGAACAAGGGCTGGTATTGGCAAAGCTCCAGTTGGCCTCCGCTTCCCTTTTGGCCTTGCCTACTGATGGTGGGCACCCATGGGGGCTTCCCCCACGGGTGGCGCCAACACCACTTCAGGCCAAGGGTCCACCTCTGCAACATAAGCTCAATACATTTTATGGTACTTTTGGTTCTTCATGCCACCTTTTCTGCTTTGTTGACCCTCTAGTGGTACCTTGGGATTTTTCCTGCCACCTTTGCTGATTTGTTCATCTTTTATGATACTTTGGGCTGTTCATGCCACTCTCAGTGATGCTTTATACCTCTTTTAGTACATTGGGTCTACATGCCACTATTCTGGTGCCCTTTGCCTCTCATGTGGAGCCTTGGGGAGTTCTTGCCACTATGGGTGGCTGCTTTATGACTTTCATGGTGCTTTGGGGTTTTCATGATAATCTTTGTGCTGTTTTGACCTTCTGCCATTGCCTTGGGCTGCTTATGACACTCTATATGCTGCTTTTCTCCCCCTTCATGATGCTTTGGGCTACTCATGCCGATGTTGATGCTCTTTTGGAGCCTTATGATATTCTTGCCACTCTTGCTGCTCTTTTGCTTCTCTCGTGATGCCTTGGAGAACCTGCTACTACTGGTAATGTTATGCCCCTTTATGGTGCCTTAGGCTATTTATGGCATTTTTTGTGTCACTTTGACACAATCTTGGTACCTGTTGTGCTGAAGATGGAAGGGAGCGCTAGGGGGCACTCCCCAGCGCGGGACGAGTAGTGTGTACCCTTGCGGCGAGACATAGCTCATCTGGGAATGATGCTTTATACCTTTTTTAGTACATTGGGTCTACATGCCACTATTCTGGTGCCCTTTGCCTCTCATGTGGAGCCTTGGGGAGTTCTTGCCACTATGGGTGGCTGCTTTATGCCGACCTGCATGCCTCAGTGAGGCCAATAATGCAATGTTGGTCTCTGAATGGTCTTCTGACCATTCCTAGCTCTTTCAGACCTGCCGCTGGGTAAAGGCAGAGGCGGCAGGCCGGACATGGAAAAGGTGGATGAGGACTGGAACATGGATGCTGATGGTGACAGGGTTCAGACGATGATCAGACTCAGACAGACTCAGGGTCAGATGAGAAGAGACAAGCTAAAACCAGGATAAAAACTCGAGATGGAGAAGACTCCAGGTAGACTCTAACACCCTCAGCCAAAGGGAACTGCAGTGGCCAGACAGGCCCTCAGGCTATCCACTGGAGTTTACTGCTGGGGGCTAAGCGTAGCCAGAGTCCAGAGCATCAGAGAAGAGACTGGATGAGCCTCCAAGGCGAGGATCCAGGACATCCGGGATGGACTCTCCAGACACTCGGTGAAGAGCAGCCAGGATGTACAAAGGGGACGTTCAGAAGACTCCAGACCCAGGAGGTGGCAGGAACATGGATATCCTCGGATCCGATGATGGAGAAGACCCACCAGCGCCCTACACACCCCAGCCAGGCTGGTCGCAGACCACGCTAGGAATGATCAAGCAAAATCTGGGACATCTGGACAGGACGAACATCAAGACTGGATGAAGGAACATCAGGAGTCGGGATGAAGGAGACATCAGGACAGACAGACACCAGCAAGGACCAGAACAGATGACGACGACGACTACGATGAGGGATCCCAAGATGAAGACAGGAAGCCAAGCAGGAGCAAAGAATACAGGGTAGTCCTAGAGAAGACCGGCTCCAGGAAGTCAGTTCCAGGAAGGAACTTGCTCCTTGCGAAGGCAAGTTGGAATTGAAGACTGAAGCTTTTTATACTAGTGTAGAGGCGGATCCAACGATGATGTCAGAGGTGCACCACTCCTTCTCCATCCCTTTAAGAAGGGAGAAGAGGTATGGCTTTGCCCCTTAGGGAGAAGGGGTAGGACCATGGAGAGCAGCATTCCTGCCGCTGAAGACGCTGAAGCAGGACTGAAGCAGGAACTAGGCTTCTGAGGAGGCCTCAAGGTGGAAGGCAGCTTCCCTGCCATGAAGGATGGACTAAGGGCATCTCCAGCTGCCAGGAAACGCTGGAGATGGAGGCCCCTCCCCAAGGAGGGGACAAGGTGACTTCAATGGCCTCCAGGCCGTGTGAGAAGCGCATCAACGGCCTCTGTGTCGCATAAGGTGCAGCAACGCAGCTCCAGCCGCATAAGGATCACGTCAGTGGCCTCCGGGCTGAGAAGGATGTTGCAGCGTGGCTCCAGCTGTGAGGGATTGCTACGGCATAGCTCCTGCTGTGCCAGCATGATGGCAGCCTCCTGCTGCTGCAGGGAACCCTGGCACGGCTCCTGCCGTGCCGGTAAAATGACGTCGGGGGTCGGGTCAGCTGGTCGAAAAAGGTAAGAGCCTGCTCAGTGCTCACAGCCCTGCCACATGCAGGATCGTAACAGCACCCCCCTCCCTCAAAGGGGGTCCCCTCCCATCCTTCAGGAGGTTGGTACATCAGGCAAGGACAACTGAAACCTGGAACATGATGCAGACGCCTCCTGCAGGTCATGAAGAGAAAGAAGAAAAAAGTCCCAAAAAAAATTTTTTTGAGGCCAGAGAAAGAGTCCAGAAGCAAGACCCGGGACAAGGATATCCCACTGGACACATGGCCTTCGCAATCTGTTGTGCTGAGGATGGAAGGGTGCACTAGGGGGCACTCCCCAGCGCGGGACGAGTAGCATGTACCCTTGCGGTGAGACATTCCATGTCTGGGAATGGAGCAACCCAAATCCCTGCCGACCTGCACAGTCCTCAGTGAGACTAACCACGCAAGGTTTGGTCTCTGAGTGGTCCTCCGACCACTCCAAGCCCTTTCGGACCTGCCGCTGGTTATCGGCAAGAAACGGCAGGCTGGACAGAGGACAAGGGCGGAAGGAGATATCTGGCACAGGACAGAAGTGGAACTAAAGGTCAGACGAAGACAAGAACTGGAACTGAAGATCAGGAGAAGACGAGGACTGAAGATCAGACTTGGACAAGGCGAGGTTAAAAGCAGGTTAAAACTCAGCATGAGAAGGAATCCAGGCGACGACTGTAGCAACCTCCATCTTGGACTGAGCTTCATAGGCCTGGCAAAACAGGACAGAGGATGGACGGAAGCAAGGAGTCGGATCCGGAACCAAAGCATCTGGAACAGGTTAAAACATCAGGCCTCCTTGCCGAAGGTTCCGGACATCCATTATGGACTCCCAGGACACTCAGTTAAGGGCAGCGAGGAAGAGCGAGAAAGACATCTTGAAGACTCCAGACTTTGGAAGTGATGAAAGAGAAGGAGATTTTCGGCTCCACTCGATGAAGAAGATCCACCAGCGCCCTACATACCTCAGTGGGGGTGGTCGCAGACCACTGGGCCACATTGCACTCTACACAGCCCAGCCGGGCTGGTCACGGACCATGCTAGGATGGATCATGGTGGAGTTTGAAGACATCTGGACAAAGACGGACATCAGGACATGAAAATGAGACTGAGGTACATCAGGACTGGAACAGAACATCAGGGCTGGAATGGAACATCAGGAGTGGAAGAAACATCAGGACTGGAGCGGAACAACAAGAAGAGACCAGGAACGGATTGGGATCCCAAGAGAAAGTGCCAAGCTGGAGCAGAAGATGAGGAATCCTGGAGAAGGACTCTCTCCTTGCGAAGGCAAGTTGGAATTGAAGACTGAAGCTTTTTATACTAGTGAAGAGGCGGAGCCAACGATGATGTCAGAGGTGCACCACTCCTTCGCCGTCCCTTTAAGAAGGGAGAAGAGGCGCGGCTTTGCCCCTTAGGGAGAAGGGGCAGGACCATGAAGAGTGGCATCCCTGCCACTGAAGATGCTGAAGCAGGACTGGAGCAGGAACTAGGCCTCTGAGCAGGCTTCGAGGTGGAAGGTGGCTTCCCTGTTGTGAAGGATGGACCGAGGGCAGCTCCAGCCGCCAGGAAATGCTAGAGATGGAGGCCCTCTCCAAGGAGGGGACAAGGTGACTTCAGCGGCCTCTGGGCCACGTGAGAAGCGCGTCGGCGACCTCTGAACCACATAAGGTGCAGCAACGCGGCTCCAACCGTGTAAGGATTGCGTCAGCGGCCTCCGGGCTGCGCAGGATGTCACAGCACGACTCCAGCCTCAAGGGAGTGCCCCGGCGCGGCTCCTGCCTTGCCGGCACAATAGCAGCCTCCTGCTGCTGCAGGGAACCCCGGCACGGCAGGGGCCGTGCCGGTAAAATGACGTTGGGAGTTGGGCCAGCTGGCCAAAAAAGGTAAGAGCCTGCTCATGGCAGG
The DNA here is from genome assembly GCF_901001135.1 of Rhinatrema bivittatum. Lineage (NCBI taxonomy): Eukaryota > Metazoa > Chordata > Amphibia > Gymnophiona > Rhinatrematidae > Rhinatrema > Rhinatrema bivittatum. Next base: position 292,238,823 of record NC_042620.1, read on the forward strand.
GCCGCGAGCAGGACTGAAACAGTGCCTTGGCGTGCTCTTCCTCCTTCTGATGATGATTACCCAAGTTTCTTTGGAATTGATAAGAAAATCCCAATTTTGGATCTCAAAATAGGCTGCATTGCTTTCCCCAATGGAAAGTAAATGAACAAATAAAATGAATGGATGAAAAATGTATTTTCGTCTGAAACAAACCAAATTAATGTAAATGTGTGCAATATATGTGATTGCAGAGCACTTTGGGATACATTTGTATGAATAATTTCATATTCAGTATAATTATGTTGCATTACAATAGCACTGCTTACTTGTCCATAAAGACTAGCAACAATCTAATGAAGCTCTCACTTGATAGGTTGCCTGTCAGTTTGTTCTTATAGACCAGAGGAATGTTATTTTCATTTTTATTCTTTCAAAGCATTATTCTGTTATGTAGTATCCTCCCTGAGCATATTTTATGCTTTGCCCATTGCTCCGTATTTGCAATGAGGAACATTTATCTTTTCACTGAGAGCTAAAACCCCCATAAGGATTTTTATAGGTGGATGTAGAATGAAGCTTCATTTCCTTCTTCTAACTACTCACTTTTTCTGTTGCAATGTCAAAAAAATGGATTTTCCAGCTACTTTTGAGTGTCAGAAGAAGACATCAGCAGAATATCAAAAGAATAATATGTTAATAAAGCAGAATTTATTGGATCAGATGACAAATTTTGCATTGGAATAGAAGTATCGGGGCTTTCTTCTGTGATCTGTTTGTTTCATTTGTAGTCCAACTACTGTACGTATACAAAATGATGTTTATCGAAACATTCATCTATTGTATTTTAATTGATCTTTTATTATGCAAACTTTAGTGCTGGTAGGCCCACAATACTGATATGTTCTTTACCTCCCACTCCTCCTACCCAAGACAGAACCCAGAGTTTATCTCATATGAACAAAAAAATGAGGGTTTTTTTTCCACTGGGACATAGTCACCACCAATTGCTAATTGCTTATCCTGCTTTAGTGAACTGAAGAAATTGTTCCCTTCTGAAAAACAATATATGAGATAAGCCATTTTCTGCTCTTTTATAAAATCATAGAATGGTAAGGATGGAAGGAAATTAAAAGAGTAGTCTAGCCCATCTTCCTGTCTCCAGACATGATACATTGCACTTAACTCTCCCACCCACCCCCATAGATGCTTTTAAGAACATAAGAACATGCCATGCTGGGTCAGACCAAGGGTCCATCAAGCCCAGCATCCTGTTTCCAAGTGGCCAATCCAGGCAAGTACCCAAAAACTAAGTCTATTCCATGTTACTGTTGCTAGTAATAGCAGTGGCTATTTTCTAAGGGGCAGATTTTAAATACTTGCGCGAGCGCGTACTTTTGTTCGCGCAGCAGGCGCGAACAAAAGTACGCTGGATTTTATAAGATACGCGTGTAGCCGCGCGTATCTTATAAAATCCGGGGTCGGCGCACGCAAGGGGGTGCACATTTGTGCAACCTGCACGCGCCGAGCCCAGTGCTCGCTGCCTGTTCCCTCCGAGGCCGCTCCAATTTCGGAGCGGCCTCGGAGGGAACTTTCCTTCACCCTCCCCCCACCTTCCCCTCCTTTCCCCTACCTAACCCACCCCCCCGGCCCTATCTAAACCCCCCCACTTACCTTTGTCGGCAAAGTTCCGCCTGCTTTCAGCAGGCATAACTTTGCGTGCATCGGCCAGCTGCCCCGCTCCGTGGTCCGGAGGCCGCGGCCATGCTCCCGGAACGCCCCGGGCCGAAACCACGCCCACGCCGCCGCCCCCGAAACACCGTGCCCCGCCCCCTAAATGCCGCGTCGTCCCGCCACGCCCCACCACGCCCCCGACAGGAAGCCCCGGGACTTACGCGCATCCCGGGGCTCTGCGCGCACCGGCCGCCTATGCAAAATAGGCGCTGGCGTGCGAGGGCCCTGCGCGCGTAAATCCGGAAGGATTTACGCGCACAGGGGTTTTAAAATCCGCCCCTAAGTCAACTTAATTAATAGCAGATAATGGACTTCTCCTCCAAGATTTTCCTAATCTTTTAAAAATCTAATGGTGATTCCATCCTTTCCTCCACCCAAGTACATTTCTATTGCAATTCACTATATCAAGGGTTATTGCAGAGTGCCTTGAAACTCCTTCAGCTCCTCCATAATATAGCTGCTAGGATTTTAACGGAGGTTTAACCCAAAGACCACGTCATTCCAATTTTGAAAGAGCTGCACTAGCTGATGATATGATGGCACACACAATTTAAATGGTTTTTAAATGCTTCAATCAGTAGGTCTGTCTTATCTTAAGGAGTTACTGGTATCATACTTTTGCACCAGAATCCTGAGCTCTTCACAGCAACCTTTGCTGTCCATTTCTTCTCATACTTTGGCCAAATTGACTATTCCCCATCCAATCTGCATTTAGCTGCATTACCCCTACTCCGTGGAATGCAGTTCCACTAGATATCCACCAGGGGAAAAACGATTCTTCTTTCAGAAAGTTATTCAATTCTACTTTGACAAAGTATTTCGATAACTTAAATATCTGGGGGTAATTATTCAAAGCTGGCCATGTAATTAAATTAATCGTTTAGAATTAATCCGGCTAAGTTACGATGTATATTTAGTGACATGATCAAGCCGCTGAATATATGTGTATATGTGCGCACTTTGCCGGATAAGTCTACCCAGCTAAGTTTAGGCCTGATTTATGGGGCATCTAAACATAGATGTAAACTTATGCAGCTAACTCTGAATATCGGGAGTTAACCTTATAAGTTATATGGCTAACTCATTCCACCCCCCGATCCACCCAGTACAAATCTACATTTAGTGTATTTAAGTTTTAGCTGAATAAAAGACTTATATGGCTAAGTGGTGGCCGCTGAATGTAAGCACATATTCAGCGGCCGATACTTAGCCACATAAGTACCGCTTATCCGGCTATATAGCGCTGAATGCGCTTTGAATATTGGGCCCCTGATAATTAAGGGATTGGTTAAGTAATTTTAAAGGATGGCTTTTTCCTGAACTTGTTCTGCAGTATTTTATCTGGATAGTTAGCTTTACATATTATTAGTATTTTTAATTGTTATGGTTTACATTAATTTTACACAATGTTTTATTATTATTTGTAGCTCCCCTTTGGGGTTCCTCGGATGATAAGGTGAATAATCAAGTTTGATTAATTCATTTAATTAATCAATACATACATTAATTAATAGATTGTTCCAATGCTTAACCGCTAGCACAGAATATCCAAAATTCCTCTACTGCAGTTTAATCCCTTTTCTTTTATTCTATCACCAGTAAAGATAGAGAGCTATGGAACACATTGCCTTGATAACCCTATTTATTTATTTGAATAATGCTCTCATGTCAGTCCCTCGGTCCTCTCCTCTGTAGACTAAGTAAACCTAATTCCTTCCACATTTCTTTTCATGTCATTATCTAGACATCCAATCATATTTTACGCTTTCCTCTAGAATTTTTCAGTTTTTCATCTCTTTCTGGGAAATGTGTACAGTGCACACTTTGAGTATTGTGTACAATACCAAATACTGTACACAATACTCAAAGACCTTATCAAGGCTGAGTAGAGAAGGATAATTAAATTACTTGCCTAACATAATAATCCTGTTATTATATCCTAGTGTATTATTACCTTTGGTATTTTTTTAAATAATGGTACACAGTTGCTGACTTATACTCGATTTTTGGCCTAGTATAAACCTCATGTCTATTCCTACTGTTATGCCCATCGGTTGCAGACGACTGCGACCGTGTCTACTTACATCCTGCACCATTCTCCTGCCCTCCCCGGGTCTGTTCATGGCACAGACTAGTCTCCACGGCCGTGTTCCCCATGGCTCCTCGTGGTGGCTGAGATGCCGCCACCACCCATGTCAACTTCAGGCCTTCCTAGGGCGCGCACACGCCATCGGGCCCTCCTTTGAAGCCTCTTCGGCAGGAACCTCAGGGGCGTCCCTCATTGATGATGTCATCAGATCAAGGTACTTAAGCTCCACCTTCACCCCCAGCTAGCCGACGGCAACGAGTTCCGTACGTTTCTACAGCTCCTGCCTCCGTGTTTCTGTGGCTATGCTATCGGACTCCTTGGACTTTGGACTCTGTCTGGTACCCGCTCCTCATGGGCCAGTGTGCACACCCTATGGGAGACTTGGTCTACTGGCCTCCACCGCTCCACGGGCTGGCCATGCGCCTCCTGAATCTGCAAGGGTCCGAGCTCCTCGGGGCTGCCCCCTGGAACACCTTTACCACTCGGGAGTTCTACCTCAGTGCTTCCCCGCTCCTTGGGGTTGTGCCTTCGTGCTATACAGAGACTGTCAGCACTTCCCCGCTCCTCAGGGCAGTCCTCTCATGCTATACTGTGACTGTCCGGCTTCCCCGCTCCTCGGGGTCTCACCTACATGCTGTACAAGATTGTCAGCACTTCCCCGCTCCTCAGGGCGGTGCCTTCGTGCTCTACAGAGACCGTCAGCACTTCCCCGCTCCTCAGGGCAGTGCTCTCATGCTACACTGTGACTGTCCGGTTTCACTGCTCCTTGGAGTCGTGCCTACGTGCTATAGAGTGACTGCCTACATTTCTCCACTCCTCGGGGCAGTGCTTTCCTGCTATACAGAGACTGTCAGTGCTTTCTGCTCCTCGGGTTTGAGCATATGTCATCACTGGAGACCTGACTTGGGCTTCCTTGCACCACGGGTTGGCTTACGTCATTACATCAGCACCTCCTTCACTGCACAGCTCTGTCCCTCGGGGTTGCCTTTCCGGAATAGCTCCTGCACAGCCAGTCTCGCGCCTCCCACTCTGCGGCCTGCCTAGCACCTTCCCCCTCAGTGGTCTCAGCCCAGGTATTATCTCCAGCCTGTCTACCTACTGGGGAATTCCCCTGGCTCCTTGGGACCACTCCACAGCTTCACTCAGAGCTCCCTGTTGTGCCAACCTCACCTCCAGATGGTGTGGACCTCTGGGGTTCCTCCCCACAGGTCCACACCAACTCTCATCTCAGGCCAAGGGTCCACATACCCACAAACCCACAAACCATAGCAGATTGCCAAGTCCATGGACCCTGCAGAGGTCCCGGCCCTCCAGACCATTCCTGGCCTGGCACAAAACATCAGCGAACAGCAAAAATTCTTGGATTCTCTGGCAGCTGCCATAGACAACTTGAGCTCTCATCTAGACGCTACCATGACTGCACTACAACGTCTATCAAGTTTAATACCTCCACCTCTACGATGGCTCCTCTGCTGACCGTGCCCTTGCTGGCACCCCCACGTTTTTCAGGGAACCCTCTCATGTGCAGGGGTTTCTTGAATCAATGCAATATGCACTTTTGCCTACAACCAGCTTACTTCCCAGATGTGATCATCAAGACTACATACATCCTAGCCCTTTTGAATGGTAAGGCCTTGGCCTGGGCGTCACCTCTCTGGGAGCGAGCAGACCCGGTCCTTTGAGAACTTCCAGGGTTACTGGCCCTGTTTCGGTCTGTCTTCAAAGACCCTGGTCGACGAGCCGTTTCCGGGTTATCTCTTTTTCATCTCCAACAAGTCTCTCGCCCTTTAACGGACTACGTTATTGAATTCCGAATCCTCGCTTTGGAATTACATTGGGACTCCAACTGTCTACGCTCCATCTTTCTCGAAGGCTTGAGTCCCCGGATTAAAGATGAGTTGGCAGCTCGTGAATTGCCCTCCTCCTTGGACTCTTTGATTGACCTCATTGGGTGTATCGACCGTCGATTACAAGAACGCTCTCTAGAGTTCAGAGTATCCCGGAAATCTGCACCAGGCCCGTCCCGAGCTTGGAATTCTTCTTCTCCTAAGGTGAACACACTGCAGAATCCAGCAGAGGAGGAACCCATGCAGATGGATAGGAGTAGACCTTCTCCTAAGGAGCGACGCTGTTGACAGCAATCCGGCCTCTGCCTGTACTGCGGCCAGCCTGGACATGCCATTGCCTCATGCCCAGTCTGTCCAGGAAACTCCCGGGCCTAGGTTCTGCTGGAGGACTACTCCTAGGCCTGACTTCACCCCCACTGACTGTTCCCATGTCCATCAAGATGGACAACCAGGAGTTCCACACCTTGGCATTGCTGGACTCCAGAGCTGATGGGAACTTCATTTTGAAGCAACTCACAGAATATCTGTTGATCCTCACCATCCTTTCTCTTGTACCCTTACTACTCTCATTTATCCATGGGGAACCTCTCCCTGGTAAGGTTACCCACACCACAGCTCCCATTCAGCTATGCACAGGGACCTTGCATGTGGAAACCATCTCATTCCATATGTTGGACAAGGCCATCTATCCTGTAGTATTGGGACTACCCTGGCTTCATCAGCACACTCCACAGTTCGATTGGGCTACCCTTCAGCTCTCTCGTTGAGGCCCTGCTTGCTATAAGAACTGCTTAGAATCCATCTCTCCACTGCCTTGTATGACAACCGCACCCTCTCTTCCCGGCCTTCCACCGCAATATGCATCTTTTTCCGATGAGTTTCCTATGACTGCATGACAAATTTACTGCCTAACACGGAGCCTCCTCGGGGTAGGATCTATCCTCTTTCGCAGACGGAGATCCAAGCCATGTCAGAATACATTCGTGAAAACCTGGCCAAAGGGTTCATCTGGCCCGCCAAGTCTCCTGCAGGAGCAGGTTTTTTTCTTCCTAGGGAATAAAGATGGCTCCCTCCGTCCCTGCATCGACTACCGAGGCCTAAACAAAATTACTCTCAAGGATCGCTACCCACTGCTACTCATCTCTGAGCTTTTCGACAGGCTTCAAGGAGCAAAGATCTTTTCAAAATTAGACCGCCACAGTGATTATAATCTGGTCTGGATCCGCGAGGGTGACGAGTGGAAGACCGCCTTTAACACACGCGATGGTCACTTTGAATACCTTGTGATACTGTTCGGGCTTTGCAACTTGCCCCCCGGTATTTCAAAACCTGATGAATGAGGTTTTCAGTAGGGATGTGAATCATTTTTTGACGATTTAAAATATCGTCCGATATATTTTAAATCGTCAAAAATCGTTAGAAGCGCGATACAATAGGAATTCCCCCGATTTATCGTCAAAAATCGTAAATCGGGGGAAGGGGAGGGGAAGGGGGGGGGCAGAAAAACCAGCACACTAAAGCAACCCCAAAACCCACCCCGACCCTTTAAAATAAATCCCCCACCCTCCCGAACCCCCCCAAATGCCTTAAATTACCTGGGGTCCAGAGCGGGGGTCCCGGTGTGATCTTTTACTCTCAGGCTTGCGGTGCGTTGTAGAAATGGCGCCGGCGCTACCTTTGCCCTGTCATATGACAGGGCAAAGGTAGCGCCGGTGCCATTTTGTTTTTTGTCCCCCAACATCAGGAGCGTAGGAGATTGCTCCCGGACCCCCGCTGGACCCCCAGGGACTTTTGGCCAGCTTGGGGGGGCCTCCTGCCCCCCACAAGACTTGCCAAAAGTCCAGCGGAGGTCCGGGAGCGACCTCCTGCACTCGAATCGTTTTGCCGTACAAAATGGCACCATTTTGCGCAAAATGGCGCCAGCCGTACGGCAAAACGATTCGAGTGCAGGAGGTCGCTCCCGGACCTCCGCTGGACTTTTGGCAAGTCTTGTGGGGGTCAGGAGGCCCCCCCAAGCCGGCCAAAAGTCCCTGGGGGTCCAGCGGTGGTCCGGGAGTGATCTCCTACGCTCCTGACGTTGGGGGACAAAAAACAAAATGGCGCTGGCGCTACCTTTGACCTGTCATATGACAGGGCAAAGGTAGCGCCGGCGCCATTTCTACAACGCACCGCAGGCCCGAGAGTAAAAGATCACACCGGGACCCCCGCTCTGGACCCCAGGTAATTTAAGGCATTTTGGGGGGGTTCGGGAGGGTGGGGGATTTATTTTAAAGGGTCGGGGTGGGTTTTAGGGATGTTTTAGTGTGCTGGTTTTCCCGCCCTCCCCCGATTTACGATTTACACGATATTTACAAAAACAAAACTGTGACGATCCGATTCCCTCCCCCCCAGCCGAAATCAATCGTTAAGACGATCGATCACACGATTCACATCTCTAGTTTTCAGAGATATGCTTTACCAGTGTGTAGTTGTATACCTCAACGATATTCTAGTCTTCTCGCAAGACCTTCAAATCCATTGCCAGGACATCTCTCGTGTCCTCCAGTGGCTGCGAAATAATCAACTTTTCGCCAAGCTTGAGACCTACCCCTTCGAACAAGAGAATGTTCCTTTCCTGGGCTATATGGTGTCCAGCCAAGGGTTTCAAATGGATCCTCAAAAATTGAGGCCGTGATTGGCCTCAACCTATGGGCCTCAAGGCTCTCCAGAGATTCCTTGGCTTTGCCAATTATCACTCTTTTATTCACCATTATTCTACTCTGACCACACCACTCACAGCCATGACTTGCAAGGGGGCCAACCCTTCTCAGTGGTTGCCTGAAGCTATGACTGCCTTTCAGGACCTCAAGTCTGCCTTCCTTAAGGAACCTTGTCTCCACCATCTGGTCCCTACGCACCTGTTTGTGGTTGAGGTTGACACCTCCGACGTTGGAATAGGAGCCATACTAAGTCAATACTCCACTACTCACAAGCTACACCCCTGTTCTTTTTTTTCCCCGATGCTTCTTGCCGGCAGAACATAATTATGCCATCGTGGATAAAGAATTGTTGGCCATCAGGCTGGCCTTTGAGGAATGGTGACCCTGGTTCGAAGGGGCACAACACCAGATTACCATATACATGGATCATAAACATCTCGAGTATCTCATCATGCTCAGTGTTTAAGCCATCACCAGGCTCGCTGGTCCCACTTCTTTACTTGATTCAATTTCATACTGCGTTATCGCCCAGGCAATAAGAATTGTCGCATCGACGCCTTCTCCAGACCTTTCATTGTAGAGGATGTACCAGATACCCCTCGGCACATAATAGACCCTGCCAAGGTCATTCTGTCCGCCACCTTTCCAGTACCACCGGGGAAGACGGTGGCTCCTCGCCCGCTACAACAGAAGGTTTTACAATTGGCTCACGACTCTTTGACCTCCGGACATCCGGGTCAGTCCAGGACTCTCTCCACTCTTGTGGCTTACAATTTGAAAGGAAACCCAAGCTTGCATAGAGTCCTACTCTACCTGTGCCCGTCATAAGCCTCCAGCATGTAGGCCATGGGGACTCTTGCAGCCACTCCCCATTCCGAGCGAGCCCTGGACCAGTATCGCAACAGACTTTATAGTGGATTTGCTTGTCTCCAATGGGAATAACACCATGTGGCTCACTGTTGACCGCTTCTCTAAGATGGCACACTTTGTGGCTCTACCCGGTCTCCCATCAGCGCCCCAGCTGGCCAAACTGTGACACAAACTGTTCTTTTGGCATGTGTTCCAGCTCCACGGCCTCCCCAAACATATTCTCTCAGACTGTGGGGTTCAATTCACTGCACGCTTCTGGAAATCTCTTTGCAAGAAATTTAATTTTTCTTTATATTTCACCTCGGCTTACCACTCTCAAGCCAATGGCCAAACAGAAAGGACCAATAGAACTCTAAAGCAATTCTTGCGAGCCTATGTGAGTCTGCGGCAGGATGACTGGGCCAACCTCCTTCCATGGACAGAGTTCGCATTAAATTCCCATCTGTCCACATCCACCGGTTCGTCTCCTTTCCAGATGGTCTATGGAAGCCGACCTTTGCCACCACTCCCACTCTGTCTGTGGCATCTCCTGCCGTGCAAGCAACTGCCCAAGAATTACATCAATTATGGGAAAATACCCAACAGCTGCTCAAGCAGGCTGCCCAGAGATTGAAGAAGGCCTATGATGCCCATCATCGTGCAGCACCATAGTTCCAAACTGGGGATAAGGTATGGCTCAGTACCAAATTTATTTGGCTGAAGCTACCCTCAGCCCGCTTTGCTTCTAGATAAATTGGTCCCTTTCCAGTGCTCCACTGTCTGGGTCCCGACTTCAGCTGCCTTCCTCACTCAATATTCACAATGCCTTTCACGTTTCTCTACTAAAACCTCTGATTCTCTCAGGATTTACTAAAAAACCACCGGAAACCCTACCGCTGTCCTCTTAAGCAGATGTCACCTATCAAGTTCGAGATGTCCTGGACATTAGGAAACATGGAAGAAAATGGGAATACCTCCTCTCATGGGAGGGCTTTGGGCCTGAAGAGAACAGCTGGGAACCCATGGCCAATATCCTGGACAAGGATCTCATTCGGCAGTTCCATGCCAAGCATCCTCGCAAACTCAAATCCCCAGGGAGGGGCCTTGGGGGGGGGGGAGCACTGTTATTCCCGCCGGTCGCAGATGGCCGCCACCATGTCTACTTACATCCAGCACCATTCTCCTACCCTCCCCGGGTCTGCTTGCGCGCACGCTAGTTTCCACTGCTGCGTTCCCCATGGCTCCTCGTGGCGGCCGAGACGCAGCCGCCACCCACATCGACTTTGGGAATTCCTAGCTGCGCGCACGTGCCTCTGGGTCCTCCTTTGAAGTCTCTTCGGCGGGAACTTCGGGGGCATCCTCATTGATGATGTCATCGGATCAAGGTACTTAAGCTCCACCTTCGCCCCCAGCTAGCCGACTTGGCAATGAGTTCCGTACGTCTCTACAGCTCCTGCCTCCGTGTTGCTGTGGCTACGCTATCGGACTCCTTGGACTTTGGACTCTGTCTAGTGCCTGCTCCTCGGGGGCCAGTATGCACACCCTACGGGGACTTGGTCTCCTGGCCTCCCCTGCTCCTCAGGCTGGCCCTGTGCCTCCTGAAGTCCTACCCTGCAAGGCTCCCTGCTCCTTGGGGCTGCTCCAGGAACACCTTTACCATTCGGGAGTTCTACCTCAGTGCTTCCCCGCTCCTCAGGGCTGTGCCTACGTGCTATATAGAGACTGTCAGCACTTCCCTGCTCCTCAGGGCAGTGCTCTCGTGCTACACTGTGACTGTCCATGCTTCCCCGCTCCTCGGTGTCGCGCCTACCTGCTATACAGTAACTGCCTGTGCTTCCTCGCTCCTCGAGGCAGTGCTTCCCTGTTATGCAGAGACTGTCAGTGCTTCCCACTCCTCGAGGTTGAGCATACGTCATCACTGGAGACCTGACTCAGATAAACCACTAATAACTAGAAAGAAATGTGCTCCAAAAAAGGACCATCATAATAAGCACTACCAGTAATAATAATAATCCCTTTGTTGCTTTATATTTAATCAATGGTCCAAACAACCTGCTTTTTCGTATTTTTCTTATGCAAATAAAATTATTATAAATCATTTTTGCAAAGTCACTTATCTTTTTCATTGAAGTACATCATTTGGAAATGCTTCTTTCTATAATCTTGAAATAATTGTCCCTCCATTGGTAATTACCCAACAGCATGTCTTGAATTGTTAACTCTGCATCAGGGTTATCTTTTTAGATGTATTCTTCATATTTTTATGCTGTAGAAAAAGCACATTGTCAAATTATAGTCTGAATTTTAAAAGACCTACGCACGCTGGGCCTATTTTAAAAAGCCCCAGCCACGCGTGTAAAGCCCCTGGATGTGCGTATACCCCAGGGCTTCGTAAAAGGGGCGGGGCTAGGCATCCTGGGTGCAGGGTGGGGTGGTCCAGGGGGCGGGGTGGGGTCAGAGACTCCCGGCACTGTGCACAACCTGTGCCTGCTCCGAGGCAGGCGCAGAAGGTAAGACAGAGGTTGGGGGGGGGGGGGGGGGGGTTTGTCTAGGTTAGGGCTAGGGGCGGGTAGGTAAGGGGAAGGGAGGTTAGTTTAAGGGTTGGGAAGTTCCCTCCCAGGCCTCTCCGATTTCGGAGTGGCCTAGGAGAGAACAGGGGAAGGCCGCGGGCGTTGGCGCATGAAAGTTGCACTAATAAGCACCCCCTGGCACGCGCTGACCCCCGATTTTATAAAATGTACGCACCTGTGCGCGCATGTTATAAAATCGGGTGTCCATGTGTGCGCACCGGGTAGTGCGTGCACATGGACGCCTGCGCACAAGTTTATAAAATCTACCCCATATTGCGCAGTCAGCTTATAGCTCAACAAACAAATTGCCACACCTCCCATTCAAGCCTCGGAGAAACAAAGTTAATACCATGTTCAAAACCGGCTGATGACAATGTTGTCCACCATCTGAGTTAAATATGTATCTGACAATGGTAATAGAAAATGTTACCAATCACAAATTTCTTTGAATGATGTCAGAAATATCTATAATAAAAAATCTCTATGGGATTATTAAATGACAGAATGCCATTCTAATTTGGAATTTAAACCATTCGGAGTCACTATATTCAGTCTAAGTATCCACTTTTCACAAAATGGAAATTTGTAATGACATCCCAGTTCATGCAATGATAATTGAATTTGGTCAATAACCCACCATTTAATTCTGCAAATGTGTGTGAAAAACCTATGCAATGTGAAACCAATGGGGCATTGAGTTTAGCATTCACCAGGCATTTTTTATGTTCTGTTAAGCGTGTTCGAATCATGTGCTTAGTTCTCCCTACATATAGAAGCTTGCAGGGACATTGACATACATTACATTTTTTGAGGTTCAGCCTGTGGAACTATATGTGTCAAAGTGTGCCCCCAAGGTGAAACTGAAGACGTGTTATTGTACTCACAGATTTCAGGGAAATCTGAGATAAATCCATCCATAGCAGATTTCCTGTGGAGTCATACCCTCAATGAATTTAGTCTTCTGTGAGCACTGTATTTAAAAGGGGGGGGGGGGGGGAGATCTAGGCATCATAGTGGATAATATTTTAAAATCGTCGGCTCAGTGTGCTGCAGCAGTCAAAAAAGCAAACAGAAAGTTAGGAATAATTAGGAAGGGAATGGTTAATAGAATGGAAAATGTCATAATGCCTCTATATCGCTCCATGGTGAGACCGCACCTTGAATACTGTGTACAATTCTGGTAACTGCATCTCAAAAAAGATATAATTACGATGGAGAAGGTACAGAGAAGGGCAACCAAAATGATAAAGGGGATGGAACAGCTTCCTATGAAGAAAGGCTGAAGAGGTTAAGGCTGTTCAGCTTGGAGAAGAGATGACTGAAGGGGGATATGATAGAGGTCTTTAAGATCATGAGAGGTCTTGAATGAGTAGATGTGAATCACTTATTTACACTTTAGAATAATAGAAGGACTAGGGGGCATTCCATGAAGTTAGCAAGTAGCACATTTAAGACTAATCGGAGAAAATTATTTTTCACTCAACGCACAATAAAGCTCTGGAATTTGTTGCCAGAGGATGTGGTTAGTGCAGTTAGTGTAGCTGGGTTCAAAAAAGGTTTGGATAAGTTCTTGGAGGAGAAGTCCATTAATGGCTATTAATCAAGTTGACTTAGGGAATAGACACTGCTAGTAATTGCATCAGTAGCATGGGATCTTCTTAGTGTTTGGGTAATTGTCAGATTCTTGTGGTCTGGTTTGGCCTCTGTTGGAAACAGGATGCTGGGCTTGATGGACCCTTGGTCTAACCCAGCATGGCAATTTTGTAAACCTTCAGCATTTTTACAGGGTTCATCATTTTGATTCATGATCTTCTTTAAAGAAATTTGCACATCCCTAACTGTGAGCTCATGCTTACAGGGTTAGGCCTAAATTGCCCACCTCTCCCTAGAGCTGACAGCCAGCCTTCTTGGACTGAAAAACTAATTAGTCTTCCAAATGATTAAGTTTCCCATTAACTCTGGGAAGGGATAAGGAGTGATGCCTCTGAGGTTCACTACAACCTGTGTATGTATTTACAGCACATTTGTCTGGATAAGTATGGCACTCACTCAGCCAACAAATGCCAGGATTTAAATAAATCCCACCAGCCTGACTGCCCTGGACTTAGCTGGCTAACATTTTATCTGGCTAAAAAGTTAACTGGGTAGGAATAGGGTGGGGCATGGGTGTTGCAGGCAGGGGGGGCACGGTTAGAAGGTGATGTGGTTAAGTTAGGTGGATAAATGCCAATTTTCAGTGTTATCCAGCAAACATAGCCAGATAAATGTAGGACAGGTGAAGAGCTAGCAGGATAAACTTATCCAGCTAACTAATCTCTTCATTTATCAAAATGCACTAAGGCATTTTTGCATGCGTTAAGGGTTTATCACATGTGAAAAGCCCCGTTAATGCATGCGATAAGACCTTAATGCATGTGATAGCACATCATCAGTTAATCAGTTAATCAGTTAACATAAATGTATCTCTTTAGCTAATATGCAAGTTCCCATGTTAAAATGTAAAATAAGCAGACTCTGTTTTATTTGTTCAGTTTTATGTAAACGTGATATTTCGATCGAATGTCGATATATAAAAGCAATTAAATAAATAAAATAAATAAATCATATGGTGTGATGCAAATCTGAAAAAGAGGAGGAGTTAGGGGTGGGCTGGGTTTACAATTTTGCAAAGTCCTATTGCATGCTTTAATGCCAATTTTAGCTACAATGTTTTCAGTAGCATTAAGCTGTGTGATAGCTTGTGTTATGGGGTGGTAAGGTGTTAGTGCATTTTGCGATGTCTCCTCAAAGGCTTGTTTTAGTAGGTTTGAATCTCCTGGAGCACTAGCCTAGCCATCTGGGGGGAGGGGGGGGGGAAGAGAAAGAGAGAGAGAGAGACAGAATGCCTAGCCGTAGTGGCCTTTCCCTAGATAGGTATTTATATCCCTATGGGAGGCCCACCTAGTAACTCGAGGTGAGGTTTAGGTATTAGTGTAGGGGGTTAGGGGCCACTTTGACATTCAAAGTGAGACATACGTATTTGATGATCTTCGGAGTGAGGAAACTCACTCAAAGATGAGATTTGTGCAATGTTCTCTCAACCCAGCTTGATGGACTCTCTACCTGGGTAACATCAAGCTAGGTTGAGAGAACATTGCACAAATCTCATCTTTGAGTGAGTTTCCTCACTCCGAAGGTCATCAAATCTTCACAAGAGAGCACTGTTCTGTTCGTATGTCTCACTTTGAATGTCAAAGTGGCCCCTAACCCCCTACACTATTTATTTATTTATTTATTTATAACTTTTCTATACCGAAGTTCAAATAACAGAGTTAATTATCACTCCGGTTTACATTGCAACCATAAAACAGTGACAAAGTTGTCTTACATAGAACAGGGGGAGAGAAAAACTTGGATACAGCTTAAGCATGGGGAGTAACGTGTCAAAACTGGTAAGAACTGATAAGAGTTGCCTTTTTGGGGTAACAAGGTATTCCGAGGGAGGGGGTAGGAATGAGGGATTGTAAGGGGGTTGGAAGGTGGGGGGGGGGGGGAGGGTAGTGGAGGGTTACCATAGATTTAATGAAACTAATATACATATATTAAATAGCTTAGGCAGCGGAAGAAAAAGTGCTTTGGCATCTGAGCTTAGGAAGAGAAGGTCCATGGAGGATAAGGCAAGGACGAGTGTTATGGAAAGGCTTGTCTGAATAGTAGCGTCTTAAGTCTCTTCTTGAATGTAATTGGGCATTGTTCCAGCCTAAGGTCCGGTGGGAGCAGGTTCCACTGTTTGGGGCCTGCGGTGGAAAAGGCTCTTTTACTAAAGGAGGTTTTGAATGTAGGTGTTCTAAGAGTCCCTCTTTGCACTAATCTCAGAGGACGGGTTGAAGTATGAAGTTGCAGTGGGGATGATAGGTCCAGCGGAGAGATGTTAAGAATGGCTTTGTGGGTGATTTCTAAAAGCTTGTAGAGGATTCTGAATTTGACTGGGAGCCAATGGAGCTTCTTAAGGATCTGTGTTATGTGGTCCCTTTTGTTAGACTTTGTGAGTATCCTTGCAGTTGCATTCTGAAGCAACTGGAGAGGTTTAATGGAGTTGTCTGGAAGGCCTTGAAGAAGAGCATTGCAGTAATCGATTTTTGAAAAAATGATCGCTTGTAAGACAGATCTGAAATCTTGAAAATGAAGGAGGGGTCTTAGTCTTTTTAATACTTGAAGTTTGAAGTAGCACTCCTTTATTGTGTTGTTAATGAAGCCTGTGAAGCTCAATTGAGTGTCCATGACTACCCCTAGGTTTCTGACTTTGGGAGAGATGGTTGGGAGCGTTGTAGGGGGTAGGTTGTTTAGAGAAAAGTTACCATCCTGTGTGATTAAGAGGAATTCGGTCTTGTTTGTGTTGAGAATCAGGTTAAGATTTGAAAGGAGGTTATTAATGGAGCATAGATAAGTGT
This sequence comes from Rhinatrema bivittatum, assembly GCF_901001135.1. Taxonomy (NCBI): domain Eukaryota; kingdom Metazoa; phylum Chordata; class Amphibia; order Gymnophiona; family Rhinatrematidae; genus Rhinatrema; species Rhinatrema bivittatum. The sequence continues at coordinate 292,255,017 of NC_042620.1, forward strand.
TCCAACGACGTAAAGTACTGTCCAGAGAATCTATTATCGGTAGGAGGATTTGGACGTCGTCTGCATACACGTAATGTGTTAATTTGAGCTCGGAGAGGAGTTTACAAAGCGGGAGTAGATAGATGTTAAATAATGTTGGTGATAACGACGAGCCTTGAGGGACTCCGAGGGTGGAACTGAATGGAAAAGATTCTTTGCTGTTGATCTACTACCTAAACCTCACCTCGAGTTACTAGGTGGGCCTTCCATAGGGATATAAATACCTATCTAGGGAGAAGTTACTATAGTTTCTCTCTCTCTCTCTCTTTCTCCCCCCCATGATAAACTGTGTATTAGCATAAAACATGCCCTTTTTTCCTATCGCATTTTGATAAATCCAGGCCTAAGATGGCCAGATATATTCAGTGGTGCGCCCATGCTGCTGAATATCCTGACTAATCTGGCTAATGTTCCTAGCCAGTCAGCAGCAGAAATGTGGACCTCATAGATTTTATGTCTCTAAATATCAACCTAATAAACGAAGGTTGACCGACGTGCCGCAAATGCGCAGTAGAGAGCAGCTCTACCGCGCATGCGAGCACGTCGGTCACAGTGTGCCTCTTAAAAATAAAAATGGTGCTGTAGGAGCGGCGGCAGCGGCGGCCCGAAGACCCGGAGCGGCGGCACCGGCCCGAAGACCCGGAGCGGCGGCGGCACCGGCCCGAAGACCCGGAGCGACAGGAGCGGCGGCCCGAAGACCCGGAGCGGCGGCGGCGGCCCGACGACCCGGAGTGGCGGGAGCGGCAGCAGCGGCCCGAAGACCCATGCAGGAGCGGCGGCGGCACCGGCCCGAAGACCCGGAGCGGCAGGAGCGGCGGCCCGAAGACCCGGAGCGGCGGCGGCATGCGCGCGAGGGAGGGACAGACTTCCTTCCGTCCGTCTGTCCCTCCCTCGCGTGCATGCCGCCGCCGCTCCGGGTCTTCAGGCCGCCGCTCCTGCCGCTCCGGGTCTTCGGGCCGGGGCCGCCGCTCCCGCCGCTCCGGGTCTTCGGGCCGCTCCCGCCGCTCCGGGTCTTCGGGCCGCTCCCGCCGCTCCGGGTCTTCGGGCCGCCGCTCCGGGTCTTCGGGGGAGATCGACTGAGGGGAGGAGGGAGGAGTGACTGAGGGGAGGGGGGAGAGAGGAGTGACTGAGGGGAGGAGGGAGGGAGGAGTGACTCAGGGGAGGGGGGAGAGAAGAGTGACTGACTCAGGGGAGGGGGGAGAGAGGAGTGACTGAGGGGAGGGGGGAGGGAGGAGTGACTGGGGGGAGGGGGAGAGAGGAGTGACAGGAGGGAGGGGGGAGAGAGGAGGGAGGAGTGACTCAGGGGAGGGGGTAGAGAGGAGTGACTGACTGAGGGGGAGGAGTGAGGAGGGGAGGGGGGAGGGAGGAGTGACTGACTGGGAGGGGGGGAGGGAGGAGTGACTGGGGGGAGGGGGAGGGAGGAGTGACTGGGGGAGGGGGAGATAGGAGTGACTGAGGGAGGGAGGAGGGGGGAGTGACTGAGGGGAGGAGGGAGAGGAGTGACTGAGGGGAGAGGGGAGAGAGTGGGGGAGGTGGGAGGGAGAATGAGGGGGAAGGAAATGATCAAAAAAAAATGTTAATGTAGCCCGTTTTAAGGGGCTTAACGGCTTGTTTATTATAAATAAAACCATAGCCAGAAAATGCAATTCTGCATTTCTCACCTGTGACATAAAATGAAACACTGCAGTGAAAGAAAAGTTTTGACCCCAGCATTCTGGTCTCATTAGTATGAACTGCTGATGTAGAGTGTTTGTGCTGTGTAGTGCCATATCTCTTTGTTAAATGAGATGGTTGAGTTGCTTACAGTATATGTCTGGCTCTGTGACGTCTAATCGAGATCTGTTTAGATTGCAATTTAAAAATCCATATTTTATTATCCTTTTTTCTGGTCAATGAGAGCAGGCTGTTATACCCACTTTGAGTTCTTCCTGATAGTGACATTGACTGATGAATGTCTGATGGCATCATGGTCAAGCAGCACATACTCTGCATGGAATTTCACAAGTCATTTTCACTTGGAAACACAATAAGAAAACTTGATTTGTTTTCACTAGTAGCTCGGGGTGCTAGGGAGATTGCACACACAGGCAATTGAAATATCTTCGTCTTACAAAATGAATTTTGGTATGTGACGTGCACGGGTGTAGCCAGGAGCTACAGGTTATCCAAGGTTAACATGGGGGGCGGGGGGTGGCATGTGGATCTTCACCACAGTGGCTACAAAACCCTTTTAATTTCTAACAACATTCTCTTTTTCCTGTGTCTTCACTCTTTCCCTGGCTTGTCTCTGTTGTCTCTCATTCTTTCTCTGTGGATAAGGCAACTACTTTTATAGGGGTTAATCTCTCAGGCTGCTTGACTCAGCCCAGGCATTTCAAAATGTTGAAGGGGGATGAGAGAGGGGGAATTGAGAATAAATAATTGCCTGTCAAAAGTAAACAAAGACTTTGATGGGCCTCAAACGTTTATATATCTAGCCCAAGGATAGCGGTGTTTTCCTGTTCAAGTTAAGCCAGTTTAAAGGTGGAGAGGAACATGGACTGACAGTGATTCTAATGCCTTCGGGCCCTCTAATTGCTGCATCTTTAGGAGGCTGACTCAGATGGAATATGACTAGAGCCGGTGCAAGATTGTTAGGCGCCCTAGGTGAACCTTCTGCCTCTTGCCCGCCCCCCCCCCCCCCCCCCCTTCCCCGGTCCTGACCTCTTTCACTGAGATACCATGCATGGACCGCCGAGTATTTGCTTTTTTCAGCCACGAGCAGGATGGGCACTGCTTGCAGCCAGCTGATTCTGTGCTTCTCTGGGCCGCAAGCATGATGGGCGCTCCTTACGGCCTGCCGAGTCTCTACTCCTCTCGGTCGCGAGTGGGATAGGCTCCACTCGTGGCCCCACATGGCTGCTCTTTGCTGCCCCCTTATGGTTGGCGCCCTAGGCAACAGCCTAGTTCACCTAATGAGACACACCGGCCCTGGATATGACCAGCTGCTGGGGCTGGAGGCCTGAGCCAAAAGAGAGGGGGAACAGGCCCCCGAAGGCCACCTGTGGCCTTTGCCTTTGGTAAAGAGTCTATAAATGTATCTCAATAAAAGTTGTTTATTTAAGCAACTGACCAAATTCCTGTCTCTTATAACTGGGACTCATACAGTGCATATGTATATAGAGGTATTCTGAATATAAATCTTTTCCAATCCCAGTCCTTTTCTTTAATACTATTTTGTAATGAGCTCTTGATATTGTTTCTTTCATGGTGCTACAAAAGTCTAATCCAAAACCAACCATGAAAATCCAGATGTTTTCTTCTCAGTAAAGATGGAAATACACTGCATATTTTAATTTCACCTAGTTTGATCCCAGCATTTCAGTGTGTAGGGGAGGCATTTTTACATGTGGAGATAGTACAAATGGAATTTAATAAGAAGTCTAGCAGTAATATCACATTAGCTTCAAGGAAGTGTGTTACCTAAAAGGTTTACAAAGACATTTTGCAGTGGCTACCTTCTCCGATACCAGCAGAACACCTTCCACTGCATATCAATTCCCCTCGTGCTATAATAATGAAGTGTAGTAAAAGCATAGGGAAGATTAGGTTTAGAACTAGGGATTTACAAATGTTTTATTTCAGGGATTATAGACACTCTAAATTTCCTTTACCCCTGAATCCTAAGGGCTCTTTTGGAGGCTAGCTGAGTGGTGAACAGAGAAATGCTGCTTCTTAAATTGTCTGCAAATGATCCTTGCCATCAATGCAGTTTTCCTAGACTATACACAGAGGGAACAAAGTACCCCGGGAATCTCTTCCCTTGCCAAAACACACACACACACACACACACACACATACACATACACACACACCCCCCCCCAAATCTCAGCCTGATGCTTGCAAACCCATCTATGACAATTATTAGAGCAACGTCTTGAATTTAAATCATTGGAAAAGATTTCCCAGTTCTTCCTATCCTTTCCATGCAACCGTCACATTTTGTTCGCGCACCAGGCGCAAATAAAAGTACGCCGGATTTTATAAGATATGCACACTAATTTCTGAAAGTAAAATGTGCGGCTTGGCTGCACATTTTACTTTCTGTATCCCGTGCGCATACGTAATAGGGCCATCAACATGCATTTGCATGTTGAGGGCGCTATTAGGTGCCGCGGGTTGGACGCGCGTTTTCCTCCCTTACTGAATAAGGGGTAAGGGAAAACGTGCGTCCAAGAGCAGGCTAACAGTGCGCTCCGTTGGAGCGCACTGTACTGTATCAGCCTGTGTGTGAATAATTTGAGACTGTAATCCACGTTGAACATAGAATTGGATGCTGCAGAATATAAATTTGTTAAATAATAATAATGAAAAGAAAATGTAGTCTGCATGAAAAGGAACAGTGTGCAACTGGGAACATGATAAATTAAAGGGTAGAAAGTATTGGATAATATACTTCCCAAAGATTTCTTTGAACGTAAGAAAGGAAAGGATATACAGACAGAGAGGGCATGGGTAAGAGCATATTTATCCCAAATGGTGGGATTGAACGGGCAGGTTGCTATGCTGGGGGTGAGGGGCATTAACAGGAATGGGTTTGGTAGTATTTGTCTGCTTTTTGTGTCGGTAGCATTTCAGCTGTCTCCTAAATTTCATCCACTCATTCATTTGAAGAGCTGGAGCCTGTTAACAAAGTTGTATTAATTACGGCACTAAACCTGCTTTTTGGATCTTCTTATTATACTGTTTGGACTGTCTAACTAGTTCTTTGCCAATGACTGTCAAATGTCATTTCCCAGGCTCACTCCCTCTCCTCTCGAATCTTACCTTAATGCTGTCTTTAACTGGAATTTATAAGGGCCTGCCTATGAATCTGGCAAATACTTTCTTTCAAACAGATCACACACCAGGTTCCAATGTACCTTCAATGTAAAAATTTAACCTAGTGAAAATCACCAATATCACAAATGATATTACCGTATTTGCAAATTACAATATCCCACAAAACAGGGGATTTTAAACTTATAATACATTCTGTATAGGAAAGGGTGATGGTTTCATACTAATACTCTGCGTCCCCACCCATGGGGTCGCTGACAATCCATTTTTTAATCATTAACTCACCACCTCTATCCTATGTTTAATTATGAAATTCATCTTTAATCTGTTCTTATAATCTTGTAATGCAACTCACGGCAATAAAATTTGTTTAATTTCCTATAAATACTTTTTTGAAAAGAAATGATTATTATGTGCACAGCTGCCTCTGTGGTTCTCACACCGCCCGCAATGTTATTATTTGCTCTTATATCAATGAATGCTCCTCTGTTGTTTCTCAACGTGAAACAATGATATACTTAGCTCTTTGGGTAGTGTTTCATTTCCCCTTGTCTTTTCATTGCGAAATGTCCATTGCGAAATGTCCAACTTGCACAAGTTTCGGCAACCGGCCTTCCTCAGGAATCATTTATCGCAAACCCTTCATGAAGTCAAAAGATGTCTCTCGACCATGAATCTGGCCAGGCAGAGCTCTTGCTTCTACCTCCATCTTTGACCTTTCTCCATCTTCTGCAGAGAATTTGTCATTTTCTGGGATCCTTCTTTCTCTCTCATTCTTCACACAGATCTTCTTCTTTGCACCTCATCAATATGGGTTACATTTGACCATTTACATGCTAGATTACATTTGCCTGCTCTTATGCCGTTACAACAAGTTTTAAATACTGCTACCCAAAAGGTCTATTGATCTTCACTCAGATTACATTTCTTTTTCACTCTGCTTATTCTGACCACTACTTAGCCAGTACAGAGTATGCTCCAAGTTTCTGTGTCACATCAGCTTCACTGTATTTATCTTTCCTGCACCTTCAATCCCTTATCAAACCCTACACTCCTACATGTGCCCTTCCTTCTCGATCTCCTTTTCCCTTCACCAGCTTTACTATACCTGTTCATTTACTTATTTATTTTATAACACTTATTACCCACACTATCCAATATTAAACCAAAATTATTAAAGCAGCCTTCCTTCAATTTGCAGTTTATGCGCCCAAGTCACCAAACGCCTGCACAAACATTAATGCTTGAACTTTTTTCCTCTTAATACAATTTTCCAGCCTTAACTCTTCTGGCAGTATATTCCACAGTTTCGGGCCAACAAAGCCAAACGTTCCCTCCCAAGTTTCACATAAATATATTTGACACATTCCTGGTACATCTAGTAAATTCTTCCCCTGGCATCTTAGGGAGCACAATGGGACATAAATTCTCAAAACCAAACTGATGCTAATTGATACTCTGGCATTCAGCGCCTTAAATGCTAACATAAGGATTTTGAGCTTAATTCGTCAATGTATCAGCAGCCAATTCAAGGTGCATAGAATGAGTGATATACGCTCGCCATGAGAGGCTCCCGCTAATACATGTGCAGCTGCTGTATTATTAATGACTTCTAGAGGTTTCAGTAAAAATGTTGGCAGACCCAATATGTATACCAAATTGCAGTAATCAAGCTTGGAGATCACTGATGCCTGTAGTACAGAACGAAAATCATCAGGCTGCAAAAATAGTTTCAGTTTCCATATTAGATGTGATTTAAAAAAAAAGTCATTCTTTGCCATGGCTTTCACCTAAGGAAGAAAAGACATTGGATTATCAACAATAACACCCAGACTCCTCAGTTGTGTGGAAATGTGTATAATCTGTTACTCAAGCTGTATGGACAGTGGGATGTCTAACCCAACAAATCTGCTTAAAATGACTCAGTTTTATTCATATTCAGTGCCAATTTAGTTGAAAGCATAAGAACATAAGAAATTGCCATGCTGGGTCAGACCAAGGGTCCATCAAGCCCATCATCCTGTTTCCAACAGAGCCCAAACCAGGCCACAAGAACCTGGCAAGTATCCAAACACTAAGAAGATCCCTGCTACTGATGCCAGTAATAGCAGAGGCCATTCCCTAGGTCAACTTGATTAACAGCAGGTAATGGACTCCTCCAAGAATTTATCCAAACCTTTTTTAAACCCAGCTACACTAACTGCACTAACCACATCCTCTGGCAACAAATTCCAGAGCTTAATTGTGCCTTGAGTGAAAAAGAAATTTCTCCAATTAGTCTTAAATGTGCTACTTGCTAACTTCATGGAGCATAAAAATCTTTATACATGCCGCTTTTGTAAGTGCCACTGATGGCAGTGCTATGTGTACCTAAATCTGCCAAAAACGCTAATAATAGCTCATGGTTCAAGGGGTGAAATGGTGGAGATATGTCAGGAAACACCAGCATGCTTTTTTTCTTTTTCATCATTGAAACCTCTATGAAACATGTTGAGATTGGATAATAAAGTTTTGGTATTATGGCTTGGTTGAAAACCATACTGGAGATGATCCAAGAGTTAATGCATTTTCAAAACTTCTTGTAGTTGTCATGCTAAAACATTTTAGATTACCTCAGCCAAAAATGGCAGCGATGATGTGGAGATGTAGTTGGCTAAATCACTGGGATCAAGATTCATTTTTTTAAAAGCAGAGAGAATGCTTGCCTGTTTCAACTGTACTGGAAAATAGCTGTCCATCAAATTCAAAACTAGATTAACAATTTTAACTAGTGCCTCCCCCAACATCTTTCCTGATGGCTTTCAATATTATCAGAGGGCACAGATTCAGAGGGCAAGAGGAGCTGTTCAGAGAAGACAGCAGTTAGATAATCTCATTTCAAGAAATTGGAGAAAAACATTCCCGCCTAAATGATCTCATTGTGCTTTTGATTCAGACTCGAATCTAGCTCTTTAGGAAAGCTTGTGTATAGCCCAGCTATTTTGACAAAGAAAAAAAATTGCAAACTGCTCATAGTTGACAATCATTTTACATTCCCAATATGATATTTAGGAACCTTAAGTCATTTGTGCTGCACTAGAGAATAATTCTCTAGGCCAGCTTCCTACAACTTGAATTTTTACAGAAATTAATTCTTTTGCCTCAGCTGCTTGTAATTAGCCAATTGTTAGGCGTACAATCCTGGATCTATGGCCAATTTAGTTTTCCACCAGTGATGCTCTCTTTTTTTGTATTTGTCCCTTAGCTGATTGATACAAAATCTATGCAGGCCCTTAGTTTTCAATGGAGCTACCTTATATAAGGCTGTTACCAAGGAATCATACCATGCCTCAGTCACAATCTCAGCTTTATCTACATTTGACAACCTGGAATTTAACTCCAGTAGCCACTGAAAATGCAGTTCTTCTGTTTCTACATGACCATTCATGCATTTCTTCTTTCTTCCTTTTCACTTCACATCACTAGAATAAAATGTGGATTTCGTGGCCCTGCTGTATATTCTCACTAGTGCAGAGGTTGGGACAACAGATCCCGCAGGCCCTGCAGTGTCTTCTGTCTGATTTGGGGCAGTGAGGAAGAGATCTTCCTGGTCCCACACAATTTCTTCTCTGAAGGCTATAGGGAAGGTGATCCCTTAGCACCATGTCATTTCCTCTGTGATCTCAGTGCTAATAAGACAATTTTAACAAACAGACCTTTTGTATTTGTTAATCTTGCATGACCTTTTTTAAAAGCTGTTATTTTGGGGAAGAACCACAGCACTTACTTTTTTTTCATTGATATCACGATGCTTTCTCTACAGCTCTGATAGTGACATAAAACAGCTTTGTTTCTTATTATTACTTTCTTCTATTCATGTTGACTATATCATGACGCAGATCAAAGCTTACCTATTAGAGGGAAGGTTTATTGGAGTGCAAGAGTTGTTTAATTAATTAGAGGATGAAAGCATCCTTAATAGATCACTGTTAGTGCTTACAACCATGTCGTTCTTTCCAATGCTTTTGCCATTGAACATCTGCTTATTGATCCATAGCATCGGCTAATCTTTATGGAATAGAAGTGAATTTCTTGCCTAAAAACTTTGCAATCTATAGGTTTGAATAATGAATATCAGCACTGCAGGTCGTAATATCCTTGGCTGATTGTTAATTTTGGGGAGCTAGTGACTGATGGACTATGGGTGGATTGATTGGATTAGTCAGACTGCTTATCTAGTACTGTACAGTTTTCGGGGCATTTAAATTCCTCTTCCAATGTGAGGCTGTCTACACTTTTTGATACAAGATTTAGCAGATCTTTTCACTGTTCAATGCTGTGTGTTTGACTGGCTTGTATAATTTTCTGCCTTGAATTGTTTACCCTGATGCAGCTTTCAGCTTTCCGATGAAGGCAGTATGAGAACTTTAACTTTGCTGATGTACTGTTGGGAGCTCTTTGAAGCTGTTTTCCTTGATGAGCACCACCTGTTTGGATGCAGTTAGATGATTTGCATCTGAGATAAGCTATTTATACTTAATTTTGATATCACTTATTGCATTTAAAAAATATTTTTTATGCTTTTTGCACAATATTTTTGTCTTAGATTTTTGTACAGAATGCTTTTTTAAGCAACGATTGAGATACATGTAGCCCCTTCATCTCAACATACTGAGTCGTGATGCTGAAGATATTATTAGGCTCTCTGAGGTTTTTGTTTCTGCCATGTCTTTTCTATTGGATTGGTGTCTGCAATTGGTTGGTGAGCCTATTTACAGTTGTGTCACTTTAGTTTGAATATTTTTTTCAGTGATTTATATTTATTTGCTATTTTAATGACCACATTATTCACAAACTCAGGTGTCAGCTGTGAATGATGTGGACTCACAATGTCCCCTGCTATTAAGAATAATCTTTCACTGGGCATGCAGGCTGGTGAGCAGGAAAGGAAATGCTACCATATTGCCCAGGTCTGGCCAGATCGTGGCCTTGTGTGCCCAATATGCCAATGGGTGTGGAGTCATATTCTCGATGAACTCTGTGAGGCAGTACCTGACTGAAATTTGTGCTAGGGTCTCCTATCCTGGGTAGGGGGATTACTTATCTACGCTGCCAACCACTGTAGCTAAGGCCTGTATCAAGAGAGCCCATTCTTTAGTAGCTATGGGATGGGGAAGTGCGGTAAGGTGATAAAGGTGGGGGAAGAAGTGGTAGCTGACAAGCTGCTACTCTTTTTGACAGTATTGTGTGTAGTGCCTACTTCTTTCCTGCATCCCCACTGCATCCCCATGGCCCCTCTGCCTCTGGTGCTCCCGATCTCACATCCTAGCCACCAACATTTCATTCTAGTAAATTAGAATGTTGAATCTGAGCGCAATACTCTCTTTCATTAGTGGGTCACACAGCATGGCTAGCATGTAAAGATCCAGCTAGGTGAGGGGTTTGAACCTATTTTCCAGCTGCCGTTGCAAGGAGTCCTTGAGCAACAACATCTCTGGTTTCAGTCCCTGGTCCTGCTGGAAACCCTGTCATTTTTCTTCCAAGATATTAAATACGGGGATGACATCACCTAAAGGACCCTTGTTGAATTCACATCTTTCACAGAAACGTAGAAATGACGGCAGAAAAGGACCAAATAAGCCACCCAGTCTGCCTAGCAAGCTTATGCCAGTATTTGCCACACTACCCTCAAGCTTATCAGTTTCTCAGACAGTAAAATTCAGGGCTCTCAGATGCTATCCAAATCCAATTTTCCCCAACCCCTGCCATGGAAGCAGTGTTAAGGGACCGGGCCATGCCCCGGTCCCTCCTCCTACCTCGGGGCCTGCCCGGCCCACACGGAGCTCTTCCCGGCCGCATAGGCCCAATCTTCAGCCTGCCACAGGTCTCCCTGCTCGAGGGAAACGCCGCCAACCCGACACGCTGGGCCCCGCCCCCTAGGCGCGCATGGGCTTGACCCTTAAAGGGGCCAGCGCGGGAAATCCTAGCACGGCCTCTGGATGACGTCGCACGCTGCAGGGTGTTTAAACCCTGCAGCTCTATCAAGCCTTTGCCTTGCAACAAGGTTCCTTTTGGTTTCAGAGCGTCTAGTTGCTGCATAGGATCCTGGATCATCTCTATTATCGCTACTGTCTGGCTTGACCTGGCTTCGTCTCCTGACCTGTCTTCAGCTTCCGCCCCTTGGTTTTGGTATCGACGTCTGACTTCTGGCTTCCGACCCGGCTCCATCCCACGACTTCGTCTCCAGCTTCTGTTCCTGGTTTGGTATTGACTTCTGACCTCTGGCTTCCGACCCAGCTATGCTCCTGGACTCCGGCTTCTTCCTCACCTCAGGTATCCGGTACTTGCTGGCCCAGAGGATTCTCCTAAGTCCCAGCGGCTCGGGCTCTCACGGGATCCTCCAGGGGGAGCCGCAGGCTTCCGAGGGTGAAGACTCTTCAGCTACCTGGGCCCAGCCTTCGTCCATCTCTTCGGTCGCTGCCTGGATCCTTGGTTGCATAGGGTCCCACCTAAGTCCAAGAGGTCTGGGTCCCTATGGGCTCCTCCTGGGGGGGACCTCGGACTTCCAGTGGTGAAGCCTCTTCTGAGTCTCTTCCGTGCCGCCTCCTGGCTGGGATGCTTGCTGTGGTCTTCCAAAGCATATCATCCACTGTCCCAACCGGCCTAAGGGTCCACGACCATAACAAGCAGAGAGCAATGATGGAGTCACAACAAAAGTATCAGGCTTAATGATTAAAGGTAGTAAAAGCCACATCAAGTTACCCCCATGTTTATTTCTTCCCGAAACTTTAAAAGTTGGGGCCCTTGTTGGTTTCTGTCTGAATCCAATTCCCGTTTTCCCACTGCCATTGAAGCAGAGATCAATGATGGAGTTGCATTAAGCCTTGATATTGTTATTTGTTAAGGGTAGCAACTGCCACACCAGCAAGTTACCCCCTTTACCCCCATGCTCTCTTTTCTTTAATTCCATCCTCTAGCCTTTATGGATCCATGGTGTTTATCCTGTGCCTTTTTGAATTCCTTCACTGTTTTCATCTTCATCACCTCCTCTGGAAGGGCATTCCAGGCATCCATCACCCTCTCCGTGAAGAAATATTTCCTGACATTGGTTCTGAGTCGTCTTCCCTGGAGTTTCATTTTATGATCTCTAGTTTCTATTGATTTCTTTCCATTGGAAAAGGTTTGACAATTGGCATCCTTGTAGGGCATCAGTTCTTATATCAGCTGTGTCATGTCTAACCAATCTTGATGATCCAGGGTGCAATCCACTAGGGATGTGCAGAAGGAAAAAATTTGTTTTGATTCTTATTCATTTCACCAGGACCCAAATTCATTGCATTCGTTTTCTGGGAAAAATCCCGATTCGTTTGATTCATTTTCCATTAAAGTCAATGGGGGAAGTATTTGCAGCCTATTTTTGGCTGCAGAATTTGGGTTTTCTTATCAATTCTGCTGAAACTTCTAGGGAGCAATCATCAGAAAGAGAAAAGAGCTCCAAGGTACTTAGACTGTGGCAAAGTGGCACCAAAGTGGCATGAATAGCCTAAGGCACTTTAAAGGGGCAAACGGGTACCAGGAGTGGCAAGAGTGCTTTATCAGAGGTGCAAAGCAGCAGCGAGAGTGTCAAAAACACTCCACAGCTTCAAAAGAGAGCACGATAACAGATGCATGAACCCTCGAAGGCAGCATGACAGGCAAAGTGCAAAACAAGTGGCATCAACATCCTACAGCACAATGAAGAGGGAACATAGCAAGCAGAAAGACTAGCACCAACACACTGAGGAACCACGATAGTGGCAAGAATACCACAAGGAGTTGAGTCATCTGGTGTATGGCAGCAAGGCAGAGTGGCAGAAGTTGATAGGGGCATGACAGGCTGGCAGAGCTGAGGTAGTCAGGTCGCTGTGGTTTTGATAAGGGCAACACAGGCTGGCAGAGCTGAGGTAGTCAGGTCGCTGTGGTTTTGATAGGGGCAACACAGGCTGGCAGAGTGGAGGTAGTCAGGTCGCTGTGGTGTTGATAGGGGAAAGACAAGGAGGCAAGACAAGGCGAGGCTCAGCATGCAGCGCGACTGTCAACCAGGGCGTACTGTCCACCCGACCCATCTTGAAACACAGACCAAGGAGTTTAACACGTGTGCTAGGACCTGAAACATGATGAACTATGCCTTGGTGGGGTGGAGTGTTGCTGCTGTGCACAGGGCCAGTGCAAGGGTATTAGGCACCCTAGGCAAACCTTACAGCCTGGCGCCCTACCCCCACCTCCTCATACACAATTTTAAATTATGCATTTAACACATATTTTACATGAAAAGTAACATTCTGAGGTAAAATTAATATATACGTTATTGTGATAATTTCATGCACTGTTGTGATGCCAACAAGAAAACTTTGCATCTTGGATATATTTTGGCATGGTCCTCCCGTATCAACACAGTACTATCTGCCAACACTCAAAGACTAACAACCCTACCTATGAAAAAGCATAACAGAAATATTACACCAGAATCTAAAATATCAATACACCTCCTATCAGGAAAACAGAACAGGCTAAGCTACTACAGATCCCTACAGAGAAACCACATGCTAACAGAATGCTTCATCTCAGTCTTTGCATGCAGAACACAAACCCTCACCAAATACAGAATAAAGCCACATAAAGTATAAATAGAAATGTGCAGACAAAAACAACTGTAAAACGCTTCATGCCAGACTCTATACAGTGTAACAATGGAAAAACAAAAATTTCACCATTCCTCATGAAACAAATCAATAAAATCAAGATATTTAAATAATTGATCATAATTATAAAATCATACAAATAAAATAATTTGAAAACAGCTGATGAATAATATATCCAATAATTAAAGACATGCACATTTTGAAAGCTTTACCAAACACCAATAAAATATTTCAAACAGCAGACGCATCACGTACTACCCAATAATTAAAATGTTAGTCAATCAAGAAAAATGAACTTAAAAAGCCACCTTTACTTACCCTCTCCAGCAGTTCTCTTACTCCTTTTCCTTGCAGGCCACACCAGAATCAGCAGTAGCTTCTGAAGCTGTCCTCAATGTCCTTTTCCTTAGGGACCACAACCAGTCTCTACTGTCTCTCACACACACACACCAGATACACCCTCAGGACCAGTTTCCTTCTCTCACACACCAATCATCTCCCCAACCAGTCTCTCTCTCTCTCTCTCTCTCACACACACACACCAGTCATTTCCCTGATCAGTCTTTCTCACACATACACACGTCATCTCTCTGGCCAGTCTTTCTCAATCACACAATGCTCTTGCTCTCTCTTACTTACACACAGGCTTTCAATCACACACAGGCTCTCTCTATTTTATTTATTTAAAATCTTTTCTATACCGTCGCTGTTATATACCATCGCAACAGTTTACATGTAGGCACATAGATTAGGATGGGTGAATGCGTACTATCGTACATTCTAACAGGTGCCAAAAAGGTTCGGTTACATTTTATCATAAACAAACAAGCTTCGCTTGTTTAGTGATGTAGGTCCTGACCATGTGTACTTACACACAAGCTCTCAATCACACACATGTTCTATCTCACTTACAAACAGGCTCAATCACACACATGCCCTCTCTCACAGCCACAAGCCAGCCAAAAACATGCTCCATCTCTCTCTCGCACACCCACACACATTGACACACACAAGCACTCTCCCTGACTCACATATACACCACACACATACAGAAGCACCCTCCCTATCTCACATATATGAAGCACCTTCCCTGTCTCACACACAGAAGCACCATTCCTTTCTCACATACACACCACATACACACACACACACACAGAAGCACCATTCCTTTCTCACATACACATCGCATACACACACATAGAAGCACCCTCCCTATCTCACATACATGAAGCACCTTCCCTGTCTCACACACAGAAGCACCAATCCTTTCTCACATACACACACATACACACACACACACACACACACACAGAAGCACACACACCAATCCTTTCTCACATACACACACACACACACACACACACACAGAAGCACCATTCCTTTCTTACATACACACACACAGAAGCACCCTTCCGATCATATACACACAAAGGCCCCTAGCTGAACAGCTCGTATCTGGTGGTGGCTGGCAGCGGCCATCTTCATTTCTTCGGCCTAGTCTCGGGCTGTGCCAGACTTCATTTCTCCGGTGGCGGCTGGCAGCGCCCATCTTCTTTTCTTCGGCCTAGTCTTGGGCTGTGCTGATCTTGTTTTCTTCAGCCCCGCCAGCCTGCTCTCCGTCGGCGGCTGACTGCACCGGTCTTCATTTTTCCAGCGGCGGCTGGCAGCAGCCATCTTGTCTTTGGCCCCGCCGGCCTGATCTCTTCATTTCTTCGGCCTGGCACCCTCAATGGCCCAGAGCAGAGGAAGCCACGTGATCAACTAGTCTGGCCCACTGGGGGAAGTCTGATCCCTCGATAGGCCAATCCGTCCCTACTTTATCACATGGCCTTCTATTTCTCAAACACCACGGCACGAACCGAAAAAAATGGAAACGTATGATATGTTGCAATCATGGGGGATCGCAATACGTTTCATGGACCCATGAATGCAACGAATAGGGAACTATACGTTGCAGATTGTGCATTCGTTCAAAATGAATGCACATCCCTACAATCCATCACACCTATCTTTATTTCCAGAGATGACTTATGAAGGGTAGTCTGTTATGTCACTAAC
Source organism: Rhinatrema bivittatum (assembly GCF_901001135.1). Taxonomy (NCBI): domain Eukaryota; kingdom Metazoa; phylum Chordata; class Amphibia; order Gymnophiona; family Rhinatrematidae; genus Rhinatrema; species Rhinatrema bivittatum. Next base: position 292,270,592 of record NC_042620.1, read on the forward strand.
CTCTGCAACATCAGATAGGCAAAATTCTACCAGGGTGAATAAGCTGGAGCACAGGAACGACCTTCTGCGCTCGAATCGTGTTGCCGTATGGCCGGCGCCATTTTGCTGTACGGCAAAGCAAAATGGCACCGGCCATACGGCAACACGATTCGAGCACAGGAGGTCGTTCCCGGACCCCCGCTGGACTTTTGGCAAATCTTGTGGGGGTCAGGAGGCCCCCCCAAGCTCGCCAAAAGTCCCTGGGGGTCCAGCAGGGGTCCGGGAGCGATCTTCTATGCTTGTGACGTCGGGGAACACGAACCAAAATGTCGCCGGCGCTACCTTTGCCCTGTCATATGACAGCCAACAATATATAGTGACATATAAATATATTTCTCAATCTTTATTAATAACAAAAATATTAAAAACTCCCAAACAATTTTTTTCTAAATATACCCCGGATCACCACATTTAAAAATACACCAATACCATATTCTTTCACATCCCATCCATTCAACACATTCACACAACAACCTATGCAAAAAAATTTTTACAAAAAATTCCTCAAAATTCACATTAGATACACAACAGCTGTTTCATATGTCTTTTAGAAGCAGAAAGAGTCCAATTTCACCAAATTTCTTCTTCGTTCCCAAAAATGTCAAACACTTCAATATATCTTTATCCTCTCGACATGTTTCGCCTCTCGTCAGGCTTCTTCAGGAGAGCTTATGTAAAGTCTCCTACTGCTTATATTCTTGTCCTCAATCGATATCCAAAGGAATTGTTTTTCTACAAACATTTTACAAATGTAATTAATATTTTCTAAAAAAATTTTTATTGTAACATTTTTCAAAGTTATTCTAAAACATTTCATCATTAGCTATTTTACCTGAACGTCCTAGCTAATCTCTCCTGGACGTGCAGCAGATATCCCCGACTCTTTTTTCACATCATTTAAATATATCTCACTTCACCTAGAGACAAGTAATTCAGGAAACTTAAACTTTTCAAAACTCCAAAGAGAAAATTTTCACACATACTCAAGCTATATAAGAGAATCCTACCTTTTCTTCATTTCAGCAAAAAACACCGTGACCAAACCTTCAAAAAACGTCCAAACCGAGTGAGTCAGCAGAAGTATGACTTTCCATATCCTCCAAACTTTTAAAGTCCATCGAACCAATCACAACCGAGTATTTCTCCACACTCCTCCCCTCAATCACCCGCCAAATTCAAACCTATCAGCACAATGGGTCATTTCCACAAAACAGTTCTCAAAACTCAAAGACATGCCACCCAATCAATTTTATCATTTAATCCCTTTGGCCACATAGTTCCCAAAGAGAAAATCCATCACTGCTCCGTTTGCAATGGATTTTCTCTTTGGGAACTATGTGGCCAAAGGGATTAAATGATAAAATTGATTGGGTGGCATGTCTTTGAGTTTTGAGAACTGTTTTGTGGAAATGAACCATTGTGCTGATAGGTTTGAATTTGGCGGGTGATTGAGGGGTGGAGTGTGGAGAAATACTCGGTTGTGATTGGTTCGATGGACTTTAAAAGTTTGGAGGATATGGAAAGTCATACTTCCGCTGACTCACTCGGTTTGGACGTTTTTTGAAGGTTTGGTCACGGTGTTTTTTGCTGAAATGAAGAAAAGGTAGGATTCTCTTATATAGCTTGAGTATGTGTGAAAATTTTCTCTTTGGAGTTTTGAAAAGTTTAAGTTTCCTGAATTACTTGTCTCTAGGTGAAGTGAGATATATTTAAATGATGTGAAAAAAGAGTCGGGGATATCTGCTGCACGTCCAGGAGAGATTAGCTAGGACGTTCAGGTAAAATAGCTAATGATGAAATGTTTTAGAATAACTTTGAAAAATGTTACAATAAAAAATTTTTTAGAAAATATTAATTAAATTTGTAAAATGTTTGTAGAAAAACAATTCCTTTGGATATCGATTGAGGACAAGAATATAAGCAGTAGGAGACTTTACATAAGCTCTCCTGAAGAAGCCTGACGAGAGGCGAAACATGTCGAGAGGATAAAGATATATTGAAGTGTTTGACGTTTTTGGGAACGAAGAAGAAATTTGGTGAAATTGGACTCTTTCTGCTTATAAAAGACAAATGAAACAGCTGTTGTGTATCTAATGTGAATTTTGAGGAATTTTTTGTAAAAAAATTTTTTTGCATAGGTTGTTGTGTGAATGTGTTGAATGGATGGGATGTGAAAGAATATGGTATTGGTGTATTTTTAAATGTGGTGATCCGAGGTATATTTAGAAAAAAATTGTTTGGGAGTTTTTAATATTTTTGTTATTAATAAAGATTGAGAAATATATTTATATGTCACTATATATTGTTGGATATTATTGTTGTGTGATATATTAGATTAATTGCCATAAGTATTGTATCTGTCATATGACAGGGCAAAGGTAGCGCCGGCGCCATTTTCTATCAACGCGCCCGATGCCCGAGAGTGGAAGATCACAACAGGACCCCCCCAATGGACCCCCCAAAGACATTTTGGGGGGGTTCTGGAGGGTGGGGGATTTATTTTAAAGGGTCGGGTGGGTTTTAGGGATGTTTTAATGTGCCGGTTTTCCCGCCCTCCCCCGATTCACGATTTACACGATATTTAGAAAAACAAAACCGCGAAGATCCGATTCCCTCCCCCCCAGCCGAAATCGATCGTTAAGACGATCGATCACACGATACACATCTCTAATAAAAACAATTAGATAAAAAAGATTCAAACCATTTGAGCACCGTATCCGATAATCCAATTTAATTTAGTCTCTGTAAAAAAATCTGATGATTAACGGCATCAAAAGCCGTGGATAAATCTAAGAGAACAAGAAAGTAAGATTGACCATGGTCCATCCCGTGCAATACTGTGTCTGAAAGGGATAAAAGCAATGTCTCTGTATTAAAATGCCACCTAAAACCATATTGGGAGGGATATAAAATGTTATTGGAATCTAAATAAAATGATAATTGTTTAAAACTGTCTTTTCAATCAACTTCGCTAGACAAGAAAGGTTTGACACTGGCCTATAATTGTTCAATATAGTTGGATCTAAATTCTTTTTTTTCAATATAGGGCGTACTACTGCTCCCTTTAGGTTATTTGATAACACTCCTTCTTTCAAAGACATATTTATTATCCTAGTAATGGTTGGAATGACAGTATCCGATATCAATTTTAGAGCTGTGGTCCAAATGGGATCTACAGGATGGCTAGCTGGGTTTAGTGATTTCAATAATTGTTCAGTTTCCAGACTGGATATGTCATGAAAATCAGACCATTTTGGTGTCTCTCTTATGTTAAAATTAATCTTTTGTGACTTAGGCTTATCCATATTAATTAGTAAATTCTCTATTTTCTCCTGAAAAACCTATCAACCTTATTACATCGTGATTCTGCCAGCTTTGTTGTAGGCTTGTTCACATCAGAGGTTAAATTATCTACGATATTAAATAATAGGGATGTGAATTGTTTTTGAACGATTAAATTATTGTCAGATAATTTTAAAATCGTCCTAAATCGTCAGAGTGCACGATACAATACAAATGCCCCTGATTTATCGTCATAAATCGTCCTAAATCGTTAAATAGGGCACGGGAATTATTTGGGGGAGGGCGGGAAAACCGGCACACCAAAACAACCCCTAAACCCACCCCGACCCTTTAAAACCAATTCCTTACCCTCCCCCACCCTCCCGAACCCCCCCCAAAATGTTAAATTACCTGGTGGTCCAATGCGGGGGTCCCGGCGCGATCTCCCGCTCTCGGGCCATTGTCGCCATTTTGGCTGCCACTAATTAAAATGGTGCCGATAGCCCGATAAAAAAAAAACCCACCCGACCCTTTAAATCGACCCCCCTTAGCCTCCCCCACCCTCCCGACCCCCCCAAAACCTTTTAACATTACCTGGTGGTCCAGGGGGGCCTCGGGGGACGATTTCCCGATCCCAGGCATCAGCTGCGCTAAAAAAAAATGGCGCCGATGCCCCTTTGCCCTTACCATGTGACAGGGGTCAATTTAAAGGGTCGGGTGGGTTTTTTTTTTAGCGGCGCGGGCCTCCCTAAAAAAGAAAATTAGCGATGTGAATTGGAATCGGAAACGATTCCAATTCACATATCTTAACAATCAGATTTCCCGCCCCCCCCCCCAGCCGAACCTGATCGTTAAGACGATCTGGCACACGATTCACATCTCTATTAAATAATAATAAGACATGGAGACAAAGACTGGAACATCAGGAACTTGACCAAAGACTTGGACAGGATTCTGGATGCAGGAACAGTTGTAGTCAAGGAACACTGGAGCAGGAATAGGACAAGAGACCAGGAACAAGAAGACCATCGAAAATAGGCCTAGCAGGATTACCATCATCAGAAGGGGCCATGGGGCTTTTCCCACCGCAGTCCCTTTAAATCTCTGGCGGAGGCTTGCATGCACGCCTAAAGAGGCACCACGCAGGAGTGGCATGACAGCAACATCGACAGCACTCTAGCGCCACATGGAGACAGCAGTGACGACGAGATGTGAATCGTTTTCCATATCGTCTTAACGATAGAAATCGTGTGGCAGGGCAAGAAAATCGTGTTAGGCACGATTTTTTAGTTAAAAAATCGTTAAAAATCGTTTTTTCCGATTAGTGCGCACTAACTCGAGTTAGTGCGCACTAACTGGGAGTTAGTGCGCACTAACTGAAAATGATACAATTTGACACTTTTCAGGTCAGTTAAGGTCAGTTTAGGAATGAATATGTATTCCTATTGGCTGCCCTCTTATTTATTCATGTTACCAAGCTTCCCACTGACAGTATATGGGGGATGGGAAATGGAAACAGTTGGTAGCTTGACAAAACAAGTAATGTGATCAGTCAATGTGACTAGAACTTGTGCCCTAACCCTGATACCAGGGGTATTGTGATCTTCCTGCACACAGTGCCCTATCCCTATTAATACCAGGAGTGTTGTGATCTTCCTGCACACAGTGCCCTAACCCTGGCACCAGGGGTGTTGTGATCTTCCTGCACACAGTGCCCTATCCCTATTAATACCAGGAGTGTTGTGATCTTCCTGCACACAGTGCCCTAACCCTGACACCAGGGGTGTTGTGATCTTCCTGCACACAGTGCCCTATCCCTATTAATACCAGGAGTGTTGTGATCTTCCTGCACACAGTCCCCTATCCCTATTAATACCAGGAGTGTTGTGATCTTCCTGCACACAGTGCCCTAACCCTGGCACCAGGGGTGTTGTGATCTTCCTGCACACAGTGCCCTATCCCTATTAATACCAGGAGTGTTGTGATCTTCCTGCACACAGTGCCCTAACCCTGACACCAGGGGTGTTGTGATCTTCCTGCACATAGTGCCCTATCCCTGGCACCAGGGGTGTTGTGATCTTCATGTACACAGTGCCCTATCCCTATTAATACCAGGAGTGTTGTGATCTTCCTGCACACAGTGCCCTATCCCTAATACCAGGGGTGTTGTGATCTTCCTGCACACAGTGCCCTATCCCTGGCACCAGGGGTGTTGTGATCTTCATGTACACAGTGCCCTATCCCTATTAATACCAGGAGTGTTGTGATCTTCCTGCACACAGTGCCCTATCCCTATTAATACCAGGAGTGTTGTGATCTTCCTGCACACAGTGCCCTAACCCTGGCACCAGGGGTGTTGTGATCTTCCTGCGCACAGTGCCCTATCCCTATTAATACCAGGAGTGTTGTGATCTTCCTGCACACAGTGCCCTAACCCTGGCACCAGGGGTGTTGTGATCTTCCTGCGCACAGTGCCCTATCCCTATTAATACCAGGAGTGTTTGTGATCTTCCTGCACACAGTGCCCTAACCCTGGCACCAGGGTTGTTGTGATCTTCCTGCACACAGTGCCCTATCCCTATTAATACCAGGAGTGTTGTGATCTTCCTGCACACAGTGCCCTAACCCTGGCACCAGGGGTGTTGTGATCTTCCTGCACACAGTGCCCTATCCCTATTAATACCAGGAGTGTTGTGATCTTCCTGCACACAGTGCCCTAACCCTGACACCAGGGGTGTTGTGATCTTCCTGCACACAGTGCCCTAACCCTGACACCAGGGGTGTTGTGATCTTCCTGCACACAGTGCCCTATCCCTGGCACCAGGGGTGTTGTGATCTTCATGTACACAGTGCCCTATCCCTATTAATACCAGGAGTGTTGTGATCTTCCTGCACACAGTGCCCTATCCCTAATACCAGGGGTGTTGTGATCTTCCTGCTCACAGTGCCCTATTCCTGATACCGGGGGTGTTGGGATCTTCTTGCACACATCCCGGTATCAGGGATAGGGCACTGCATGCAGGAAGATCACAACACTCCTGGTATCAGGAATAGGGCACTGTGTGCAGGAAGATCACAACACCCCTGGTATTAGGGATAGGGCACTGCGTGCAGGAAGATCACAACACTCCTGGTATTAATAGGGATAGGGCACTGCATGCAGGAAGATCACAACACCCCTGGTATCAGGGATAGGGCACTGTGTGCAGGAAGATCACAATACCCCGGAGGAGTGAGGGTCAGGCAGCTCCCCCCTGTCTGTGAAGCCAGCCTCTCACTAGTAATGCAGGGAGGGAGCTGTCTCAGACCACCATCCTCCCCCCCCCCTCACCCACACACCATTCACTAGCTGGGACATGGGGGAAGTCAGGAGTGAGGGTCAGGCAGCTCCCCCCTGTCTGTGAAGCCAGCCTCTCACTAGTAATGCAGGGAGGGAGCTGTCTCAGACTTCACCATCCTCCCCCCCCCCCCCCTCACCCACACACCATTCACTAGCTGGGACATGGGGGAAGTCAGGAGTGAGGGTCAGGCAGCTCCCCCCTGTCTGTGAAGCCAGCCTCTCACTAGTAATGCAGGGAGGGAGCTGTCTCAGACTTCACCATCCTCCCCCCCCCCCTCACCCACACACCATTCACTAGCTGGGACATGGGGGAAGTCAGGAGTGAGGGTCAGGCAGCTCCCCCCTGTCTGTGAAGCCAGCCTCTCACTAGTAATGCAGGGAGGGAGCTGTCTCAGACTTCACCATCCTCCCCCCCCCCCTCACCCACACACCATTCACTAGCTGGGACATGGGGGAAGTCAGGAGTGAGGGTCAGGCAGCTCCCCCCTGTCTGTGAAGCCAGCCTCTCACTAGTAATGCAGGGAGGGAGCTGTCTCAGACTTCACCATCCTCCCCCCCCCCCCCTCACCCACACACCATTCACTAGCTGGGACATGGGGGAAGTCAGGAGTGAGGGTCAGGCAGCTCCCCCCTGTCTGTGAAGCCAGCCTCTCACTAGTAATGCAGGGAGAGAGCTGTCTCAGACTTCACCATCCTCCCCCCCCCCCCTCACCCACACACACCATTCACTAGATGGGACATGGGGGAAGTCAGGAGTGAGGGTCAGGCAGCTCCCCCCTGTCTGTGAAGCCAGCCTCTCACTAGTAATGCAGGGAGGGAGCTGTCTCAGACTTCACCATCCTCCCCCCCCCCCCTCACCCACACACCATTCACTAGCTGGGACATGGGGGAAGTCAGGAGTGAGGGTCAGGCAGCTCCCCCCTGTCTGTGAAGCCAGCCTCTCAATAGTAATGCAGGGAGGGAGCTGTCTCAGACTGGTATCAGGGTTAGGGCACTGTGTGCAGGAAGATCACAACACCCCTGGTACCAGGGTTAGGGCACTGTGTGCAGGAAAATCACAACACCCCTGGTATTAATAGGGATAGGGCACTGTGTGCAGGAAAATCACAACACCCCTGGTATTAATAGGGATAGGGCACTGTGTGCAGGAAAATCACAACACCCCTGGTGCCAGGGTTAGGGCACTGTGAGCAGGAAGATCACAACAGTCCTGGTATTAATAGGGTTAGGGCACTGTGTGCAGGTAGATCACAACACCCCTGGTGCCAGGGTTAGGGCACTGTGTGCAGGAAGATCACAACACCCCTGGTGCCAGGGTTAGGGCACTGTGTGCAGGAAAATCACAACACCCCTGGTGCCAGGGTTAGGGCACTGTGTGCAGGAACATAAGAACATAAGAACATAAGAAAATGCCATACTGGGTCAGACCAAGGGTCCATCAAGCCCAGCATCCTGTTTCCAACAGTGGCCAATCCAGGCCATAAGAACCTGGCAAGTACCCAAAAACTAAGTCTATTCCATGTAACCATTGCTAATGGCAGTGGCTATTCTCTAAGTGAACTTAATAGCAGGTAATGGACTTCTCCTCCAAGAACTTATCCAATCCTTTTTTAAACACAGCTATACTAACTGCACGAACCACATTCTCTGGCAACAAATTCCAGAGTTTAATTGTGCGTTGAGTAAAAAAGAACTTTCTCCGATTAGTTTTAAATGTGCCCCATGCTAACTTCATGGAGTGTCCCCTAGTCCTTCTACTATCCGAAAGAGTAAATAACCGATTCACATCTACCCGTTCTAGACCTCTCATGATTTTAAACACCTCTATCATATCCCCCTCAGTCGTCTCTTCTCCAAGCTGAAAAGTCCTAACCTCTTTAGTCTTTCCTCATAGGGGAGTTGTTCCATTCCCCTTATCATTTTGGTAGCCCTTCTCTGTACCTTCTCCATCGCAATTATATCTTTTTTGAGATGCGGCGACCAGAATTGTACACAGTATTCAAGGTGCGGTCTCACCATGGAGTGATACAGAGGCATTATGACATTTTCCGTTTTATTCATCATTCCTTTTCTAATAATTCCCAACATTCTGTTTGCTTTTTTGACTGCCGCAGCACACTGAACCGACGATTTCAATGTGTTATCCACTATGACACCTAGATCTCTTTCTTGGGTTGTAGCACCTAATATGGAACCCAACATTGTGTAATTATAGCATGGGTTATTTTTCCCTATATGCATCACCTTGCACTTATCCACATTAAATTTCATCTGCCATTTGGATGCCCAATTTTCCAGTCTCACAAGGTCTTCCTGCAATTTATCACAATCTGCTTGTGATTTAACTACTCTGCACAATTTTGTGTCATCTGCAAATTTGATTATCTCACTCGTCGTATTTCTTTCCAGATCATTTATAAATATATTGAACAGTAAGGGTCCCAACACAGAACCCTGAGGTACTCCACTGTCCACTCCCTTCCACTGAGAAAATTGCCCATTTAATCCTACTCTCTGTTTCCTGTGTTTTAGCCAGTTTGCAATCCACGAAAGGACATCGCCACCTATCCCCTGACTTTTTACTTTTCCTAGAAGCCTCTCATGAGGAACTTTGTCAAACGCCTTCTGAAAATCCAAGTATACTATATCTACCGGATCACCTTTATCCACATGTTTATTAACTCCTTCAAAAAAGTGAAGCAGATTTGTGAGGCAAGACTTGCCCTGGGTAAAGCCATGCTGACTTTGTTCCACAACACCCCTGGTGCCAGGGTTAGGGCACTGTGTGCAGGAATATCACAACACTCCTGGTATTAATAGGGTTAGGGCACTGTGTGCAGGAAGATCACAACACCCCTGGTGCCAGGGTTAGGGCACTGTGTGCAGGAAAATCACAACACCCCTGGTGCCAGGGTTAGGGCACTGTGTGTGCAGGAAGATCACAACACTCCTGGTATTAATAGGGATAGGGCACTGTGTGCAGGAAGATCACAACACCCCTGGTGCCAGGGTTAGGGCACTGTGTGCAGGAAAATCACAACACCCCTGGTGCCAGGGTTAGGGCACTGTGTATGCAGGAAGATCACAACACTCCTGGTATTAATAGGGATAGGGCACTGTGTGCAGGAAGATCACAACACCCCTGGAATTTATAGGGATAGGGCACTGTGTGCAGGAAGATCACAACACCCCTGGTGCCAGGGTTAGGGTACTGTGTGCAGGAAAATCACAACACCCCTGGTGCCAGGGTTAGGGCACTGTGTGCAGGAAGATCACAACACCCCTGGTGCCAGGGTTAGGGCACTGTGTGCAGGAAAATCACAACACCCCTGGTGCCAGGTTAGGGCACTGTGTGTGCAGGAAGATCACAACACTCCTGGTATTAATAGGGATAGGGCACTGTGTGCAGGAAGATCACAACACCCCTGGTGCCAGGGTTAGGGCACTGTGTGCAGGAAAATCACAACACCCCTGGTGCCAGGGTTAGGGCACTGTGTGTGCAGGAAGATCACAACACTCCTGGTATTAATAGGGATAGGGCACTGTGTGCAGGAAGATCACAACACCCCTGGTATTAATAGGGATAGGGCACTGTGTGCCGGAAGATCACAACACCCCTGGTGCCAGGGTTAGGGCACTGTGTGCAGGAAAATCACAACACCCCTGGTGCCAGGGTTAGGGCACTGTGTGCAGGAAGATCACAACACCCCTGGTGCCAGGGTTAGGGCACTGTGTGCAGGAAAATCACAACACCCCTGGTGCCAGGGTGAGGGCACTGTGTGTGCAGGAAGATCACAACACTCCTGGTATTAATAGGGATAGGGCACTGTGTGCAGGAAGATCACAACACCCCTGGTGCCAGGGTTAGGGCACTGTGTGCAGGAAAATCACAACACCCCTGGTGCCAGGGTTAGGGCACTGTGTGCAGGAAGATCACAACACCTCTGGTGCCAGGGTTAGGGCACTGTGTGTAGGAAAATCACAGCACCCCTGGTGCCAGGGTTAGGGCACTCTGTGTGCAGGAAGATCACAACACTCCTGGTATTAATAGGGATAGGGCACTGTAAGAGATGACTGTAGTAGATTGAATAAAGATCTGATGTTTCTGCTCTCCTCACACCAAACAAAAGCAACACACAAGCAGAGAAGCCCTTCTTACAAAGCTGAGCTAGTGAGTTAAGTAGGAGGAAAAGTAAACATACTGGTGCCAGTGTGGCTACTTAAAAAATACACTTACCAACAATCAATTACATATATTTGAACTGTGTACAGTTCTAGCCAGGACCACCTTTCTAAAATGCACAGTGATTGGCAAATTCAACATGCACTAGCATTTCAGGTGCCTGCTAACAAAAATAATAAACAAACAAGTTCTAGTCACGTGAGTGCTGATCATCACTTTACTTTTTTTGTCAAGCTTCCAACTGTTTCCATTTCACATCCCCCCAACCATTACCTCAGTGTTAACCTTGGTAACATCAATAGATAAGAGCACAGCCAGCCAATAGGAATACATATTCATTCCTAAGTGACCTTTACTGACCTGGGAAGTGTGAACACTTTGTTTCATTTTCTGTTGGTGTTCGTGAGTTTCCAGTTCCATTTCCCATCCCCCCAACCATCACCTCAGTGGTAACCTTGGTAACATCAATAGATAAGAGGGCAGGCAGCCAATAGGAACACATATTCATTCCTAACTGACCTTCAGTGACCTGGAAAGTGTTTATTTGTATCATTTTCAGTTAGTGCGCACTAACTCCCGTTAGTGCGCACTAACTGGGAGTTAGTGCGCACTAACACGATTTAACAATTTTTAACGATAAATCGTTAGAATTTCTATTGTATCGTGTTCTATAATGATTTAAGACGATATTAACATTATTGGACGATAATTTTAATCGTTGGAAAAACGATTCACATCCCTAGTGACGACTCAGAGGTAGAGGCTGCCCAGGAGGGAGAGGCGACGCTGGATGTCTGCTGCTCTCCAAGGCTGTGCCGGGAGCAGGGATTGGCAGTGTCAGGAGTGAGTGAACCGCTCACGGGCCTGATCTGCAGCGGCATTCACAAATACCCCATGGATCTGTACTGGAACTGTTTTTTAATATATTTATCAATGATCTGGCAATAGAGCGATGCATGAAATTACAAATTTACAGATGACACAAACATAGACTGCTGCCTGTTGTCACTACCTTACTTTCTCCTATCTAAATCTTTTTATAAATATTTTCTTTCACTCTGACAAAAAGCTGCAGAATCTCTCTCCTCTGTATCTGAAAACCAACAGAAAAATGACTAACAAAATGTTAACTGCTCAAAGTCAAGTTTTTTTTTCAGTCTCAGGTTAAAAAAATGAGAAAGTCATGCTGAGATAGGCTGGTGGAAAAATTGCTTCATTATGATTGAATCTTCTCCTTCCTTGTCTCTTCCCATTCCAGCTCTGCGTTGTCTGATTTGAAGAGAAAAAAAAAACATTCACTGTTGCTTGCCCCACATACTTTAATGTATCCAAAAGCAAATGAAAGAAAAATTTCAGATGTTTTCATAGGCTCCATCTATTCATTTCAGATGCAAAAATTCAAACCAAAAATTAACTCATTTGTTGCATTTTACTCATTTTTTCAAACTATTGCATATCCCTAATAAATGTCTCAACAGAGAAAGTCAAGCAGCTTGCATAAAATAATGTGTACTTATCTCCTAATACTCCTGAGGGAACTGTGCGCAGAAAAATTAAAAATTCTGCACACAAAAATTTAAATTCTGCAACATTCTGCATACTTTATATTGGTCAAAATAATAATGTACATCATAGTTTTAAGTAATTAATAAAAAATATAATACAGAAATGTTCTGTATTATATTATGCAGTTATAAATATTATATATGCAGTTTACATATATAACATTATATATGCAGTTTTAAATATTTTGAGCAGAATTTCCCTAGAAGTAAACAGTAAGAGTGTCCCTTCCACCCCTTTGTTCCTACTACACTGTCCAGTCCTCTTTCACTTTGCCCCCTCAAGCCCCAATACCTCCACCCTCTACTATATCCCCCCTTCCCCTCTAGTCTCAACCCCTTCCAATATCTCCACACCCAGAATTTTACCCCTCTCTCAATACTGCACTTCTGTCCTTCTCTGTCACACCCCCTCATACAGGCTCCCTCTATCTCTCTCTCTGTCTTGCACGTGCACACACTCCCTTACACAGGTTCCCTCTTTCTCTTGCACACACACACCTTCACACAGGCTCCCTCTCTCTCACAAACACCCACCCTCAATTTCTTTCTCACCCATACACACAATCCCTTTTTCATACACACCAGCTCCCAATCTCTCACACATATACACACTCCCTCACAATCTCCTCCTATAGGCTCCCTCTCTCTGGCACACACACCGAAACACCCTTGCACACAGGCTCCCTCTCTCATACACATAACACATCCCTACACACAATCTTGCTCTCCTTCTCTCTCTCTCTCTCACACTCATCTCTACCAAGAGGTTCACTCTCACTAGGTCTACTTCATCTTGGCCGTGAGCGGGATGGGCTCAGCTTGTGGCACTCCGGAACTGCTCTATTCTTCACTGCAAGTGGAATAGGCTTTGCTCACGGCACTCCAGGCTGCTGTATTCTTCACTGTAAGTGGGATGAGCTCTGCTCACGACATGCCAGGGGCCTTCTCCATGCTTTGCCATGAGGGGGATGGGCTTTGTGCGTGGCATGCTGGGGCCTCCTCCATTCTTTGCCACAGGTGGGATGAGCTCCGTTCACGGCACTCCAGGCTGCATTCTTCATACAGAGGCCTACTCCATCTCTGCCTCTCACAGGATGCTGTGCATCTCTTCAAATTCTGTGCAAAAATAAAAACTTCTGTGCAGGTGGGGAATTCTGAACAAACTGCACTCTGCGGCAGTGCTGAATTCCTTCAGGAATATAACATAGCAACCACACAGAAATAGACCTGGAACAAAATGTTCACTATTAGGTCACAAGTGGCCTGCTGCCTTCAGAGCTACAATCCCCAAACTATCTCTCAGCCTCAGGAAGGCTTTCTAACTGCCGGATTATTTAGGATTTTTTTTTAACACGTTTTCTAAGTTGGGTTGCATTTATATTAACCTTCCTTCACACTGCATATGATGGAAGTCTACAGAATTGTGACAAGTTGAATAAAGAAAACATCATATGTCATGTTGACTGGTACACTGCAGCATTGCACCCTACCTGTTAATAATCCAATTCAACCACCTAGTATAATCTATCTTGACAGACATACACTGCAACCTTTACTAATAGGCAAGCCTCTCTCAGGTATGCAAATGAACAGTTTATCTGGGCAACCTATATTTATACTTAATATAAGAGAGGTAGATGGATTAGAGAGGCAAGTGCAGCAAGGGGTTGTGGAGGGTGAGGGGAAGGAGGAAGACAGAGAGAAAGAAAAGTGAAAAATAATGTGGGGGAGAGAAGTGGTAGAAGAAGAATGAAGAGTGGTAGTCAAGAAAGAGAGATAAGAACAAAGCCCAAAATTGATCGAGTACAAGAGAAAATGAAAAAATGCAGTTGGACATAGAAACAAAGAATGGTGGAGGAGGGAAAAGAAAAAAGTGGCAGAAAACAAGGAGAGAAGAGGAGATTCAAAGCGGCTCACAATATATATGACGTTATCGGGTACAAAGCTGCGCATTTAAGACAAAAGTACTTTGTAATATTTCATGTCTGCCAGCGTACAAAATGCATTGTAAAATATTTTATTCACTTTGGGGATATTTCAGGAGGTTATATATATGCATAAAGCACAGTTTGTGTGCATAAATCAACTTTTGAAAATGATCCTGTGGGGCTGTGCAGAGTAAAGCATACGTGTAATTTGATTATGCATGTACTTTTCTGCACACTCTCGGTAGGTTTTCTGGGGGCAGAGGTGGTGCAGAAAAAAGTACTTATGCACACATGTTGACTGCTTCACTTGCCGACCGCAGGGCTCCACGGTCAGTGTCAATCAACTTTGGCTGCTCCACAACTGCAGCAGTGGGCCTGGGCTACCTGGCAGCCTCGGGGAGCCAGTGCTGAAGTCAGTCGTTCCTCCCTGGGGCCGCCGGAGTCTCTCCTTCCTCTCCGGTGGCTGGGATGCCACCGACTGCCGCTCCCTCATGGGCTCCTGCTATGTGTGCGCACGCCTCCTCCTGGATCTTAAAGGGCAGTGGCAGGAAATTGCTTCCAGCCTTCCCCGTTGACATATCCACCCCCAGCCTATTTAAGGCTACATCGAGCTCCCAGCAGGTGGCTTGGCAACAGGCTCCTTGCTGTCTTCTCCAGCTTGCTCGTTTGGCTGATCCTGCGTTCCTGCCTTCAGTTCCTGCATTCCAGTTCCTGTTCCGGACAGACCTTGGCTCTTGACCCAACTTGCTTCTTGGCCTTGTCTTCTTCCACCTGCTTCAGATCTTCGGTCCCTCGTGACCGTCCGCCTCGTCTGGCCACGGGATCATCCACACAGAGACCCACCTAAGGCCAGCCAGCCCCGGTACCCAAGGGCTCAATCTGCGGGGAACGAGGGCTGGTAGTGGCAAAGCTCTTGCTGGCCTCTGCTTCCTGTCTGGCCTCACCTCTCGATGGTGGGGACCTGCGGGGGCCTCCCTTACAGGTAGCACCAACACCATCTCGGGCCAAGGGTCCATGTTCGCAACATTGATTTACCTGCTCACATGTTCACATGTGCACTTCTGCACAACCCGGGTATGTTCAAAGCGAACTTATGTGGAGAAATCCACTTTGAAAATTTGGGCTAAAATCTGTGGATACTTTGTAGCCCTTGACTTTAGCCCTATATGTGCTGTTGAATATTACACTTCCTAAGCCATGATTCCAAGGGATATAAGCAAACAAGCTGGCAATTGTTTTCACACAAAGCCTGTTGTCCTAGTTAAAGCAGAACATAAAAAAGCAAGCTAATATATACATGTGAAATACCTGGAAGAGTGCATTTCAGCATTGCTAATACCTCTGTAGGAAATGTTGTATTAACAGGGAGTATGGACCAGTCTTTTCTAAACAGTGTCCAAAAATGATGGTGAGTCACCATGAAGATGTTGCGTGCTCCATCCGCGCTTGGCCCGTGCATGGGCCTGCTCACCTTACCAACTCCTCTGCAGGTCCCGGGACGGCCTCTCCAGCAACAGCCACAAGCTCCTCCAGGCCTCAGCGTCCCGCAGCGACATTCACCGGGCCTTCCTCAAGGCACCAGGCCTCACGGCGGGGTTCGACATCCTCCATGGCATCGGCCCTGCCCCTAGGCATGCACGCGGACCGCCCAGTCCCTTATATGGCCAGGGGTGGGTCAAAGCTCCATGGCGCGCCCTGATTGAACTCAGTAGAAAAGGAAGTGCCTCCCTGCACTTCCTTGCCTTGGCCATCAGGTCGACACCGTATGTGTACTAGTTTGCCTCGATGTCTCATCACCTGTTCCAGTCTTGTTCCAGTGTCATTCCAGTGTCATTCCAGTCCTGTTGCAGCGTCTTCCTATTCCAGTGTCCTCCTGTTCCAGCATCCTCCTGTTCCAGCATCCTTCTGTTTCAGCATCTGTCGGTTCCTGCGTCCCCCCAGGTAGTACCTCTTGGACTGACTCTCTGGTACTGACCTCTGCCTGTTCCTGACTACGCTGATCGCTGCCCAGATACTGACCTCTGCCTGCCTGCTCGACCACATCTGACTTCTGGAACCTGACATCTGCTTTGGCTGACTGCTCTCGGACTGACCTTTGGAACTTGACCTCTGCTATCACTGACCATGCCTCCTTGATTCTGGCCTTGCTCCTAGCCTTGTCATCACAGACACTCTTCTGGCCTTCCTTGATCCCTCAGGCCTCCAGCCTAGTTGTCGACCACACACTCTTGATCCTGGTGGGCACACCTTTGAACTTCCTTTCTGGGAGACCCTGCGAGGCCCACCTAAGTCCAAGCGGCCCGGGTCCTCCCACCCAGATCCCCCCACCCGGGGGGGGCCGCGGGCTTCCAGTGGTGAAGCACCAGCTAGCCTCTGTCTCCTCCTGTGCTCCGCCTCCTGGTGACAGGTGCTTCCTGGGCCCGACCAGGGAGCCATCCTACACTGCTCGAGGACAAGGTCCACCTCCAAGCGCAACAGAAGAATGCAGACTTTCAAATTACTTAACTTATAATTACATCCATACATCTTTGGTATCCAATATATTCCAATCATGCATACAGTTGCGAAAAAATGTATATATCAAGGATGGTAGAACATGTTGATATGTCTTCCATGAGCAGAATGATGGTAGGAGCTCAACAGTGCCAACATTCCTCCTTCAAAAGATCAAAATGCCAGTAGAGGTTCAGTAGCCCCAATGCCCCCCCTCCCTCATCCCCTCCAGTGAGAGAAGAATGATGATAGGAACTCAGTGGCCACAACCTATTTCCTTCCCCACAAAAACAGAATAAGAGTGAGGTCTTGGCAGCCTGAGGACCTCCTTTTTCTCTCTCTAACCGACCAGACTGAATAGTTTGACAGGAACCTAGAGGGGGGTGAGATGAGGAAGAGGGCATCCAAACCATCCTTCTGCTCTTGAGAGTGTGGACATTAGGGTACCATGGGACTTATGTTGGTAAGGAGGTGAGAAGGCTTGATGGCTGAGTTGGGATGATGAAATCTCCCATGCTATAACTGGACCTTTCAGTTTTGACTGATTAGCATGGGGGTTGGGGAGTATTTTTGTTTTAGCTAATGAGGATAATTTTTAGATTGCCCATTAATTGAAGTTTTAGTGTGAAAGTTAAAAGAGTATAATAAAAAATGTTGTTTGAATATTGCCTCTTGCACCTTAGTGTGAGTAAAAGTGCACACACTTTTTTCCATGGGGAAAACGGGGGCATTGTTATGATTGGAAAGGGAAACCGATAGTGTTGAGTTTATTTTCAAATCGCCATGCATTCTTTCCGGTGCAAACTTTGCACTTCCTTCAAAGTGGGTGCAAAGCGCCCAGGTAATAATTACCTGCATTGTGTGCATCACCCAAATCTTCAGAGAAGAGTTTTCCTTTGAAAATTTGCTGGAAGGCCTGCAGATTTCATTATTACCCTCCCAGTTGCGTGCTAACAATTTTTTACTTTATCATTGTATAAGCCTGTACATCGGGATGGATCCTTCTTCCCCTGCTCATTGTAATCCGGTGCTTGGGCTGTCAGTCACCCTCAACACAGAGACAGAGAGTGAGAGAGAGACAGAGAGCACAGTACAGCCTTATTCTCTGTATGGTGAATAGGAAGTTTAGCTTTTTAAAATAATTACATAACCTGTTACTTCTCTTTATTAGCTTTGACTCCTGCAACTTTGCCACGTGCATTGAATTCCATCTCTTTGTGGGATATTTTTTCCTTTCTCTAATCAATAACAATTTTAACACCTTCCTTTTGCTTCTGTCCTCCTTCGGTTGTTGCCTCTTTTTCTTTCTGTGATAACACCTGTTATTAATGCTTCAATACCTCATTTCAAACCCATCAGTCTCCACAGCATGTGCTCTGATCGGGCACAGGGAGCTCAGAGTCAGGCATATGAAATGAAAATTGACATTTTCTTGCTTTGCTTTGCTTCAGTGCTTTATCTGTCCATATTTTTTCACAACAGTATTTATTTTACCTTTAGTTGACATCACCTCCTGTGTAAATGGCTAGAACATTAAAACTTACATTATTAATGCCTGGGCCATAAAGTCTTCTCCTGTCACCTAAACTCATATAGCGATTTCCCAGCAGAGCTGTAAAAGTAGCAGTTGAAATCCCAGTAGCCTGAGATTACCCAGCAGCAGTGCCCTGTGGTATTTTAGTAGTCTGATCATTTTTTGGCAGGGCGGATAAGAACATAAGAACATGCCATACTGGGTCAGACCAAGAGTCCATCAAGCCCAGCATCCTGTTTCCAGCAGTGGTCAATCCAGGCCATAAAAACCTGGCAAGTACCCAAAAACTAAGTCTATTCCATGGTACCGTTGCTAGTAATAGCAGTGGCTAATTTCTAAGTCAACTTAATTAATAGCAGGTAATGGACTTCTCCTTCAAGAACTTATCCAATCCTTTTGTAAACACAGCTATACTAACTGCACTAACCACATCCTCTGGCAACAAATTCCAGAGTTTAATTGTGTGTTGAGTAAAAAAGAACTTTCTCTGATTAGTTTTAAATGTGCCACATGTTAACTTCATGGAGTGCCCCCTAGTCTTTCTATTATCCGAAAGACTAGGGGCCGGGGGCACTCACATCTACCCGTTCTAGACCTCTCATGATTTTAAACACCTCTATCATATCCCCCCTCAGCCGTCTCTTCTCCAGGCTGAAAAGTCCTAACCTTAGGAGCTGTTCCATTCTCCTTATCATTTTGGTAGCCCTTCTCTGTACCTTCTCCATCGCAATTATATATTTTTTGAGATGTGGCGACCAGAATTGTACACAGTATTCAAGGTGCGGTCTCACCATGGAGCGATACAGAGGCATTATGACATTTTCCGTTTTATTCATCATTTCCCTTTTTTGACTGCCGCAGCACACTGAACCGACGATTTCAATGTGTTATCCACTATGACGCCTAGATCTCTTTCTTGGGTTGTAGCACCTAATATGGAACCCAACATTGTGTAATTATAGCATGGGTTATTTTTCCCTATATGCATCACCTTGCACTTATCCACATTAAATTTCATCTGCCATTTGGATGCCCAATTTTTCAGTCTCACAAGGTCTTCCTGCAATTTATCACAATCTGCTTGTGATTTAACTACTCTGAACAATTTTGTGTCATCTGCAAATTTGATTATCTCACTCATCGTATTTCTTTCCAGATCATTTATAAATATATTGAAAAGTAAGGGTCCCAATACAGATCCCTGAGGCACTCCACTGTCCACTCCCTTCCACTGAGAAAATTGTCCATTTAATCCTACTCTCTGTTTCCTGTCTTTTAGCCAGTTTGCAATCCACGAAAGGACATCGCTACCTATCCCATGACTTGTTTTACTTTTCCTAGAAGCCTCTCATGAGGAACTTTGTCAAACGCCTTCTGAAAATCCAAGTATACTACATCTTCTGGTTCACCTTTATCCACATGTTTATTAACTCCTTCAAAAAAGTGAAGCAGATTTGTGAGGCAAGACTTGCCTTGGGTAAAGCCATTCTGACTTTGTTCCATTAAACCATGACTTTCTATATGTTCTGTGATTTTGTTTTTGCAGAGAAACCACCTTAAGAGAAATGTAATCCCTACAAGAGATCTAGGGGCAGATGGAGTAGTCCCTGAACTACATTACCCATGAGCATTATCAAGGGAGAATATGATCCACTGGTTGAGGGCAGGGATGTTTTCAAGCTGTATTTGATGAGCCCAAGAAGAGATTTGGGCAACATTCTCTCAACCTAGCTTGTTGTTGCCCAGGTAGAGTGTCCATCAAGCTAGGTTGAGAGAACGTTGCCCAAATCTTTTCTTGGAGTGAGTGACCTCACTCCGACGGCCAGCAAATCTTCACTAGAGACCACTGTTCTTTCTGTAGGTCTCATGTTGAATGTGAAAGTGGCCCACAACCCCCTACGCTCATACCTAATCCCCACCTCGAGTTACTAGGTGGCCCTCCCATAGGGATACAAATACCTGTCTCTCTCTCTCTCTCTCTCTCTCTCTCTCTCTCTCTCTCTCTCTATACCTCTCTCTATCTATCTCTCTCTCTCTCTCTCTATCTCTCTCTCTCCTCTCCTCTCTCTCTCTCTCTCTCTCTCTCTCTCTCTCTCATACTCCTTTACCAGCCATTTCGCTGCACATGATAACTTTACATAAACTCCACCCCCTGAATACTAAAATCGTGTTAACGGCTGTTAGCGTGAATTTATCTCCTGTGGTAACTCCTTAGAAAATGACCCCCTATATTTGCATGCATTTGATTCTACATTTTCAAATAAATGCTGCTAGGAGCAGAGTGAAAAGTCCTGTGTGACATCGCCAGGCAGGCTGGAGATATGGAAAATGCAGGACTCCAGCCTTCTCTTCTTAAGGAGTGCTTTATTTATAAGCCAAAATAGTGGTACCAGAATCCAAAACTGCTTATCTCCTGCAGTGTAAATCAAAACAGCATTCACATTCAGGTCAGCAGTCTTACAGGAGCTGCCTTCTCTTGGGAGCCTGAGGCCTCTCTGTTCCCCTCAGGGACCAGGCTAGCTGCTTGGCCCCACACTGATTAAAGAGAGTTTCCACTTCCAGGGACACTCTTGCATACCCTCCCCCTCAGCTCAGAGTCTTTACTCCCTCTTCCATGCAAGTGGCTTCTCTCTAACGCCCCCGTGATAAGGCCCTAATGCAATTTGAAAAATGACCCTATTAGTTTCTTACTGAGCTCATCAACTGTTATGAAAGCCATTGGTTCTATAACATCAGCCCTATCTGACTGGTCTAAGCTGGCAAATTTGTTTGATTGCCTGCAAAATTGTGAAGATAAAATTTTCACTCTACAGACAACCCATGTTGCCCTCACTAAAGGCAATCAAATACTTCAGAATAAGGCGAAGGGCTGGAAAATGCCAGAAGAAGAAGGACTATGCAGTTTACCAATTTTCCTAAAACTAGTAATGTTTGGCCAATGAATATGCTAAAAAAACCATGCATTCCACCAATTTGGTCAGCTTACTACCTTTCCCTCTATAGAAAAAGTTAAATTGCAGAGGGGATCTGTGGATAGTCTGTCTTGGTAACTTTGCAGGCAATATAAATTACGAAAGCAACTCCTCATGTGACTTTCATACTGGAACCTGATAGAGACTGGGTATTATGATCTTTTGTTAATTACATGACCCAGGATAAACATAAATTCTTTCTAAGTTGTTGTCAGCAATTGACAAAATGGGGATGGAATTTTTTTTAAGTGCCCTACTAAATGTTTTGTGAAATATAGAAGTCCATTTTTCCTTTTACCCTGTGCAATTGTATATTATTGTTTTCAGTATTTTAACTGCCTTTCTACCATGGTACTCAGGGTAAGTGACAGCAATGTATATACAAAATAATATAGCATCACATCATAAATAATTCAAAGAAAACAAAAACATCAATACAAATATAATACAAGTACATATTCATTAATAAATAATCCACTTTAAAATTCAGCAGAATAAATATTTAAAGTTAAAAGGTAAAAAATAATAAATACAACAGCAAAGAAGGGCAGATAAATTAAAAATTAATACCCAAAAATACAAAATCAGCATAATCATAGCAATAAAATCATAAGAAGAAAGAGTATCACTCAAAAATTCATCCCCTAAACAATAAAAGATCAGCAAAAGAAAATTCTACCAATATTAAAACAATAGTAAAAGATAAGAACAGCTAGAAATAACTATCATATCTATTCAATGATCTGAAGACTAACAGATTAAAGCAACATTTCAATCAGATAAGAACTGATAAAACAAATAAACATATGGGAGAATAACTAAAATATTATTAACTACAAAAAGCCATCTGAAAGAACCATTTTTTTAAATCAGTCACCTGAAAGTCAAACCATTGGCTCTCTTGCAAAAATAGCCAGATAAGCTTATTTGGCTAACTTTGTTGGGATATTCAGTGGTGCTATGAATTTACAGTGCGGCAGCGATAGAGAGAAATTTAGAAAAATTAGATGAAGGATCAACGTTAGAGAGAGATGTAAGATAAGAAGACAGAAAAGGACAGAACCTTGAAAAATGAGTAAGGAGGCTAACAACAGGAAAATGGAAAATGAGAACCAAACAGTATTTTATGCATATAAATGACTTTGAAAATTCAGCCCACTGTCAATGGGATAAAAGCTTAGTAAATCAGGAACAGAGTCTAGCTTCTTGGGGTTAACATTACAGTATTTATTTGCATTTTTCTATTTCTAATTTGTGGTTACTTATTTTGTATTGGTTGAGGGTCTGTCTGTGGATGGCATAATTATGTTTAAAGACACACATTCCATTTTCAATTCCTAATGCTTAACAAAGTAGAGATTACAAATCAGTTAGGTAGAGGTTAAGGGTTAGTTTAGGTAAAGGTTAAGGATCATTTCCATATAGATGTACGGTGTTAAGCTGAAGGTGGACCCTCGGCTTTTATCCCATCGACAGTGGGCTGAATTTTCAAAGCCATTTATATGCATAAAATACTGTTTGGTTCTCATTTTCCATTTTCCTCTTGTTAGCCTCCTTACTCCTTTTTCAGGGTTCTGTCCTTTTCTGTCTTCTTATCTTACATCTCTCTCTAACGTTGATCCTTCATCTAATTTTTCTAAATTTCTCTCTACGCTGCCACACCTCCAGCTCAACAGCACTAGGCCAAGGGATGGTGGTCGAGCCCAGAGAGCACCTACCGCCAGGATGCGGAGCACCAGAGGAGACAAGCTGGAGCTTCACCAATAGTAATCTGGGGTTCCCTTATGTTGATCCCTTGGTTACCCGGACCTCCTGGGCTTAGGTGGGCCTCTAGGGGGTCTCCCGGAGAGATAGCAGGGAGGTGTGCCCACCAGGAGCTAGGGTGCACGGTCAATGCAGAGACAATGCACTAGAACCGAACTGGAAGCCCTGGAGACCTCAGAGAGGAGACAGTTCAGGAAGGTCCTCCGGGCAAGGCAGGCAGCACCTAAGAGTCTAGCAGAAGGAAGTCTGTGGATGGTTTCCAGGCAAGATGGTCCGGTGGCCACAGGGGGCAGAAGAGAGTGTCCGAGTGGATAGCGAGGGCCAGAGCCAGAGTATCAGTCCAAGCGTAGTCAGCCAAAGCAAGGGTCAAGCCAAAGGTCAGTCCGAGCATAGTCAGGCAAGCAGAGGTTGGTTCCAGGCAGCAGGCAGAAAAATGGTCAGGCAGGCAGAGGTCAGTACCAAGAGACCAGCCCAAGGGTACTACCTGTGGAGGTATACAGGAACAAGGAAACGCTGGAACAAGGAGATGCTGGAACAAGGAAACACTGAAACAAGGAAACGCTTAGGCAAGCTTAGCCAAAAGATCTTCATTCAAAATTGGAAGAAGGATCCAACAGAAGAAAATAGGATAATGCATAAACGTTGGCAAGTTAAATGTAAGACATTGATAAGACAGGCTAAGAGAGAATTTGAAAAGAAGTTGGCCGTAGAGGCAAAAACTCACAGTAAAAACTTTTAAAAATATATCCAAAGCAGAAAGCCTGTGAGGGAGTCAGTTGGGACCGTTAGATGATCGAGGGGTTAAAGAGGCACTTAGAGAAGATAAGGCCATCGTGGAAAGATTAAATGATTTCTTTGCTTCGGTGTTTACTGAAGAGGATGTTGGTGAAGTACTTGTACTGGAGAAGGTTTTCATGGGTAATGATTCAGATGGACTGAACCAAATCACGGTGAACCTTGAAGATGTGTTAGCCCTGATTGACAAACTGAAGAGTAGTAAATCACCTGGACCAGATGGTATACACCCCAGAGTTCTGAAGGAACTAAAAAATGAAATTTCAGACCTATTAGTAAAAATTTGTAACCTATCATTAAAATCCTCCATTGTACCTGAAGACTGGAGGATAACTAATAGGGATGTGAATCGTTTTTGAACGATTAAAATTATCGTCAGATAATTTTAAAATCGTCCAAAATCGTTAGAGTGCACGATACAATACAAATGCCCCCGATTTCTCGTCAGGGGCATTTGTATTGTATCGTTAAATAGGGCGCGGGAAAACCGGCACACCAAAAAACCCCTAAAACCCACCCCGAACCTTTAAAACAAATCCCCCACTCTCCCGAACCCCCCCAAAATGTTTTAAATTACCTGGGGTCCAGTGGGGGGGGGGGGGGGGCCCGGCGCGATCTCCCTCTCTCTGGCCACGACTGCGTTAAGAGAAATGGCGCCGGTGGCCCTTTGCCCTTATCATGTGACAGGGCAAAGGTAGTGCCGGCGCCATTTTAGTTCCTGGCACCCGACGTCACGCGTGTAGGAGATCGCCCCCGGACCCCCGCTGGACCCCCAGGGACTTTTGGCCAGCTTGGGGGGGGGCCTCCTGACCCCCACAAGACTTGCCAAAAGTCCAGCGGGGGTCCGGGAGCGACCTCCTGCACGCGGGCCGTATTGCCAATCTTCAAAATGGCGCCGGCGCTACCTTTGCCCTCACTATGTCATACGGGCGACGGTCGCCCGTATGACTTCAGTGCCAGGAAAAATAGTGGAAAGTGTTTTAAACATCAAAATCATAGAACATAGAAAGACATGGTTTAATGGAACAAAGTCAGAATGGCTTTACCCAAGGCAAGTCTTGCCTCACAAATCTGCTTCACTTTTTTGAAGGAGTTAATAAACATGTGGATAAAGGTGAACCGGTTGATGTAGTATACTTGGATTTTCAGAAGGCGTATGACAAAGTTCCTCATGAGAGGCTTCTAGGAAAAGTAAAAAGTCATGGGATAGGTGGCGATGTCCTTTTGTGGATTACAAACTGGCTAAAAGACAGGAAACAGAGAGTAGGATTAAATGGACAATTTTCTCAGTGGAAGGGAGTGGGCAGTGGAGTGCCTCCACAAAATTGTTCAGAATAGTTAAATCACAAGCAGATTGTGATTTAACACAGGGTTCTGTCCCTTTCTGTTTTCTTATCTTACATCTCTCTCTAACGTTGATCCTTCGAGCAATGTTGGAGTCGCATTAACCGTGTGTATGTTTATTGAATAAGGGTATTATCTCCAGGTAGTAGCCGTCATTCCCAGAGCCACCCACTCTTCATTCACGTCCTCTAGACTTTATGGATCCACAGTGTTTATCCCACGCCCCCTATCCCACTAGAGAGGCTCTGAGGTTGCTGGAAAAAGAAAGAGGTGGTGTCTGCCTTCAGTGTGTACATGTGTATGAATAGGAGTCTTATTCAATAAACATACACACGGTTAATGTGACTCCAACATTGCTCTAAGCTTCAACGGCAAGAAGAAATGTGGAAAAAAGGATTTGCATTCACAAAAAAGCGGGGAGTAGCTTGCTTGTTACGGCGGTTACTACCCCAAACCAAATAAGCCGTTACTACCCCAAACCAAATAAACCGTATGCATTGAAAGTGCATATCCAGCTATGCTGGATATGCACTTTCAATGCATATCCAGCATAGCTCTCTGCTTCAACGGCAGGGGAGAAAGTCTGATACTTCACTTTCAATGCATATCCAGCATAGCTGTCTGCTTCAACGGCAGGGGGAATGAAGAAAGGTGGATCTATATGCACACAACAACCAACAAGGACTGAGTTATTTAGTCTGGGTAAACAAATAAGCATGGGTGTAGCTTGCTTATTGCGGTGGTTACTACCCCTAACTAATTAAGCTAGATATTTCACTTAGATGCAGTTCCAACACTGCTCTCTCATTAATGGTGGGAGTGGAAGGGAAATAGAACCAAAAGGTTACTAAGAGCCAAGAGTAACAGATAAGTATGAGAAAAAAAAAAGTGCGAAGCTTGCTGGGCAGACTGGATGCTTCCAACTTTCTATGTTTCTATGTTTCTCTGCTGCCACTGTCACTGCTGCCACGTGGCAATTTGGGGAGGCGCCGATTGCTAATACTGGCACTGAAGCCCGTTCTGCTGCCTCCTCATTGCCTTCCTGGGGTCTGTCTGTATGAGAAAAGGTGCCTGACTGTGTGTGTATGTGTATGTGTGTGTGTGAGAGAGAGAGAGAGAGAGAATGAATTGGTGCTTGCCTGGGGGTCTATATGTGTATGAGAATGAATGTGTTCATGCCTGGGGGTGGGGGGGGAGCGGTATGAGAATGAATGGGAGCCTGCCTGGGGATCCATGTATGGGGGGGGAGCCTGCTTGGGGGTCTGTGTGTGAGAATGACTGGGGGCTTGCCTGGGTGTATGAGTTTGTGAGTATGTGAGGGAGCCAGTGAGAGTGTGTATGTATGAGGGAATCCAGGGGAGTAAGAGCTTGTGTAGGGGATGAGGGATGAGAAGAGGGACTTAGAGCCTGAGAGTGTGTCTGTGTCTGTCTGAGAGGTGCATGCATGTGTGTGTGTGTATGTGACAGTGTATGTGTGAGAGAGAATGGACTTGCAAGTATGAGTGAGAGAGAGATGATAAAGTTTGTGCGCCCCCCCCTAACTCCCTAATCTTTGACAATCTCTTGGTGACTGGAAATCAAGAGCGCCCACGTATGGACAGCAGGGGCTTTTTTAGTCCTTATTAGTTTTAATTATTGGGTGTTATTTGATATATGTGCTGTTCTGAAATATTTTATTGGTGCTTGGGAAATTTTTAAAAAATGTATATGATTTTAATTAATAGGAGTTATTCTATTTATCAGCAGTTTTAAAATATTCTTTCATTAGAGTGGTTTTACTATGATAATTGATGCTTTATGTTTCTTGATTGTATTTGTTTTATGAGGAATGATGGTTCTGTTTTTCCATTGTTACACACAGAGTCTGGCTTCTTGGGGTTTCCATTTGTTTTTGTCTAATTTGTGATTCTTTATTCTGTATTTGGTGAGGGTCTGACTGCTTTTTGCATGTGACCATGATGAGAGATTCTTCTAGCATGTAGTGTCTATGTAGAGATCTACAACAATCAGGTTTGTTTTGTTTCCCCAGTAGGTGGTGTATTGGTATTCTGGGCCCCAATGTAATACTGACCTGTGATTTTTCACCGGTAGGGTTCTTGTTGTTTGAGTCAATGGTGTTACTACTATTATGAAATGATAGGTTTGCCGTATAGATTTTGAGTGTCTTTTTTGCAGAGTTTTGAGTTAGTTCACAAACAGGCCGATTCAGTAAACTACCTCTTAAGCCTGAAAAGGAATGCCAGAACTGCATTCATGGCCATCCCCCCACAAATTAAGCCCTGCTTGTAATACCCCATATATAATTATCCATAGAGAAGCCCTATTCTCCTCCGTCTGTATAGACTGAGCACGTTCACTTAGGTAAGAATGAAAGCAACTTAATGCTAGTTACAGTGATGAAGGAGTAATTGATTCATGTGTTTGCTGCATTGACTCTGCAAATACTGGAAATGGCTGTTTAATAACAAAAAGGGCTGAAGATTTTGATTGAAGTTTCTGCATTTGTTGAAATTCGATACAATGGAGCAGTGATATGCTGAAGATGGATCAGAACTGAAAATCTGAACAGCAGGCAATATGCTGACTGCAACAAAGGAAAATGCAAATGTTGACAATAGCAAAAAAAAAAAAAAGAAACCAGCTATAGATGGACATCTGTTGCTAAGAACTACAAAATAACCATGACTGTACTGGGTCAATGCTCTATAGCCTGGCTATTCATAGAGGATGTTGTGTAAGAAGTCCTTTTATGACAAAGAATTTGAACCTACATCCAATCAGAAAGAGACAAGCATTCTCAGCTGCATTCTCAAGGCCTGTTAAAAGTATAAAAAAGCATTGTTGAACTTGTATCATCAGACAAAAAAATGATTGAAGGAAGAAGGCATCTCTGCATATTCAGTCTGTCTCCCCACTTACTTTTCTGAAGCTCCTGATTTGGCCTATCAAAATGATTCAGAGAAAGTATCAATGCAGAGATGAAAGACAGGCATTTAGAATTACTCCGCATCACCTCTATTTGATCCTTAAAAATACCTAGACATTATTGCAAGAGAAGCTACTTTTACAGTATATGTTATGTAAACTGTAATTAATAATACGATAAGGCTTGTTTACTTCTTGTCAACTGTTATCAAGTTTGTTTAACAATACATTATCTGAGGTCCAAAACAATTATGATTTTTCTAAATGTTCATAATCAGAATAAATCTAAATTTGTATATACAGTTACAAGTGGCTTCCTTTTTTCTTCTATTTCCCACTATACTAGGGGTGTGCTTTCATTTTCAAATGACAGAAAAAAATACAGCAAAACACAGTTTCTTAATATAATCTTGGAAAACAAAATGAAATGGAAAACCCGTTCAAATTCGTTGAATTTTTCAATTCATTTTTTAGTGCATCCCTGGGCTCCAGGCTCAGTCTTCCAACAGCATCGCCAGCCCCTACACCCCAGAGCTGCCAAAATAAAACAATTAAACTTCCCAAGCTTTTCCCTATTTCTTCACTCCTATCCCCAGCTCAGCTTACCCCATCCATGGAGTTTCATTAGTCCAAATGGGGCAAGACCTGTCGCCTCTGCCCTACCAGATTGAAAACGGCACCGTCCAGCCCTGATGCCAGCATAGAATATAGCCATACAACAAAATAATACTGGACACTCTTGAAGCTAGTGTCATTTTGAAACTGGGATGCAGTGGGGCAGGGGCATCAGGAGTTCGCTCTTGCCCCATTTAGACTACTGGACCTCATGGATGGGGTAAGCTGCAACTGGAAGAAGAGGAAAAGGACAGGGAAAGGCCCAGGAGGAAGAGTGCAACTGCTTTATTTTGGCAGCATTGTGGAGTTTCTATGAGCGGATGGGATAAATCCAACCTCTGTTTCCTTTTACTTTTTTGGCTTTTTTTTTTTTATTGTTATTTCTCTATGGAGTTTATTTTGGTTCAAATAAACTGAAATAATCATCAAATAAAATGAAAACCAAATTTTAAAAAATGAAAAAATGAAATAAAACAAAAAATATTTGCATCCACACTCTTTCTTATTTCTATATCCTCTATTCCTGGATCTTTTAGATGTCTTAATAAAATGCTGCTGTAAAATCTAAAAGTAGAACAAGAGTAAAACCCCTTGTCCAGCATTCTGCACAAGGTAGCTATAAGAGAAAGAGGAACATCAGTTATAAGAAGCAGACAGAGAATCACATTTTTAAATAACACCTAGTGAGTTTCTCTCATCAAGTAACAATAACCTGGAAACCCCAAGCCTTAAAAATTTGATTCTCTGTCTGCTTCTTATAACAGATGTTACGGATCTCTGGATAATAGCAAGTATACAACTACTTGTTTAATGCCCAAGTTTTTCTTGTGTATCTCTCCTGTTTATTACTGTTCTAGGATTTGCTTTATCCTTACTTTCTCTCTTTTCCTATTCTCTATCTCACTTTGTTGTGAATTCCTCTCGTTATCTCACTTTTATTATTGTTTATATTCTTTTCTCTTCCCTTTCTGTTCTGTTGAACACTGTTTCTCTCTCTTGTTGTCTTTCTGTCTTCTTTTATTCCTTATGATTTGTCCTTTCTCTAGCTAGACTTTTCATGTATTTTGATTGTGTGCATGCCTCTTTCCTGTATTCATGCAGCCTGAGTACATAGTTTGTGTGTGCAGCTAGGGTACATTGATTCGTTTCATTGTTGTAGCTAGTTTGGGTTACGCTGCTTGCATTGCTTGACTGTGCTAGTTTTTCTTCACATCTTCTGAGTTGCGAAATCTCAGATTCTTCTTCTGATGCTCTGGCCTACTATGCTACGCTTTAACAAAAAGGAGGAAAAAATCCTAACTACACTGTCATCGAGTATCTTCATTCTTCTAGGTATGTTCCGTTTAATGTTTGTCATACACACAATCACTCACATGTGTGACTAAAATTGTTCTTTCAATTTTTCTAGTATATTTAAAACTATTTTCCTGCTCTCCTGAGCAACTTCAACCATCTCTCTCCCTCAATTTTTCTAAGGAGAATATCCATTCTCAGATGATGTAACTTAAGAAAATAATACCTAAGAAGTACATAACGTCCTATATATAATGTTCTATATCTACTGACACCCCCTGCTACAGGTTTTAATCAACTATAAGAATTTTTTTGATGTCATTAATTTTATCGAAAATGTTTTTAAAAACTCCAGGGGGGAGATGGTCGCAATATTCCTCTGGGTGTTCTTCCACTGACTGTTTCACCCAGCTTACTCTGAAACGTCTGCCATGAGGGAGCCTGATTTCCCTGGCATCAGCTTCTGTTACATTTTTTTTAGTCTCACAGAGCCCCTGCTCAAGATGCTGAAAATCTGCACCGGATTGCTAAAAACTGTCTGGACTGGATTCAATTTTACAGTGTTTTTGTACTTTTAAAATCTATTTTGCCTCTAGAAATGTTTATTTGGTCTCCTAGAAGTGAACAATGTTTGTTTAGTCAATTTTATTTTTTATTTTGTTCCAGTTTTTTTTCAAAAGTCCAGCAATTCTGCTGAAAATTATTTTGCTTTTCCTCTTGCATTTTTCAAGGAATCTGGAGATGCGTGACCAGCTGCCGCATAATGAAATTTACCCTGGCCCCTGAGTCCACTAGGGCCTGTGTATGGAAGTCCCGATCTGCCATCTGGATGGTTACAGGAAGTGTAAGAGAGGGAGCGGGATGCATCAGGCCCAGGAGGAGTCCCCCTCTGCCGCCTATGCCTGGGAGTTTTCCGGCCGCACAGGGAATGATGACAAGATGTGTCCAGCTTCTCCATAATAGAGACATAGCCCCGCACGTAGGCATCGGCGGCGTTCCTCCGGAGCTATCTTGCCTTGGCCCAGCTGCATTGGTTCCTCCGGAGGGGATTTGGGTGGAGTGGTCCGTCCAGGCGATGGTGAACACCTAGGACGCAGGAGAGTGGAGGAAGACCTCCTGGAGGACTGCTGTTCTCTGGTCCGCTCCTGGAGACGATGGTCGATGCGGCTGGTCAGTTCGATGAGAGCATCGAGGGATGTCGGGAGTTCTCGAGCCACCAATTCGTCCTTTATGCGGGTTGTAAGACCCTCCAAAAAGATGGAGCATAGGCAATCCTCACTCCAGTGAAGCTCTGTGGTCAAATGTCATGGAGTCTCAGTTTAGTGGACCCTTAGTCCGACCTGCAGGAGACTGGGAAAGGTGGTCAATGTCTCTAGTATGTGGCAGGCCAGAAGGCAGATGTTCAGGCAGGACGTAGAGGTGCTCTTCACCCTGGAAGCTGGTACTCCCCCAAGAGAAGCCCGTAGGAGCCCAACCGCTGGGACTTAGGCGGCTTCACCCTTGGAAGCTGAAGCCCCCCCCCCCCCCCCCCGGGAGGAGCTTGTAGGGGCCCAGTCGCTGGGACTTAGGTGAGTTGTTGATCAGGACTGAGAACTGGAACCAGACTACAACAGTAGATAAGTACTGTAACAGGGCTCGGGTACTGGAACCAGGCAGGTACTGTAGCAGGCAAGCAGGAACCAAGCAGGTACTGTAGTGGGCAAGCAGCAACCAAGCAGGTACTGTAGCAGGCAAGCAGGAACGGGGCGAGTTGCAAGGCAACTCACTCTGGGGCATGACACAACAGGGACCCAGGAGGTAAGCCCGTTGCAAGGCAAAGACTGAGTGTCCGCGGCCGGCGTATCAATGCCGCGGCGTCTGACGTCAGGAACTGGGCGGAGTCACCACTGGCGGGAAATGGCCTAGAAAAACGTCCAAGTGGCACGCGCGCCTAGAAGCAGGGCGTCCATGGGAAGCTTCCCGGCAGCGCGGCCCCTGCAGGGACACCGCCGAACAGGGCGCAATGCAGGCCTCCAGAAGCGGGAGCAGGTCCAGGAGCACAGAGGTAAGGGTCTGGTCGCGGCGCTCGCAGCCAGAACTGCAACATCAAAGTCCAGAATTCAATCACATAGTCGCCCACAGGCCGGGAACCCTGGCGTAGATTAGGAGCAAGGAGCTAGACATGGCCTGTTGTCCGAGGTCTTCGAAGACATTGCAGAACTGTGCAAGGAAACCGGATTGGTCCTGGAGTATTGGATCTGCCCACTCCCAAAGTGGAGAGGCCCATGCCAGGGCCTTGCCATCTAGCAAGGAAAGGATGTAGGTGGTCTTAGTAAGATCATCGGGGAAGAGGGCAGACTGCAGCGTAAAGTGCATGCTGCACTGGTTCAGGAATCCCTGACAGGGTTCCCTGAGAAGCGTGGGGGAACCGGAAGAGGAAGGACCGGCCAAAATGGACCGGCCAATTTGCGGGCATGGCAGCCACAAGCCCCGGTGCAGAGGAAGCTGAAGGAGCCACCGGAACCAAAGAATGCAAACAAGAGTTGAGCCATTCCACCGCGGATGCCAGAGCCTCCAATGCCCGTTATTGCTCAAGAATTTTCTGAGCAAGTCCAGGAATCGCCTGCAAGGCGGAGGTTCTGCCGGGTCCATGGACTTGGCAATCTGTTGCATTGACGGACAAGGATGTGGACCCTTTGCCCGAGAGGGAGTTGGCGCTGAGAGGGCAAACCCCTGCAGGTCCCCACCGTCAGGAGGCAAGGCCGAGCTGACGTAAGAGCCGGCTGGAGCTTCACCAATACCAGCCCCATTCCCCGCGGGTTGAGCCTTTGGGTGCATAGAGCCGGCTGGTCTTAGGTGGCCCCTGCGAAGATGGAAAATTCACAGCCGGAAGAGTCATCTGAAGACAGTCCAGGATCAGAAGCCAGAGGATTGCCGATAGTCAGTCCGAGATCAGAAGCCAGAGAGTCGCCGATAGCCAGTCCGAGGTCGAAGCCAGAAGATCTGTCCGTTGGAACCAAAGGATGGAAGCTGGAGCAGGAACAGGGCTCGGAAGGCAGGAACAGGGCTCAGAAGGCAAGATACCAATGCAGCTCGGAGAATTCCACCAAGTGAAGTAGACTCGATGCCAAGTGGTCCGTCCTGAGTTGCTGCAAGGCCTATATAGGGGAACGGCCCAACGTGGCCAGGAGGGGCCGGTGGCGTCTCCCTGCCGTGGGCCCTTTATATTTGTGCAGAGGATGTGCGCGTGCCTAGGGGGCGGGGCCGAGATGACTGACGCCAGCGACGTCCCTGCTCAGGAGGAAGGAGCTGCAGGTCCAGTGGAGCGAGGGGAGCGCAGGCCCTGCCTAGTCTCGGCACAGCGAGGAAGTGAAGGGGAAGCGGAATGGAGCCAGTAGGTGGTGGTGTGGATTACAAACTGGTTGATGGATAAAAGACAGTGTGCAATGGTAAATGGAGCCTACTCTGAAGAGAGAACAGTGTTAAGCAGATTGCCGCAAGGATCGGTGTTGGGACTAGTTCAACATCTTTGTGAGCAACATCCCGGAAGGGATAGAGGGTAAAGTTATGCTATTTGCGGATGATACTAAGATCTGCAACAAAGTGGACATGCCGGAAGGAGTAAAGAGAATGAGACATGATTTTAAGAAAGTTTGAACAATGGTTGAAAATATGGCAGCTGGGATTCAATGGCAAGAAGAACAAAGTCATGCATCTGGGGTGTGGCAATTCGAAAGAGCTAAATGTGATGGGGGGGGAGGGGGTGAAAGGTTGTTGTACACGGAGGAAGTGAGGGGCATTGGGGTGATAGTGTCAAGTAGGGATGTGAATCGTTTTTTGACGATTTAAAATATCATCCGATATATTTTAAATCGTCAAAAATCGTTAGGGCCACGATACAATACCAATTCCCCCGATTTATAGTTAAAAAATCGTAAATCGGGGGAAGGGGGAGGGCAGGAAAACCGGCACACTAAAACCCACCCCCGACCCTTTAAATCAGCGGTTCTCAACCTGTGGGTCACGACCCCGGCGGGGGTCGAACGACCAAAACGCAGGGGTCGCCTAAAGCAGGTCCCCAACCACCGGTCCGCGGACCAGTACCGGGCCGTTGGGGTTTTTTGCCGGTCCGCGGCTGCTGCGGGGAGGCGGGGCGAAGCTGGCGACCTGCCTCCTCCAACCCCAAAAGGGAAGAGACATGGCCCAAAAAGCTAGCGCGTCGCAGTGACGTATGTTGCTGGAGCCGCGCAGGCAGGAAGGAGGTGTATCAGCCACTGCAGGTGCTCCTCCTACTTCCTTCCTGCCCGCCCTGACCCGGAAGACAAATGTTGCCGGAGCCGCACCGGGAGGAAGGAGGAGGCGCGTCAGCCGAGTGGGTAGAAGAGGCGCTTCAGCCGCGTGCAGAAGAGGAGCAGCGGGACCGGGAAGACTAGGGCCACTGCAGAGCCCATCCTGAGGCAACCCGTAAAGAAGAGGCCCAGAGGTGAGAGAGAGAGGTGTGTGCGAGTATGAGATGAGTTGAGAGACTGTGTGTGTTTGCAGAGACAGCATGTGAGAGCCTCTGTGTGTGTGAAAGAGACAGCATGTAAGAGTGAG
The DNA here is from genome assembly GCF_901001135.1 of Rhinatrema bivittatum. NCBI lineage: Eukaryota > Metazoa > Chordata > Amphibia > Gymnophiona > Rhinatrematidae > Rhinatrema > Rhinatrema bivittatum. Next base: position 292,305,239 of record NC_042620.1, read on the forward strand.
AGCCTGTGCTTGAGCAAGGCAGCATGTGGGGGTGTGAGAGAGCCTGTGTGTGAGACTCAGACAGCCTGTGCCAGTGAGAGACTGTGTGTATGAATGATTGCATGAGAGAGAGAGCATGTGACAGTGAGAGCCTGTGTGTGTATGTGTGTGTGAGAGAGAAATGCATGTGAGAATGAGAACCTGACTGTGTGTTTGAGGGAAGAAGACAGGTGGAGAGAAAAGAAATAGAAAAAAAGGCAATATAAAAGGAAATGGCAAAAAATTAGAAAGAGAAGCAGATGTAAAAAAAAAATAAATTACTTTTTACTGATTGGCACATGTAATCTTTGGGAATGTGCAAGAGTAGCACTTTCTCTATGGCGGATCTCACAATGTACGAGATCAACATGGAGGAAGTGGAAACCCACGGGGCCTGCACAGAGGAGGCAGCAGAATGGGCTTCAGTGCCAATAGCAGCAATCAGTGCCTCCCCAATAGCCACGTGGCAGTAGTAATTAGATTAATTGTTTGACTCAGCTGGAGGGTGACAAAGTATGAAGTGGGATGTGAATCAGCTTGATCTGGTGGAGAATTAGGATTGCTGTTACACATGAACTGTATTTGGCAAACATTAATTAAAGGGAGCCAGGATAATCAATTGATGCCTGCAGCTGAGGACTGATTCATTATGACTCATGTAGAAATTAGTGCATTTTCCAGATTAGTCCTGCATAACACAATTCTCAACATTCAGCATTATTTCTGCTGCATAGAGTTTTATCTGAGAGGCTCTGAGGTTGTGAGGGAGCCAGTAAGAGTGAGAGCATGAGTGTGTATGAGAAAATCCAGGGGAGTAAGAGTGTGTGAGTGGGGGGGGGGGGGGGGGGGAGAGAGAGTGTCTTACACCCTGAGAGTGTATCAGTGTCTGTGAGAGTGAGAGGGTTATGGTGTGGTATAAGAGCATGAATGTGTAAGTATGTGACAGTGTATGTGTGAGAGAGAATGGACATGTGAGTGTATGTGTGAGAGAGAGAGGATAACCTCCTAATCCTCGACAATATCAGGGTGACTGGAAATCAAGAGCTCCCATGTATGGACAGCAGGGGCTTTTTAAAATCCTTATTAGTTTTAATTATTGTGTGTTATTTGATATATGTGCTGTTTTGAAATATTATTGGTGTTTGGGAAATTATAAAAATGTATATGATTTTAATTAATAGAAATTCTATTATCAGTAATTTTAAAATATTCTTTTATTAGTATGGTTTACTATTATAACTGATGCTTTATGTTCTTAATTTTATTGTTTTATGAGGAATGGTGGTTCTGTTTATAAATGTCATAATAAATAAGTATGCACTAAAATCCAACCCCATCCATAACCCCGCCCCCATATGACCAAAGCCCCACCCTCGCCCCGCCCTCGCCCTGCGAGGGCGGGGCGAGGGGTCACCGCAACATGAGGAACTGTATTTCGGGGTCACGGCATTAGAAAGGTTGAGAACCACTGCTTTTAAATTAAATCCCCCACCCTCCCAAACCCCCCCCCCCAATGCTTTAAATAACCTGGGGATCCGGCGGTGGTCTAGAACGGCGGCGGTCCGGAACGGCCCCCTCAATTGAATCCTGTTGTCTTCAGCCGGCGCCATTTTGCAAAATGGCCGCCGCAAAATGGCGGCAGCCATAGACAAAAATGATTTGACGCAGGAGGTCGTTCCGGACCCCCGCTGGACTTTTGGCAAGTCTTGTGGGGGTCAGGAGGCCCCCCCCAAGCTGGCCAAAAGTTCCTGGGAGTCCAGCGGGGTTCAGGAAGCGATTTCTTGCCGCGAATCGTTTTCCGTACGGAAAATGGCGCCGGCAGGAGATCGACTGCAGGAGGTCATTCAGCGGCGGTCCGGAACCCCCGCTGAACAACCTCCTGCAGTCGATCTCCTGCCGGCGCCATTTTCCGTACGGAAAACGATTCGCGGCAAGAAATCGCTTCCTGAACCCTGCTGGACTCCCAGGAACTTTTGGCCAGCTTGGGGTGGGCCTCCTGACCCCCACAAGACTTGCCAAAAGTCCAGCGGGGGTCCGGAACGACCTCCTGCGTCGAATCGTTTTTGTCTATGGCCGCCGCCATTTTGCGGCGGCCATTTTGCAAAATGGCGCCGGCTGAAGACAACAGGATTCAATTGAGGGGGCCGTTCCGGACCGCCGCCGTTCTGGACCGCCGCCGGATCCCCAGGTTATTTAAAGCATTTGGGGTGGGGGATTTAATTTAAAGGGTCGGGGGTGGGTTTTAGGGGGTTTTAGTGTGTCGGCTCACGATTTTAACGATTTTCACGATAGTTTACACACCCAAACAGCAACAATACGATTCCCTCCCCCTCCCAGCCGAAATCGATTGTTAAGACGATCTAGGACACGATTCACATCTCTAGTGTCAAGTGATCTGAAGACAGCAAAGCAATGTGACAAGGTGATAGTTAAAGCCAGAAGAATGCTGGCCTGCATAGAGAGAAGAATAACCATTAAGAAAAATGAGGTGATAATCCTCTTCAAGAAGCCTCACTTGGAGTACTGTGTTCAGTTCTGGAGACTGTATCTCAAACGGGACAGAAATAGGATGGAGGCCGTCCAGAGAAGGACAACTAAAATGGTTGGGGGTCTTCATCAAGGACCTAAATATGTATACCCTGGAGAAGAGGAGGTGCAGGGGAGATATGATACAGGCCGTCAGATACCTGAAAGGTTATAAAGATGCACAATCAACAAATCTTTTCCGTTGGAAAGAAATCAGTAGAACTAGTGGTCACAAAATGAAACTCCAGGGTGGGCATCTCAGAACCAGTGTCAGGAAATATTTCTTCATCAAGAGGGTGGTGGATGCCTGGAATCCTCTTCCAGAGGAGGTGGTGAAGATAAAAACAGTGTAAGAAGTCAAAGGGGCTCCATAAAGGCTAGAGAATGGAAATGAAGAAATGAGTGCATGGCATAACTTGCTGGTGTGGCAGTTACTACCCTTAATTAATAAGCCTTCCAACTGTTGATGCAACTCCATCATTGCTCTCTGCTTCAACGGCAGGGAGAAAAGAGGAAAAGAGGAATTAGATTCAGACAGCAACCAACAAGGGCCCTGGCTTTTATGGTCTGGGAAACTAAGTATGGGGGTGAACTATATGGCAAAGTAGATGCTACCATAAGCTTGCTGGGCAGACTGGATGGACAGTTTGGTCCTTTTCTGCCGTCATATCTGATTCTATGAATCTTGCTGCCTACATTCCTGCAACCTAACACCGCCTCCTTTTGCTCATGTAGCTTTATGTTGCCATCAGCCACAGTCTCCTAAGGCCCCTGGACCTCACAGAGCCCCCAAATGAATTTTAAAAAATGACTCCAAGTAGCCTGTATAGCCTTGACCCTGCTGTCCTCTTCCAGCCGCAGGCCCCCCTGACCATGCATCCATAGTCATCTCTGGGCACTCTCAATACCAAGTATTTATTTTAAACCTTTTCTTGTAAAAAAAAAAAAATTACAGTTGACAGAATATTACTCTCTCAATAATTTTCCCCAAATACAGGATAGAGGAGACTCATCTATAATCTTGTGTTTTAATTACAGATGTTTGTAAATGAAAGAGCAGTTCTGGTACACCTTAAATTTGCTTGTAAGGGGAAGTGTGTTTTAATACACATGGGGGAGATATGTGTGCTTTCACTAGATGTCAGTCTTAGTGTTCTTATTGTGGTCTTGATTCCTTTTTCATGTAATTTTTCTTGCTTGATCCCCTCTCTCCTTCTTGGAGACATAAATTGCCTGAACATATTCTGCAGTTTCTAGTGTGCAAGGTTTATTTCTTGTTTTGTTTTTTTTATTTTATTTGTTCTCTTTTGACACTATGAATTAATGTTTTGGCTATATTCCTTGTCAAGATGTGTTGTATCCTTGACCTTACTTTGTAGAATATATATATATATATATATATATATATATATATATATATATAAACAGTTATTGAATAATTTTTAAATATTTCCTAATATAATTTTGTACATCAGCTCTCAAAACCGCATACATTTCTTTTTTAGATTATATTTATATCATGGTTGATCGCTCTGTTAAGGTTTCAATCTGATGGCTTTCTGAATCTTATAGTATGATATTTGGTACTGTGATGAATTCAGAAAAAGCTTGTATGCCGAAGCTTTTAGAGATGAACTGGCATGTCACCTGCACTTGCTGTACGTTATCCATTCTTATACAAAAGCTGAAAGCATGAATATAGCAGAGTGAAAAGTTCAGCTGTCCTAGCAGTAATGCCTTTGGGATAGTATATTAGTACTAAATTGACTCACCTAATTTCCTCTTCCCTGATTCCCTCTTATTCGGGCAGCATGAAAGAGAATTGTAAATAATCCTATTTGGCATTTCCCTATCACTGTAGGTCAATGCAGGCAACAAGGAACATGGGACTTGCTTATTAAAGGATTGTACCAGTTTTATTTTTCATGGCAAATCTAGATAAAACTGTAATGAATGATCCCCTTTGTGTCTTCAGGCCCTTCACTCCAGTTCCTATTTATTATACAAGTCCACTTTTATTCATTCATTTGCTCTACCAGATTAGATGATAGATGGGTATTCTCTCTGTATGCATATATGTGTATCTTTTCTGTATGTATGTGTTTCTCTCTTGCTGTCACTGTAAAGTATTTAAATGAATTTGCATTCATTGTCAGGAGGCTTAAAAGCTGTAGCAAATAACCAAAGATAAATAAACTAGACCACTCCAGGGATGAATTAGAGAGGGTAGTTTGTCACTCCCTTGTCTTATCTCAAGAGTTTATCTTAGGAAAACAATACAGGACCTCCTTGCCCAAGTATTATAGATGCCATTATCTTTCCAGCCTCCTTCCCTGAAGTCCTCCAAAGACTGCTTGTGCCTCCTCTCTTCCCCCTCAGTTGCAGACAAACACACATAAACAAGATACATCTATTTTCACCAATAAATTCTCAGCCTGAAGTACAGGCATATTCAAGGGAATTCAATCTCCAACTTCATTAAGCCAAAGCTCTCCCACACTGCCTCATGAATGGATCAAATCATGACCTGGAATGACTAGGAAAACTCATTCAGTCTCATTCTGATCCAGTGTTGTCCTGGCCTCAACATCTAATTCATTTCAACTTTGTGCAAACGAGAGAATCTAGCATACAGGGATACAGGGACTGGGGAAAGAGAATTTTTGGAAAAAATCTTCCGTGTTAGCATGATCTACCTTATAATATGAATACAAACACAGTTTAGGAAAAAGATAGAAGGGCGGGCCATAGAATACAGAGAAGTCAATTTGCATTAAAAATAAATAATAATAAAAAAAAAAACGAGTACAGGAAGGCACCAAGTTGTATCCAGCTGGACTTGATAGTGTTCACCCCAAGGAACTCGTATACAAAATTGCAAACCTGCTACTGGTATTAATTTTCAGTATTCACTTTTTAAAATTTTCCTGGGAATTTATCAGGGGTTATTGTGTCAAGAACAAAAATAGGAGAAAATCGCTGGAAAAATGTGATTCATTATTATTATGGGTAAATATCAGAGTTTCTTTTGGTAGACAGAAGCCAGGACAATAAAAAAAAATATGAAGCAGATTCTCCCACTCAACCACTCATCAGCATCCCTGCCTTTCTCCCGATCCCCTTCCTAGCATGTGCCTTTCCCTTCCCACACCCCTGCCATTGCACCGGCATTCATTCTTACTAGTGGTGACTCCAGGCTTCTCCTCTCTCTCCTACTTACTGAGGATCTCATGCTCTGCAGCGCTCCACTTCTGCGAGGCCAGGGATCATGCTAGGAAGTGCTTCTGATGAGCATGGCCAACTGCAAATACTACATTGGTGGCACCAAGAAGTAGGCACTTTGGCTGACCAAGGAGAGGGGGAGGCAGGACATGAGACACCACAAAAGTGATACTGGAAGGTGAGCGCTTTCACTGCTGGTGGGGGAGGGGGGGGGAGGGACTTGGAAATGCTGCAGGTGCTTTGGCCCGCACTGGCTTCCAGCAGTTGCTGGAGGCCTTAAGACACTGCGACTGCAGATATTGAGCTGCTATTTAATCAGCCTAAAATTAGGGTGAAAATCAGTTTAAACCAATTGTTGTTGCTTTTGGAAAGGTTCTGGAATTTATGGGTGAAAATCAGTTTAAACTGAAAACGAAGGACCCTATTATAAATTATCATTTCAATTTGCTTCTGTACCTGAAGACGGGAAGGTAGAAAATATAATGCAATATTTATTTTATTTATTTATTAAAGGCTTTTATATACTGACTTTCTTGATACAAATCAAATCAACTCGGTTTACATCGAATTAAGCAGTAACTATAACCAATCAATCAACAAGAGACAATTTGAAGGAGTATAAAGTTATATTATAACAAGGATGCCTTAACTGGGAGTAGGAAATAAGAAAGGGAGAACAAGATAGAGTACAATATACAAGAGAGTATGGGAGGGAGGCAAGGAGCCGTCCTCATGATAACTTGTAAGCGTGATTTAGCGTTTATTTATTTATTTACATAATTGCTGGAACAATTCTAAGTCAGGCTGTTGGACTAGTGGCGGGGAAGGCTCGGCAGAACAATATTCAAAAAAAGGCTCCAAAGATGACCCAAGTAACTATAGACTAGTGACCCTAACCGGTGCTGGATATATAATTGTGGAAGCTATTGCTAAGAACAAAATTACTAAACATATGGAAGAAGTAAAGAAGAAATGGCTAAACTAAAAACTCACTAACCCATTTTAATACAATATAGTAATAAGAACAGGGAAAGTGACTACTATAAATCAATACACATCAAATTTCAAATATCTATTATAAGAAATCAAAACAAAAATAAATACAATTATTTCCAAATCAGAAAACTTGTAATCATACAAACTTTGCAAAGAAATGTATATAGCAATACAAAAATATACAATTATAAATATACAATTTATGAATTCTATAGAAGAATTCATAAAATCTCTAAGTAAATATACACAATAATCCCCACATATACAAACCCATGACATGAAACACATACAAACACATAGAACCCACCCAATAAAATATACAATAATATAACAAAAGAAAACTGAAAAAACAGAAAATAGATCAAATAAAAAATCCTCACAAACATATCCCACCCACTAAAATAATAAAATATATTCACCCACAAATCCTTGCAGAAATAAATCTGTCAGAAACAAAGAACTTTCTTCTTTTATTGTCGTTATCATTAGCACCCATGGTACAGATGCTCAAATGTACATAATCAATCTTTAAACCACTAAGTAAGTCCACTCCACACAAACATATCTTCCAATAGGTCACTTCATACATAAATATTCTTTGAATGGATTCCATTATGTGGCACCACCACTTGTCTAAGATGATCTTTCTGACATTGGCACTTTGCCAAAACGTTGACTAACATTGCCCGACATAACCTAATGTTTTGCCGCAATACAAAGGCTGCAACAGGGGAAATTAGACAAAGAAAAATAGAAAATTAAGACCACAAATTAAAAAAAACAACCAGCAAAGAAAAAAGCACTTACCCTAATCATAACCACTTCTTCAAAATTTGAATGGCACTTTTCAGTACTCAAAACATGTGTGGTAGAGGGGAAAACAGATTCACCCTAATGTCACCAGTTCTAAGGGGTACACCCTGTCCCAAACACAAAATTGTGTGGGAAAAAAAAACAATCAAGAAAATAAAGAAGGCCCTCTTGATGGTGGAGCTGGTTAGATGACAAACCAAATAGATCAGCACTACAATGTATACAAGGTCTCTCTTTCCTGGGAAGTTTTCCTAAATGGTTTACTTGGTATGAAACCGAAAGCGGACCTGGTTTCAGTCTCTTATAGAAAGGCCACGGTCCATCAGCTTCTCTTTCCCTGCCCTATCTCATGTGGCTATGGCATGGGTTTATGCTTAACTTTGGCTGAAAGGCTGAAGCAGTTAAGATGAAATTCTGAATTTGTGACAAACGCAAGGAAATAAACCTTCCCTCTCCTCTGCTAAGATACTCTCTGTTCAAAGTTTAGATTACTTAACTCAGTCCTTTAGGAGGGTGATCTAGCCATGTGCCCCTGGGCCTGGATATTTCTTTAAAGAAGTCTCTCAGTCTCTCAGCATCTGGCTCGTCTGTTCCTTGTTGGGATTTTATATGTAGTTCAGCTATGAAGCAAGAATAGCTGTCTGTCAATCTATTTTCTCAGAGCGCAGACTTCTGTCTCTCCCTCTTGATAATTAGTTCTTCAGGAGAAGAACTGATTGCAGTGCTGCCAGATACACTCTTCTCTTCCTGACTTAAAGGATCAGCCCCCACACATACGGGCCGATCCTTTAAGATGCATGTTAAAATGAGCACTCGTATTGAGTGTCCATTTTCCTAATGCGCACACAGCTATGTCTTCTGGTGCCTGATGCAATATTTAAATGAGCTACTACAGTAAAATGACATGCTAGGAAGAATTGTGCACTCCTAGTGCTCAAATGAATCTGGCACCAAAACTGCAATGGGCTCTCAATATGTGTCCATTTTATCATGCTTCGGGTTGTATAATGCAACGGCTTGATGAAAAAAAAAATATTCTGGGCGCACAATATAGATGCACAATAGAAAGGGGCGAAATCGGCCTAGAGCATGTCTATGGTGCATGTATATTGTACGTTCAGAATTTTTTTCATCAAGCCATTACATAATAACATTATTCTTAAACATTGCAAGCAGTAGATTTAAGTATCACAATGATACTAAGTAGAAGGAACCACAGAGGACAGTATTTTTTAATTTCTATTGTCCTTGACTCGTGGATTGACTTAATGCCAGTTCCGAGGTTGGAGTTAAATTTGTTGCATTAAAAAGTGTGCCTCATCTACTTGGAATTTACATGTGATGAGTGCTATTGGCTACATGTTTGTGTGCAAACAATCGGGTGCTAGCCTAGCATATCTAAATCGTATGTCAAACCATGCAGAAATCTGTGCACTAGGCTGGGCACACTTTATTGTATTGGCCTGAAAGATGGAGGCAGCCAAATTGCTTCTTAAAACCATGCTGCCTCGGATCTTGCAATCCATTGAATTCCAAAAATTGCACTATCCTCTGTTTTTGCTCACCACAGAGGTCAGACTAACTGGCCAGTAATTCCCAGCCACATTACTTCCACTTTTATAAATCGGAACTATATCCGCCCTTTTCCAATCCTCCAGAATTACTGAATACTCTAAAGAATTATTGAAAAGGTAGCCAGTGGTCTTGGCAGGACATTTCTAATTTCCCTAAGTACCCTCGGATATTTTGCATCCATCCTCATTGCCTTATGTACTACAAGATAGTCTTGGGCAAAGCCACCACTTATCCTTGGGAGTGGTCAACAAGAAATGCATCTGTTCTTTGGGACTTGCTGGGTGCTTTCTAGAGATCCAGATTGCCCACTGTCAGAGACAGGATGGTGGGCTCGATGTGCCCTTGGTCTGATGGCCCCTCTTAGGTGGATTAAGCCCTGTGCTAATAAGAGGAATACAAGGCCATATGTGTGCTTTAAGATTGTGCAAACTGTAGTTATTTACCTCACAAAAATTATACTGAAATTGAGGCAGGATTTAACACTGCAAAGGATCGCAATGAGGATGTTGTAGGGGTTCTTTTCACCCTAAGAGCAGTAAAGAAAACAAAGGGCATCCCCTCAAACTGAAAAAGAAATACATTTCTCCCCCTTTAGAGGACTATTTTGACAACAGAGATATGACTACAATATTACATAATTTCAAAAGTTGATCAGAATATTTGAGGAAAAAGACATTGTAGATTATTATTATTATTATTATTATTTAACAGCTTTTCTATACCGACATTAAAATACACATCATTTCGGTTTACATAATAACAATAGGTAGAAAATATATGATGTAAACAGACTTTAGGACAATGGTTCTCAAATTTGGTCTTCAGGAAGTTCCTCAGGTATGGTTTATATAGCAGTGGTTCCCAACCTGGGGTCTGCGGACTCCCAGGGGTCCACGAGACCATCCCAGGGATTCTGCCAGAAGGGTTACAAGAAAGTTAAGCTGGGCTGCTCCTCCCAGTGATTAGCTGAGCTGCTGCCACAGGCCAGGAGAGTGACAGTGGTAGGGGGGGGGGGAGGGTTATTGCTGCCCCAGAAACTGCACCATACATTGCTGAAGGCAGGAAAAGATGTGACAGAAAAGGGCCATATTTATTCAGTTGGGGGCCTCAAACCAGACTGCCGCATGACTAGTGGAGGTAGGAAAGAGAGGGACCGATTGCAGCCCCTCAAGAGTCATAAACCCCAATGCTGCTCTGCGAGAAGAGAGGGGCCGGTTGCAGCTCTCAGAACCTTCAGCAGCCACTCGCTGCTGCACCCTGCGGAAAGCAGGAAAAAGCAGAGCGATCGTAGTGGTGAGAAGCGTTTCCTTCTGCTGCCATGTGCTCTGCCTCTGGCCTGACAGAGAAAGAGACGAGGAGAGCTGCCCTAAAAAAAGTGAGTAGAATGACTGAGAAGAAGAAAGGGGAAAATGGCACTGGCAGCACGAGAGGAAAGACAGAGAGGAGACGAAATGAAATAGGAAAGGAGGATGAAGAGGGAGACAGGAATCTATGATTGATCTGGTTAAGGGGGAGTGAAAGTGGATGGCAGCCTATCAAGAGAGAGAGAGGACCTTCAGAGACCGGAGAAGAGAAGGAGAGGAACCCCAGGAATCATGCTGGGCCAGGGGCGGAGAGAAAGCGATTAAGAGGGAGGGAAGAAGAGAGAGGTGACCGCCAGAGATCGAGGAGGGAGGAAGAGGCAATAGCCGGGGTGGATAGGGCAATAAACACAAAAGTTATTTAAGGGGAGACACAGATATGGAGATCTCATAGGCTTTCTTCCCTTTGAAAAGAAGGCTATTTTGCTTTTTTCTAAAATGTAAATATATCATTTTCTGTATGTTTGTAAGAATCGGAAAAGAAAATCAAATCTAAAAGAAAAGCAGACTAAAAGGGTCCGTTTTCAGGGAGGGTGATTTTTCAGAATTTTTTATGTGGGTAAAAGTATGTTTCCCCATGGAACAAGGCCCTTTGGAAAATTGCTATTCACTGCTGCTGAGGGTAAAAGTAGCTGGGCTGTGAACAGCATGCAGACTTTTATCTGCAGGGGGGGGGGGGAAACGAGCACACGGAGGGAAAGTCCAGGCAGAGATTTAATTCTGAAATCCTCATGCACACTTTCACCCATTGTATTGCAAAGCAGATGCAAATTACTCAGCTACAAAAGTACTGACTCTCCCCCACTGGCCTGAGTTTTCGAAAGGAAATTCCGCAGACAATTTCCCTTTGAATATGAGATTGTAGCTCTGCAGGTACCGGTGCTGATTTTCTGCCCGGTCACCCTGACTTTTCACCTGGAACTGTTTTGAACTCGCTTCCTTTTCCCCATCGCAGCTGGAATGGGAGGTGGAGGCCACTATTGGCTTCTACCTTCAATGATGAGGGCAATTTTTAAACAGCTTTGGAAATTTCCCTCCCTATGTATTCAGTTTAGATGAGTAAGAAATATTTAATATTAAGTTTTAGAATTTATAAATGTATCTGAAGTGCATATGATTTATTTCTGTTATAATGTGTGCAAAAATTTAAAGTGTGTGGGGGTCTGCAAACATTATTAAGGCTGAAAAGGGATCCATGTTCCCAGAAAGGCTGGGAGCCCCTGATTTATAGGATATAAATAATAAATATTCATGAAATATGTTTGCATTCATTTAGTCTTATAACCACAGTAATGTTGTATTTTGTTTGTCTTGCTTGAGGAAAGTGCTGATCTAGCAACTTAAGCTGATCGACCTTTTGAGGTTTGGGAAAAAATGTTATTTCACTAGTACTGCAGGATTCGCTATAGATATAGCGTTGTCAGGAAAGGGGGTTCCTCCTCTGAATTTCTACAGGTCCTTGGTGAGGCCTCACCCGGAGTACTACGTTCAATACTGGTACCTATATCCCAAAAAGGATAAAGACAGGATAGAGGCGATTCAAAGAAGAACAACCAAAATGGTGAGGAGTCAGCATTGGAAGAGTTATGAGAAGAGGCTTTAGGATCTGAATATGTACACCCTGGAAGAGAGGAGGTGCAGGGGAGATATGATACAGACTTTCAGATATCTGAATGGTTTTAATGATGCACAATCATCAAACCTTTTCCATTGTAAAGAAATCAGTAGAACTAGGGGTCCTGAAATGAAACTCCAGGGAGGACAACTCAGAACCAACATCAGGAAATATTTCTTCATGGAGGGGGTGGTGAATGCCTGGAATGCCCTTCTGGAAGAGGTGGTGAAGAAGAAAACAGTGAAGGAATTCAAAGGGTCGTAGGATAAACACTATGGATCCCTAAAGTCTAGAGACTGGAAGTAAAACAAAGAGTGCATGGGGGTAACTGGGGGTAACTTGCTGGTGTGACAGTTGCTTCCCTTAACAATTAAACCTTGATGCTGTTGATGCATCTCCATCATTGCTTTCGTCTTCAATGTCAGTGGGAAAAGGGGAATTGGATTCAGACAGCAACCAAAAAGGGTTTGGGAAATAAATAAACATGGGGGTAACTAGCTTGATGCAGTGCTAACTAACTACCCTTAATCTCTAAGTCCGATGCTTTTGATGCACTCCAACATTGCTGTCTATTTTCATGGCAACAGTTAAGGGAAATTGGATTCAAGCAGCATCCAAGGCCCCTGACATTTATGGTCTGGTAACCTGGATAGCATGGGGGTAACCTGCACAGTGCAGCAGATATTGGCATAAGCTTGCTGGGCAGACTGGGTGAATCATTTGGTCCCTTTCTGCTGTCATTTCTATGTTTCTATTTGCTAGTAGGCAATTAGGTTGGGCTGGATGACCTCTGATCTTTTTGTTTTTTTTAAGTAGAAACATAATGTCAGAAAAAGACCATGGTGCCGATTTAATAAGCAGTACTAGAGCTGCTACGGATTTTTGTGCGTGCTTGCGTGGGTTTCTGCGCGCGTTTCTTTGCTCTGGCCTTAGGCGGGTATGTAATAACGTATTCAGCGTGGGAAAAATGCACCCAGAAACCCACTTTAAAGCATGCACCCGGTTTAAAACTAGTGCATGCAAATTAGGCAAATGAACTATTCACTGGCTATGCAGTGAGGCATGCATTGGTTAGTGCGGAATGTTTAGCTCCTGGGTCAGGGTAGGAGTTAAGTTGAAGCGCGTATCTGGAGACCGATTTTGCTGGCATTAGTGTGGTTGTCCATGCAGTTCTGAGGTAATCATGGGTTGCCTTCACTTTTTCTGGATGTTTGTTTCATTCTGCAGATTGGCAGAAAACAGCTTTGCTGCATTACCTGTGCTTACTGGCCTCCGCCAGAACAGCTGCCACACAGTTGGAGTCAGAGCATGAAGGGTATAGACATTGCTTCGCCCACTTTAAGTTCCACTCCCGGACCACTAATATTTTCATGGTTCTATTGAAAGGGAAGGTCCCCCCCCCCCTCGAGAATCACTTGCAGATCACCACACGTGTTTGTATGTGCCATTCCACATGGGTTTCACATCAGCGTGGATTTTCTGCACGCATCTCATTTACATATGCAGCTTTTATTACATCCCGCAGAGGTGCCAGCTCTTCTCGCGTGCGCTAAAAGAAATATTGCCTGTCAACTTATTACATCAACCCCCAATATGACCTATCCAGTCTGCCCATTCACAAAAACTATTCAGTTTTACAATCCCTACCACTCCCTCAGAGATTCCCTGTGTTTGTCCCATGCTTTCTTGAATTAAGATACTGTCTTTCTTTTCCAGCTAATCATTATGTAACTATAAATTGTGTTGGCAATAAATAATGGAAAAAGCAACCACACTGGGCAAATTCAATTCAACAGTACAGAAGTGTGGTGCAACGTTATGTCCACTCAAGTCGAATTAATCTGTGTCTCTCTTATTGATGTAAATCAAATGTATTATTGCAGCAGCTCCATTTGTCAAATCTTAAATAGATAATCAAGTAGTGTGTCCCCCGTGCTTTGCCTGAAGGCTGCATCAGGAGGGCTGGAAAACACCAGAGTTAAATGATTCTATGAAAGACAAAAGGGCAAAGAATATGTAAAACAAGAGGGAGAAAATATATTGATACAGCTAGGTGAAGGTGAAGGTATCCATACATACCAACAAAGAATCCAGGCTACATTTACAGGGGCTTTTACAGATGCACTAAATACAAGAGCTTGTAAACAAAGGCACCAAACAAGAATCAAAGAACACATGAGGTCCGGTGGCCAATAGGCATAAAGCAGGTATCATGTGACCAGATTAACAAATCAGGTAGGATGGAAGCCAGCTGTCAAGGACTGTAAAAGAAATGGCAATCAAAAGAATAAGAATGATATAAAACGGGATCATTCGATCTCCAAATTTAGACCTATTGGGGAGAGTGCACCCAAATTAAAGATCCATCTCTATTCACATTTGATGACAGAGGCAGAAAAGTCACCACCCCACAGCAGGGGTGATACAGCCTCAATCACAAAAAATCTTAGTTCTGACAGAGAGTGTGAAGCTTGAATCCAGTGTTCCACCAGAGGAGCTTCCTCATGGCAGGCTTGGATACAGGAACGGTGTTTAAAAATGCGGGTCTTGAGTATGTGAATGATTTTCCACCCGTACAGTTTTGGACATGGTCAAACAATAACATAGATCACCCCGGTTGAGAGGCAAGTAGTAGAATGATACAAGGGGAATTCCCTGCCTGTCACTGGATGTTGGAAAACGGTCAGTGTAAGAGACAGAGCACAAGCTGAATAAGTCCCACAGGGTTGATGACGAATGTGCAAAGGAAGAGGATTAGGTCGAAGTTGGAACTCAGAGTGAACCAGCCAATCATGGAGATTCCTACCGCAGAAAAAAGTGAAACGGGAAGCATTCTTAAAAATGGTATGAGGAGTGAGCATTGGCCAATGTCAGCAGATGATCAACTGAAGGGCACACGAGATTTAATCTAACTGGTCTGGGTACAGGTGTGAAACAGCAGATCCCTATTCAGATATAGGGCTCTTTTAAATGCGTGCCTGAGGGATATCCTCTAGAGAGAAATCTTGCCGTCATGATCTTAGACTGGGCTAGAAAATCTTCCCGAGAAGAGCAAAGCTGTCTTAACCGAAAGAACTGCCCCACAGGAATATTGTCATGTAGCGAGCGTGGGTGAGGGTATTATAAGATAGGAGTTTATTCAGGGCAGTTTCTTTGCTATAGATCTTAGTAGTGAAGCCATCACCATCAAAACCTCTCAAAAATCGACTACTGTAACTCTCTTCTTCTTGGCCTTCCTGCCAACACCATCAAACCCCTACAGATGCTGCAGACCTCTGCAGCCAGGATTCTAACTAACACAAATAAAAGAGATCACATCACTCCCATTCTCCATAACCTCCATTGGCTTCCTATCAAGAAGTCCTTACCATAATTCACAAAGCCCTGCACAATCTTTCCCCTCTTGATCTTACCATCCAACTGCGTCCTCATACCTCTGCCAGACCAATCAGAAGAGCGTATCAAGGCACTTTGTACGCCCCTCCAGCAAAATCAACCCTAAGGAAACGAGCCTTATCCACAGCAGGTCCCCCACAATGGAACGCACTCCCCCCGGACTTCCGACAAGAACCATGTCCACTTTCATTCAAAAAAACCCTCAAAACCTGGCTTTTCAGACTAGCATTTCCCGATTGAGGACATCTGCCCATGTTCACAGCTGCCTGATTTATTCATTTTATCATGCCTTTTTGCTTCCTTCTTTTCGGGTTTCATTGTTCCTACCTAGCTTCTAAATGTAATCGAGCTCTCCCTCATAAGAGTAATTCCCACTAGATTTCTACGTTCATAGCTGGTCTCTTGATCTTGACTGCTGTCTAAGATTGCTTTCAGATTTGTACTTCCTTTTTAGATCCTTTGTTAAAGGGAAGTTTTTACTCCTTCCTTTTTCCTCTTGAAGTGACTTTCTCCTCTGGTTCAGAATTTTGTCAATTTTGTTTATTAAGTGTTTATGAATTATTTATTGAGTTATGTTTTGTCTCCCAGGTTTGTATCTCAATGGGCAATTTTGATGTCCCTGTATCCCAGTTATTTGTATTCCCCCTCGTTCCATGTAACGCTCCCATGCGATGTTAATTTCATTGTGAACCGGTGTGATTTGTATGCTATACAGGAATGTCAGTATATAAAAGTTAAAAATAAATAAATAGATAAATGTGTGTCCAAGAAGGATATTTGTGTGTGGTGTCTGCAAAAATTAAACTGTAGATGATTAAGCCAATCTAGGAAAGTAAAAAATTGAATATCTGTGTCAGTCCAAATCAAGAAAATGTCAATATAGCTCAGCCATATCAGAATGAATTGAAGAAAGGGAGAGGGGTATACAAACGAAACCTAAAAATGGTCAACATAGACCTAGATTGGCTTAATAAGTGTGATACGTATCTACAGTTTAACTTTTTTTATACACTGTGCACAAATATCCTTTTTGGGACACATATTTCTTTTGATGGTGATGGCTTCACTACTATGATCTATCACAAAGAAACTGACCGGAGCACACTCTGTGTTATAATAGTTATCACCCACGTTCACTACGTGATAATATTCCTGTGGGGCAGTTCTTTCAGTTAAGACAGCTTTGCTCTTCTTGGGAAGATTTTCTAGCCCAGTCTATCATGACGGGAAGATTTCTCTCTAGAGGATATCCCTACTGAATGGTCAGGCACGCATTCAAAAGAGCCCTATATGTGAATAGGGATCTGATGTTTCACACCCATACACCAGATCAATTAGATCAAGTCTTGTGCGTCCTTCCTTTCTCCAGTCACATCGGTAAGGCATGTTCAATCTATAGGAAACAGACTGATCGAAACACAACCCTAGAATTTTCTAGTTTTCATCCAAAGCGATTAAAAGAGAATATACCCATCGGGCAATTCCTGCGCTTAAGACGGCTTTGTACAACAGTGGAGGAATACAAGTTAAAATCCCAGGAGATGTCAGCTAGATTCCTGGAGCGGGGATATACGAAAAAAGTAATTAGAAGGGCATTTAAACGCGCATTATATGCCAATAGGGACAATCTGTTAATTACAAGAAGGAAGGAACCTCTCACTAGGGTGGTATGCACACTCCCCTTTTCTCATATAGGGTTCAATATTAAATCGATTGTGAACCAGTACTGGTCGGTTTTGCATGACGAAGGGATATTTGAAGAATCACCAATCTTTGCTTTTCGTAAAAATAGGTCGCTCAGAGATATATTAACGTCTTCGGTACTCCCTACTCAGAGTGATGATTCAGAAACCAAGGGACAATTCACATGTGAAGGTTGTTTGGCATGTCCATATGTCCAACAAGTTCAGCAGGTTTATGTTCCATCTACGGGTGAAATTTATCATTTACCAAAATTTTTCAATTGTAAAACGGCACAGGTAATTTACCTGATCACTTGCCCTTGTGGGCTATTTTACGTCGGTCAGACGAAGAGAGTTATTAAAATTAGAATATTGGAACATATTAGCAATATTAGAATCAAAAAAGACAAAGCCCCATTAGTGTCCCATTGGCTTAAGATGAGACACAAGGTAGAAGAGTTGAGGTTTTGCGTACTTTACCAACTAACGTTGCAACGTGGGGGCAATGTTTCTAGAGTCTTAACCCAAAAGGAACAACGTTTCATTTACAAGTGGGGTACTGTGGAACCAGGGGGTCTCAATCAAGAGATAGAGTGGAGCATTTTTTATGATGGCGTTTTATTTCTGATTTTTGGCGTCTCGGTTACTAGGCAACAATTGGGAACTATCATATCGCGATACCTTAGGGTATTGTAGTGGCGTGGGAAAACTTGAAAAGGAACGGGTAACAGGAAGTTGGTAATGCGCAGCCGTGGCGTTTTCCTGCAAAGGAGAGTCGCCCTATAATATGGTGGTTTTGGAAGTAAGGAGGTTTAAAAGTAACAAAGTAAGTGATTTTTGGTCTTGGACAGAAGGAAACCTTAGGGTAGTATTTTGGACAGAATAGACTAAAGGTGGTTTATTTGTTACAGAGGACAACATGTTGGAATAACGGTCGGTATGGATAATGAAATATTTTGAGAATATAAGGGAATGATATGGTGATATAAATACCAGGTGGGTATAATAGCGAAAAAAATGGAGAGTTGGTTACGTGACGATATTGTGCAGTTTGTATACATTGATTTGTATTTTTGAATTTGTAGAGATGTAAAGCAGTTTCTGATGAAATATTTGATGGTAAAGCAGTTCTTGAAGTGAAATGTAGCGGTTTAAATGGGAGTTATAGCAGTGCGGCTTGGGTAAGTGCAGTCTTGTTGATAATGATGACTAGGGAAATACAATACTTTTCTAATATTTTTCTAATATTTTTCTAATATTTTTGAAATTATTTAACATATTTTAAAAATATTTATAGAAGGAACGGCAGTGTTGTAATGGGTATTCATTTAGTACATGTTTTTTGTTTTAAGGTTTCCGGTAGTGCTGTGATTCGGGCAATCAAGTTGCGATTTATCATTGCAAATTACTATATGAATAAAATCCCCTGAAGAAACCAGTTGGGAGAAACAGGAGCTTCCTGTCGGGATAACATTAAAGAAATTGTGGGATAACATGAAAGAAATTGCAGGATAACATTAAAGAAATTGCAATATTAAAGAAATTACAATGTTAACTATGTATTATAAATGTACTGTATCTTAGGGAATGTTGCAATAGTATTGTTAAAGTGCAATAAGTTTGTATTGAGGAATGTTGTGGTAATATATTGATGGTGAAAAATTGGGGGTAATTAACAGAAGAAGTGTATCTTGTATACTAGGGAATGCGGTGGTAATAGTAATTGATAAAGTGCAATAAGTTTGTATTGTTAGTTTTAATAGTATATTCCTGTGTGAGTGAATGTGGTGTGTATGGATGATATAATTAGGTATGTGTTATGTTTTTAAAGGTTTATGAAATAATAAAAATTGAAGGAAAAATTTAGTGAAATACACGGGTATATTTTTGTAATACTTGTCAGTGTTAATACCTGTGGTAGACCCAGGATAATTTTATTAATATACATGTTCAATCATCCACCAACATTGGCCAATGCTCACTCCTCATACCATTTTTAAGAATGCTCCCTGTTTTGCTTCTTTCGGTGGTAGGAATCTCCATGATCAGCTGATTCACTCTGAGCTCTGACTTCCACCTTATCCTCTTCCCTTGCACATTGGGCATCAACCCTGTGGGACTTGTCAGCTTGTGCTCTGTGTCTTTCACTGGCCATTTTCCAACATCCAGTGACAGGCAGGGAATTCCCCCAGCATCATTCTACTACTTGCCTCTCAATCGGGGTGATCTATGTTATTGTCTGCACATGCCCTAAACTGTACGTGGGGAAAACCATTCACTTATTCAAGACCTGCATTCTTGAACACTATTCCTATATCCAAGCCTGCCATGAGGAAGCTCCTCTGGTGGAACACTGGATTCAAGCTTTACACTCTCTGTCAGAACTAAGATTTTTTATGATTGCTGGCATGTAACCTCCATGAACAGAGATGAATCTTTAATTTGGGTACACTCTCTCTAATGGGTCTAAATCTGAAGATCAAATGGTCCTGTTTTACACGATCTTACTCTTTTGATTCCCATTTCTTTTACAGTCCTTGACACCTGGCTTCCATCCTAGCTGAATCGTTAATCTGGTCACATGATACTGGCTTTATGTCTGTTGACCACTGGACCTCATGTGATCTTTGATTCTTTTTTGGCGCCTTTATTTGCTTATAAGCTCTTGAATCTAGTGCATCTGTAAGAGCTTCTGTAAGTGTAGCCTGGATTCTTTGTTGGTATGAATTGACACCTTCACCTACCTGAATCATTATATTTTGTCCCTGTTATCTTAATGTTCTTTGCCCTTTTGTCTTTTATAGAATTATTTATCTCTGGTGTTTTCATCCTTCCCAATGCAGCCTTTGGGCGAAACATGGAACTGTGTCGGGGGACGCACTACTTGATTATCCATTTAAGATTTGACAAATGGAGCTGCTGCAGTAATAAATTTGATTTATGTCAATAAGAGAGGCACAGATTATACAACTTGAGTGAACATAATGTTGCACCACACTTCTACACTGATGGACTATAAATTGTGTTACCACAAGTTAATACAATGTGATACTATGGCAGTCCCATTATAAGATGCCTTCAGATACCTGGACATTCTTATGTTGTACCCATACAGCTTCCAGGACTCTGTGCATGAATGGAATTAGCACTTGGCTCCAGGTCATAAGGAACAAGTGAGTTAATCCTAATTAAATTGTTTCCTAATATTCTAAGAGTTTCACAATAAGAAAACCTTTTAAACAGGAGCTAAAAGATCACAGATGATTCACCAGGTCCTGAGTCATGTAAACATTTTATGCATTACTGTGGTAGCATGAGATTCGTGCAGTCTGCTTCCATGAGACTCATGCAGCAGCTTGATACCATGGGACACATGTAAGATGTATAATATTCAGTTTGAATAGCTCCTTTTTTTCTGGCCTGAGGATCTGGCACCACAATCCATCATTCAATACCACCAGAGGAGTTTACCCCTATTTTTAATAAACCAAAACATCCCTCCGACTTCACTGTTCCTAGTCTAGTTAGTGAACTAACAGTCCTTAGCCTGGCAGCCATGCACCAAAGCTCCTTCAGGAACCCTGTATCACACGTTCTTAATCCAAGCACAGGTGTCGCCCTTAAAGATGTCTACAGCGCCTTCCCTGCCAGGGCAGTGAACCAATAACCTTATTTATGGCAGTCTGACCATTTTCTAACTCAGTGGTTATCAACAGATGTGTTGGAACACACCCAGGAGGTGCATCTCAGAGCCAGCAGAAGGCTGCTTTCTTCTCATCAATCTGGGTAATAGTTGGCTGACTTCTTCTTTATTAAGTATGACAGGAAGCTGCTTTTGCTTGCTTCTGTTCTTCCTGGCCCAGTGGGAGGTTGTTCCTCCTCCTCCACCCAGATCAGAGCGAGACATCACCAACTCCTGTTATTATGGGCCCAGCCAGACAGTGACCTGGCAGTGAGGCTGCTGATGCTCTCTTCACCCCAAGGGGGCTGGAAGTGGCAGACAGCAGGAGCACAAGGGAGAGAGATGCATGCTCTACCACCTAGATTCACTGCTGAATTCTGCTGCCACTGCCTTCCCATCCTCTTCCTCTCCCCAGCACTTCTTGCCCTCATCTGCTGCCCTTAAGAAGGGAGGGAAACTCTGAATTGGACTGAAGACTTTTCTGCGGGCTGGGAGCGGTTAAGCAGGAAGAGGTAGGGGAGTGGTAGTGGGTGCTGCTTGGCATGTAGGGATAGGGGAGAGAGGGGATGTGGAGGAATTTTTTAATTTTGAATTTATTAAAACCTTATATTCCACATTTTCACACTAATTTTCACACTAGGCTTATTTCAGATAAAACATACACAAAGCATAAAAACAAACCAAAATCAATCACAGATAATAAAAATATAAACAAAATCCATACCTCAGAAGAGAAAAATGACAGCAGAGCACAGCCTAACATTATTTATGCCAGTTCCTCTAAATTGTAAGCCTTTCTAAACAAATATGCTTTTAAAGCTTTTTTGTCAATTGTTCTAATGAGGTCTGGAAGAGAGTTTCAAAACCGTAGTTCAGCAACTTAGAAAGCTCTGTCTCTTATAATGCCCAGCCGAGCTAGTTTATGTTACTATTGCCAGTTTAGAGTTGTCCCGCAACTGGCAGCACTGACCCCAGCCTGTGACATGGGCGGGAAGCTGCCAATCTCTTCTTCTGCAGTGGGAACATTACTCTAACACAACTATCACATGGCCTCCTTAGGGGCGCATGAGCACACAGAGCATGGCCACTTAAAGGCCTTGTGGCAGGAACCTAGTTTGCCAGAGTTTCTGGATGACATCACACAGCTGGATATATATGCCCCAGTTGCGCACCCTAGAATTGCCTCAGCAATGGCTCTCCTGCCTTGTGTTTTGTGCGTAAAGCCTCAGTGTTTCTTGATCATCCTTGCCTTGCCTCATCTCTCCAGCCTACCATGCCTCATCTTGTCCAGCCTGTCCTGCCCTTCCTTTCCTGCTTTACCAGTCTTGTCTGGTTCTTCTTGCCTTGCTTTCACCCTTTCCTTGGACTGACTTCCTGGATTTGACTTTAGCTTCGACCTTGACTATTCTTCACTTGCTGCCTGCTGTTGGCCTTTGATTGGACCTCGACTATCCTCACTTGCCGCCTGCCTCTGATCCCTTACCTGGATCCAGACCCTATTGCTCGCTGCCTGCCCTGACTCTTGACCTGTCTTTAGTGTCTCTTTCAGATTATCTCCTTACTCTGTGAAACCTCTGCCTAAGTCCTGCCAGCCCCTGGAACCCAAGGGCTCAAACTGCAGGGAAAGGAGTTGGTAAAGGTGAAGCTCTTGACCAGTCCCATTCTAAAGTACACACGCCAGCTATCCGTGTGGGCCTAGGAGGCTTTCTCCATAGGGCTGCGTCAACCACACCACAGCACTAAGGGTCCACTTTCCTTACAGTTTTTTCTGTAGAAACCTCTCACAGATGTTTCCCTTCTGACCTAAGAGCCCAGAGAGGTCTATAAACTCTCAGAATAGTGCTGAACCAAAAACTCGTGTTAGTATAAATCATTTTGTGAATGACGTTAGCAATTTTGTGAAGAGCTCTCCATCTAATCGGGAGCCAATATCGTTGAATCAGGACCAGTGTATTGTATTCACGTAAAGGGTCATCAAGAATTCAAAAAAAGACTGAAGACTTTTCTCTTCCAACAAGCTTTCCCAGACGCTTTATCTTACCCTGACTGACAGACTTCCCAATTACCAGATATCCCTTAACTATGGACACTGTACACTTTTAAGAATCTGAAACTGGACAATTATCTTTGAGCTCAAAAATTCACTTTATTTCATATATATTTATTTGGCATTGCGTATTTTTATATTTATTTATTGCAACGTTAAATAGTCATACTTCTTAGTTAAAATATTATATTTCTTTCTTTATTTATTACCAGTTAAAATATTACTTTAATTAGTACTATGTTAAATTGTCAACCAGTTATACTGTTCCATATGTTATACGGTTCCATGTAAAGCTCCGCTCTCTGTTGAGCAGTTCTTCGTTTTATGTAAACCAGAGTGATTTGTAGCCCCTACAAGAACTTCGGTATATAAAAAATTAAAAATAAATAAATAAATAAATAAATAAAAGGGGTTCCAGAAAGAATACGAACTGCACCGTTTTGGAGTAGTTGTAAAAGTTGTAGTTTAGATTGCAGCAGCCCTATGTAGAATGCGTTACAGTAATCTATGCATCCGAGACTGCAGCACAGTACGGAAAGTAGAGGGTTCAAGATATGGTCAAAAGTGTCTGATCATGTGGAGATTGTAGAAAGCAGACTGGACAACAGACTTTATATATATAATGAGAGCAATAGCTCTTCATCAATTATCATGCCCAAGTTACAAGCAAGATGGCTAACAGGAATAATATGGTTTTGAAATTTTAAATTATAGGGAACATTTTGAAGAAAAAACGTACTCAACAGAATAATCTGTTTTTGAAATATTTATCTTCAGTTTTTTAAGAAATAGTCATTGATGTACGTAATGAAAACAAAGAGAAATGAGTTTCAATGTGTCGGACCAGGATGTGGAATACTAAATAGAAAACTGGATATCATTGGTTTAAATTGATAATTTACTCCTAGACATGAGAATATTCTACCGATTAGAGCCAGATATTTGTTAAATAACATTGCAGAAAGAGGCACCTTGGGGGACTCCAGTATCCACGTTATTCCAGATAGAACCATATTCTCCCAGACAGATTTGAAATGTCCTGTAGTCAAAAAAGATAAAAACCAGTCAAAAGTTGTATCTGAGATAACAAGGGAGGATAAAAAACTTAGTAAAATTTGATGGTCCAAAGTGTCAAATGCTGTATAAATGTCCAACATCACCAGAGCATATTCTGCAGAAAGGGCATCAGAAGTTTGCTGAGTAGAGTGGGGAGAAAGAGGGGGGTCTGGGCAGGTTGCTGGGTAGGGAGGGGTAGGGGAGAAAGGAGATGTGGATGCTGTTAGGTAGGCGAGGGCTGGGGAATAGAGAGGAGGGTATGGGTGCTGTCAGGCAGGGGGAGGGATAGGGAGATAGGATGAATAGAGAGGGGTGGGGGTTACTGGGCAGGAAGAGGTGGAGGAGAGATGAGGTAGGGGCTGCTGGGCAGGGAGGAAAGATGGAAGTGGGGGAGAGAGGGAGAAGTAGGAGTTGCTGGATGGGAAGAGGGGAGGTGAGGGGATGCTGATCAGGAAGGGATGGGAAAGAGGTGGCCAGAGGTATGTTGGGCAGGGAGGAGAAGAGGGAAATCACAGAGGGAGCATGGGAAAGAGGACGAAGGGGGTAGGGGGTGTATGGAATGCTGGTCAGGGATATGAGCATGTGAGCGGATGATTGAGTTTTTGGGAGAAGTGAGGGATGATGGGGCATGGAGGGACTGACAGGCTGCAAGATCCATAATTTGTCAATTTTGGGAATATGTTTGTCTTCTAAGTTTGAACTTTGTTCAGGGTAGGAAGACATATATTTCTGTTTCTAGTTCTCTAGTTTTGCATTGCATGCAGAGGGGCTTCCTGAGGTTTCCATTCCAGTTTTGGTCTCCACATTTGTGCTCTTGTATTCTGTATTTGGTGAAGGTCAGTCTGACTGTGTGCTGTGTGTGTATGTATGTTGTGTGTGTGTGTGTTATGTGTGTATGTGTATGGTGAGTTGTATAGGGAAATGTGCTCTGTACCCACTGCTTGGAAGCGGGGGAGTCCTGTGAGTGCAGAATATTTGTTTACATTTAGCCCTGTGACAGTCACGTGTTAAGCGTGTCACGCATGTGAACATCATTTGTCACACATGTCCTCACAAGGAAAGGTTGAGAATCTCTATTCTAACTCATACAGGATAACATTATGATAGTAGGGATTATCAGTAAGATTGTTTTTCAGTATGTTATATCAAAGAAACTATATTCCTTTACTTGTCTCTTGAGATCCCCATACTGCCCTCATTTTGCACCCATACACTTTATGACGATGCACGTAATGGTTGTTTAACATCTGGCTGATGGCTTTACTCGAAATATTTTAATATAACTGCTGTGAGAATCTTTTCTGGAACCAACCTGGAGTAAAATTCTCCAGCGCATCTCTCTCAGACCGCTGCTTTGCTGTCCAGTCACATCTTCCCGGGACATGCATGTTTCATTAAGAAAAAAATCCATGCATTAAAAGCTTAAAATAGTAACACGAAGAGGAGGAGGACTGGTGAGAGAGAGAGAGAGGGGAAAGAAATTACCACGCTCTAATCTCAGTATTGGTTCAAGCCAATAGAAGGGCTGAGAGAAAACAGTAATGAATCAGGAGGCTGCCATGGGGAACATAATTTATAGCTGTGACTGAATCAGGGACGCCTTATACATACTAATTCAGTGCATCTGTTAAAAATTTATTAGCTCTTTATATAATAAAATACATCTCCCGCAGCCTTCAGCATTCTGGAATCCTGCAATACAGTGTAGGTTAATGGAGTCACGTCTCAGTGCTGTAGGTTCTTGGATGATATGCTGTAATATAAAAGAAATACTATACTCCTGTCTTAGTGCAATAGGTTCCTCACTGTTGTGCTGTAATATATCACAGGCAATGCAGTTTTGTCTCACTCCTATAGTTTACGGGATCCTGTGTTGTGATATAGTAGATGTACTGCAGTTGTTTCCTGGATGCCATATTACAATAGGGCCGATATTTGAAAGATTTATGCTGTTAAGATATGATTTTTTGCTGCATAAATCTAACTGGTTAAATACCACCACCACCCATACAAAAATATCATGTACATCTAGCCAGACAAAACAGGGGAGGGGGGTGAGGTGTGCCCAGGGCAGGGTTTTAAAATTTAGAGGCTCAGTCACAAAGTTGTGTTAGGCCATTTACCACACCTTAAGTGCTGTTCATTGTGCAATAAATGGCCCAACACAGAGAACACAAGATATTTGAAATACCTTACATTATTTCAGCCCCAACATGCAAATCAGCTCCTTACTGTCCTAAACAATGCAAACAAAATAATGTGGCTTAAAAATAAGCAGTTTGTGGCATTTGATCTGAAGTTAGCTAAACTCAAGAACTGCAGTTAACTTCCTTCAGGAGCATCAAGATGCTGAATGCACATCCCAACGCTAACAAGACCATTTCCTAAAGGGGCTGTCATCCCCAATTAAGCTCCCTCCCTCAGAAAGTATCTATTTATTTTATTTAAAATCTATTTCTGTTCCGCGACTTCCAAAGTTTGCAGCGGATTACAAAAGAACATACACGGCTTAAAATGTTTGACAAAATAATATAGCAACAACACAAAGAGCAAAAAATCGCGAACCTGTCGAAACCAAACAATCAATACAAAAGGTATCGCTAAAACGGTATACTATTTTTCACACCGTCTAATCAAGATAATACAAGATTTTTGAAAAAATATTAATATTATTCTGTTGAAATCAATTTTTATGAAAAACAGGACTGCATCAGCAAGCCTTTGTCAAGCTCTAGCTCGGCGTTTTTGCAGAGGATGACTTTGAGACTTTCTGTCCTGGCTTTAAGAGATCACACATTTTGAGTTCTTTTGACTCCTGAAGAAGCAGCCGGTAGGCTGCGAAACACGGCCGCTGTCGAGTCGAGTTGACATCTGATGCATTGAGTCAGCATCAGATGCATATTCTGAATTTTTACTTTGGTAAAAATATGTGCATGGAATGGACCAGCGTGTGTGAATTTTGATATATCTCCTCTTGCTAGAGCTCAGTAGTATCGAGACATTATAGAATTATAAGAGAGTGCTCTAACCTATTTATACAGTTGTGTACATATTAGAATCACCGGAGAAGAGTGCTATACCTCGTGGGATTTTCTACTCCTCTACACAATTGTGGTTGTGAAATTTGTTCATACAACTTGGGAGAACATCGGAAGATGTAATCTAGATGTCCTTCAGAGAACATTGTAATGTGTAAGTTTAATATCCACAGGCTGCAAATGATTGATAAGACCGGACGGCTCTGTATGAATGTATTGAACACGTTGACAAAGGCTTGCTGATGCAGTCCTGTTTTTCATAAAATTGATTTCAACAGAATAATATTAATATTTTTTCAAAAATCTTGTATTATCTTGATTAGACGGTGTGAAAAATAGTATACCGTTTTAGCGATACCTTTTGTATTGATTGTTTGACAAAATAATATAACACATGAAAATAAGACATAGTTCATTACAAAATAGAAACCTGCTGTATGATGAGAATTCTCTTTCTTACGCCCTTATCTTTTCAAAAGCAGCTTTGATCAAAGTGTCCTCGGGACCTTTTCAAGAGATCTGCTCCATGATGTCGGACATGAACGGTTCAGGGTGAGGGTTCCATGCTTCAGGTGCGGCCACCGAGAAAGCTCGCTCCCTTGTAATACCTCATCGGGCAATTCTAATGGATGGAGCTGCCAGAAGGCTTTTATTGTCAGGTGGGTAAATTCAGGGCGTGGACTTGAACCATGGCACGGAGTCATTCTGAAGCAATGTTTTGAACGATTGTGATTATCTTACAGTGCATGCTACCCTGTATTGGGAGCCAATGTAGCGATGAAAGTGGAGGTGTTATATGCTCGCACAGTCTTATTTATGTAGGTAAGCACGCTGCCGAATTCTGAATGATTTGCATTGATCTAATTTTAAGTTGCCGGGAAGCCCATGAGGAGGGCATTACAGTAATCCATACCAGACAGAATTAATGTTGGAAGGACTGAGCAAAAATCTTGAGGTTCTAATAAAGGCTTCACATTTTTGAAAAATGAGTTCTTAATGATGTTTTTTATGCGGGGCTTCTTATTAGATAGTGTGCCATCAAGGATAATGCCTGGATTATGTGCTTGATGTTTGATTGATATATTTTGACCTTTGAAAGAGACAGATGAGGGGAAGCTTGTTCCTGAGTTTTTCTGAGCAGATAATATTAAAATTTCTGTTTTGTCTATGTTGTTTCCTTTTAGTATGTTAAAGCCAGGAATGTATTGCTTGTAGGTATATAGTCAATGAACTGAGCGTAAAAGACCAAGAATGTTGATACAGAAAGAAGAACTGAATATCGGTGGCATGGATTCTATAATGTATGCTGAGCCCAGATAGTAATTTGCATAGCGGAGTAAGCTATGTGTTAAAAAGTGTTGCGGAGAGCGAAGGCCCTGCCGCCAAGCCCAGAGCCTAGGGTACACTCCAGGCCCCTGTTGGACCACCAGAGCTTACTTTGAGAATAATTTGGGGAGGTCTGGAGGGTGGGCCTGGGTGGGGGTCCTGACATCAGGGAGCTGGAGTTTTCATTGCAGGGAAGGGCTAAGGGGTTGAGGCCTTGATCGGCCTTAAAAGTTATTATTTTAACTTTGGTTTTACACTTCCACCTCCAGGGGCAGTGGGAGGGGGATGTGGGACAAAGGGTCCATGGAGACTCCCAAGGTTTTTGGCTTCTTTCGGGGGGGGGGGGGGGGGGACGCTTATTCAGGGCCATTGGTCCCTTTAAGCAACGGCAGCCCCACACTCTCGGGACTGCCATTGTGCATCGTAAGAGGCGCATTTACGTTTGCTGTATTTTACTGTGTGGAAAAATACCACAGATGTTAGAAAGCGGCTTTGTGACTCCCGCAATATTTTCCCCTCATGGAAAAATACTGTAGCTTAGTGACTGAGGCCCAGGGCATTAGCATGAAATTCAGCGCCAAACAGCTAAATTTGGCCCCGTAAGTGTGGATGCACAAATAGCTGCCCTAAATTTAACAGCACAAGATTTGTTCTGTTAGATTTAACCAGATGCCTAGCCGCGGCTGAATATCCTTTTATCACGTGTATTAGGTGGCGTGCGATTCCTGACTTGCTGTAACTTTCATTTCAGTACATTGTACAGTGGGTTTTTAAAAAGTTAATTTGACCTTTTTTTGGGGGGGAGCCTAACAGTTTTACGGGGAAGAAAAAAGAGGGGTGTGACCTAAAATGTTTGAGAAACACTGCCATAGGGCAGCAGATATCCTATAGTTGCATCTAAATGTTCTCGGCTTCTGAATAGTCTGCTGTACATAGCAGAGCTAATGCTGTCTCAGTGCCAATTTCTTTGATTCTGTGCCATAACAGCAATAGTTTGGATATAAAGTGCAGCTCATTAAAAAGTTGTGGATTCCCATAGGCGCCGAAGAATAACTCTGCTGGCTTGCACAGAGCTACCCACAGGTGATCTGCATCGCACAGAGCACCTGTTATCTAAAACACTTTATGATTCTGTAATTCAGAAATGTACCTACAGCCACTTTTGAGAGAAACACTTTGGTGACAAATTATGGTGCAGAAATTGTATGGAAGCTTCCAAAGGACAAGAAGAATGGCATTATTATTATTGCCCAGTTGCAGATGGGTACATTGATGTTCAAAGAGACCAAATGGTTCGTCCATGATCATACAGCAAATCAGAGAAAAAGGGGAACTTGTGTCCCTGTAGTTTCTCTGCTCTAACAAGATAATGTAGCAGTATCTCAGTGCTTTAGCTTTATTGATCCTGGGTGGTTGAATAACAGAAGTAATACAGTTGTGTCTTGAGGCTGGGGATTCCTGGATGCCTCATGCAGTTGTAAATAATTCTTGGATTCTGGGTTGTAATAGAGTTGAGGTGCAGGACTGCCCTTGTATCTCATTGCTGTAAAGTATTAAGTACCTGGATGCTAGCGTGAAATGTACTGAAGCAATGTTATAATTTGTATTCTTGGAGGGGTTTTTTTTGTGTCATTTTGGACTTTGTGTTGTATGGTTCATTAGCCTTTGCTGTATCACTTCTTTTGGACTTTTTACCAACCATCAGTGCCAGTAAAGGACTTTATGTCTCGAATAACAGTTCTGGAATCCATGTGGTGTTTTTTTTGTGTTTTGTTTTCTTGTGCCTGGGCTGGGCTGATGAGCAGAAAAGCCCCAGTGAGGAAAAGCCCCTAAGGGCCTTGAAGAGTTACAGTATATCCTTTCCGCCCTGTCCCCCCCTCCCCCGCCCTTCGGTGTGGGAACTCCAGAAGGTCAGGGAGCTTGTGCTAGGCCAGGGGTGGGCAATTCCAGTCCTCGAGAGCTGCAAACCAGTCGGGTTCTCAGGATATCCCTAATGAATATGCATGAGAGAGATTTGAATACAACAGAGGCAGCGTACACGCAAATCTCTCTCATGCATATTCATTAGGGATATCCTGGTTTGTAGCCCTCGAGGACCGGAATTGCCCACCCTTGTGCTAGGCCATGAACTTCTCCTTCAGCCCCTCGTCCCAGGACCTGATAAGGAGAAGCGTGGGACCTGAGAGTGTGCCTGGCGTATAATCACAGTAATTGCTGCCTCAGTCCACCCCTGAGGTGGCCGAATACTCACTGACATCAAAATATTTTGAACAGTGACATGAATTTCAGTCTCTCACACATTTCCAATAGTAAGGCCATGTATACCTTTTCTTACCCCTTGACATCACTCCTAAATTATTATCACAATGCTGTTGCGTTCACATAGAAGAGGCCCAATGCTAAGAGGGAAAAGAGGAGAAAAAAAATGAGAAGAAACAAAGAGCCATAGAAAAGGAGGATTATTATTATTATTAATAATCATTTATACGGCTAAAAGAAAAAAAAGGAAAGAAAGACAAAACAAGGGAGGGAAGGAAGGCAGGAGGAGAGGGTAGGAGATGCAGATAGTGAGAGGGAGGCTGTCTTTTTAATCCCAACCGGGCATTTATTTGTTCATCTTTTTGCGCTGGGAGGCAGCCACCTCTGAAAAATGTGTGCAATAAATGATCCGAGGATAATGCCGTGATTTATAAATATTGATTCTGTAGTCATTAGGACGGGCTGGGAAGCTGTCAGTTCAAACGCAGGGCAGCTCTTGGTTGTCAGTCCTTCATCTCTCCAGCAAAAGTGCTGAACAGTGAGCCGCGAGGGGGAGGCTTAAGGTCCGATCCCTCACCCCAGTGTGCTTGGGTTCACTTCTTGGTTACACTTGCGAGACCCTGACGTCACAAGGGGAAGTCCCTCGCCTCTTCTTCTGAGAAACCGAATGGGTCCAACATCAAAACTTGAGATGGCTAGAGCCATCCTGCCCTGCTATGCCACATATATTTACTGTTTGGTGGCAGCCGCTAACTTTCCAACCCGGGACCAGATCTGAATTTCCTTCGGGTTTTTCATGTTAGACTTTTTTTTTCCCTCTGCTTCACATTCCACATCAGGCCTGATTTATCAGTGCTTTTCTGCCTTGGGCAAAGAATGAGAGAAAACCTTTCATCAGTTTATCTCACAGTTACTCTGCCTCTCAGCAATGCTCTTTTTTAAAAGTGTTATTGTAACTGCTTTTCCCTTAGCAAAAAAAAAAAAAAGCCCACGCATGATACCAATACAGCAATTACTATACACGGTAAAATAGGGATCGCGTTGGGAAATGCATGGAAGCGCCTCTGGCTGAAACAATAGAAAATACAAGCCTCGAGTTAAAAGGTCACGCTCCGATAATGCCCCGTTAACAATGCCATCCTCACCCCGAAGCCAGAGATATCCCCCTACAGGTGAAATGGCAAAGATCGTCCACACCTGCACAGTAATCATGGCACGATAACGTACATTTATATACCTAATATGTTGACATTCACATTCAATTGAAATTATAGTGTTGCAGAAAACAGCTGGGATGGATGGCCACGCAGCGCATTTTTTGTGGATTATCACTAAATGGGAAGAGAAGAAAAATGAGGCATAATTGTAGTGTTATCTCAACCAATAACAGTTGGGCAGACTGAGAGACACAGAAGATAAAATGCCTTTTCCCGGGTCACATAGGGTCAGCTGCAGAGCACAAAAGCATTTACACGGCGACATACGGATTTTACAGGGCCCTGCCTCTGCCACCCATTGCTCACTCCTCTTTCCTTCGTGCATGTCAGCATTTAACAGGAAATGACTTGGTAAGAGAAAGAGGGTGATGTACTCTTCACTCCTCACAGAAATGAACCGAAAGAAGAAAGATTTAGGATTCAAACAGAGGGAAAATAGTAACATTTCTAGTCTGAAAAAAGAGGACATTTCAGGCAGAATCATAGATTCCTTTTTTCTCTCCTGTGCATAGTTAGAGACATTTTCATTTTAGCTAAAAGAAAAAGTCAAACAGCTGAAAGTGTTTATTGTTCTCTTAAATTGAAAAAATATACTAATCATTTCACCATTCTTGATACAAGCCTTCCATCACTCCACAAATCCATTTCTGCGTCATTCACACGAGCCCCTCCTCTCTCTCCATTATTCAGATGTGCTCCCCCATTACTCAGACAGGTCTCCCTATGTCATTCACATGGTTTCTGCTTTCCCTCCATCATTCCCAGAAACCCCTTTCCATATCTCTTACACCAACTCCTTCTCCGCTCATCACTCACACCTGCTGGGCTTATCACTTACAGGAAGTCACTCATATGCTGTGACCCCCTTTCTGTCTCCATCACTCACATTAAGCCTCCATCCCTCTGATCCTAGGTTCGTGAGGCTCTTTTGGCTTTGGGGACAGGAGCTGGAGTGTTTACTAGAAGCAGCAAGCCTCATTAGTAACTGCAGTGGGAAGAGTAGCATTTCCTGAAGCTGCTACTTGAACTAAAATACAAA
The DNA here is from genome assembly GCF_901001135.1 of Rhinatrema bivittatum. Taxonomy (NCBI): domain Eukaryota; kingdom Metazoa; phylum Chordata; class Amphibia; order Gymnophiona; family Rhinatrematidae; genus Rhinatrema; species Rhinatrema bivittatum. The sequence goes on from NC_042620.1 coordinate 292,338,107, forward strand.
GTTGGCTCTGGGGCCAGGAGGCTAACATTGGTATTGGGCCTTATTAGTTGTAGTTCCTGTGCACAAAGAGGCCTCACTAGTATGGATGGAAGCTGTGGAAGTTCCTAGGCCTGGAGGTTCTGCGGGTATTAGAGTCTGGAGATGCAGGATTTCCTGGATCCAGAACTGCAGCAGTTTTGGGGACCAGGAGACTCTACTGGCATCTGAGCTGGGAGTTTTGATGGTTCTTTGGACTGGAAAGTTCTATTGATTCAGTAGTTCCTGGATCCAGAAGATCTAATGGTTCTTTGAGGTGGGAGGCCCCCTGCTGGTTTGGGAGTTGAAGGAGCCTCAATAGTTTCTGAGATCCATTGGTAATGAGTCTGTGGAATTGCAGTGGCAGATGGTGCTAAGACAGGGAGTTAGGGCAGTTTTTGTGATGACTGCAGGTGGGCAATAGGGAAGGGGATTGATATAATAAGTCATGTGGGATAGGAGAAAAATCAAAGAGAAGGAAGTAAGAGATCCTTCCTTCTATCAACCATACAGTACAATCAGTTTCTGAGAGTGTCAGGTTGGGGAGCTCCCACAGGAATTAGCCACACTTGGATTCAGAGTGCCAGTAATGGTTTATTTATATGAGCAAATAATAGGAACATAAAAACAATACCTGGCTTACACACTGCTGGATATTAAGTAACTTCATAGATATTTTACATAGAGTGCTCATGTTCAGGTAGAAATTTTCTCTGGTCCAGAGCCCAGTCCAACGCTTTAGACACAAACATATATGAATAACTCAAGGGCCTTAATTCAATCATTTGAAGAAAGCTATAGGGTGCCTGCCTTCAGTCTCAGATATCTCTCTGCTACTGCTCCAGTCCCTCACCTCACAAACAGCTGACAGGGAACAGGAAGGAGGGGAGGCATGAGGTTGATGCTGGAGCAGACAGTGCAGATGAAAAAAGAGGCACTTTGTTCTCTAATCCAGTCCCTTGTTAGCGCCATCGGCACTAACGGGCCAAAGGCGCTTCCTCTTACCTGCAGCCCGGCTGTCCTGGCTCCCTCTGGGGCTCTTGCTGCAGTGGCAAGCCACTGCCGCTGCTCCCCGTCTGCCCGGACCGTCCCTCGGCCATGTAGAGTTCCCGATGCCGCCGGCTCCAATCCTCCCGGGCGTCCCCTAGCTTGGGCACGTGCCAAGGCTCCGCCTCTTAAAGGGGCCGCGGCGGGAAAACCAGGCCCAGCCCCTAGCTGACGTCAGGACTCCCGGCCTTCTTAAGGGAGCTCCCCCGGTTGCCCTACGACTTGGCAACAAGTTCTTACTGCTTGCTTCTGGTGGACTAGCACTCCAAGTAACCTTCGTGTTTCTTCCTTCACTTCGACCTCAGACCGGAAGTGACCCCGCCTTCAACCTCCTGCCCAGACCTCGGACCGGCATTGAACTCGCCCTACGTCCTTGGCCACCCTCAGGACCAGCCACGCAGAAAGTCCACCTAAGTCCAACCAGCCCGGCAGCCAAGGGCTCAACCTGCAGGGAACGTGGGCTGGCCCTGGTGAAGCGTCTGTTTGCCTCTGCTTCCCGACCGGGCTCGCCTCCTGGCGGTGGGGACCTGTGGGGTTCGCCCCACAGGCTGTGCCAACTCCACCTCGAGCCAAGGGTCCATGCGCAGTTGCGCACCAACATCCCTCTCCTGAAGGGAACAGGAGGGGAGGGGTGAAGTTGGAGTTGACAGAGAAAGAAGTGGGAATGTTTGATCTTTCAAAGATTACTAAATCAAACAAAAGATAAACCCTGAAAAGGGTGTTGTCCCTTTAGAAGAATTTAATCTTTAAGCAGAGGATGTAGCACCTCCATATGTAACCAACCATACACTAGCTCCAAAGACGGATGTGTTTTTTGGAAGTCTGCAACTGCTGGTGTCCCATAGCTGGCAGACAGGGCATTTATTTCAGTTTATAGAAGCCTTGACGACTGAAACTACTGCTGAAAAGTTTCAAACATATTAACAGACACAAAAGAGTTTGAATTAAAAATGTGCACATTTTTCTCCATAATTAGCAGCATGAGAAATTGCTGATGTTGAGAGCTTGTTCAGCATACATAATCTCATATACTCAGATGAAAAGGATTTTCTCAAGATAATATAAAAAGGATGATTACACATTTTCAATTTAAAATTAAAGTGATATTTCTCAGTTAAATGTTTGTAAAATATGTTTTAACTTGATAAATTGTTGATGTTCGCACTTGGTAAATTTTGTATTTGTATATAGTTTAAATATAGTTTAAAAAGAAACAACATGAATGGTTTCCAATAAAAAATGGACTTTTTTTGTATAGTCAGAGGTGTGAATCTTTATGTAAAAATATGTAAATGTGCACATAATTGCTGCAGAATTTTGAAAAATCTGCCTCTGAATTTGCTAACTCTTGTCACAGAACCTGCTGTAGGACATTGGAAGGCAGGGGATCTGCATAAGAGTGATACACAGCAACAGCCAGGCTTCCAGCCTAGGCAAGTCCTGCAAGGATGTTGCATATTAAAGGCATTTCGAACTTAAAAAGCTCTCTTTCTTCTCCTTGTCCTTTCACAGGAATAATGACTGCTGCAGTTACGAGGAAAATGACACTAAAAAAACTCTTTGTGCTTTACAAGCTGCTGCAGATGAAGTCATTATTATTTGAGAATGGAAAATGCAATATCTGCGGAGTGATGAAGGCCTGGCTATGAAATAGCAGTAGGAACACTTTCAAATAAAGGCAATTAAACAAACTAAACTCCAGGCAGTGGCAGACCGTTTCCCTCTCCGTGCACTGGAGTCCTGTTTGACAAATTAGTATACATCAGAGTGTTAATTCAACTATAAAGACAGTCGTATTCTTCAGCGAAAAAACCTATCTGTTTTTTTCATTCACAAGGGAGTCACATGCAGGAATGCCAAAGGTGTTTTGGAAATTTTGGTTTCATTTACTTTTCTTGTTGAATTCTCTTTCCTATCTTTCAAATCACTGAGTCACTCAGAAATGACATTTTTGTAATTTTCAGCGTGAACACTGAAGAATGCTATTTCTGGGATCTTTTTACCCTGGGATTACTTTACTAAAATAAATGGCAGCTTAGAAACATAGAGTACAAATAAACATTTATTCCTTGCCTCACATTAGTCTGACAAATTACCACATTACATTTACAAATTAAACTATCAGGAAACCAGAAGCAAACCATGTGAAAGCTTCCTCACCGGCACCAGAGAACCTGTGTTTGGGTCACAAATTGCCAGTGTTGCATCCGTGGACCCTTGGAGCAAGGTGGTGTTGGCGCCACCTGTGGGAGAAACCCCCACAGGTCCCCACCATTGGGTGGCGAGGCTGAATGGGAAGCAGAGGCCAGCTGGAGCTTCGCCACTACCAGCCCGCGTTCCCCGCAGGTTGAGCCCTTGGGTATCAGGGTTGGCTGGTCTTAGGTGGCCATCTGCGTGGATGATCCCAGTGAGTAGGTGAGAGAGCACAGTGGCACCCAGAGGAGAGAGAAAGGCCGGAGGCTTGACGCCAAGGGTGGCACTGATCCAATCCAGTAGCCCAGGCTGGGCGGAGATCGTGGCCAGGCCTGGCCCAGGAGAGTGAAGGGGTGAGGCAAGCAGCGGCAAGCGAGGTCAGGTCCAGTCCAAAGGTCAGAGGCAGGCAGTGGAAAGCGAGGTCAGGTCTGGTCCAAAGGTCAGAAACAGGTAGCAGAAACAGAAGAACTGGAACAGCAAGTACAGGAACTCGAGCAAGTGAGTTCTTTTATTTTTTTAACTCTTTCTCATGGGGGTACTGTTTCCCAGAGGGCCCTAAAAGAATTTATTTCTTGGGGCTGTCTTCAAAGGCATATTTCCCCCTGCCTGCATGTCCTAAGGTGTGGGTCCTTTCTATGGGGGGAAGGCTGACCTTCTAGGCCCAGGCAGTGTCGTGGAATCCCTTCTGTTGTGTGCTACTGTAATGTCTATTAGTGGTAGTGCTGCAGGGAGCAGGCAGGACACAGATTGGGACTTGAACTTAAACTTTACTGTGATTCTTCAGAATAAATAGATAAACAAATGTCCAATCATGTAAATAAGGAGACCCATTGCCAAGGCAAGCTCTGAGTGTGTGGGCTTGCCTTATATACCCGGGATATGCAACGTTATCACTAGGGCCACGGAAAGGTTTCCCGCCGCAGCCCCTTGAAATCTGGATCAGCGGTGTGCGCGCGCGCCAAGGGGCAGGGATCAGACGAGGCGGCGTGGCGTTGCTCCCTTGCCATGGCTGGGTGGTGGCCCATGTAGAGGTCTAGGCGGTGACATCACTCCGCTGCGGAGGAGCTGAGGGGCAGGCCGGAGGTGAGCCAGGGAGCCAGGAAGCGGCAGGACCATAACTGGATCCACTAAGTGCCGTCGGGGCTCGAAGGGTCATGACCCGGGCCTGGCGCCGAAAGGTGAAAACGGGCCTCTTAAGACTGGGAATTGTAACAGTTGCATCCCCCTTACAGCCCCTCCCGGGGGGTCTGGGCTTCCCGTGGTGAAGCGCGTGGAATTGTCTCAAGAGTTCTGTGTCCAGGATGTTGGAAACTGGCTCCCACAAATTCTCTTCGGGGCCATAACCCTCCCAAGAGAGAAGGAACTCCCATCTTCATCCCCTCTTCTTGATGTCAAGGACCTCACGCACCTGGTAAGTAGGGTCTTGTTCAGAGGACAGTGGAGGAGGTTTGGGAGGTTTGCAAGATGGCCATGAAAGGATCAACGGTTTACGTAGAGAAACATGGAATGTGTTGTGGATGCGCAAGGATCGCAGAAGATGGAGCTGGTAGGTGCCTGGTCCCACACATCTGGCGACCAAGAATGGTCCAATGTACTTGGGGACCAGACGTTGCAATGGCAATCTCAGGCATATGTGGTGTGTGGTCAGCCACACATTATCTCCTGGGTGGAAGATGGCTGCTGGTCTGCGGTGAGCGTCTGTGGCCCTTTTGGTGCGGTTGGCACCTCTTGGAGAATCTTGGTCGTACGAATCCAGATTGCATATAGAGCCTGGGTGGTGACTTGGGCTGCTGGAGAGGAGACGGATAGTCATATGGGCAGCGGAGGTTGTGGTTGACGGCTGTAAACAATGAAGAATGGAGAGGCTCTGGTGGATTCTCAGACATGAGAATTGTATGAAAAGTCCGTCCAGGATAGCAGTTGCGCCCAATAGTCCTGTTGCTCATTGGCATAGGCCCTCAGGAAGGTCTTCAGGGAATGATTGCCCATTTGCTTGAGGATGGTAAGCCCGTTTGCTAGAGGATAGTAAGCGGTGGTGAGACATAACGTAACCCCAAACGTTTGGCAGAGAGCTCGCCAGTACTGGGCTACGAACTGGGGCCCACAGTCGGAGATGATGTACTTGGGCAGACCGTGTAGCCTGAAGATGTAGATGAAGGAGAGATGAACAAGTTTGGGAGTGGATGGCAGGGCATGCAGAGGAACAAATGTGTGGCCGCCGATAGAAGTGTCACGGCCCGAGCGCATTGCCTTCAGTCCAGCATCGTAAAAGTTAGTACTGCGTGAAGGACAGCATGGTAAAACTTTCCGGATATTAACAGAGCCCCTGTCGGTGGTACCCGGCCCCCTGAAGAAGGAGGTTTCTCCGAAACACTCAGTGGGGGCAACGTCGGAGTCGACCATTTTTTCAACATATTCATAAGGCTCATCGACGGACAAGGCAAGATAAGTACACCTTCGGATTTAAGCGTGGGAGCAATCCGTTTATAAGTACTTATATGTGCATGAGTTTATAAGTACTCAATGTTTATAAGTACTTATATGTGCATGAGTTTATAAGTACTCAATGTGCATGAACGGGCAGCTTTTTACATCCAGCCCACTGAGACCAATGATTAAAATGCAATTGAATGCTATCAAAAGCTTACATTAGCTTAGCCGGTTGGCATCTAAATATGAGGTCTCTATGAGCTTATCCACTCATGACATTATTTCAGGATCTTTGATGACATAGTGAGGAACAAAGTGAGACATTTTTGAAAACAGTCCATAATCACCTAGATTGTGGTATGGCCGTCAGACTTCGGGAGATCCACAACGAAGTCCATGGATACATGAACCCACGGAGGTTTTGGAGTCAGTAAGGGTTGAAGGAGCATCCATGGGCAGCCCATGGGCATCTTTTGTTGGGTGCACGTGGCGCAGGAGTCCACGTAGGCCGGGTGTCCTGGATTATGTTGGGCCACCAATATTAGCGCTGAAGCAGGTTTAAGGTGAGGGCCCACTCAGGGTGCCCAGTGAGTCAGGAATCTCGGGCCCATTGGAAGACCTTTTCGCGGAGTCAGTGGGGAACCATCTTCTTCCTTACGGGAATTGGAGTGGAGGCGAGCAGATGGATACGAGCAGGGTCAATGATATGCTGAGGAATGTAGGGTTTGTCTTCTGGCTCGAAAGAACATGACAGCACGTCTGCTTGTAGATTCTTTTCTCCTGGGCGGTATATGAGTTCAAAGTCAAAGTGAGAAAAGAAGAGCGACCAATGGGCTTGTCTGGCATTGAGGCACTGGGCGTGCTTTAAGTGCTTGAGGTTCTTGTGGTCGGTGTAGACAATGAACCAGTGTTGCGATCCCTTGAGCCAGGGACACTATTCTTCCAGAGCCAGTTTGATGGCAAGCAACTTATGATTACCAACTCCATAGATACTCTTGGTGGGAGAAAACTTGTTGGAATAAAATGAGCACGGATGGAGCTTGCCCTTGGGAGAGTATTGGCTGAGGATGGCGCCAACTCCCACTGAGGAGGCATTGACCTCGAAGAAGAACTTTCAGTTGGGGTCCGGGTGTTGCAGAAAAGCCTCCTTGAGTGTCTGAAAGGTGGAGATGGCCTCTGGAGTCCAGTTCTTTGGATCCATGCCCTTCTTGGTGAGGGCTGTGAGGGGCGCCGCAATGACAGTGGGCAATGAACTGGCGGTAGTGGTTAGCGAACACCAGGAAGCACTGGAGCATGCGCAGGCCGGAAGGCTGAGGCCAATTTTGGATGGACTGAAGCTTGTTGGGATCCATCGCAAAGCTGTCTCTGGACACTATATGTAGCCGAGGAAGGGAAGGCTTGGCTTTTCAAATATGCATTTGTCAAGCTTGGCGTATAGGTGATGATCCCAGAGACATTGAAGAACTTGGCATACATCCTCATGGTGCATCTGCAGGTCCCAGGAGTAAATCAGGATGTAGTTCAGGAAAACTAGTATTTTGGAGTAGAGCAGGTCCCAGAATATTTCATTCATCATTCGTTGGAAGACCGTCGGGGCATTGCAAAGGCCGAAGGGCATTATGAGATACCGTAATGCCCATCTCGAGTACTGAAGGCGGTCTTCCAGACATCCGTGGGCCGGATCTGGACCAGTTGTAAGCACTCTGTAAGTCGAGTTTGGAGAAGATGGTGGCCCCTTGCAGACGATCGAAGAGCTCATTGATTAGGGGTAGTGGATATTTGTCTTTGCGGGATATGGCGTTAAGACCACTGTAATTGATACAGGGGCGCAAGGATCCATCTGTCTTAGTCACGAAGAAAAAACCCCGCCCCTGTGGGTGTCGAGGAAGGCCTGATGAACCCTTTTGCCAGGTTCTCCTTGATGTAATCGGACACCACCTAGTTCTCAGGAATGGAAAGTGGGTAGACTCGATCTCGAGGGGGCAAGGTCCCAGGCAAGAGTTCGATGGCACTGTTGAATTTCTGCAAGGGTGGTAGAATGTTGGCCTTTTGTTTAGAGAAGACGTCGACGTAGTCAGAGTAGGGTGCAGGCATCTCAGGGGTTGCAGTGCAAGGGAGAGGGACCGAGAACCCCCCATGGGTCCGACATGTTGTGTCGGAGGTGGACCCTTGGGCCAAGGTGGGGTTGATGCAACCCGTAGGTGAGAACCTATGGGTCTCCACCATCGGCAGGTGGAGTGGGCTGAAGGTAGAGGCCGCTGGAGCTTCACCTATACCAGTCCTCATTCCCCGTGAGTTGAGCCTTTGGGTGCTGGGGCCGGCAGGACTTAGGTGGGCCTTGAGGTTGATAGACAAGAGAGGTTGGTTCAGCCCAGAGATAGCAGGTGGTAAGTGGCGTAATCCTATCCTGGACTGGGTACAGTACTGGAACTCGGGCGCCAATGGAACGAAGATTAGCTGGAGGTGCTCGAGCAAAGATAGGCCCGAGCCCAATAGGTCCACGTCCAGGGAGAAGGCTGGGAGAGGCATCACTGACATGTTTGAATCAGGGCCGGCGGCAAAGCGGAGGTCGTGGCAAGCAATGCAGAGTTCTGATCACTGAGAAGTCAATAGTGTTAGTAAATCACTGCAATGGTCTGATCACGGAGAAGTCAATAACGTTAGTCAATCAAGGCAAAGGTCTGACCACGGAGAAGTCAATAGTGTAGTCAGGCGTTGCAGAGGTCTGGGTCTGGAGATAGGCTGTAGCGTAGTCAGGCAAAGCAAAGTTGATATCCGTAGAGTCAGTCCAACACATAGACAGAGCAGGAACAAAGAAGACCGGAACCGGGAACAATGGAGGTCAGGAACGAAGAGAAGAGAGGATTCTCTAGCAGCAACGAGTACTCGAGTAGTGAGGAGACCTGTTGCAAAGGCAACACTATGGAGTGAGGCCTGAGCTTAAATACATTGAAGATTTGACGTCATCATCTGGGGCCGCGGCCAGGTTCCCGCCACGGGCCCTTCATAAGGATCAGAGATGCGCGCACCTAGGAGGTGCATGGCGCGAGTAGTGGCGTCTCTCTGCGGACCACGTGGAGAGGCCCAATGAGCAATGGCATCTTGAACTGCAGAACTGGGGACCATGGCAGAGCCGGAGACACCGGGGGCGGCCCGAGGTTGGAGCCGGCGGCCCATCACCGCTAGCGAGGAGGAACCAGAAGCTGGAGTCTGTGTAAGAAGGTGAGGGGGCCGTGCTGCGGGTCTGCCGCGGACGGCACATTTAACATGACAGACTGCAAACAGGATTCCCGGCACCGAGGACCCCACTCCGAAAGCTATAAGGTGGCCCAGTCGAACTGGGGAGAGTGGCGTTGGAGCCACGGCAGGCCCAGGACCACTTGGTGGATGGACTTTTCCAGAACGTAAACCTCAATCTATTTGCGGTGAAGGGTGCCGATCTGCAGTTGGATGGGTACCGTGACCCAGGTTATCCTCTCTGGCAGGATTGGCTGCACCTAGGGTCAGGGCCCCTGCTGGCCTGGGCCGGGGAGTTTCCCGGACAGACTGGGCATTTGGTCAGATGATGCCCCTCAGCCCCGCAATACAGACAGAGCCCTGACTGTCTCCTGCGAAGGCGCCCTTCAGGGGATAGTTTGCCTCGACCCAGCTGCATGGGCTCTTCAGAAGTCTGAGGTTTAGAGGCTCCCAGTAGGGACCCTTCTCTGGTGGAGCCCGCAGGGATGTTTCTGAAGGAGGCCGATGGATGGGCCACAGCTCATGGTTTTGTTCTTGGGCCTGATGATCAATATGGCCGGCTAGGTCGATCAGCCCCTCCAGGGAGTTGGGCAACTCGGGGGGGGGGGCAGCGAGTTCATCTTTTAGTGGGGCAGATAGCCCATCCAGAAAGATGGGGCGAAGGCAGTCCTCTTGCCAAGCCAGCTCGGAGGCCAATGTATGGAACTCGATCACATAGTCTTCTGATCGGGTTTGCACAGTGTCTGTGATCTTCCCTCCGATCCAGGTATTCCATTGTCTCCTGTGTCCTGTGCCTTGATGGATCTTCGTTCCATGTTCATCGTGTTCCTGAACTTTGTCTTCTTGATGTCCCTGGCCTCGTCCCTCATTGGAGCTCCCTCATACCTGTCTTCTGTTCCTGATGTTCCATGTCCAGATGTCCTGATGTCTTGTGTCCTGAGGTGCCATGTTCCTTGTTCCTGATGTCCGATGTTCCTGTCTTGACTTCATCCGTCTCATCTTCAGCTCTTCGTCCAGTTCCCAGGTCCCTCATCTGTCCATCTCTCTTGGCGTGCCATGTCGTGATCCGTGACCAGCCCGTGGGATGGCTGTGTAGGGCGCCTCATGGTACAAGGCCTTCTTCTTGCCTGCAGCGCAAGCCTCCGGGAGACTTCTGTTTTTAAAGCCTTGTGATAAATTGCAGGAAGTCCTTGTGAGACTGGAAAATTGGGCATCAAAATAGCAGATGAAATTTAATGTGGATAAGTGCAAGGTGATGCATATAGGGAAAAATAACCCATGCTATAGTTACACAATGTTAGGTTCCATATTAGGTGCTACAACCCAAGAAAGAGATCTAGGCGTCATAGTGGATAACACATTGAAATCGTCGGTTCAGTTTGCTGCGGCAGTCAAAAAAGCAAACAGAATGTTGGGAATTATTAGAAAGGGAATGGTGAATAAAACGGAAAATGTCATAATGCCTCTGTATCACTCCATGGTGAGACCGCACCTTGAATACTGTGTACAATTCTGGTTGCCGCATCTCAAAAAAGTTATAATTGCGATGGAGAAGGTACAGAGAAGGGCTACCAAAATGATAAGGGGAATGGAACAGCCCTATGAGGAAAGACTAAAGAGGTTAGGACTTTTCAGCTTGGAGAAGAGATGGCTGAGGGGGGATATGATAGAGTTGTTTAAAATCATGAGAGGTCTAGAACGGGTAGATGTGAATCGGTTATTTACTCTTTCGGATAATAGAAAGACTAGGGGGCACTCCATGAAGTTAGCATGTGGCACATTTAAAACTAATCGAAGAAAGTTCTTTTTTACTCAACGCACAATTAAACTCTGGAATTTGTTGCCAGAGGATGTGGTTAGTGCAGTTAGTATAGCTGTGTTTAAAAAAGGATTGGATAAGTTCTTGGAGGAGAAGTCCATTACCCGCTATTAATTAAGTTGACTTAAAAAATAGCCACTGCTATTACTAGCAACGGTAACATGGAATAGATTTAGTTTTTGGATACTTGCCAGGTTCTTATGGCCTGGATTGGCCACTGTTGGAAACAGGATGCTGGGCTTGATGGACCCTTGGTCTGACCCAGTATGGCATGTTCTTATGTTCTTATGTTCCTGAGTATCTTGTTTCCGGTCTATGGAGTGCCCTTGTGTCTGCATCAGTCCATGTCTAAGACTCTGCCAGAACCTGCTCCGCTCCAGTGTGGTCCGCGACCAGCCACAGGCGGCTGTGTAGGGCGTGCCCCGGTGCAGGCCTCTACTGAATCTTCATCATGTTCCAATCTCAAGTTCCATGTCTTCGTCTGGAGTCTGCTTTGCGTTCAGTATGGTCCGCAACCAGCCATGTGCGGCTGTGTAGGGTGCGCTGTGATGCAGTTCTCACCCAGTACTTTCGCCTGACTTCTGCATCCTTGCCTGAAACCTCCGAGCAACCTGAATCCTTGTCCGAGTCTTCTGAGTATCTTGAATCCTTGTCCAAGTCTCCTGAATATCCTGAATCCTTGTCTGAGTCCTCTGAGTCTTCTAAGTATCCTGAGTCCTTGTCTGAGCATCCAAGTCTTCATCTGAGTCTCCTGAGTATCCAAGTCTTCGTCCGAGTCTCCTGAGTATCCAAGCCTTCATCTAGTATCTAAGTCTACGTCTGAATCCTCTGAGTATCCTGAGTCTTCATCCAAGTCTTCATGTTCCTGCCCTCAGCCTCCGTCTGGCCTCATGCACTCGTCATTCCCCAGCGACGGGTCTGGAAGGGTTATCGAGTGGCCAGAGGGCTACTCTCATGATCAGCATTGTGTTGCTGGATCTCATTGGTGCGTGTAGGTCCAGTGGAGGTCTGAGCCTGCCTTGTTCCTGTTCCGGATAATCCTCGTCTTGTCTTCGCTCCAGCCTTGCTCCTGCTCCACCCATGCTTGTACCAGCTCACCTCCCACAGTGTGTCTTGGGGCTCCTCCCTGAGCTGTGCCACGGTCCAAGGGCTCACTTCCTACTTTAGATGGGACTGTGCCTCCAAGCTCCTAACAGGGCTTGAGGGCATGCTTCGCAACACTCGAGCAAGCGAGAGCGAGGAGACCGGTTGCCAAGGCAAGCTCTGAGTGTCCAGGCTAGTTTTATACACCAGAGATATGCGACATCATCACTGGGGGCCGGGGTAAGGTTTCCTGCCGCGGCCCCTTTAAATCTGAGTCAGCGGCGTGAGCGTGCACCCAGGGGCAGGGACTGGATGAGGCAGCGTGGTGTCGTTCCTTTGTCACGGCTGGGAGGCGGCCCACGCGGAGGTCGAGGTGGTGGCATCCCTCCGCCACGAGGAGCTGAGGGGCATGCTGGAACTGAGCCAGGGATCCGGGAAGCGGCAGGACCATGACGGGATCCAGCGGGTGCCGCTGGGGCGCGAAGGGCTGCGGCCTGGGCCTGGTGCCAAGAGGTGAGGACGGGCCTCTTGGGACCGGGAATTGTAACAGCCAGCCCAGATTATCACTTGCTTCTGTACAGGGAAGGTTTGTGTCTGTTCCCTCACTGATGGCATCCATTTTTTTTTCTCTCTTGATGGATTCCTTCTTCTTTTTGTCTACCCTTTTTGATTGTACATTTCAGGTTTGCCAATCTTTCTGATTGGACTTTCCTGTTTATCAAGTATTCATGTACAGTGTATTCTCATCTGTGCATTCAGTTAATTTGTAAATTGTTAATATTTTTCCTATTTATACTGTCGCATTTCTTGTTCTACTAGTCCTTGGTCTAGAATTTATGGTCATGTCCTCCACTCTGTCACAGATATATATCTTTGCATTTATACAGTTTTGTAAAGGTCCATTGCTCAACCATTAGTGGTTTGGCTAGGCAGAGTTTGATGATCAGTTTTTCTGTTATTTTTGGGCTGCCAGAGCAAAAAAAAACAAAACAAAACAAAACAACTGATTCTTTCATTTCTCAGCATAGCTTTTTAAAGTTGTACTAGATTTGTACTGGCTTTGACCTTTGCACTTCACTCGGACACTCTCTTCTAGCCTTCTGTGGCTACTAGACATCCTGCTTGGAATCCATCCGCAGCCTTCATCCAACCAATCCGCAGGTGCTGCCTGTCTCACCCGGAGGTCCTTCCTGAACTGTTACCTCCCTGAGGTCTCCAGGGCTTCCAGTTCAGGTCTGGTCTATCCTCTCTGCATCAGCCGTGCACCCTTGCTTGTGGTGGGCACACCCCTCTGCTACCTCTCCGAGAGATCACCTGAGGCCCACCTAAGTCCAGGCAGTCTGGGTACCCAAGAGCTCAACCTGCAGAAACCAAGGACTGTTATTGGTGAAGCTCCAGCTGGCCTCTGTCTCCTTGTGTGCTCCACCTCCTGGTGGAAGGCGCTCTCTGGGTCCAAGGTGGACCCTTGTCCTGCACCAGGACAAGGGTCCACCTGCAGCGCAACAGGTTGCCAAGGCCATGGACGGTGGAGTCTCCTGCCTTGCAGGCCATCCCTGGTCTGGTCACTCGTGTCTGAGAACAGCAACGAATCATAGAAGCATAGACCTCCTCCGTAGAGAAGATGCATTCTCAATTGGAGGAATCTGCCATGGCCAACCCAGGGGCTCTTGCCCGTATCTTGCCCTCACGGGCACTGCTGGCCCTCCCAGCTCCATCCCGTTTTAATGGGGATCCGCGCTTCTGTCGAGGCTTCATAAATCAATGTTATATGCAGTTTTCACTGCAATCCTCGCTCTTTCCCGATGAGGCAACAAAGATCACCTACATCCTTTCATGCCTTGAGGGGAAGGCCCTGGCATGGGTTTCCCTGCTCTGGGAGCATTCCGATGCAATTCTTCACCAGCTCCCTCAGTTCATCTCTGTCTTCCAATGCACCTTCGAGGACTCAGGTCGACAGGCAGTTGCTGGCCACCACTTACTCCACTTCCGTCAAGGTTCACACTTGCTCGCTGAATACACAGTGGAGTTCAGAACTCTAGCAACTGAGTTTGGTTGGCAAAAGGACTGCCTATGGGCACGCTACCTCAAGGGACTGTCTCCTGCCCTTAAAGATAAGATAGCTACCCGCGAGATCCCTGTATCTCTGGAAGACCTGATCTCCCTGGTCGGTAGAATCGACTACTGTCTTCGGCAACGGCATCAGGAGATAAGAGCTCTCCGACCTTCTGCTCCACAGCCACTCCGTTCGGTGAGTCCCTGGTTGAAGGCTTTACCAGTGGCCCCTCAACCTCCCAAGGAGCCAATGCAGATCAACCGTGGCTGTCTGACTCCAGAGGAACGTCTCTGACGAAGAAAATTGGGTCTATGTTTGTATTGTGGTGGTTCCGGACATCTACTCCAGACTTGTACTGTGTGTTTGGGAAACTCCAAAGCCTGAGCCTGGCAGGGGTCCTGAGCTTGGGCACTACAGTTTCTGGCCCTCAACCGTTGCTGCCTGTCTCCCTCCTTAGGGAGTCATGTTCATTCACCACCACTGCCCTTGTGGACACTGAGGCGAGTGGAAATTTCATTTTAGAGGAGATTGCCACACTCTTTCATATACCAGTCCAACCATTGGAGGTCCCATTATGCATCTCCTCAATTCAAGGAGAACCTCTCTCTGATCATATCACTCATTGTACTTTGGCCCTTCGCCTCACTGTTGGGACCCTCCATGACGAGGAGATCTCCCTCCTGATCTTAAAACGATCAACACACCTTGCAGTCCTTGGACTTCCTTGGCTCCAGTTATATGCGCCCCAATTTGACTGGCGATCCCTGCACCTCACCTACTGGGGCCCTCAATGTCAAACCCATCGTTTATGGCAAGTGTCTCCATTCATGACAGTCCTAAGCTCTACAACCCTCCCGGGGTTACCTGCTCCATTCTTGGAATTCAAAAACATGTTCTCCAAACAAAACACTGACATCCTGCCTCCACTCTGAAAGTTCAACTGCCCCATAGAACTCCTACCTGGAACCACGCCTCCCAAGGGCAGAACCTATCCTCTTTCACTCCCAAAAACCCAAGCCATGTCAGCATACATCAAGGAAAATTTGGCTAAAGGTTTCATGAGACCTTCTACTTGCCTGGCAGGCACCAGGTTCTTCTTTGTAAAGAAAAAGGATGGCAGTCTCAGACCATGTATAGACTACAGATGTTTGAACACAATAACTTGTAAGGACCGGTATCCACTTATCAGTGAACTGTTCGATTGCCTACAAGGCGCTCAAGTCTTTACCAAACTAGATCTACGAGGGGCATATAATCTAGTATGGATTCAACCAGAAGATATCTGGAAAACCGCCTTCAACACAAGAGATGGACATTACGAGTATGTAGTAATGCCCTTTGGGCTTTGCAACACCCCTGCAGTTTTCCAGCGGCTAATGAACAAAATTTTCTGGGACCTTTTGTACTTATTCGTCATAGTGTATATAGATGATATATTAATCTTCTCTAAAGATCTGAAGTCTCATTGCTCCCATGTTCAAACAGTCCTCCAGAGTCTCAGAGACCACCATCTCTATGCTAAATTGGCAAAGTGTATTTTTGAGCAACCCAGTCTCCCATTTCTGGGCTATATAATCTCCAACCGTGGTTTCACCATGGACCCCAACAAACTCCAGGGTATTCGAGATTGCCTCAACCAGTGGGCCTCCGAGCCCTACAAAGATTCCTTGGATTTACAAATTACTATCGAAACTTTGTTGCCAATTAATCTACGCTGGCCGCCCCACTCACTGCTATGACCAGGAAAGGATGTGATCCTCGAGTGTGGAGCCCCAAGGCTCAGTCAGCATTCCATGCCTTGAAAGAGGCCTTCTGTACTGGCCCGTGTTTATGTCACCCGGTTCCTAACCGCGCTTTAATAGTGGAAGTCGATGCATCATCATAATAATAGTGGAGCCAATACTCCAGCAAGGGAACCCTAGACCCATGTTCCTTTTACTCACATAAATTCTCTTCCACAGAACAAAACTATACCATAGGAGAACGTGAACTTCTAGCAGTGAAACTTGCTCTCCAGGAATGGCGTCCCTGGCTTGAAAGGGTGCAACACAGATTCACGATATTCACCGACCATAAAAATCTGGAGCACATGAAGGAGGTCTAGCTCCTTAACACACAACAAGCCCGCTGGGCCTTATTCTTTGCACACTTCAACTTCAAGCTCTGCTATCACCCAGCGGCAAAAAATCTCCGTGCTGACGCGCTCTCCCGCTCCGTCGAGCCAGAAGATACACCCGAGACTCCCAGGCACATTATTGACCCAGCCTGCATATCCATTGCCACCACTACCATGGTACCAGCTGGGAAGACAGTGGTTCCCCGGCATCTCCGCGAACATGTGCTTCGTTTGGCTCACGACTCCAAGCTGGCCGGTCACCCTGGCCGAGCCCTAACTCTTGAGATGCTCCAAAGACACTATTGGTGGCCTCGTATGACAAAGGACTCTCGAGAATATGTGGACTCCTGTCCAATTTGCACACAGCAAAAATCCCCGTCTGGCCGCCCATGGGGCCTTCTTCAACCACTTCTTGCGCCCACCAAGGCCTGGTCCTGGCTTTGACCCTTGTGCTTCACTCGGACACTCTCTTCTGGCCTTCCATGATTACCAGACCATCCTGCTTGGAATTCATCCATGGCCTTCATCCAACCAGACCTGCAGGCACTGCCTGTCTTGCCTGGAGATCCTTCATGAACTGTTACCTCCCTGAGTTCTCGGGGGCTTCCAGTTCGGGGCTGGTCTATGCATGAGCGACGCACCCTTGCTTGAGGTGGGCACACTCCTCTGTTACCTCTCCGGGAGATCACCTGAGCCCCACATACGTCCAGGTGGTCCGGGTACCCAAGGGCTCAATCTGCGGAAACCACGGACCGTTATTGGCAAAGCTCCAGCTAGCCTCTGTCTCCTCGTGTGCTCTGCCTCCTGGTGGCAGGCGCTCTCAGGGTCCGACCAGAGGGCCGTACCAATCTGCACCAGGCCAAGGGACCACCTCCAGCACAACAGATAGAGTGGAATAGATCTAACATTTGAATGAATGGTAAGAGTCATTTTTTACTAATAAGCAATAGGATAGAAGTATGACTGTCCTCCTACATGGGTGCCACCCTCACACTAAGAGTGAGAAAAGAAACACTTGGGGCCGGATTTTAAAAAGGTTACACATGTAAATCGGTCCTGCGCATGTCAGACTATTTTAAAAAGGCCCGGCAATGCATGTAAAGCCCTGAGGTGCGTGTAAGTCCCAGGGCTTGCAAAAAGGGGCGGAGATGGGGCGGGGCATGGGCGGTCCAGGGCATGGGTGGGGCCAGAGGCCTCCGACACAGAGGTCATTGCCACTGTATTGAAGGATTGCGTGCCGGCAGGCTGCCAGTGCACGCTACTTGCGCCTGCCCAGAGGCAGGCGCAAAATGTAAGATACAAATTTTTGGGGGGTTAGAGTAGGGCTAGGGGGGAAAGGTTAGGGGAAGGGGTGGGAAGGTCAGGTTGTGAAGGGAACGGGGTAAGGCAGCGCAGCTCGGCGCAAGCAAGGTGCACAATTGTAGACCCCCTTTGTGTGCGCCGACCCCCGATTTTATAACTTACGCACGCCTGCGGGTTCCAGATCACAAGGAAGAGGCCCTGTGTTATGCTGGAGTAGGAACACTGCAGCTTTCATAAGGTCCTCTCTAAATGTATTTTATGACATTAAAAACGGTCTCTGAGTGAAGCAGAACTGGCAAGAGCCCCTTGACAAGAAATTTACAGCAGTTCACTGAAGAGGGTAGACACACCTGGTTTTCAGATGTATTCCACCAATTATGCTTCATGAATTTCAGAAAGGTTTTGAATCCTTACGGGGATTTTCACCAGTCAGATTCATTTAAAGCCGTACTTCAAACATAACTGAGAACTGGTTACAGTTGGAGAAGGAAGGCTTTCATATTCCAAGATTTTCTTTTGCTGTCCTCTCAGCAGTGGTCTGACCTCTGGACCTTGGCAAGCAGCCCTTTTTGTTGTAGAAGGCAGCTACGAGCAAGGCAGCTAGAGGTAGCCCCAGCACATATGAACAAGTCACTTTTAATTTAAAAAGTGTTATTTTTTCCTGTGTCAAAGAGATGAACTAACTGGTTCAGCCTTCTTTGTGGCATAGTGAAGGGAAGAACCAATGTGGGTTTTCTTGCCCCTGCTCAACTCTGACTTCCATTGTTCAGTCATGGATTGCTGGGACAGCAAAGGCCATCACTTTTGAGTTAACTCTGAAAAATTGCTAAAGCCTCAGAGAAGGTAGGAAACCTGTATAGGTTTGCATACAGGTCCTGCTGTCCTTGGAGGCTTAGCACATAAGAAATAGATGGGTACTTAGGTAGATGAATACTAGATAAGATACTGGCGAGAGAGGGAGGGACAGGCAATACATTAGAGCAAAAGAAAACAGGTGCAAATGATTCTTCTTTGAACTACTTCGCCATGGATTTGTGCAGTGCACCAGGAAGAGAACAAGCTCCTCTAAAAAAAAAAATAAAAATCAAATACAAGTGTGCCAGGCAATTACCGTACATCCTCTGTTTTTGGTTAATATTTTTATAATAGTTAGCATTGGTGAAAAATGGAATAGCACTGACTTTAACAGAGCTACTAATGAAATGATATGAACTAAATCTAAATAAATAAATAAATAAATAAAGATGCTAGTACAATCTCAGAAAGATATTAGGGATGATTAAGGATGGGGAGGGCAATTTTCAAAGGCATTTACATGGATAAATAACGATTTATGCATGTTAATTTATTATCTTAAAATTTTCCTCACTCAGTGTAACTAAAGGAATGCATATTGTTCTACAACACTTGTCCTTACAAAAAGTTGTTCCTGGGGCAATGTTTAGATCAGGGAAGTAAAATAACACAGGTCGACTGCATTTTCAAAATTGTGTGCTTCGTTTTCCAAGGCAAAAGTACCCACATACAAAGCAGGTGCAATGTCTATGTTTATGGGCATGGTTATCATATTTGCATATGACACCAAATTATTCAAATTAATTAAATCACAAGCCAATTGTGAAGAATTGCAAGAGGCCTTGCAGACTTGGGGGACTGGGTGTTTAAATGGCAAACGAACAAGGGCAAAGTGATGCCTATAGAGAAGAATAATCCAAAGTATAGGTACATGATGCTGGGTTCCATATTAGAGTGTCACCAACCAGGAAAAGAATCTCAAAGTCATGGTGGACATTTCTTTTGAACTTCACGGCTCAATGTATGGTAGCAGTCCAAAAAGTAAATTAAGTATTATATGAAAAGGAATGGAAAATGAAACAGAAGATATCATAATGCCTCTGTCTCGATTCATCATGCAGCTGCACCTTCAGTACTGTGTGTATGTCTGATCACTCCATCTCAAAAAAGATATAGCAGAATTTGAAAAGGTGCACATCAAGGTGACCAAAATAATAAAGGAGATGAAATGGCTTCTCTATGAGAGAAGGCTAAACAGTTTAGGGCTCTCCAGTCTGGAGAAGAGACAGCTGAGAGGAGGCATGACAGAGGCCTATAAAATCATTAGTAAATACAGAATGTTATTTGCCTTGCAAATAGTATTAGGACTAGGAGACACTTTATAAAGCTAATGGGTAGCACTTTTAAAACAAATTGCAGATAGTTTTTCATTCAGCATACATAGGGGCGGATTGCAGGAAAATATCAGCCCGGGGGATTTTTTTCAAAACCGGCCCACAAGTTATCTGTCTGACTCCCTTGTGCATTTTCCTTGCAGCATGTGTTTCAACAGTTCCCAAAAGCACACCAAACTGACCTTTCATAGGTATATTATGTGACCTGATGCCTGACAGAAATGAGCCAAAAAATCTCCAACATAAATGTCACATTTTTCCTAAATAACTAAGTCGTAGAATGCACCCTAGACCAGAGGTGAGCAAACGGAGCTGTGTGCCCTCTTCTATCCATGCAATTGGTTGCCATCTGCCCGCAAGTCTGATTACATCTCTTATAATTATATCTTGGATTCCTGGTCTGGTATTAAAGTCTTTTGCCAACCAATCAGCTCTTGAACCAGTTGCCAAGTAATTTGACAACCACACTGCCAGTCAGTGTCAGACACACACATAGTCTCTCAGACACAAAGATGTTCACACATACACATGCTCTTGCTCACAGTGTATGGATGTGTTATAGAGAAAGGGTGTCAGGGAGAAACACACATTCTGTCATTGTGCTGCTGCTGCTGCTCATATGCTCACAAAGGGGTAGATTTTCAAAGGGTTGCGCGCGTAAGGTATGCGCACAACCCCTGAAAACCTACCCCTGCCTCCCCCTGCACGTGCCGAGCCTATCTTGCATAGGCCCAGCGGCACGCGCAAATGTTCCGGGGCTTCGAAAAATGGGCAGTCCAGGGGCGGGGATGTGGGCAGGGCTGCGGGCCGGGGGTGGTCCGGGGGCGTGGCCGAGTGCCCCGACACAGCAGCCTGTGTTGGGGCCTGGCCAGCCAGCACGCGCAAGTTATGCCTGTCTCAGGCGTTATGCCTGTCTCAGGCAGGCGTAACTTTCTCAACAAAGATAGGGGTGGGTTAGGTAGGGGAAGGGAACAGAGGCAGGTTGCACGGCTTGGCGCATGCAGGTTGCACAATTGTGCACCCCCCTGCGCGCGCCGACCCTGGATTTTATAACATGCGCGCGGCAGCGCGCGCATGTTATAAAATTGGGCGTAGATTTGTTTGCGCTGGGTTGCGCGAACAAATCTACGCCCGCGCATATGTTTTAAAATCTGCCCCATAATGAGTACCCCCGCTCCAGTATTGCCACATATTAAAGGTTTTTGCTTGCTGTCAGTCCTTCCCCAACCTGCAGGTACACTCACCCTCTCTCTTTCCCATTCCCACCTTCACTCCAGGAGACTCACTGTTTCCAGAGCCAGTTGACTCTTTCAGGAGGAAAGTCCAGCCTACAGAAGTCTCCCCAACACTGCATCGGTACTTCTTCTTGGCTCACCCCATTCCTTTTTGTGACTGTAGCTTGCCTCCACTTCTCCATACCTCCCGACCATTCCAGTGCATTCCTATTGACTAAGTGCTAGAGAGTCTCCCACTTTTTATAGCTCCCCAAGCTCTGCACTGCCTACTTACTCTGATACAGCAGGCCCTAAAACACCTGATATTAGGATAACCGAACAAGCCAAGCTGTTATAGATCCCTACAAAGAAACTACGTGCTAGCAGAATATCTTACCTCAGTCACACATGCAGAACACACAGACTCTTACCAAATACAGAATAGAGACAATAAAGTTGAACTAGAAACATGCAAGCAAAAACTGAATTGGAAATCCTAAAAGACAATGTAGGCAGTGCAACGATAGAAAAACAAAAACATCACCATTCCTCATTAAATATCAAACAATAAAATCAAGATAGTTATAAAAAGAATACATATTACAAAGCAGCTGATTAATAGTACATTGAATTATTAAAAATATATAACATAGTTTTTTTGTTTTAATTTTCCAATCAGTAAAATATTTTAAAACAGCAGAAGCATCAAATAACACCCAATAATTAAAACTAAGGCTAAAAAAAATCCCTTGCTCTTCATACCTGGGAACTTTAAATTCTAGTCACTCTCAGATTGTCATAGATTAGTCAGGGATAGGAGGTGTGCACAAACTTTCTCCTCTTTCTTATATGTACACACTTTCTAACATATATGCTCATTCTCACAGAAACTACCTTATATTTTCTCTCATATACATGCTGACTGGCTACAAACTCTGGTTCAAACACATGCTCGCTGTTATAAATTGTCCTCTTGCTCATACAAATGCTCATTGGTGTGCTTGTTCTCTCTCACTCACACATATGTTCACTGACTCACTCACTCTTGCTCACACACAAGCTTAGGAAAACACAGCAAGCCTGACTATTATGCATGGCAACAATGGAAAAACAGAAACATCAATCATCATAAAACATTAATCAATAAAGTCAAGAGATATAAAAAATCATTCATAATATTAAAACCATACTAAAAAAAAGAATAAATAGCAGGCAGGCAACAGCCATTGAACACCCAGAAATTTCTAATATTTCCCAAAATTCAAATATTTCAAATAGCAGACACATGAAATAACACCCCAAAATTTAAAATAATAGGATTAAAAATTTCCAACTCTCTATACCTGGGATCTTTTGATTTCCAGTCACCCACAGATTGTTGTGGATTGGGGGAGGGGCCTCACAATCTTTATTTCTCTCTCCCTCCCCAACAAACATACATGCTTTCACACACACAGGCTCTCTCTTACTCACATATGCTGTCATATACACAGGCTCTGTCACTCTCACCCACAGTCTCAGGCTCTCACAAACACATACAGGCACTCTCACTCTGTCAGTCATTTGCAGTCTCACACATACACAGGCTCTGTCTCACTTTCATACACATGCAGGCTCTCTTGCGCGCACACACACATACATACACACACACACACAGACATGAAGTCTCTTTCTCATACACACAAGCATACACACATATAGCTTTCAGGCCTACCCCTTTCTTCTGGCCTTCCCTTTGTCTGCTGTGGGATGGCAGCACTGCTCCTCAATGCTAGAAGGGAAGTGGAAAAAGGTTACTGCTACCCACGGTTCCTGTAGGGTGGCCAACTTTTCCACAGGCCTGAACTGGACACTTGAGGACTGAGGGCCCTCCAGTTCTGCTTTTATGCCTTCTTCCTCACAAATGTCCATGTTCTTTCTCTTACACATATATTCTCTCTCTCTCTCTTCACTCACATCCATATTCTCATAAGCTCTCTGTCACACACACACACATACTCTCTCTCCCTCTCTCATACACATAAATTTCTCTCCCACTTTCTCCCTCTCAATTACATGCTCTCTCACTCTCACATACACACACAACCTCCTCATTTTTTTCCTGACTGGGGCACTGCCGATGTCCCAACAAACATAAATGGGGAGAGAGGGGCAGGAGAAGCTGAAGAACAGAGAAATACTGCCCCCCCCCCACAGCAATAGGACAACATTATCTGGAGGGAGGCCGGAGCTGGACTCCAGATAGGAGGACACCGGTGCACAGGTTGAGTGCAGCATAACAAGGCAGCATGTGTAGCTAGCAGGCAATAGCACAGTTGGTCACAGCTGTGGCACCAGCATGGACTTGCATGGCCAGAGGGGACATCTCCATCGCCTGCAAGGTGGGGAGGAGAGGGCCTCTCTTTGGACCGCCTCTGTGCAGGGCATCTCTTTGGACTGCAGCCGTACTGGTCCTCTCATCTGGCTGTAGCAGATGAGCTCTGCTGCGACCATGCAGGGCCTCTTTCTGGGCCGTGGCTGTGTAGGGCACCTCATCGGGCCATGTCAGGATGGGCTCTGCTGTGGCGGTGCAGGACCTCTTCAAAGCAGGAAGCTAGAAAAATCATGTGATCATAGCAACTGGCCCACCAGGGGGATGCCGATCCTCTGATAGCATACAATTAAACTGGAATTTGTGGTGAAAGCAGTTAGCAAAGCTGGGTTTAAAAAGGGATTGAACAAGTTCTCTGGAGGAAAATTCCATAAACCACTATTATTCATGAAGATATGGGGAAGCCGCTGTTTATCCCAGTTATGAGAAAGTATGATTGGACCTATCCTTTGGGATTCTGCCAGGTACATGTGGCCTGGTTTGGCCTGTGTAGGAGACAGGATGCTGGGCTTGATTGACTTTTGGTCTGACCCAACATAGCATCTCTTATGTTCTTATCACCGGTTGCTTAGTTGTGCATATGGTACCAGATCTACTATATGCTGCATCTTCGCTGAGACTTGGTCAACTTACATTAATTTTGCATATGTGACATCATCTTAACCTGCCTGAATTGGACAGTCAATGATGACATCATCCCAGAATGCACACACAGAGCAGAAAGGTTTTGAGTGAAGAATGCCATACTCAGTATTAGAACACTGAAAAACACCTAGAGTATGAATGACTTTGAGAATGGCGCCTTTGCAGTGAACGTGCAGGGAAGATGATGTTTGCATAGAAATCACTTGTCAATAGTGCTGAAGGATAAGCTGTGCTTGACCTTGTGCAACCACAGCTTTGTTCAGTGGAACAAATAAGGAAGGCTCTGCTGATCGCGATAAGAGGGAGAAATAGCAGGAGCTTTCGTACAAGGCAGTACCCTTTACTTTCAAAGATGCACTTGGGTGAAGGCGGCAGTAAGACGAAGGATGAGGACTGAAGCAAGGAAATACAGTGAGAGTTCTCATTGATTGAATTAAAAGAAAATGAAAGTAATAAAACAATAGAATTAAGGAACACAATATATATATATATATATATATATATATATATATGTAATAGACAGTTCTTTGTCATTCCTGGAGTTTACAATATAACCCCCCAAATACTTATTAAATTATATGATAGGATGCACTTAGAATTCAAGAACGAGGACAGCAAGGTTTATTTCCCCACATCTCTCTCTACTCGCTGTCTTTCATTTTTTCTTCCTACTATCTTCTTTCATTATAAGAAATAATTAGGACTAATATTATTCATGGATTTCATTTTTACAAGCTACAGAGCCCAAAGGTGTCTCCAAGTTGCTGGAAATGTCAATCTCTTACTGCTAGTGGTAGTTGCAGCTATACCATGGTTTCAGATTTGAAACTGCTGCAGCAGCTCAGGGCTCCTGCTAGGCTTCCTGGTTTGCAAAATTAAAGCCTGAGAAACAAAAGCCCTAAACATAAGCCACAGGATCAAAAACATGCTTTCTGATGCCACTGAGTGGTTGGAAACATTCACTACTTTCACAAGTGTGTAGGGCTTACTTCAGGTCACCCTTTAAAAAGCTGTGTGTCATTGAGCCAACAAAATAGTCCTGAACCAAAGATGAAGATACAGCACTGTATGAGATAAATAACTACTTTGGTTTTATAAACAAGGCAATGTTTAAACTAGCTGACATGACCAGCTGAACCCAAACTTGTTGAGGTTACAATGGCCTTCTCAGACCTTGCATCCAGTTATGCACCGCATATCCCAGCACATCCACCATCACATTCATTTGCTCCTAGGGAGAAAACCAATTTTAATCACCAACTAATGATGGTGGGATATCCAATCAGTGCTCACCTTTAGAATATGATGAGCATTTACAATTAACCCAGGACCCATGATGGTCTGGGAAGAAAGCCTTATGGGATCTACTAGTCGTTCCTTGCAGAAAGCCCTTTGGCTTACCAGGACTGATAAGAAATGTTTCCTGGCTTTCTAGACAATGTGGAACTGTTTCGAGTTAAACTGTGGGAGTAATTCCCTTTGTGTTTTGCCAGCTGTAGAGAGAGCAGTCATTGGACCCCACAGCGGGGCTGCTGATGAGAGATTGCTAGAAGCTGCTCGGTGCATGCTCCTTCCTGGATGCATACGTAAGACCTGGGCTAGTTTATTGCTTTTATGCTGGGCAGCTAGCTTTGCAATGCAAGTGTTAAAAATGTGAATTGCTTCTCATTCCGATAGTGGTGACATAGACATTTCCCCAATTCATAATGATTAGTAGATGTTCCCTAAGCCATGTCTCACGTAACAGTCACGCTCTGTAAATTATAGCATGTCACAATACAAATATATATAAGAAACAAAAAAAAAAGTATAATATAATTCTGACTGTGGTGAATTCAGTTTGTTTTATTGGCTGGGATACAGCCTCAGCTAAATAGACATGTGAGTGTTATCTGGAATATCTGCCCTACAAGTGCAAGTTACATTAGCATCAAAATAAATAAATACCTCTTTGTGGTCATTAACAATTATAGTTAAGTTAAAATACTATAATGTAAATGTTAAATAAAAATATAGGTGACATTTTTTATCACCAATCATCAATTCTAACATATCTAACTAAACTAGCCTCTGTTTCACTCAAATATTTTTATCTTGTATCTTAGTAAATCTGCCTTCATGCCAGGGTACGAATGCATCCTTTATATTTGTTTTGTGAGACACACAAGTCCAAGGGTGGGTTCCACTGTGCCCCATTGTGCTGAATCTGCTAAAGTTTCTGCCTCATGCATTGAAAAAGTCACTTTTACCACAACCTGCTTCACCTCATCCCTTTATTGTAACTGCTTAACATAGGGCCTTCACAAATACTATATGTCCTGGTGATCCCACAGTTAGTAGGGTTGTCAGGATATCTACAATGAATATGCATGAGATAAATTAGCATATGTCAGACCTCCAAATTACCATATGCTAATTTATCTCATGTATATTCATTGTGAATACAGTAAAGAGCTTTTAATCCAAAGATTCATCGTTATCTGGAAACATATCCAGAAACAATCCTCATGACTTCCCTGTTTGCCAGCACCTTTCCCCTACCTCGCCAACTTATGATCTGAGCAGACCCAGCTGGCAAGCAGAGCCTGCGGCCTAGTGCTTCACTTATTCTCTCTCCTCCAGGGGAATCTTCTTTTACGAACTACTCCTGCAGTGGCGACTGTTCCTTCTGCTTGGTTCACAGTGTCAGATCAGAGGTTTCAACCATGTGGTGTTCTGTAGAAAGAAGTGCAGGGCCACCAGTCCTGCTTGCCACCTGGGTCAAATTAGGCCGCAGGAAGGGTCAGGTCCGGTCACTGGCAGGGAAATGTTTGGGTAGAGTCAAATTGGGCTACAAAGGGTAGAAGAGTTTCTAGTTATCTCGAAATATTCATATCTAGAATGGCCTTGTTCCAACCACTCTGAATAACAGGTGCTCTACTGGATTCTGAAAACCCAGCTGTCACAGGCACAGGTTTGGAAAAACCTGGAGTAATAACAGCATTGTCTCTTTTTCTTTCTCCTCTTCAGAAGCTACAATATGGATGTCCTTGAATTTTACTGGCAATGTTGACAACTTGCTGGAAAAGCTCATCTTTCTATTTAAAATCTCCTCTGTAGGTTTGCTCACTAGTAAATAATTGCCATTCTGTTATACGATATTAACAATACATCATCAAAAAGTTTAATACACAGGCAGGGTAACTTTCAAAGAACTCCGTGCGCCCTCATATGTGCGCTTATATGGACACACAGAGATCTACTATAGTATTTTATAACCTGCATGTGTCAGGTCTGTGCAGATTACATATATCCACCCCTCCCAACATACCCGCGCCTGATTCAGCAAGGGCAAATATCAGCAATGCGTAGAAAGTGCATACTTTTTCTACCTATTTTATAAACATACGTGTGTATGTTTTACGTGTGAAAAAAAAAATAGAGCTAGTCCATGTAAAACCCTGATTCATTTGTAGAAGTCAGTAAATTTTAAAACATGCTCGTGCACTTGGAATCACCTGGTTGCCGATACCCCCACCAGTTCACCCAGTCTGTCTCCAGTTCATTGTAACTCTCCTAGTACTTTATTCTGAACTCCCCCCAGTTCACCCAGAAGAAGAGTCTGATAGCAATTGTACTAGATAATTAACAGGTGTAAAATTGCATGAATAAGTTGCCTAACGCATTCATATAAATCTCTTATAAAATAGTAACTTCCATGCATTCTTGGTGGCCCTGACTCAGAATGCTCCCAGATAAATGTGTATGTGAAAGGAAAAATATGCATGCACTTTTCATGTTTATAAAATAGCATGTACACGAGAACAAACTACTTATGCATTTATATGCTAATATAGAACTGAAATTTCAAAGCATTGTACGCATAAAATCTAACATTTACATGTGTAAGTAGCCTATGCTTGTATATTCCATATTTTATAAAATATACACATATGTTCACTTTCACACGCATATATATGCGAGTAAAGAAGGGGGTGATCCAGGAGCGTTCCAGGGTGGGGCTATTAAATGTGTAAGTTGCTATTTTAAAAGAAAACTTACACCCATACATTTTCCAGCTTACTTGCATATTTTTACACCTGCTAATTGTGATGGGGCTATGCCAGTCACTAGCATTATCCC
The DNA here is from genome assembly GCF_901001135.1 of Rhinatrema bivittatum. Lineage (NCBI taxonomy): Eukaryota > Metazoa > Chordata > Amphibia > Gymnophiona > Rhinatrematidae > Rhinatrema > Rhinatrema bivittatum. The sequence goes on from NC_042620.1 coordinate 292,365,943, forward strand.
TATGTGATTTTTCTATCTAGAACAGTAGGAGGGATTTTTGATATTTTTGCTTCCACCCATTGCTATATCCCCACCTTTTTCAGGGACAGGCTTTTTGGGGTGTATAGAATTTAAGAGCATGCTCAGTGCTTCAGTGGGTCAGGAGCTAAGGAGAAGGAAGGAGGTTAGAGCTTCCTTCAGGATCTCAAAGCAACAGGACAAGAGATAGAGGAAGAGTGAGGAGCTGAAACTTTTCCCAGAGTTCCAAGAGAGAGAGGATTGGAGAGTAAGAGATTTCCCCAAGCTCTCAGAGCAAGGTGATTGGAGAGGTGGAGATTCCCCCTGGATCTCTCAGAAGGCAAGTCAAGCATTTGGCAAAGAGGTATTGAGGAAGGGAGGTGCTCTTGAGCAATGACAAAGATGGCTGCCTAATCCCGAGGCTCTGCCAGATTCCACCCACAATATCTGATGATCCCACACTGATTTATGCTAATATTCATATTAGACTTCAAATAATTCTTTTGGAAGATGTCTACTCCTAAAGCAGGGAAGATAGAAGCCGCTTTTGCAGCAGCATCTGGCTCAAAACGGGTGAAACAGGATCCGCCTACATCAGAGAAAACGTCTTCATCGAAAAACATGGCGTCAGCTGATGTAGTCCTTCTCAAATTAAAGCAATTAAAGGACATGATAAAACATAATATCGAAGCCACGACAGCGATTCGTGGAGATATACAAACTATGGCGAAACAAATAATGAGTTTTCAAAGTCGACTCGAGGACGTGGAGTCGCAAACTTCGTCTCTGTTATTACCAACTGCGACACTGCCATGTATAAACAGAGACTTAAAGCAGATGCAACAGGAAATGGAGGATCTCTCCAACCACAATCGTCTGAACAATCTGAGAGTTCTAGGTATACCAGAAGGAGCAGAAGGCTCAGATGCGATCACCTTCTTGATCAACATGATCCCTTCGTGTTTGCAGGTAAAATTCAACCATCCTTTTGAGATAGAGCTCACTGAATCCCATCCAGGCCCTTACGCAACTCTAAATATCCGCACCCCATTATTTTTAAGCTATTGCACTATCCCCAATTCTAACGGCAGTGAAGAATATATCGCCAATAGAATACCAAGGGAATACAATTATTTTTGTTCCCGATTTTGCCAAGGCCACAGCGATGAAGAGAAAAGCCTTTCTAGCATTCCGCCCCAAATTGCGGGCCATGGGGACCCAATACGATCTACTATACCCAGCGCAAATGAAAGTCACATATCAAAATCAAACGCAAATCTTTCCCCAGCCTGCAAAGCTTGAAGACTTCTTGCAGTCCATAGAGGCAGCATCTAAAATGCCGCTTGATTTTCAATGATTTCAATCATTTCCCTGCTTAATTACATTTGGGGAACTAGGAGACCGATTTCTCTTTACCCATCACAACTCGGCCTGACAGTTTTGAGATAAACAGGATGTCGGTACCTGGTCTAAGATCTGCTTCCCTGCTTCGGGGGTACATCCTAGGAGATTAGACAGAAACGTCTAACCTCCTGTCTAACCTTTCTACGTGAGTGTGGGCTCTAACCATAATTTATGATAAATGAATCTGGCGTCCGCCATGGGACATGGGCAAACTCTAGTCAATCAAGAGGCTCTTTGGATCCTTGCGGCCAATAATGTCCTTCCTTCATTTACCATTCAAACTCACTTTTTCTGTATGTGGGTTCTATTCCTTTTCACTTCATTCTTTTTTCTTTTTTCCTAGGAGATTAGATAGAAACGTTAATGTGTTTTTATTTTTCTATGTGAGTGTGGGCTCTAACCATAATTTACAATAGATGAATCTGGCGTCCGCCATGGGACACGAGCAAACTCTAGTCAATCAAGAGGCTCTTTGGATCCTTCCGGCCAATAATGGCCTTCCTTCATTTACCATTCACACTCACTTTTTCTCTATGTGGGTTCTATTCCTTTTCACTTCATTCTTTTTTCTTTTTTCACCGGATACTTTGGCTTGCTGGAGTTACAGTTAACATGATGTCAATATTTTTATGTAATTTTTATTACTACTATTAGTACTATTACTACTATTACTATTAATAGTAATAATACTATTACTACTATTAATACTACTACTACTATTATTATTATTAATACTATTACTACTATTAATATTTATTTATTTATTTATAACTTTTTTTATGCCGAAGTTCAGGTAAAAGAATTACTTATCACTCCGGTTTACATTATAACAAGTAGAAAACAATGACAACATATCTTACAATGATCAATGGAGTGAACAACTTGGATAATATAATATAACATAACTAGGAACAGTAGCAGTATGCACTATTAGAGCGAAACTAGTGCATGGGGAGGGAGGTTTGCTAATGGGGGGGAAGGGGGAAGGAAGGTTGTTCGTGGAGGGGGGGAGGAGGGAGAAATTTCTTATTGAGTAAAAACATGAGCATAGGTTCTGGACGTCAACAGTATGAAAACAGTCTATGGGAGCTGTGAAAGACTAAGTAAGTTAAGGGAATGCTTGACCGAATAGCCATGTCTTGAGTCTTTTTTTGAACGTGTTGGGGCAATGTATCAGCCTTAGCTCCGGAGGAAGCAGATTCCACTGTTTGGGGCCTGCTGTGGATAGAGCTCTTTTACTTAAAGATGTTTTCATGGGAGGTGCATGTAGAGTTCCTCTTTGTGCTAATCTTAGCGGTCGGGAAGAGGTGTGAAGCTGAAGAGGGATTCTGAGGTCCAGTGGAGTGTTGTTGAATATGGCTTTGTGGGTGATTGATAGAAGTTTAAACAGGATTCAAGATTTGACTGGGAGTGTGGAGCTTCTTTAGAATTGGTGTTATATGATCTCTTTTGTTGGATTTAGTGAGACACCTTGCTGTAGCGTTCTGTAACAGTTGAAGAGGCTTTAGGGTGTAGACTGGGAGACCGTGAAGCAGTGAATTACAGTAGTCCATTTTCGAGAAGATGATGGATTGTAACACTGACCTGAAATCGTGAAAATGAAGGAGGGGTCGAAGCCTTTTTAGAACTTGGAGTTTGTAGTAGCAGTCTTTAACCGTAGTGTTGATGAAATCAGAAAAGCTCAGATGGTTATCCATGACCACCCCAAGGTTTCTGACCCGTGGGGAGAGAACTGGGAGCGGCGTAAGGTGAGAGCTATTCAATGGAAGGTGAGAGCTATTCAATGGAAGGGTGCCATCTTGAGTGATCAGGAGGAATTCTGTCTTGTCAGTGTTGAGTATCAGGTTAAGGTTAGACAGGAGTTTGTTAATGGAGAGGAGGCAGGATAATACTAATAGTATTAATAGTAATACTACTATTAATAGTAGTAATAGTACTATTAGTACTATTAGTACTATTAGTACTGTTTATTGTAACTACAATTCCTGCACCAGTTATAGTTCCTCGAGTTCTCTGTACAATGCATGCCCTGTTAAATGTAAACTGGTTTGATGTGACCCTTGGTCGTGAAAGCCGGTATAGAAATTAGTAAAATAAATAAATAAATAAATGTAACTATTGTTGTCTTGATTCGCCGACCATTCCCCAATAAATTCTCAATCCTATGGTGTCTACAATCAGTTCTATCATTACCACATCTCTGAACATTGGTGGTTTTTGCACCCAATAAAGAGGAAAAAAATACTAACATATCTACATTCTCTTCACACAGATATTGCATTCATCCAGGAGACTCATCTCACAGCCATCGAGTCGGCTAAACTAAAGCAGCAATGGGTGGGCAATGTTCTATATAGTCCAGCTGTACAGAAGAAAAGAGGGGTTGCCATTTTACTACATAAACACCTTGATGCGCAAGTTACTCATCAGGCTGCTGATATTGATGGTCGTTGGCCAAGAATCATACACCCTTCTTAATGTTTATGCACTGAACACAGACGAACCAAGTTTTTTTCAATCTGTCTTCACTCAATTGCTGACCTTGAATTCTTCTTCATATAATATTGGTGGAGACTTTAATCAGCCTTTAGACCCATTGCTTGATAAGAGAACCACTGCATATCCTGTTATTTCCAAATCCTGCAAGCTGCTGCAGCATTTAATTGAATCATTTGGACTCTCTGATCCATGGCGTCTTGCCCATCCAACAGACAAAGACTACACTTTCTATGCTTTTCCGCACGCCTCATATTCCAGGATTGACTTTTTTCTTGTTTCACGCCATTTAATCCCTGCAATCCAAGAGGCGAACATCTGTCCAATTCTCATATCTGACCATGCAGCTGTCACCCTTCGAATCACATTAAATTCTCCCTTAGAGTTTGACCACCAATGGCATTTTAATCCCTCTTTATTGGCGGATGCTACATTTGTAGAGAATCTTAAAATCCGAATTGTGGAATACTTCCAAATAAACACGCTGAAGTCTCTCCTATAACCCTGTGGGGTTATAGGAGAGAAAGGGGTGAAATAATTGGTCATACTATCCATGCCCGAAGAACACAAAAAGCTGCTTTATAATCTCTCCAGAATAAAATTTCAGCTTTGGAACAAGCTCATATTGCTCTCCCTACAGCCTCATCTCTAGCAACACTTTTAAAGGCATGATACAATCAGCAAATAAGCACGCAAGTCCGCCTAGGAGTATCTCGCACCAAGGCTCTTTACTATGCCGAAAACAATAAATGTGGTCGCCTGTTAGCTACTTATCTTAAAAAGAAGGAAGAAAAGAAGCGTATCACCACAGTACTCTCCTCGACTAACAAGCCTTTAACATCTGACATTGACATTCTTCAAGCCTTTCAGGACTTCTACAACAATCTATACCAATCAGAAACTGCGTCCTCCTCAGTCGACATTCAGCAATTTCTCTCAAATCTTTCTCACCCTACATTGGCGCCTTCTCAAGCTTCAGTGTTAGATGCTCCTATCTCGGTGGAAGAAATCACCTCGGCTATCACCTCGTTATCTGGAGGAAAGGCCCCCGGCCCGGATGGTTTCACAACTGACTTTTTTCAGGCCTTTAAGTAGGAACTTACTCCACATCTGTACACTTATTTTTCTTCTTTGCTAGCTCACCTAGGTACACCCTCTAGCTTCACCGATGCTTGCATAGTGGTGCTACCAAAGCCAGGAAGAGATGTTACAGAGATACCCAATTATTGATCTATTTCTCTTTTAAATGCAGATTACAAAATATTTGCGAAAATTCTAGCTACCAGACTCTCCTGTTTGATGGGTACACTTATTCACCCTGATCAATCAGGCTTTATTAAAAATCGCCTGATTGCAAATAATACTCGCTTATTCCTGCAAGTGCAAGAATACGCTTCTACTCTATCGATCCCTGCTGTAGCCATCTCATTAGATGCAGAAAAGGCTTTTTGATAGAGTGGAATGGCCTTTTTTTATTTCGACTCTCCAATAGTTTGGATTTGGCCCAATCTTTCTATCCTGGGTGAAGCTCTTATACTCTTCCCCTTCTGTATTCTTATATGTTAACAATCGAATATCTCAATGTTTCACCTTGCATAGGGGCACTAGACAAGTGTGTCCTCTCTCACCCCTATTGTTTAACCTGGCTCTGGAACCACTGCTCCTTGCTATCAGACAAGCTGCTTCTATCGAGGGTATACCTTTTGGTGATGAAACCTTTAAACTGTCTGCTTATGCCGATGATATCCTCCTCTTCCTTCTCAATCCTGAGTCTTCTTTACATTCTCTTTTTAAACTCATTTCTACCTATTCTACAGTGTCCGGATATAAAATCAATTGGCATAAAACTGAGATGTTACCACTTAACTTAATAGGTTCCCTCGCTGACCTTTCTCAGTTTCCCATCACGAAAGTTACAAATGGTCTCAAATATTTAGATATTAGGTTCCACAAGGACATTGCTTCCACCATTGCAGGTTGTGAATCCTCGATCCTACAGCAACTCCGAGATGCTTCCCTTCAATGGTCCCCTCTCCATCTTCCTTGCCCCTAAGATCACATACATTAAATCCATGATCCCCACCTTCTTCTCGAAAGATTTTTATAAACATATAGATCAGGCTCTCTCCCACTTTTTGTGGAAAAATAAGGCTCCTCGATTAGCATTATCTAAACTAAAATGTGTCTCTCAAGAAGGCAGGGTAAATTTTCCAGATTTCTACTCCTATCACCAGGCTTTCATCCTTCAACAGGGTATCACTTTTTCACATCGCACTGTCACCTCTCAGAATCTCCATGGTGGCTGTCCTTAGAATGGCAGCTTCTTAACCCTTATCCCACTGAATTTTTCCCAGGGGTTCCCCTACTACACAGGCATGCACTTAACCCTATTATACAGGTGACTCATAGAGCCCTCATGGAATTTGACTCAATTCGAGAATCTATCTCTTGTCCCTGGCGAACATTCTTTTTCGCCCCTCTTTGGCGCAACCCATTGATTAAAATTGCTGGACAAACTGTTAATTGGCCACTGTGGCAAACTAAAGGGATCTGGTTTCTCCCATTCTCCAAGACAAGGTTATCCTTTCCTTTGAGCAGCTGCGAACCCGTTATGATTTACCAAATTCTGTTTTATGCCCTTCAAATGCTGCGTAATGCCCTTCAAATGCTCTCTGCGTCTGAATTGGTCGACATGGACTTGCCCTATCTCCTTACCATATATCAGAAATATGGTCCCCAAGGACATTTAGCTTCCCACTTTTATAAATTAATCAAAGCTTGTTTACCCTCTCATCCCCTAGCAGGTGTATACTTGGTATGGTCTTCAGAGCTCTCTCACACTCCGGACTTAGCGACCTGGTCATATGTATTGCGTGTGTCAACTCGCATATCACTATCTTCCAATTTGACTTGGACATCCTTTTTTGTAATGCATAGAGTAGCCTGGACCCCCTGGAAGTTACACCGTGCAGGTTTAATCACTTCTCATGTCTGTTGGACCTGCGCCAATGACACTGGCACCTTATCGCATATGCTTTTTTATTGCCCACATGTGTCTATTTTTTGGGATCAAGTATGGAAAACTATTTCTGCAGTGCAACCCCTCACTTACTCGTTGATTATACTTAAAGGTGCAGATTCATCCATAAGCCTTCCTGCGCCATCTTGTAAATTACTAGATTTTTTGTTAACCGTAGCTGTACATAATATTATGGCTAACTGGAAACATAGTGATATGCTATCTGAACACCTCTGGTGGAATTCTGTATGTCTGTTTAGTAAGTATGAACAAACAATGGCTATTAAATATCATCGCATAACTTCCTGGAGCAGGGTGTGGAAACCGCTCAACGATTACATATCTTCACTGTCTTAAGGAATGGACGGCGTAACTTATCTGACTTAAGGATTCAGCGAGCCTCTACCTTCTCTCCTTTCTTCATCCCTCCTTATTTTGAGTCTATCTTTTCTTCTTCCTGCCGTATTATCTTTCCTTCTACTGTCATTTCTCCTTTCTCATTATTAAAGGACACATAATAAAGCAACTGATGTTTGGTATTTTCTACCTATTGTTCAATGTATGATTATTACTGTTCTGTAATCCTGTTAATTCTTTTACTAAATAAAAAGATTTAAACACACAAAAAAAAGAGGTATTGAGGAAAAGAGTTATTAGAGGCAGTGCATGCAAATTTTCTCTCCTGCATATTCATTGCGGATATCCTGAAAACCTGACTGGCTGGGGGGTTCCCAGGACAGAGTTGGGAACCTCTGTTTTAGAAGCTGTTTGGATTTTGACTGACCAGTGTCTGAGGGAAGGGCATATACCCAGTATCCTAAAAGGCTGGAATCAGAGATCGTCTGACCCATTCAACCAGTTAACAGATTGGGTGAAGAGAACGATGTAGACTTTTGAGCCACTAACTTAAGAGACTTTAATTTTTGATAGCTGATTTACAGTTGAAGATTTTAACTCTTTTTGGATATTTTGCTTGAGGATATTTTTACAGACCAGTTCATGCCAGAACTGGCGCTACACTATAGTTATCCCACTCTCACAAATGAGGATATTTTCAATCAAGATGAAGGTGCAAGAGCAAGAAGGGAAATGAGCAGAGTAAGATGGACAGAGAAACCATTTGTTTCTATTGATCATTGGATGTATGTTGATTCTTAATTTTGTCATCTTAATCTGGATCCTCCTCTTTTGAACACCAACTACAGTCACATCTCTAATACAAACTGTTAGCCACATTCATGGTGGCAATTTTTAAATCGCTGTTTTATGGAGCTAAACCAGGGCTGGATTAAGGCCAACTGATGCCCTTAGCACAGCCCAACAATGGTGCCCCCTCAGTCCTTCCATTGCTTAACTGGCAAGTCATTAAGACTCAATAAGTGCTGAAGGTGAAATAAGAGATTAAAAATTCAATTTTCTTCCAGGCCATCCCCCAAAGCCAGACCCCACAACTATATTAAATATAAACTTTAAAAAATATTTTATTTAACACTAAATAGCAGTAAACAATATAAGCAAATTATTTACTTATAACTAGGGGTCAACAGGAAAAATGCAAATTTTCAGCATTCTGTGTTGTCCCCCCTCTCCCTTGCTGCCCTAGTACATGCTTATTTTGCTCAATACCTAATCCGGGATTGATGTTTACCCACATAAAAGACTTTGAAACTTGCCCTCGGTTGTCAGCACTACAAAGTTTTATGACATTCACGTTGTATCATATAGGGGGTGATATAAAGGTTTTAGCCATGCTGAAAGTGGGCAGCGCTGGGGGAGGTGTTGGGGGAAGGGATGGGAATGTTCTCGCAGGGGATTTCATTTTCAAATCCCCATGCATACTTTCAGGCGCTTACTTTGCACCTGCGCTCATGCAAATGCAAAATACAAGGGTTCTCTCTACCCGCAGACAACCTGAATTTTCAAAGGGATAATTTTCGAAGGGATGCCTTTTCTTCCCACGTGTATCTGCAATCGTTACCTGAGAGAGATTTTTGTGATGACACAAACACTAGACTCTGGCGTCACAAACTGAATTGGACATGAAAAGAAGCCTGATTATTATTGATGTAAATTGACAGAAATACAGTAGCTGCATTGCAACCTCTAATAGAATCTACTCTATGGAATTTGGAATTGGAAAGCCAAATGGAAACAAACATTTTTGTCTGTATTTTCTCTTTACTTCTTTCTCTCCTGTGCTTTTATCTCTCTTTCCTGCTTTTTCTTCTCTTTCTTTGTCTCTGCTGAAGATACTCCTTGTTACATAATTCTCAATTCATAATCTTGGATAGAGACATTTCCCTGGGTAGACTGGTTAATTTTTTTCCCCTGATTAAATGAGACATTTTTTTTTTGAGACAGCCTTCAACTAAAACCTATGGGAATAAAAAAAAAAAACAGCTTGATTGTCAAACATAAAAGAACTTGGACTTCTTAATACGCTTAGGGGTAGATTTTAAAAGAAGCGCGATCAGCCTACTTTTGCTTGCGCATCAGACTCAAGCAAAAGTACGCTGGATTTTAGTAGATACGCGCGGAGCCGCGCGTATCCACTAAAATCCTGGATCGGCGCGCGCAAGGCTATCGATTTTGTATAGCCTGCGCGCGCCGAGCCGCGCTGCCTCCCCCCGTTCCCTCCAAGGCCGCTCCGAAATCGGAGCGGCCTCGGAGGGAACTTTCCTTTGCCCTCCCCTCACCTTACCCTCCCTTCCCCTACCTAACCCACCCACCCGGCCCTGTCTACACCCCCCCCTTACCTTTGTCGGGGGATTTACGCCTCCCGGAGGGAGACGTAAATCCCCGCGCGCCAGCGGGCCTGCTGCGCGCCGGGCCGCGACCTGGGGGCGGGTACGGAGGGCGCGGCCACGCCCCCCGGCCGTAGCCACGCCCCGTACCCGCCCCCAAAACGCTGCCGACACGCCCCCCGCAACGCCGCGCGCTCCGGCCCCGCCCCCCGACACGCCCCCCTCCGAGAACCCCGGGACGTACGCGAGTCCCGGGGCTCTGCGCGCGCCGGGAGGCCTATGTAAAATAGGCTTCCCGGCGCGCAGGGCCCTGCTCGCGTAAATCCGCCCGGTTTTGGGCGGATTTACGCGAGCAGGGCTCTGAAAATCCGCCCCTTAGATTGCACTGATAAAGACAAGGCTCATATGCCTGCAAATTTAGAAATCATATTGCAGTGTCAGGCTGAAAAGGGTGGGAGTGGGTCTGGAGAAATGGGCTAGAAATGAGCATCTTAAAGTTGATCATTTTGATTTGATCTTTACTGGCTCTTGTCTTCAGGCTGCTGATAAATAATTTCTCTATGTATTGTAAGCAAGTATAGGGGTGAAGGGATTTGTCTGCTACAAGACACTGCCAGATGCCCTCTCATCTTATTTGCTATCCTAAGTCAGGAAAAGACAATGTGTATTCTCCTCTAGGGATATGAATCGGGCTTCGGACGATTGAAAATATTGTACGATATTTTCAAAGTCGTCAGAAATCGGAGGCTTCCCCAAAACGATAGGAAAACCCCACAAAATTGTTCGTGGGGGTTCTCTTATCATTTTGGGGGAGGGCGGGAAAAACGGCACACAAAAATAACCCCTAAACCCACCCCGACCCTTTAAAACTAATCCCTTAGCTTCCCCCACCCTCCCGACCCCCCAAAAAACTTTTTACAGGTTCCTGGTGGTCCAGTGGGGGTCCCGGGAGCGATCTCCCGCTCCCGGGCTGTCGGCTGCCACTAATCAAAATGGCGCGATGGCCCTTTGCCCTTTCCATGTGACAGGGTATCTGTGCCATTGGCCGGCCCCTGTCACATGGAGGGAGCACTGGATGGTCAGTGCCATCTTTAAAAATGGCATTGGAATCTGTCCTTTCATTAAGTTATTTATGCTGTTGTCCAGCTCTCTAAACAAGCCATTAGTGAGCGCTTGAATGGGCTGGATAAAGATACGGTCTTCACTCAGCACAGGTTTAATGGTGGTAATGTCCTCTCAGTTATCCTCAAATGATTGAGAATATACATTAACCAAGGTGACAGTGTTACTTAGTGTTTTACCTTGAGAAGTTAACTGTTCTTGTTGGTGTTGTATATGTTTAGAGATGCTTCTCATATCATCCTGCAACTCTTTAACAGTGTTCTGCAAATTATTTATAGAAACTGCATTGGCAATGGGCATGGATGCACCAAAGAGGGAATCCAGAGCAGAAAAGGTAATGGATCCAGCTATTAGTCCAATAAACCTTTTGGGATGGTCTAAGTGTTTTCTAATGGGCTGGAATCATAATTTTGTCCAATTGGCTAAGAATGTTCTGAATATTCTGGGTAGCATATTTCAGGTGATCCTTGAGCCAAGCTTTAGTTGCAGGCAGGCAAATGCATGTTAGTAAGATTAAAATGTTTCTGGATCACATGTTGGGGATCCAGTGACACAAAGACTTTCTGGGTGACAATCTGGGACTGCGTGATGAGGAAGCCAGCAGAACTAGGATGATCACCCTCAGGGATTGGCTCTTCATCTGAAAAACAGTAGAGAGCTACTCTTCTGCTTTATTGTTAATATCAGCATCACTGGGCATGATATTTTGATTCACAAATTTACAAGGATGATAAGGTTAATGTGGCTAATATGGTTAACGAGCTGGTTAATGTAGACTCATTTAAGGACATCTTCACCATCAGGATTTGTCTTAATTTGAATAAGATATGTGACTGGTGAGACTTTATCCACAATTACAAAAGGTCCTTTCCAGCTAGTCAAAAATGTGCTTTCTTTGCTTTGTTTTTACTATAATTTATATTCTTTAATGGTAGCTTTTAAATCATATGGTTTTCTACCTCTGACATTTGTCTCCAAATTCTTTTGGGCCAAGGCAAAGGTATTTTACAAATGTTCCTGCAGATGGGTAACATATTCATGTGCAGTTGTAGAACTAGCTAAGTTATTACTGTGTTTTATTGCATCCCGTTCTATCTTAACTTTCACCTTGTGAAAAAGGAATTTGCTCATGAAGGAGACCTTGCTACTGAGTATCTGCTAGCTAGACATACACTGAAATGGCATCTCCACTCCAGTGTATGTTGGTCAGCTTCCTGAGGTGTACCAAGTGTGTGTTCTTGGTTACAGGTGTGCTTACCTCCAGAGCTCCTGAGTCAACTCGGCTCTGGTCAGTGGAAGGTGGGTTTTGGTTGAGGCAAACCTCCATTCGATTAGTATCTAGGACAATGCTTTTTTAAGAGGATAACATTGTCATTATTATTTCCCCCTTCTTCGGATTGTCTGTATTGAAGTACTGGGAGGGAGGGATCTGTTGATCTTTGGAAATTTGTTTTGAGAGTAGTCTCCTTCTGCTCTATGGAGCAGGAACTATGGGCCTCCTTCCCCTTTTGAGCCACTCTTCCATACGGGAGAGGTTACCTGACCTGAGTCCACATGACCTCATTTACATAATCAAGGATGGGGGACAATCTCATGAGGAATCAATTCCCAATTAGGAATTCCACACCAGGGTCTCGGTGATCAGAACTGGGTGCTTCACTTTCATCTTCCCTATCTGAAGGGTGAGCCATGCCTTACCGCTGACCTCCACAGGCATTCCTCCATATGCCCCAAGTCCACTTCACATGAGACTACTCTTGGCATGGACTTACTCTCTAAGGAAGCAGAGAGCCTGTCAAACAAGCTCTTCATGATTAGGGTGACCTCAAAACCCGTATATAGAAGCTCCTCCCAATTGAATATCTTTTGTATTCTGATGGGGATCATATAGCAGAATCCCTAAGGCTTTAATTTCCCTAAGAAATTCTTATACTTCCTGACAGAATCCATATCCAGAAGGGATGCAGGACTCTCCAGCAGATGGATGTCACCTGGTACTGTAGAGGTATGGGCATCTCTGGGTTTGAACAGGGAAGGCTCCTGGGTACTTATGGTAGAGACCTGGGGAGAAAAAACAGGATTGGTTAATCATTCTATGCTAGGGGAAGAGCCAGGGGCCCTCTTTTGGTGTGATAGGCCTGATGCCACTCTTAGATTCCTCAGACTTGTTTTCTTTTTTCTGAGGAACATTTTCTGGTGGAGCAGGCACACAATAGCTTTGGTCTATGAGCTTCTGGATGACGGCTATCAGCTCAGCCAGATGATTCTTCATAAGTGGTCTCTGGTTATATTTTTGCTGCCACCCCCTTGGATGGCTGTAAATCTCCTGCGCCCTATTCTGTGTTAGTTGCTGTGCCATCGGATAGCTCCTGGGGAGGAGGCATCCAGGACCTGTCAGACTTAGAATAAGAAGATAGGGGATTAGTTTCAAAGTGCACTTCTAGACTCTGACTCATGGTGGACACTTGGTTCCTCTCCTTCTTCTCATCTGTCTTTTGCTCCCTTGATAGCACTACTACACAGGGCGAGTATTTAACAGGTTCTCTATACTCAATAAGTGTCAACACTACTAGAGAACACAACACGTCATATCACATCACACTAATATTCAATTATACATAAATGTTTATTTAAACATATAACATGAGCACCTATCTAGACAAATAAATACTAACTAACCCATCCACACTGTCACATCCACACCATTCAACCATTAAAATAATGCACCAATACAGAATGTATCCCCCCAATTAATTCAAAACAGCAATGAACCATTACCAATTATCCAACAAAATGGTTAATTACAATACATAGAAAAAATTGTTATTATTCCTTAAATCACATATGGTAATTATTTCTTAAATCAAGCTGAAGCTCAATGTGTTGTTACTTATAATGATGTTAATCTAAATAATATAACATATATATGTTTATCACAATCTTCATATTCATCAATCAATAATGCTGGATAAAATTCATACTTGGTCCGTTCAGCTGTTTTTTAATCCACAGTATAGACACAATCCACTCAACTACTCCACTAGGGCTGTTTTTAACGTGCAGTAGCGACACCATCCACTCGACTATTCTGACAAAGATCTTTGTTTCACCCGCAAAACAGGCTTCATCAGGGACTCGTTCTCGCCGATATTCCACTTTCCAACACCTCCACTAAAACAATCAAACAGTTTTAATTTTAAACACCAATCTCAACCACCATTATTACCCGTGACTTCCAAGCATATTTATAGCCCTTACCTTTCCAACGCCAACAAATACTCTGTTATGCTCAGGCTTGTGAACCCTTGGACCAACGGGAGGATGGTATACCTTAGGAGGTGGATCCATAGGTTCTCCCGTCGGGTGGCGAGGCGGAACGGACGATGCGACCGGCTGACCCTCGGCACTGGAGACTGAGGTGACCGTGGAGGCAGACGAAGAGTCGTGACATCGAGGAGAGGAACTGTGTCTTCGCCACTGGAAGCCCGCGGTCCCCCCAGGAGGAGCCCGTAGGGACCCAGGCTGCTGGGACTTAGGTGGAACTTTGAGAGATCAAGGAGTCGTGAGATCGGTGCAAGGACTAACTGGAGCTTCACCTCTGGAAGCCCACGGTCCCCCCAGGAGGAGCCCGAAAGGACCCGGGCCACTGGGACTTAGGTGGGCCCTTGGAGACGATAGTCCAGAAGAAGTCCGAGGTCAAGTGCCAGAGGATAGTCACTTACCAGTCCGAGGTCACATGCCAGGAATCACCGCTTGCCAGTCCGAAGTCACACACCAGGAATCACTGCTTGCCAGTCTGAAGTCACACACCAGGAATAACCGCTTGCCAATCCGAAGTCAGGAACCAGGAATCACTAAGACGAGACAGGAACCAAGAAGCAAGGCTTTTTGCACCTTGCTTCAGGAGGAGGGGAGAGAGGACTGGCAATCCCGAGCGTAGGATTGCCCGTCCTCTCTCCCCTCTCTCTCTTGCAACTTTTTTTTTCACTTTTTCGCTTTTTTCCGCTTTCGTTGCTTCGGGAGGAGGGGAGAGGACTGGGGCTGCCCCGGAGACCAGCACCCATGGACGCAGCCAGGGCAGGTGAGCGGGGGCTGGGGGAAAGTTTGCTGCCTACCCTTACCCCTGCCACTAACGCAGGGGTAAGGGTAGGCGGTAAGTTAGCAGGTTAAACGCGCGGCAAAACGGCAGGGTAAAAAAGCGATAGTCGGGGTGGGTGTTACTGTATGGGAGGGAATAGCTAATTCGATCGTTTACATGTAATATACATGCCACGGGCGGAAGGGGTTACCCGGTGATTTAAGGACGCGGTAAGAGTAGGTTAAAGGGGATAGTGTTTCGCGGGTTGGACTAACAAGGCCGAAAAGTGGGTAGAAAGCGGGTTAGGAGCAGGGTAACCGTGGCCGCACTTTACTGTATTGACATGAATGTTATTTAAGGTTCACTTGGGTAAAAGTTCTTTCTCTCACTGTGACTGTCTGGGGCTTGTCAGCCCACTGGCCTGTACAATTCGTTGTCTATTATGATTCATTTTTGGTGATTCAGTGGTAAAACTTGAGATATCTCCCTACAGTATAATGTTCATTAATATTTTTATGTGATTTATTATTATGTTCAACTCTTGCACTTTTGTTATATGTCACGTAAGTAGCTATGAGCATATTTCTGATAAAGTGACTAATTAAATTGAAATAATAAATAAATTGTGGCCCAAATAAGATTTTTAATCTGACCAGCTACTTTTAACTTGAATTTTGAAACATGTTTAGTATATATTTCTATACTTCATACAAAGTATACAGTTATAGCAAAACATAGTTAAAAAAAATATTTTGAATGGATGTAATTCCCTTTCTAAGACAATAAGTAGGGAACTTCCTTTTCAGTTTTTATTGTATTTTTCCCTGGAATTTATCAGTGTTTATTATAATGAACAAAAACAGAAGAAAAATCAGTGGAAGAAAATGACTCATTTTTTTCCCACTGATGTTCTCCTATTTTTGATAGTTATGATAATCACTAATAAATTCCAGGAAAAAATACAAAAAAAAGCTGAATATGTATTGATTCTTTTAAACTGCTAAATTAGACAAGAAGTCTGGTCCCTAACAATAGGTTATTAGTGTACTGCCTGCCTTCCTATGTCATCAAGTCATGTATATGGCTGAGATGAATCTAAATTTCATTTGATATGGGATACACTATAATTAGAGCTTCATATAGCTTGGGTAACAACAAAATACAGTTCTAAGGCAAAGAAAGCGACTCATGTTATTATAAGTATGGACTCTTTTAATGATTAGGCCATCAGGTCATCTTTTAAATTGTGGGACATCCTTATACATTGTGAATGTAATTTTCAAACTGGTGTGTGGGCACACATGTGTGCACATGCGTTGGCCCGCACCCAGGCATGTGGCTATTTTATAACTTGCGCGTGTATATGCATGCGTGTTATAAAATAGCCTGACCGCATGCACATGTGCACCAAATGTTAAGTGGGTACACGCATGGGTGCACAAATCCTTTTTCTACCACGTAAATAGGGGAATTTTAAAAGGGGCATGCACTGATGCTATTCCCAGTTTTATCAGTTCATCCCTAGTTTGAACAGTTAAGAGATAGCTCCTCTAAACCTTCCTGGTTTAATAGCCTTGACTCCCCCAGTTAGCCCCGATCCTTAATACCCAACAGATCTGCCTGTTTAGCTTTATTTTTTAACTTACATGTTATACATTGTAAAGTTATGCAGCGGGGGGCCTCAAACTCGCCAGTTTGCGTAAGTATTGATGCACACATCTCAGGTTCATGTTACGACTGTCGCTGCCCGACGTCTCCACTCCGCCCTCCTTACCTCTCTGGCGACTCCTCCCGCGGTTAACAGACATTTGGCTGCCGTGGCATCTGCCTGCCGTCCTCTCCGGCGTCCCCGGTCCTGCTTGGGCACTGCCTCCCGCCATACTGTCCAGCTGCCTTAGGGCGCACGTGCCACACGGCCCCGCTTCAAATACTTTCTTTGGCACGAACCTCAGGGGCGTGCCCCTGTGATGACGTCACGCATCCCGGATACAAAAAGCCTACACTACTGCTAGCTAATCGAGTTAGCAAGGGTCACGTATTCGTACTCGTGAACTCCTCATGGATGGGATTCGCTCTCTGTACCTAGCTACTCTGCCTCTCCATTATTGGACTTACTCTATTTGGGGTACCCGCTCCTCGGGGGCCTCTCTCTTCTCTTTCAGGTCGCTGTCTGGAACCGGGACTCGCTCCTCGAGGGCCGATGTTCCTGGACTCGCTGCCTGGACTTCACTTCTGCCTGGAAGATACCGCTGCCTACACCATCAGTGAGTTTCCATCTACTTCTCTCAGAGCTGTTCCCTGGAACCAGGTACTCGCTCCTCGAAGGCCTGCCTTTACTTCAGCTCCTGTGTTACCTTCCGAGAGAAACCACTGTGTGAGTACTCAGCCAACGAGGTTCTATTCCAGAACCCTGCATATACTTCATTGTACTCACTATCTCAGTTTCTCTTCACTACAGCACAGCCATTGTGGGATCGCTGATCCAGAGCCCTGAGGGACTACAAGCCCAGCCAGGCTTCATCTCTGCTCACTACTGCCACCTCTGGTGGCTCCTCAATACTGTTAATAAAAGATCTATCTATGTTGTGTGTCCTAAAGCTGAGCCTGACCTGTGGCCCCTCACGGGACTTCCCCCCATGGGCGTGGTCAGCAGCTACAGTGTCCAAGTGAAGGGGTCTGAACGCTTCAACCTGACAAAGGACTTCATGTACCAGAATTCCCTGCTTCATGACGGGTTTACTTACAGTCTGCAATACAGCTGTAATTAGGACATTGAGAAACTCTCTGTCAGCACATTGCACATTTTCATTTTTTGGCTTCGCTGTTCTTATTCTCTGATAAGCTTTCACTGCTGTAACCTAGATTAGAACAATGGATGTATTATGTGATGGGCTGTATTACTGCAGACTCGCGAATTCCTTTCCAGAACTGCAAGTCCCAGCAGCCTCTCCTGCAGAACATGGGAGAAGTTTCACAAAAGTTCCAGGGTGTCTAGGGAGGGGGTCAGTAGCCCCTTCAGCCGGAATATGCTTGCTCAGCAATGCTTAGAACGCATGTGTAAAAGATAAGAACTGTAAAGTGCATAAGAGTCTGCTCCTGGAGGGGAGGGGCATGCAGTTGTACTGAGCCTTTGTCTTAGCTGCATCTTGCTGGCAATAAAAGTCTATCTTTACGGATCAGTTGTCTGGACCTCCTTACTGACTAAAAAGAGACGGTTACATTTGGCGAGCCTCAGCCAGGAGGTACCGGGGACGCTATTTTAGCCCCCCAGTTGGTCCAGGGGATTTTGTGGCGGAGTGATCCCCCAGACTTGCCTGGTGAGTGGCCACCGCTGAGTTCAGTGATCAGGTATCTGAGGGGGTCATTCCACGGAGATCCTCTGAGACCTTTGGGCTGGTGATCCGGGAAGAAGGCTTTCATGACGATCGGAAGACCCCTGCAGGCGAGTATCATGGAAACAAGGGAATAAGTGAAGAATAGATAAGGAAAATAACCGGTCCATCCCCGGCGGACCGAGGGGGCCTTGATCACACCCCACGCAGTGTGTTAGTAGGAATTACGTTCCGAAGACCACGTGCATAATAAGGAGAAAATTATAAGTGAAGCATACGATAGTGGGAATAGGTTTCTTGTTGTGTGAAAGAGAGTGAATGGCCTCGCAGTTCTAGGCCGGGCTGACCGCGTTCTAGTCGGGGCAATTGTGACCCTTTTGTGTCTGACGGGAACGGACCCCTTACCTATCCGTCTTCCCTTCCCTCCTCTGTCTGTGATTCTATCCTAATGGGAGGGGGCTATTCAACTCCGCTAAAAGCCATGACGGAGCACTATAGTGAAGTGTTTGATAGACATAAATGTACAAAACCCGGAATGATTCAACGATGCACCCATAGGTGGCCCAGTTTGTGTGTAAATTGGCCTCCGGTAGGAACTTTCGATTTCCAAACGGCCACAAGGGTCCAGAATATAGTTATACGAGAAGGGAATCCGGGTTGCCCTGAAGATATACCGTACATAACTGCTTGGATTGCAGTCATTGAGAATCCTCCGTCATGGGCGAAGAAGTTAGTGGAGGGAGCCGCCCTCGTAATGATGGCTCAGGCGCACAAAATGGGGAACCGGAAGTCCCCAGTGTCTGTCTGTCTGTAAGGTACTTGTAAAAAAAAAAAAAAAAAAAAAGGTTACACAAGGGTCCACCCAAAATCTTACAAACAATAACAGTTCACACCCTGAAACGCCCATGTCCCACCCAG